>NC_080539.1:232511867-233144367 GCF_028640845.1 Ahaetulla prasina | reverse complement strand
AAAACCAGTAGTAAATTTTTTTGAAACCCACCACTGCTACCTACCTACCATCCATCCGTCCGTCTATCTATCTATCTATCTATCTATCTATCTATCTATCTATCTATCTATCTATCTATCTATCTATCATCCATCATCTATCTATCTATCCATTCATCATCATTTATCTTTATCTCCTTTATATCTTGAAATTAAAAATCCCATAATTCGAAACAGTGCCATTCCTGTTGCATTTTGCCCTTCATCTTTTCACATCTTAGATGCACTCGGAGTGGCAGGGAGGTTTGATTAGCTCTATGAAATTAACCTCTGAACATTCAGAAAGGTAAACAAAAAGTAAGTACCGGTGAAAGGGCTTTACTCACACAACTACTTTGCCCTTTATGCACATTTAATACACTCTTATTTCAACAGAGGCAACTTCCAAATGTGCTCGAATGAGGGGTTCCACCAGTGTAGGCTGGGTTAGATCACTCTCACTCAACTTTATCAATGCCTACCAACAGAGTGGGCTCGCATCAAGCCACCAACCGCAGAAAGAGGACTATATGGCAAACATGCTGAACCAGCAAGTTGCAGATCCTCTAGCATAAAACCAAAATGAGAACTGAAATTGACTTGTAAAACAACAAATAGACTTTTCCCAGTTTGTACCTTCTGGCATCAAAAATGGTCGCAGATGAAGTCTGGTTCCAGGGAAGGAAACTATCACATTGCAGCTACCCAGAAGATGACTTTGCCGTTGCTTGGCTCTCAGAATCTTAATGATTAACAAATTTACCGACTAGCCTGAAAAGGGTAAGATTTTAGTATATGCACTTAATCAATCAGTCCTCAACCAAATAAAATTTTAAGCTCTGTTCGTGAAATGGAATATATTGGAAACATTTTCATGATGTGGCAGGCCACCGTGAATTTCACTCCACTTTGCCCTTCCTCTTCTGTTTTTTGCCTATCCTTTTTAAATCCCTGGCTTTTATTTGCATGGTGGTGGTTCTAGTTTAAACAGAACAGAGAACGTTTTTCTTTTAGCATAGTAATAGGTAATGATTTCTTTTGGCTGTAAGGGTGGCTTGCAATGCTGGAGAGTGGATTTGGGGCAGGTAACCCCTTTGCAGTACGCATACCACTGGCTAAACACGAAACCTCCAGAAATAACGACACTGCTGAATTTGCTAGAGAAACAACAGTATATTTTTCCTTGCCTCTCTCTCTCTCCTATATTGCCACTGCTGTCAGTTAACTGGAAGGCCCTCTTCCTACGAGGCCCATTGACCATCCAGACCTCTCATGCAAACTCAACATGTCAGATACTCTGGCTTTCTCACCAACCAGGCTCTATGCTCATTGGACCTTGCAAAAGCAAGCCTTAGGGGAAATTCATAGTGGTGTCACTGCTGGTAAGTTCAGGAGGGACATGGGTGGTCTTGGTCATCTGCAGAGAGCCCACGTACCCTGCCTGAAGCTATGAATTAATCAGCCCTGCACTACTCCTATAATATTCTTCCAGTTCAACCTGCTAAATGCAGTAAAATAGGTGATTAAAAAGAAAAAGAAACTTTTGTTTCTCGCTCCACGTTTAAAGGAGCAGGCAAAGGTAATTCAGATATTCATGAAACGTGAAAGATTCCCCCCACCCCCGCAAATGTTTCAGGCAAGTATTCATATAATGCTATGAATCTGATGAGTGTGAAGCACCAGCCTTTTATCTGTGTGCCCTTGGAGAATCACTTAACTTGCACAACTGCAGAGTTCACACTTGATGTTACCTGATGGCAACTTTGGATCAGATTAAAGCAATTAAGTCCTCTTTGTAAAAGCAAGACAGAACCATGAGCAAGCTTGAAGAAAATCTGCCATCGGTTCTTTTGCAAACTCTAGCAAGTTCAGTTGTCACATGAGTAGTTTTAGTAGCTCGGAAGCAGCTGTTGTAAATTTTGAGAAGCCTTGGCAAACCCACATATTTGAGAAGGGAATCTTCTGCACATTTTTCATGGTGGTAAACTCTACCAAATATACATGGAACGACTTCTGAGGATATCCAAGGAATTCTGGGAACTGTAGTCCTAATACTGTGCATTTAGAAGGCACCCAGTGGGGAAAGAGCGTGTGCAGGGAAATTCGAGGAAGTTTTGCTAGCCATTCTGGGTACGGTTAGACTCAAACGACTCCATCAGTTCATGGAAGGAATCCTTCTGTTAACACAAGACTCAGCAAAGGCTGCCAAAAAGGGAAGTAATTGCCCTCTTCTCTTCCAATTAACTGCATAATTCTCATGCTAGCCCAGAGGAAACTCAAAACCATCCATTTTGGGTTTCCTCATAGTTTTATATTTTGGATTGATTTACTCCAATTCTAAATCATAGATGATTATTTATGGTGTGATTCTCCTTGGCTCATGTTACGTTGATATGTGCCAAGGAGGCCCTCTTTCTCCTTTTCTTTTGAATTTCCCTTTAAAACCTCTTGCCTGCCTAATTAGAAACCAGAAAATATCAGTGGAAGGACAATAAGGAAGGTGAAAATCAGATTTTATTATGTGCAGAGTATATTTTACCTGTTTTGGGTATATTAAAACATGTTCCTTCTAATGTTATTAGTAAAAGGAATTTAATTATTGCCAACTTCTATAAACTGGAGAAAATCAGATTTGAAGCAACTGGCTCAGAACAGCAGTATATAAAATTATAAGGACTGGAAATTTATGCTCTGGAGTACTTGTTTTTTTTAATCTTGCCGTAAGAATTTTCAGGAACTCTTTTCAATGGGTACATTTCAGCTTATCCTTTATTTTGACAAGGATGAAAGAAGAAGTAAATAAACTTCCTTACTTGAGGTAAAAAAGACATTAAGATGATCATAACTCCAACTTAAATTATATGTTGAGGAGATTTCCTATATTTCATCCTTTTTAAAAGAAATTTACTAGGTAAAATACTGTGTGTGTGTGTGGGGGGGTGTCTTTAAACACACCCACACACCCCACACACATATATGTTGCATCTTCAGAAAGGATCAGAAGAAAATAATAATTAAATCTATTCATCCATACTTAACTTCACTCAGTGATGTTTGGGCACTTCATGCCTTTTAGTTCTCTGCAAATTCTGGATTCATAAAAATATAGCTTATTTGTGAACCAGCTTGAGTCTCGATGTGTATAATTTTTCTCCCTATCAATCTGCTATTTTCTAGAAATAGCAGAAAAAAACCCAGTAATCAATGGGTAAGCCTTCCATTTAAAATTCTTCTCATTTTTTGTTTTGTTTTGCAGTTATAAATTTAATCCTTGCCCTTACTTGCATACATTGCTTGTGTGACAATTTACAATATTTTTTAATGGCACAATACATTCATTGCCCCCCTGCTTCCCTGCCAACCTTCGATCTTTCCATGTAAAAGAAAGAAATCTCCTGTTTGTGAATCCCTTTGCAACAGCAGCTTGAAAGGTAGTTTACCAACTTCAGTTGGCTATTGACGAGCTTGTAAACAAATTCATATATTTGTCATGCTGATTATAGTGTTGGCAAACACAATGGCTGATCATGTTATAAATGTTTATCAACACCCGCACTCACCCACCTGCTAAGAGGTGCTACGCTTTAATGAAATTGTTTGACTATCAAGGCCGGTTGCTAAGATACAATGTTCTCGTTACAGGGATGCGATGCTTACAAATTTCTATTATCAAATAATGATTAGAAATGTGCTAACCTCAAGGTGTTCTGTGCAGCGAAAGGTTTGCTGAGCCTCAAATTAGTAAACTGTCTGCCTGAGAAGACACTTACAGAAGGAGCAGGCAAGCATCAAAGTTACAGAGTTGACATTTTAGAACAAGACAATGTCGGTCAGAGGAAACATCTCGTGCATATGATGAAAGACTGTCTCTGGAAATGTTTACATGATCAGTTGCCAAGTACAATGTCTTTATGACACATTTCCAACTTAATATATTCTCAAGTTCTTGCATCAAATGATTGCACTCTCTTATGGTTGCATTAAAAAGCTCTTTTTCTCATCCCCCTTTGGAATAACCAACCACCCTCCAATTTGCAAATAGCCGATTCCTATTGCAGAAAGTCAATTGCAGGCGATGAAGTCAAATTATCGGGCTCAAAAATATTAATATTTAGAGGCCAGATTTCATTTGCCAGACAATGCTTAATCAGGGTCAGGAATGTTGTTGATGTAAAAGCAGTTCAGTGTTTACATGAAAGAAAAAAATGCCAAAGATTTGTGCCATTTTCTATTCTACCTTGGGTCACGCTAATTTATTCAAAGAGGTTTTTTTTTTAAAAAAACCCACTAAGCACGACATCTGATTTTATTGTTATTTAACCAATGCATTTCAGTGGGGGCACACAAGGATTACGTTTATACTGCTAAAAACACATAACTTTAAATGCAATTATTGAACTGATTACTGAATGAAAAATTAAAACAGTAGTGAGAGATGTCATTAATGTGAATCTCCATTGAAAGGTAAGCAGTGCAAATCCTCGTCGCAAAGGGCCAATTCCTCCTTGTTGGGAATATGTATCAAATAACTACCCAGATTTTCCATTTCACCTCTGAAAATCTTAATCCATGTCAGAAGCCAATTGTCATCACAGTACGCAAACTCACACCCCACATCTCTTTTAATAATCCAGAGAGCTGCAGCCAATTAAATTCAGTGCAGCACCATCTATTAATGAATAGTTTTACAGAAGGTGGAGTTGGATTTCAGTTGTATTGTTTCTCAATGATCATATTTTGGTATATGGTATAACTCTATCATGCAAATATGTGTTTTCCCCCAGAGTTTACATTTCAAAATATGTTGCTTCATTTATGCATAATTGACACAAAAGTGCATGTGGGGGAGTGGGGTATTAGTCCGAGAATAAAAACAGTATATCAGCTTTCCATCCTTCTGAGGTCAGTAAAATGAGGATCCAGATTGTTGGGGGCAATATGCTGACTCTGTAATCCACTTAGAGAGGGCTGTAAAGCACTATGAAGTGGTATATAAGTCTAAGTGCTATTGCTATTACTTCTTGATAAAATCCACAAAATAGAAATAAATTTCAGTGGAGAGAGTTGATTGTAAACCAAGGCTAATATGAGGTGAATAGAGCAGTCTATTGAACTTTTACAACATGCAAAAGACTGAACATTAAGACAGAAGACAACATAAAAACATAGTTGGAAGGGATCTTGGAGGTCTTCTAGTCCAACCCCCTGTCCAAACAGGAGACCTGCCTATACCATTTCAGGCAGTTGGTCTTTTCTTAAAAACCGCCAGTGATGGGGCACGCACAACTTCTGAGGCAAGATGTCCCACTGATTAATTGTTCTCACTGTTAGGAAAATTCTCCTTAATTCTAGATTGCTTCTCTCTTTGTTTAGTTTCCATCCATTGTTTCTTGTCCTGCTATCAGGTGCTTTGGAAATAGGTTGACCCCAGGGGTGGGTTTCAAATTTTTTTACTATCATTTCTGTGGACGTGGCTTGGTGGGCGTGTCATGGCTTGGTGGACGTGGCTTGGTGGGTGTGGCAGGGGAAGGTTACTGCAAAATCCCCATTTCCTCCCAATCAGCTGGGACTTGGAAGGCAGAGAATAGATGGGGGTGGGGCCAGTCAGAATTTTTACTATCGGTTCTCTGATCTACTTAAAATTTCTGCTATCAGTTCTCCAGAACTGGCCAGAACCTGCTGAAATCCACCTCTGGTTGACCCCGTCTTCTTTGTGGCAGCTTCTCAAATATTAGAAGACTGCTGTCATGTCACCCTAGTCTTCCTTTTCACTAAACTAGACATACCCAATTCCTGTAACCGTTCCTCATGTGTTTTAGCCTCCAGATTCTGTAATCATCTTTGTTGCTCTTCTGTGCACTCTTTCCAACGTCTTTTTTTATATTGTGGTGGATGCAGTATTCCAAATGTGGCACTAATAGTTCACGTGATCTTGATTCTATCAACAACCTATAATTGTTTCACATTTAAAATACACTAATCCATTCTGATGAGCTGTATTAGTTTATTTCAGTGCTGAGATACTTTTGTGGGTTTGCCAAAGCAGTCGAGTAAAACCAGTAGTGATTAGTTGCTGTGGCTTTACAATACTTTCTGCCCTTCTAATAATGGGAGCTATTATACAATTTTCAAAATTAAGTGTTTTTTTCTTTGACTTGTCACAAAAATTGCACAAGCATTAAATGTAGTAATAGTTAAAATAAATAAACAGTGGCCAATAAGATTGTGCAACGCATTTCAGAGATGTGCTTCATAATGAATGGGAGTGCAAACAAAGCACCTCTTTTAAAAACCTTGCAAACATTCATGGGTTTGCAAGGTTTCTAAGACTGCTTCATAAACTGTTCCCACCTGAATGACATATGTTGAAACACAAATTCATCACATAGATTGTGTTTGCACAACACATTAGATTAAAATTCCTGACAGTTAGAACAATTAATCAGTGGAACAACTTGCCTCCAGAAGTTGTGAATGCTCCAACACTGGAAGTTTTTAAGAAGATGTTGGCTAACCATTTGTCTGAAGCGGTGTAGGGTTTCCTGCCTAAGCAGGGGATAGGACTAGGAGACCTCCAAGGTCCCTTCCAACTCTGTTATTCTATTCTCTGTTATTCTATTCTAAAATGCGGGTGACTACTTTGTAATTCTGTCTGTGAATTTTGACCAACAGACTTTTCCAGTAGAGTCTTTCGTGGTCTCTGAGCTTGGCTGTTTTCTTGCTGACATTTCATTACCCAATTAGGTAACATCTTCAATGCTAGAAGGGAGTGTAGTTTGCTCTCCATTTATATACAAGTGGCTTACCCTGTCAGTGTTCTTGGTGATTTAGATAAAATGAGAGTCTCAGGAACAGTCTTTAAAGCAGCCATGTTAGCTATGCAAAAGATGTAGCTGTTTCAATATTTCAAAGAGAGATGGTTTCTTTGGGTTCCTGTGCTTGGCCTTAACCTACTGAACAATCCAACAGGATCTGTACTGGCAGTTAGGAACTCAGATAGAGTGAAGAATGTTGAAATAGCTAGTAAACACATATAACATTAATTAATTTAGTATTGAAGGAAATCAGCTTCATTTCATAGGAAAAATAGCTGTAAAGCCCTATATCTATTTATATGTGCTGATAGAATAGTTAGGATCAGATGCAGAAAATCCTATCGCAAATTGGAGTAATAATTCATGGGAATAATTCATTTGGGGTGATGCACTGGTCTTCCAACTTGTTAGTCATAGTTCAGTATAGTATGTTGGACTGTCATATCCCATGCAGTTAGTTGATGGTGTAGCATGTTTTACAATCTCAAGTAACTGGGTTAATATAATAAATTATAGGAAAGATGTCAAGCAAACATAGACAAACTGGTCAGTAGAAGGTGGGAAGAAGTAGACTTTCGTTCAATCACCATTTAATGATGGAATTCAAGTTTTCCAGATATTACCTTATGACCTAAATATTTGAGTATTATTATGAAGAAAACAGTATCTTTGAAATGGGGTACTAGAGTGATAATAGGAAGAAGAATAAAGAAGAGAGAAAGAAGAGAAGAGAAGAGAAGAGAAGAGAAGAGAAGAGAAGAGAAGAGAATACCAACCTTACAAACAAATGAAGGTTCCCCTTTTTCTTCCTTCTCCTCTTTTACCATTACTGGCAAGTTTTACAGAGACTCATTAAAATGCAAATGCTCTTTGACAGTGCCTGTTTTTAATGTTTTAGAAACAGTGGAAGAAAAACTCCACATGCTTTTCAATTGTTGCTCTTCTAAGTAAGCATGACTTTACAGGGTGGGTGGATGGGATGGGGAATTCCTTCCTGCCAAGTAATTTCTCAAGACTGTTGAAGAGGTATTTATTTTCATGCAACTAGGAAAGTCCCTTCAGTTAGGTGTTTTCTGCACTCTCTTCAGATACCGTACATGGCTGGACTCTGAGAAAGAGATGTATTTACAGCCAAATAAAGTCATGAAGAGAAATCATTAAGGCTTAAGGATAACTGTAATGGGCCTATCTGAAAGCAAAAGGGTTGAATAGACTTGGAAGTTTGTACTAATGCTCCCACTTTGATTAATCTAGGAAAGTATAAAAGTAAAACAACTTTATTTTGCAACCCTACCCCACCCCGTTAGCCATATAGTGATCTAAACCCCTAATCAGGTAAACTGAGGCCTGAGAACCCTTGAAACAGCAGAGAAGGAAGACTAGGTTTGGTAAAGTCAAGTCAGACTCAAAAGTCCTGTTTAGAGAGCTGCTGTTCATAGCTACCACAGAGAAGGACATTGTTTCATATCTTCCCTTGGCAGTTTTCTGTAGCCTGACTTGTAACTCTTAAGGTGATATTATTGAGAATTATTTAGCCAGATGGGATCACCAATTGAATCCGAGGCTGTGCCTCTGAAGCCAAGGGTACTTAGCTTTAGAGGATATCAGTTAAATGATCTAAGAGAAAATGGTCAATCTCTAAAGGAAGAAAGGCAGTCTCCAGATACCATGATTCCAAGACTGTTTGCCAGTCAGTAATTTATTATTCTCTGAAGACACGCAACTAAAATTAGAACAGAATCTGAAAAGTTGTGAAAAATAAAAATATCATTCATTTGGGTGGTACAGGAAGAAAAGATTTTTCTATTAATTAACTTATGTCCCTATTGCTGCAGTCTTGGGCCTCTGTGGGATTATTGGAAATCTGGTCTTGGGTTTGTAGTCAGAGAACAGGAAGATAAAGGGAACGAGGGAAGATAATGCAAGAAAGGGGATGGATGGTAAGAGTGTGTGTGTGTGTGTGTGTGTGTGTGTGTGTGTGTGTGTGTGTGTGTAGGTGCATGCGTCTGTATATGTATTGGCTGGCCAAGGAAGCAGATTACTAGATCAGAGTTCACAGCAACTGTTGTCAAGGCAATATTGTTGCAGACAAAGCTCTCCAGAAAAAGCATTCCATATGCCATTAAAATTATGCATGATATTCTTTACAGTGTGTGTGTGTGTGTGTGTGTGTGTGTGTGTGTGTGTGTGTGTAGGTCTTTGGTTGTTCGGGTTTTCTCCTGCGTAAAATTGGAAGTGTCTTGGCGACGTTTCGACAAAGTCTCATTCGTCATCTTCAGGCTTCAGCTTCGTGCTTCTGGGAACATTGCTCCCAGAAGCACGAAGCTGAAGCCTGAAGATGACGGATGAGACTTCATCGAAACGTCGCCAAGACACTTCCAATTTTACGTGAGAGAAAACCCGAATAATCAAAGACCTACATACAAACACCCGCGAAAACCTCAGAAAACAAATATATATATATATATATATATATATATGTATATATGTATATATATATATATATGTATATATATATGTGTGTGTGTGTGTGTTTGTGTATTTGCTTGCTTTTAAGTGATTTGCTTTTAAGTGATTTGTTAGAGTTACTCAATTTCTATAGAAGTGTGGAATCTGCAGCCCTCTGAATGCTGCTGAACTAAACTCTTTTCTGCCTCAGCCAGCATGCCCAATCTGAGGGATAATGGGAACTGGAGTCCAACAGTATCTGAAAGGCCATAGGTTATTTTCTTACTAACTACCTATCGACATCAGTGAGATTTCCAAACTCTGTATAATCAGTCTGACGTATTTTCAAACTCGTCCCGATGTTCAAGGAAACGGATGGGTTTCATCCGAATTATGACAGCGGCATTTATTTTGACTTAGATCTGGTTCATATTTGTGAGTGCGTATGTTTGTGTTCACACACCCTCAACCCAATCTTGACTCCTGGTGACTACCTCCTAGACAGAATCCATGTGGTTTTTCTAGACAATGTCTTTTAAATTAGTTTGCCTACAGCCAAGGTTGAATGATTATCGTAAGTAATTTGGTTGGCTTCCATATCTACATCAGGCCTAAAAATTGGAAATCCCTGCCCTTATTAGGTACTAGAATTATAAACCAAAATTCCTTGAATAATTTGTATTACACAGCCTGAAAGTTCTACTCATTCACATAAATGCAAATCCTGATTTGATTTTGCAATTTTAAATAATGAACATCACTAAAAAAGGCACATTCTCAGTATCGTCACATCCTTTTCTTTGTATTACCACTGAGTTCTAGCTTTAAAAACAAATTTTGGGAGATGTTCTGGCATTCTATATCTGGTTCAGATGATTCCTGTATCCAGTATTATGTTGGAATTAATTTAAAGCTTTCTGAGATATCTGAATGGAAGCTGAACTCCTCTTAACAAGGCCAAATCCAAATCAGAATAATCCTCAAGCTGTGTTTGCAAGAACAAAAGCAAGACCCATATAGTGGCTGGATTTCTAAGCTAGTTTGTTTTAATTTTAAAAGAAGTTAAAAATCAGCCTTGCTGATGCTTTGTTTGGCTAATTTCTCAAGGAGCCTGAACCTTTAAAAAAAAATTCTGCTGATTGTTTTCTTATATTCCAAGTGATTTAGACTATAACTCTCATAACTCATTTCCATTGATAAGAACTGAAGCCCTAACGTAGAACACAAGGTGATAAGCTTGTGAGAGACTTGGCAACACACAAAAAGAAGCCAGGAAACCACAAGTAAACTATATTGCCCTTTTGCCCATTGTGTTAAGTCATGATCTGGGCTCAGACAAAGAATGCTGTTTGGATTCTGTAAGATAAGGGTGAATTAGATACATAGGTAATATTTATTATGGTTACTGATCAATGAATGGAACAGGTGACATTAGAAAAAAAGAATAAGAGAACAATAAACGAGGAGCTATCACATAGAAAAGCAAGCACAGACAATATATGAGCTAAAAAGGACAGTAAAGATACCTCAAAGTCTAAAACATTTTAAAGGGATCAACATGAATGCATGACATATAATGTAGTAAATGTAAATATGGATAGCAGGACATTAAATGTAGAACCTAAGCACTAGAAAACAAAGTGACTAAATTAGTTAATAATACTTTAAGAATAATATAATATAATAATCTTCTACTCAGTAGTGAATAAATATGGGCGTGAGTTTTCTGTGTATGAATACAATTGTATAGTGGTCAGTAACAAATAAAATATGATAAGAGAACAAAATTAGATGAGGGGTAAGAAACAAAGAAGTAAGATTGTCTATTGATTAAAACAAAAAAGTAACAAAATAGTTTCCTGCGAAAGGCAATGACAGTTGAGAGAAATTTTGTGACTCTCCTGGTGGTAAAGCAAATCTTTTCCTTCCTCAAAATTTAAACATTGCTTCATCTTTTTAAAAAAAATATATATAATTTCAGCGTTTTTATGTTTTTACATTGATAATATCCAGCAGTTGTCCACAAAAAATACACAACAGAACCAGAAAGTCTTTTCTGTTGGATTTTTTTACAAAATTACCTTGTACCTTGTTTATTAATATTTGGTAGATTTGCCTTCATTAAAGACTTCATATGCCTATAAAGTTTGTCTTGTGCCAACGAGCAAAACTCTTATTTTACATTCATTAACAAACTCTTAAAAGCCAATTCTGTTTTTATGTGTTTACTTGAAATTTTCCAACAGATTACGATGTCTTAATTTCATCCAATTCTGTCAAGACAATATTGTTTTTAAAATGATAGTGCCAGATAAAGTGCAAGACACAGATTTCTCTAACACAGTTTGAATTCAGCTCTCAGCAGTATTAAGCAGCTTTGCCTCTGTCTAAAACAGGCCTGTCAAACTGGCAGCCCGCAGGCTTGGATGCGTCATATGCAGGCCACGCCCACCCCGGCTCCGCAAAGGCAAAAGACATCACGACACGTCACACTATGTCATGTGATGCGATCAAGCTTGACATCCGTGGTCTAAAACAAATCCACCTAGTTTCCAGATTTCTGGGTCAGACTGCAAATGTTACACTGTGGTTGATAAATGTCATTGATTTATTATACCATACTCCTTCTCTTTGCCCCAATAAAACAAAGGTCAAGATAAGAGTACAGGATTTTCCTCCCACTTAATTCAACCAACCAACCAACCAACCAACCAACCAACCAATCAGAATAAAGCTGGAAGAGACTCTGGAGATCTTCTAGTCCAACCCACTGCTCAAGCAGGAGACCCTATACCATTTCAGACAAGTGGCTGTCCAGTCTCTTCTTGAAAATCTCCAGTAATGAAGCATCCAGAACTTCTGAAGTCAAGCTGTTCCACTGGTTAATTGTCCCCACCGTTAGGAAGTTTCTCTTTAATTCCAGCTTGCTTCTCTCCTTGATTAGTTTCCATCCCTTGTTTCTTGCTGTGCCTTCTGTTTTTTTTTTTATTTGCATTTATATCCTGCCCTTCTCCGAAGACTCAGGGCGGCTTACACTATGTCAAGCAATAGTCTTCATCCATTTGTATATTATATACAAAGTCAACTTATTGCCCCCAACAATCTGGGTCCTCATTTTACCTACCTTATAAAGGATGGAATGCTGAGTCAACCTTGGGCCTGGTGGGACTTGAGCTTGCAGTAATTGCAAGCAGCTGTGTTAAACCAAAGGTGCTTTGGAAAATAAGTTAACCCCTTCTTCTTCTTTGTGATAGCCCCTCAAATACTGAAATATTATCATTTTAAATAAATTAGACTAAGAGACAATAAATGGGTCATAGTAATGAACCTTAGGGCTGAATGAAGGTTTGAACCCATATTTCTGCAATCTGGATTGGGATCCAGTCAATATGCTACACTGTGTATGCTGCTGAGCTTTGCTTACAGTAAAGTGGTGATTGCACAGACATGATAGGAAATGTCTCTTTAAATTAATTCAACAGTTGTTTTTTTAAAAAACAGCAACTGGAATGCTTTGGCTGAATTTGCAATGGGGAGTTAATGCATTCTAGCACAATCTTCTATCCTTAATACAGATAATATCAAGTCAAGAATACCTGCCCATGTGGGATAGCATGGACACTTTATCTACAACAGCTGTTGTCTGTTCAGTTGGGGAGGGGGAGAAAAGGGGCTTTTCTTCAAATTTATGCTGTAGTGAGTGATTTGCATTGCATCAGATTATCCTGGGATATATTGTGTCATATGGGATGACCTGGGATAACCTGACTTAATGCAACACACATGTTTGTATTGTATTACACATTTTTTAAAAAGAATCTCTGAAAAGCTGTTGGGAGCAGGTGGCTTCTGTAAATGGAAGATACTTTCCTGTGGTATTTCATACCATCAAATACCAAAATGTGTCTAAAATGTTTGGCAGAATTATCTTTATCAAAATTACAGGCAGAAATGTTTTTAATCTGCCCTTTTTTATTATTATGAGGAGTGAACATTACACTGCCTTAAAGTTCATTAAAGTTTGATTTTGTGAATTCAAAAGTTACAAATGGAAATTTAAGAATTCTCATTAGTTTTTTTTTCTTTTAAGAAATACCCTCAGCTCTGGGTTGCTTTTTTTTTTTTTTTTAAAAGAAAGCTATTTGAATTTGGATATGAATTCCCTGTCTCAATCATAGGATTCCAAGTGGAAGGATGGAGTATATTGCAATCAATTAATATATTCATTTAAAAATTCAAATGTTCAAGTGGGCATATCAGCTAAGGATTTCAAAAGCAGGTCAACAGAAAACATCAAGGAAAGGCATTGAAGGCAGGAAATCACCAGGGGAGAAACTGTTCTCAGAAGTGGCTAAATTTATCAAGGCCTGATGTGTTGCAGAAAACAAATTTCTTCCTCGTGGGTGTTCAGCAATCTGCACAAATAAACCCCTTAGATCTGTCATTAGAGAATCAAACTTGGGCAGCCATTCTTTAGTTCACCATCTGTGGCTTAAAGATGACAAGCAGGGCCAGTCCGTGACATACTGCTGCTGGAGGCAGAGATGGCATCTCTTTTTCTAGGCTGGCAGTTGGATCTCACTTTGGTCCTTGCGCTGAGACAGTGGCCTCCCACCAGAGCTGAGGCTGCAAGCTAGTTTAAGGCCTCCTAAGAAATTGGGAGGGGGGAAATTATTCTCAACTCTGCCTTTGGATGGAGGGGAATGGCTAGAAAATTCATGAAAATTACCTCTCCTACTGTCCCAAACATCCCCCAGAAATGGCGGTTCGTACTTTATGGAAATGCCAAGACAACCTTGATGATAAACATTCATTCTAAGGATGAAAATATTACTTTTGGGAAGCATTCTGGATTTTAAGGTTAAGGGTTGTGACACTGAATGGGGGCTTCTTAGTCAAATCAGCTTGACAATATTCCACTTAACCACAGGGACAACATGATGTTTTCTCTACAAGCCAGTAGAATGGGTAATACTTGAAACAAATCCTGCACATTTAGAAAAAAAATATTGGTGAAATGTAACAACCAGAAGATATGATGAAATACAGTCAGTCTCTCTCTGTCTCTCTCTCTCCCTCCATCCATCCATCCATCCATCCATCCATCCATCCATCCATCCATCCATCCATCCATCCATCCATCCATCCATCCATCCATCTATCTATCTATCTATCTATCTATCTATCTATCTATCTATCTATCTATCTATCTACCAAAACAGTATTATGTGTGCAGAAATTTAATCCTTGCTTTTTATGACAAATTGTTCTGATTGCTCTAAACTTCTCTTCGTTCTTAGCTTGCCAAGTCTTACAGCCTTTACTTACATTTCAGTTTTCCATCCAATATTTGTGGGGAAATAAACCTAACCAACAGTCTATGGAGATTCTCAGTCATCCAGGTCATGATTATCCCAAAGATGCCTCTGCCCCCCATCAGGAGGCAACTGGACTTTTCTTGTTTTTTTCTTTGAAGATGTTTCATTTCTCATCTAAGAAGCTTCTTCAGCTCTTCCATTCCCCATTATCCTGTCAGAGCTGAAGAAGCTTCTTGGATGGGAAGCGAAATGTCTTCAAAGAAAAAACAAGAGAAGTCCAGTTGCCTCCTGAGAAAAAAAGCACCTTTGGGAAAACCTAACCAGTATTGTCAGAATAGGTTACCTTACCAGTCCAATCCCTCTTTCACCAGTAGCAAAGAGCATTGAAGGAAAAAATAAGATGCATAAGTCTTCCACTTAGCACAACTATTTTGTAAATCCATGGGCAAGGAATATTTAAGCAGAACTTATGCAACTCTGTAGGCAATCCATTTGAACTGAGCCAACTTAGAATGATGGAGGCTTGATCTTGGCTTTCTAGTCACTTTTCCCCTGCCCACTTCTTGCCAGGGCTGTCTGCAACCACAATTATTTTTGAAACATATTAGTAGCATGTCCTCTCTTGTCCCAATTCAGAGTGGTGACAGTCACTGCATTTTGACAAGACAGTGCCAGCTGCCCATAGAAGGAGAGGGATTGGCATGATTTGGGAAGCATCTTCCAAATGGTGAATAAGCTCAAGGGCCCCAAGAACGCTGGCAGAGATTAAAAAAAAGAAGAGAAAATTGAAAGAGTTGGGAAGAAGATGGAATGGAAATAGGTGTGCTTGTTTGTTAGAGTTATATCACATCTTTCTTTCGAGGAGTTCAAAGGAGTATGCATAACACTCTGTCTTCCATTTTTTTCCTAAACTTGAAATTGGGTTATTTATTTATTTATTTAGCATATGGCATAAGTACATGGATAACAGCAGTGGTGGGTTGCTCCCGGTTTGGTCCGGTTCTATAGAACCGGTAGTAAAACCGGTGGAAGACTCCGCCCACCCGCCACAGAGTGATCATGGGAGATCTGCACATGCGCGGAAGCTTCTGTGCATGCAGAGAAGTGCATGCACACACGCACGAAGCAGGTGCGCACAATCACTCCCGTTGTGAACCGGTAGTAAAGGTAAGTGGAACCCACCCCTGGATAACAGCGGTAAAATACATATAAAAGGAGTACCTAATACTATAGTACATGAATGAGGGAAATGTGTAGTCAATTCTGTAAGATATGAGGATTTCAAGAAGTTTTATATATAGCCATATCAAGAAGTTATAGGTTAGATTTTGAAATAAATTGGTTCGTAAGAACAGGATAAGTGTTCTATATATCAATATCTAGCCTATTCATCCAATTAAGCAGAGTGTTTTTTAATTGGAGGAAATCTGCTTTTTCTCCTATATTAACATTCAAATGGCAACTAGTCACTATGTGCTGGATTGAAAGACCCTAAATTATCTAGTGGCTTTCATTAAGATGGGCTAAAACTTGGCTCCTCCTGTTCCTAATCTTAACCACACTGGTCCTCTCCAGTCCTTGGCTATTCACCATGTTAGGGTGCCTAGATTCCTAAAAAAAGGGAACTTTCCAGATGTCTCATTTTGTTGCAGGCCCCATTTGGCCCCATTTATATCAATTATATCAAGGTATTTTGGAGTTATTCTCCTGTCCCTTAAAACTCACAAGCCATGAAGCACCCCAAAGAGCCTAAGGAATACAAACAGCAAGGGAAAAAATAACCCACTTGAAACAGGTCTCTGCCATATGTTTTTTTAAAAAGTGAGGATGCTTTGACCTTAGTCCATTATACACAGGTGGCTGTGTGAGTTTGAGGGTCACTGAACACTGTTCAATTTGTCCATAAATCACATTTTCTGGAACACATGTTTTAAATACCTTGGTAAAGCTTTAACACGACGAAGGCAGGAGAAAGAACATTTGCTAATATCTCTGGAGTTTTCCCTTTCTCAACATTTTCTGTTTCTCTCTAAAAAGAAGCCAAGGTTTTCAACGCGGATTAAAAACAGTATGACTTCTGTAGTATCCTCTTCTCAAGGGAATATGGGAGGAGTACCATTTAACGTGAACATGTAGAGATTCAACGTAATTTATGTGCTTTAAATATCAGCATGACTAAGTGGACAGAATAAACATCCAAGTGTTTTCAGATTTGCTTTTGGAAATGTTGGTAAAGGTTATAATTCAGTCCAGGTTTAGCTTTTGCACCTTACTGATTTCAGTGGAAGGGAGCTAAGAACAGAAAGGAATTGCAGAACCTTGTTAAAAAGCCATAAAATCAATTTATATCTCCATTTCGGAAGACATTTTAAATGTAAAAAAAGAAAAATCAGATTGAGGTAATTCTGAAACGAACCGTTGTCTTTTCTAACCAGTTGCCTTCCAACTGCATTGGGGCTCTACAGGTAAGTCCTCAACTTACAACCATTTCTTTAGTGACAAGGTTCTGGGGGTCACATGATCACTATTTGCAACCTTCCCAGCTGTCTTCTGGCAAGCAAAGTCAATGGGGAAAGCTAGATTCACTCAGTGACTGTCTAATTCACTTAATGACTGCAGTGATTCACTTAACGAGCCTGGCAAGGAGGTCATAAAATAGGGCATGGCTCACTTAACAGCTGCTTTTCTTTATTATGGAAATTCTGGTCCCAATTGTGTTCGTAAGTCGAGGACTACTTATAGTTTCCAAATTCCAAAGTTCACATAGTCTGGAAATCTGGGAAGTATAGTCCTAGCTCATCTAAGTCAGGAAAAGTCATTTGCATCACTAAAAACGTCTGTGGCACTTCCATCCATATCCTTTACCTTTTGCTTATTTTTCACTTTATTTAGATTTTATTTCAGAAACGTAGGTTGGCATTATATGTGGCTCCTAAAATGCAGTTTGCCAAATAAACTTATAAAAATTAAAACAGTCTGAACTGAACTATCATGCTAGCAATTCAGGAGGAACAACAAACCAAAACAATATAGTGCCAGCTTTACAGAAAGAAAAACATGGACATATAAATATGGATTTATATTTCCACCTTTCCCTGACCATCTTGTGCTTCGTTACCACATCCTATGAAAACTCATCCTATGAAAACTCACTATTATGACCGTATATGTGTTTTAAAGATGTAAGCACTCAGGCTTTTGGCTCTCCTTCTGTAAGCTTAATAAAATGGTCTTTATAAAAGGGAATTTCCAATTCTTATGGATATAACAGATTTTCCAAAGCAGGCTAGATCTCTCTCTCTCTCCCACCCCCCAGGCTTCTGGAGTGTCCCCTTCTTGTTCTATAGGCATGTAGAAAAGGACCAAGGTGCAGTACAGTATACTGATTCAAGCAATTTCACGCCTCTTAATGGTTTTGTAATACCCAATTGTGAAATAATTTAAATGAACAGCCATTGTAAAATATTTTTTTAACCAGTGCTTTTCTGGGTAAAGCAGCTGAGGTGAAATGAGGCCCACTGTTCAAGTGCTGCTTTGTATACTAATTAGCTACCTCTGTGAGTGGATGGGATGGGATGGGGACATTTGACCTGCTGAGGTGAAGTCTTTGGCTCTTGTCAGAGTGAGTCTGTGCTTTGGGTGGGCACCTGACCGCTCTGTGCCTCATATCCCGCTGAACGTTGTCCCGTTGTTTGCAAAAGCTGACCTAATATAAGGAGACACATTGTCAGTGCCTGCTTAGGTGAAGACTGAAATGCAAGGCAGTCGTGACATGGGCAAGGAGATCAGCTACCCAGAATACAGATCCTCCTTTTTGCCCATTAACCTGGGCACTTATCAAAGAGATTGGTTTATCTCTGAGGTATAAATTCAAATGTTTTGTTTATTTGGGCTTATATACAGCATTTTAAACCAATCTTCTTTCTACTCCTTCATTGAAATGGAAAGGTGGTGTAACCAATAAAGCAAGAAAATTCCAGGAACACAAAAATGGTTCTGAGTGAACAATAACAACTCTTCTACAATTTATCAGCCACATTTGTTTCTTTTCTCTTCTTTTAGATGCTGTCTATTGTATTGATTCTGGTAACTTTTTTTTGGTAAATAAACTCATTTCGGTTGAGCTTGGGGTAAGGGGATGACTGTAATTTGTAAATATTTTATAGTTAACTAGATAGTTAACTATAAAATAGTCCACCCAATATTTATGGGGAAATAAACCTAACCAATAGTCTATGGAGATTCTCAGTAATCCAGGTCATGAGTATCCCAAAGATGCTTCCCCCCCCCCCCAGGAGGCAACTGGACTTCTCTTATTTTTTCTTTGAAGACATTTCACTTCTCATTTAAGAAGCTTCTTCAGCTCTTCCATTCCCCACTATCCTGTCAGAACATCTTGAATGGGAAGAGAAACGTCCTCAAAGAAAAAAAAGAGAAGTCCAGTTGCCTCCTGAGAAGATAAAGCACCTTTGGGAAAACCTAACCAATATTGTCAGAATAGGTTACCACAGTAGTGGGTTTCAATTTCAGTTGCTACTGGTTTGATCATGGGCGCATGCATGCTCACGTGTGCGTGCAATGTTTCTGTGCATGCACAGAGATGTCTGGGTGGGTGGGTGGAGTCTCCCGCCACCGCCACTCCCGGTTCTCCCAATCCGGGGCGAACTGGTAGCAACCTACCACTGGGTTACCAGTCCAATCTCTTGTCTTGGTTGATGGAGGCTGAGGAGACAATATTTTTTACAAGAGATAGCTGGTCATAGAGAGTTGTTAATTATGTATTATGCATTAAATTATGTGCCAGCTAGGTCTATACTAAACTTTAGGTAACATTTTGGACATAG
The DNA here is from genome assembly GCF_028640845.1 of Ahaetulla prasina. Classification (NCBI taxonomy): domain Eukaryota; kingdom Metazoa; phylum Chordata; class Lepidosauria; order Squamata; family Colubridae; genus Ahaetulla; species Ahaetulla prasina. Next base: position 233,124,924 of record NC_080539.1, on the reverse strand, counting down.
CAACATTCTACTGTACCAGATGAGAGACAGCTTTGCTGCTTTCTGTCTTTTCTTGTTTCTACTGAGGATTTAGCAGTGAATGTCTATTGTCTAAAGTCAAATTCTGCCTCTTCTTTATTTGTTGATTGGTTTTTGAGTGTTACTATTTTTATTTTTTAGCTGAGTTTGCTGCCATTCCCTCTACTTGTTTAGAGATCTATTACATTATTGTGTTTATAGTAAATATTGTGGTTTAAATCTTCATTATTTCATTTCAGTTCCACTTTTTATTTTCTGAAACTTGTTTTACTAGGATGAAATTTCAAACCAGATTCACACTCTAAGTCACTCAGAGTCTTCCATTAACCATGAGATGAACAGCAAATAAATCTGATAAATAAATTAAAATAAAAAATAAGTATTCAATATTATTTGCATATATTCATTTATATCCTACACATACATAAAACACACAAACACACACAATTATCACACATGTTGGGTTTGATCCAAACTAAGGCCGCAATCAATCATGTACATTTCTAATAGTACATATCTACATATCTAATAGTAAGTCTTGCCTTTGAGAAGATAGGCATTAATTTACACTGCAGATTACTTCAAAACGCCCTTGAGCTCCAGAATGGAAGGTGGGATATTCATTTAACAAACCAAGAAAGAAAACAGGTTATTCATTTTCCTGCTGAAACAAATTGGACTTACATTTAGTCATGACTCACTGAAAGTTACATTAAGCAAACTTAACCTAGTTCCTACCCATTGCTTTCAAGTGTTTTGGTTTGGATTTTGTCAGCTCTGAATTGAACATATTTTTCAGAAAAAGAGAAGTCCAGTTGCCTCCTGAGAAGATAAAGCACCTTTGGGAAAACCTAACCAATATTGTCAGAATAGGTTACCACAGTAGTGGGTTTCAATTTCAGTTGCTACTGGTTTGATCATGGGCGCATGCATGCTCACGTGTGCGTGCAATGTTTCTGTGCATGCACAGAGATGTCTGGGTGGGTGGGTGGAGTCTCCCGCCACCGCCACTCCCGGTTCTCCCAATCCGGGGCGAACTGGTAGCAACCTACCACTGGGTTACCAGTCCAATCTCTTGTCTTGGTTGATGGAGGCTGAGGAGACAATATTTTTTACAAGAGATAGCTGGTCATAGAGAGTTGTTAATTATGTATTATGCATTAAATTATGTGCCAGCTAGGTCTATACTAAACTTTAGGTAACATTTTGGACATAGCAACATTCTACTGTACCAGATGAGAGACAGCTTTGCTGCTTTCTGTCTTTTCTTGTTTCTACTGAGGATTTAGCAGTGAATGTCTATTGTCTAAAGTCAAATTCTGCCTCTTCTTTATTTGTTGATTGGTTTTTGAGTGTTACTATTTTTATTTTTTAGCTGAGTTTGCTGCCATTCCCTCTACTTGTTTAGAGATCTATTACATTATTGTGTTTATAGTAAATATTGTGGTTTAAATCTTCATTATTTCATTTCAGTTCCACTTTTTATTTTCTGAAACTTGTTTTACTAGGATGAAATTTCAAACCAGATTCACACTCTAAGTCACTCAGAGTCTTCCATTAACCATGAGATGAACAGCAAATAAATCTGATAAATAAATTAAAATAAAAAATAAGTATTCAATATTATTTGCATATATTCATTTATATCCTACACATACATAAAACACACAAACACACACAATTATCACACATGTTGGGTTTGATCCAAACTAAGGCCGCAATCAATCATGTACATTTCTAATAGTACATATCTACATATCTAATAGTAAGTCTTGCCTTTGAGAAGATAGGCATTAATTTACACTGCAGATTACTTCAAAACGCCCTTGAGCTCCAGAATGGAAGGTGGGATATTCATTTAACAAACCAAGAAAGAAAACAGGTTATTCATTTTCCTGCTGAAACAAATTGGACTTACATTTAGTCATGACTCACTGAAAGTTACATTAAGCAAACTTAACCTAGTTCCTACCCATTGCTTTCAAGTGTTTTGGTTTGGATTTTGTCAGCTCTGAATTGAACATATTTTTCAGAAAAAGAGAACACACCTTTTCCACAGGCCTTTATACCATCGAAAACTGCTTCTAAAATGGGAGATATCAGTTGGATGCTACTGGGTTGGGCACTCTCATCTGTTAAACTGTTTTGGAAAATGATCAGTTTGGAGCCTTTGCAGGTTTATTTGCTTTTTTAACCATTCCAAAAAAGTTGGTATCATGCATAAAACGATGGCTGCACTCTCATGTGTGACTCCAGATAACTTATGAATGAACAACATATAGGTGGTCTTATTCATTTATTTATTTATTTTGTCATAACAATATACATAAGCATCACACAAAAAAAGATTATATAGTATATAAACATATATATGAAGAAATATGAGGAGGTATAAGCATGCATATATATATATATATATATATATATATATATATATATATATATATATATATATATATATATATATATATATATATTTGTTTTCTGAGGTTTTCACGGGTGTTTGTATGTAGGTCTTTGGTTGTTCGGGTTTTCTCCCGTGTAAAATTGGAAGTGTCTTGGCGACGTTTCGACGAAGTCTCATTCATCATCTTCAGGCTTCAACCGTGCTTCTGGGAGCAATGTGTGATCGCAGCTGTTTCTTCCTTTTAACTGCTAGTGGGGTTTGAACTGATTGGGTGGGAGCTTGGCTGTGCTCTGATTGGATGGGGGTTTTCTGTGCTCTGATTGGCTGGGGTGTGTCCTGTGTTGGTGGGGGCTTGGTTGTGCTCAGTCTAGTCTGTGCTGCAGGGGGATTTGAGCTGGTGAGCTGCATAGCTGTTGTTTGGCTTTGTGGTCGTGCTACATCTTCATAGTGGGTGTCAGTCTGCTGCATGAATGGATTGGAGGGGTTTGAAATGGCTAATGTTGCAGCTGCGGTCTGGCTTCTGGTCCTTGGTCGTGCTTCATGATCAGTGTGGGTTTGGGTCTGCTTTCTGGGTGGATGTGCGGTGGTGACATCCTGTGTGGACCTTGTGAGTGTGGGTCTGGTGTCATTCCTCGTGTTAGGGACTCGTTTGTCAATAAGGCCGGGTTTCCAAATGGCTGGTAGGCGGGAGGTGTCATCTCGTTTGTTCATGCTGTGTGGGCGTTTTTCTATCTCAATGGCTTCTCTGATTATTCTGTTGTTAAAGTGTTCAGTTTTGGCGATAGTTCTGGTCTTTTTAAAGTCAATATCATGTCCTGTGACTTTAAAGTGTTGGACCAGGGAAGAAGTTAGTTCCTCTTTTTTGAATGAGTTCTTGTGTTCTTCAATGCGTGCACTTATTCTTCTGTTGGTTTGTCCAATGTATGTGGTGGGGCAGGCGGTGCATGGGATTTCATATACTCCTTGATTTTCTAACTCAATTTTGTCTTTGGGGTTTCTTAGGATGGTGGATATTTTTCTGTTTGTGCAGAATGCTGTCTTGATGTTGTGTTTGTGGAGGATCTTGCTGATTCTGTCTGTGGTGCCTTTTATATATGGGAGGAGGGCTGTGCCGTTTTCTTGTTCTCTGTCTTGGATTTTAGTGGGGGGTTCTTTTTGGATTAGCTTGGTAATCTTATTTCTTTGGAATCCATTGGATGTTAGTACGTTAGTGAGAGTGTCTAGTTCGGGTTTTAGGTGTTGTTCATCAGCTAAGCATTTTGTTCTGGAGATGAGTGTCTTGGCTACGGAGTTGATCTGTGCTGGGTGGTGGTGTGAGAGTGCGTGCAGATAGCGGTTTGTGTGTTTTCTTCTGGTAGATGGTGTGTCCTAGGGAGCCATTGGGTTTCTGTAGACTAAGATATCCAGGAAGGAAGTTGGTTATTAACTTCTGTTTCCATGGTGAACTGTATTTTGGGGTGTAGGCTATTGAGGTGTGTGAGGAAGTTGTCAAGTTTTTCTTTCCCGTGTGGCCAGATTATGAAGGTGTCGTCTACATATCTGAGCCAGAGTTTGGGTTTGTGATCAGATTTTTCTAGAGCTTGGGTTTCAAAGTGTTCCATGTAGAGATTGGCAATGACAGGTGAGAGGGGTGATCCCATGGGTGCTCCTTCTACTTGTTTGTATTTTTGCCCATTATAGATGAAGTATGTGTTGGATAGGCAGTGGTTGGTCAGATCTAGGATGTGCTTGGGGGGGTTATGTTTGTTTTGGATAGCTGTCAAGGCTTCTTTGATTGGCATTTGGGTGAAGAGGATATGACACCAAAGCTCACGAGTAGGTCGCTGGGCTGTAAGTTTTGTTTCTTTATGATCTCTATGAACTGGAATGAGTTTTTTACGTGTGAGGTGATGGATTCTGCATAGGGCTGTAGTTGTTTGGCGAGAAATTTGGCTAGGTTTTGTAGAGGTGAGCCTATGGAGCTGACTATGGGTCTGAGTGGGGTTCCTTCTTTGTGTATCTTGGGAGGCCATAGAGCTTAGGGCATCTGGATGATTTCTCTCTGGGAATGATTCTTTGTTGGATTTCTTCGCTGATGGGGGAGGCTTTTATTTTGGATCTAGTGGTTTTCTAGGTAGGTGGTGGGGTCTGTGTTTAGGGGCTTGTATGCAGGGTCTTGGAGTAGGTTGGTTAATTTGGTTTGGTAGTCAGATGTGTTCATAACCACCGTGGCGTTGCCCTTGTCTGCTGGTAGGATTATTATGCTGGTATCTTTTTTCAGGTTAAGTAGTGCTGTCTGTTCCTCTTTGGGTAAGTTGCTTTTGGGTGGCTTGCTGGTGCAGAGGATGTTGGAGATCTCGAGTCTGATTTTGTTAGCGTCATCGGGGTTGATTTTGGTCAGGCTGGTTTCAACTCCGCATATAATGGTCTCAGTGGGGATGTATTTGGGAGTGACTGCAAAGTTGAATCCTTTGGAAAGGACATCGGTTTCAGCTTTGGTGAGGATCCTATCTGAGATGTTATGCACTGTTTGTTTCATGTGTTGCTGTGAGGGTGGAGGGTTTGTTTTCTGGCGTTCTTGTAGTCTTGAGTTTGTTGGTGTGCGTGTCTGTCTTGAGGGTGGTCTGTGTTTGACTCTCAGGCGGCAAGTTGTTTAGTTGTCCCAAAGTGCAGGGTGCATCTTGTTGCTGAGTTTGAGGTGAAGTGTGAGGAGATCTTTGTTGATTTGATCTAGGAGGAATCTTTTGTGTGAAGTTCATTTCTGATTAAGGCCAATTCTGTTCTTTTTAGGATGCGTTTGGTGGCTGCAGAGTTGGAGTGGAATTTCAATTGGAAGCATTTGGGCTTTAAATTTTGATCGCGGCAGTTTCGTAGGAATGCGCGGTCACATAAAATGGAAGCTCTTTGGACTTCTAGTTTTTCATAGGTCCTGGTCACATGGTGGATTTCCTCCCGTGAGGTGCAATATTTGTTTTCTGAGGTTTTCACGGGTGTTTGTATATAGGTCTTTGGTTGTTGGGTTTTCTCCGTGTAAAATTGGAAGTGTCTTGGCGACGTTTCGTGAAGTCTCATTCGTCATCTTCAGGCTTCAACCGTGCTTCTGGGAGCAATGTGTGATCGCAGCTGTTTCTTCCTTTTAACTGCTAGTGGGGTTTGAACTTATTGGGTGGGAGCTTGGCTGTGCTCTGATTGGATGGGGGTTTTTCTGTGCTCTGATTGGCTGGGGGTGTGTCCTGTGTTGGTGGGGGCTTGGTTGTGCTCAATCTAGTCTGTGCTGCAGGGGGATTTGAGCTGGTGAGCTGCATAGCTGTTGTTTGGCTTTGTGGTCGTGCTACATCTTCATAGTGGGTGTCAGTCTGCTGCATGAATGGATTGGAGGGTTTGAAATGGCTAATGTTGCAGCTGCGGTCTGGCTTCTGGTCCTTGGTCGTGCTTCATGATCAGTGTGGGTTTGGGTCTGCTTTCTGGGTGGATGTGCGGTGGTGACATCCTGTGTGGACCTTGTGAGTGTGGGTCTGGTGTCATTCCTCGTGTTAGGGACTCGTTTGTTAATAAGGGCGGGTTTCCAAATGGCTGGTAGGCGGGAGGTGTCATCTCGTTTGTTCATGCTGTGTGGGCGTTTTTCTATCTCAATGGCTTCTCTGATTATTCTGTTGTTAAAGTGTTCAGTTTTGGCGATAGTTCTGGTCTTTTTAAAGTCAATATCATGTCCTGTGACTTTAAAGTGTTGGACCAGGAAGAAGTTAGTTCCTCTTTTTGAATGAGTTCTTGTGTTCTTCAATGCGTGCACTTATTCTTCTGTTGGTTTGTCCAATGTATGTGGTGGGGCAGGCGGTGCATGGGATTTCATATACTCCTTGATTTTCTAACTCAATTTTGTCTTTGGGGTTTCTTAGGATGGTGGATATTTTTCTGTTTGTGCAGAATGCTGTCTTGATGTTGTGTTTGTGGAGGATCTTGCTGATTCTGTCTGTGGTGCCTTTTATATATGGGAGGAGGGCTGTGCCGTTTTCTTGTTCTCTGTCTTGGATTTTAGTGGGGGGTTCTTTTGGATTAGCTTGGTAATCTTATTTCTTTGGAATCCATTGGATGTTAGTACGTTAGTGAGAGTGTCTAGTTCGGGTTTTAGGTGTTGTTCATCAGCTAAGCATTTTGTTCTGGAGATGAGTGTCTTGGCTACGGAGTTGATCTGTGCTGGGTGGTGGTGTGAGTGCGTGCAGATAGCGGTTTGTGTGTGTTTTCTTCTGGTAGATGGTGTGTCCTAGGGAGCCATTGGGTTTCTGTAGACTAAGATATTCAGGAAGGAAGTTGGTTATTAACTTCTGTTTCCATGGTGAACTGTATTTTGGGGTGTAGGCTATTGAGGTGTGTGAGGAAGTTGTCAAGTTTTCTTTCCCGTGTGGCCAGATTATGAAGGTGTCGTCTACATATCTGAGCCAGAGTTTGGGTTGTGATCAGATTTTTCTAGAGCTTGGGTTTCAAAGTGTTCCATGTAGAGATTGGCAATGACAGGTGAGAGGGTGATCCCATGGGTGCTCCTTCTACTTGTTTGTATTTTGTCCATTATAGATGAAGTATGTGTTGGATAGGCAGTGGTTGGTCAGATCTAGGATGTGCTTGGGGGTTATATTTGTTTTGGATAGCTGTCAAGGCTTCTTTGATTGGCACTTGGGTGAAGAGGATATGACATCAAAGCTCACGAGTAGGTCGCTGGGCTGTAAGTTTTGTTTCTTTATGATCTCTATGAACTGGAATGAGTTTTTACGTGTGAGGTGATGGATTCTGCATAGGGCTGTAGTTGTTTGGCGAGAAATTTGGCTAGGTTTTGTAGAGGTGAGCCTATGGAGCTGACTATGGGTCTGAGTGGGGTTCCTTCTTTGTGTATCTTGGGGAGGCCATAGAGCTTAGGGCATCTGGATGATTTCTCTCTGGGAATGATTCTTTGTTGGATTTCTTCGCTGATGGGGGAGGCTTTTATTTTGGATCTAGTGGTTTTTTCTAGGTAGGTGGTGGGGTCTGTGTTTAGGGGCTTGTATGCAGGGTCTTGGAGTAGGTTGGTTAATTTGGTTTGGTAGTCAGATGTGTTCATAACCACCGTGGCGTTGCCCTTGTCTGCTGGTAGGATTATTATGCTCATTCCAGTTCATAGAGATCATAAAGAAACAAAACTTACAGCCCAGCGACCTACTCGTGAGCTTTGATGTCATATCCCTCTTCACCCAAGTGCCAATCAAAGAAGCCTTGACAGCTATCCAAAACAAATATAACCCCCCCAAGCACATCCTAGATCTGACCAACCACTGCCTATCCAACACATACTTCATCTATAATGGACAAAAATACAAACAAGTAGAAGGAGCACCCATGGGATCACCCCTCTCACCTGTCATTGCCAATCTCTACATGGAACACTTTGAAACCCAAGCTCTAGAAAAATCTGATCACAAACCCAAACTCTGGCTCAGATATGTAGACGACACCTTCATAATCTGGCCACACGGGAAAGAAAAACTTGACAACTTCCTCACACACCTCAATAGCCTACACCCCAAAATACAGTTCACCATGGAAACAGAAGTTAATAACCAACTTCCCTTCCTGAATATCTTAGTCTACAGAAAACCCAATGGCTCCCTAGGACACACCATCTACCAGAAGAAAACACACACAAACCGCTATCTGCACGCACTCTCACACCACCACCCAGCACAGATCAACTCCGTAGCCAAGACACTCATCTCCAGAACAAAATGCTTAGCTGATGAACAACACCTAAAACCCGAACTAGACACTCTCACTAACGTACTAACATCCAATGGATTCCAAAGAAATAAGATTACCAAGCTAATCCAAAAAGAACCCCCCACTAAAATCCAAGACAGAGAACAAGAAAACGGCACAGCCCTCCTCCCATATATAAAAGGCACCACAGACAGAATCAGCAAGATCCTCCACAAACACAACATCAAGACAGCATTCTGCACAAACAGAAAATATCCACCATCCTAAGAAACCCCAAAGACAAAATTGAGTTAGAAAATCAAGGAGTATATGAAATCCATGCACCGCCTGCCCCACCACATACATTGGACAAACCAACAGAAGAATAAGTGCACGATTGAAGAACACAAGAACTCATTCAAAAGAGGAACCAACTTCTTCCCTGGTCCAACACTTTAAAGTCACAGGACATGATATTGACTTTAAAAAGACCAGAACTATCGCCAAAACTGAACACTTTAACAACAGAATAATCAGAGAAGCCATTGAGATAGAAAAACGCCCACACAGCATGAACAAACGAAGTGACACCTCCCGCCTACCAGCCATTTGGAAACCCGCCCTTATTGACAAACGAGTCCCTAACACGAGGAATGACACCAGACCCACACTCACAAGGTCCACACAGGATGTCACCACCGCACATCCACCCAGAAAGCAGACCCAAACCCACACTGATCATGAAGCACGACCAAGGACCAGAAGCCAGACCGCAGCTGCAACATTAGCCATTTCAAACCCCTCCAATCCATTCATGCAGCAGACTGACACCCACTATGAAGATGTAGCACGACCACAAAGCCAAACAACAGCTATGCAGCTCACCAGCTCAAATCCCCCTGCAGCACAGACTAGATTGAGCACAACCAAGCCCCCACCAACACAGGACACACCCCCAGCCAATCAGAGCACAGAAAACCCCCCATCCAATCAGAGCACAGCCAAGCTCCCACCCAATCAGTTCAAACCCCCACTAGCAGTTAAAAGGAAGAAACAGCTGCGATCACACATTGCTCCCAGAAGCACGAAGCTGAAGCCTGAAGATGACGAATGAGACTTCGTCGAAACGTCGCCAAGACACTTCCAATTTTACACGGGAGAAAACCCGAACAACCAAAGACCTATATATATATATATATATATATATATATGAATGAAGAAAAAAACAGAAAAAAACAATAGGACAGGAACGGTAGACACGTTTGTGCTCTTATGCACACCCCTTATGGTCCTCTTAGGAATGGGGTGAGGTCAATAGTAGAAAGTTTTTGGTTAAAGCTTTTGGGATTATGGGAAGAGACCACAGGGTCAGGTAAAGTGTTCCAAGCACTGATGATTCTGTTACAGAAGTCATATTTTCTGCCATCTAGATTAAAGCGGTTAACATTAAGTTTAAATCTATTGGTTGCTCTTGTATTATTGCAATTAAAGCTGAAGTAGTCTTTAACAGGAAGGACGTTACAATAGATGATTCTATGAGTTAAACTTAGGTCTTGTCGAAGGCGACAATGTTCTAAGTTTTCTAAGCCTAGGATTTCAAGTCTGGTGGGATAAGGTATTTTGCTGTTTTCAGAGGAGTGAAGAACTCTTCTTGTAAAATATTTCTGGACATGTTCAATTGTATTGATGTCAGAAATGTGGTGAGGGTTCTAGACAGGTGAGCTGTATTCTAGAATTGGTTTAGCAAATGTTTTATATGCTCTGGTTAATAGTGTAGTGTTTTTGGAAAAGAAGCTACGCAAGATTAGGTTTACAACTCTTAGAGCCTTTTTTGCTATGTAGTTGCAGTGGGCTTTGGCACTTAGATCATTTGATATGAAAACTCCAAGGTCTTTAACAGGGTGGGGATCATTTGTAAGGTAATGTCCATCAAGTATGTACTTAGTGTTTGGGTTCTTTTTTCCAATGTGTAAGACTGAGCATTTGCTGGTTGAGATTTGGAGTTGCCAAGTTTTAGACCAAGCGGTTAGTTGATCAAGGTCTTTTTGAATGGTAGATGTATTGTCGGTGGTGTTAAATAGTTTGACATCATCAGCAAAGAGAACACAATTACTTGAGATATGGTCACAAAGATCATTTATGTATAGTATGAAGAGTGTTGGTCCAAGAACGCTGCCTTAAGGAACTCCACTCTTGACAGGAACAGGATTAGATAGAGCATTGCCAATTTTGACCACTTGTTGTCTGTTAGACAGAAAAGCAGATATCCAATTGTGGAGGGGTCCTGAAATGCCATAGGATTTTAGTTTTAGGAGAAGTTTATCATGTACTACTGAGTCAAAAGCTTTGCAGAAGTCTATGTAGATTGCATCTATTGTTTTGCCTTGATCAAGATTTGTAGTCCATATGTTTTTACAGTGGAGAAGTTGTAAGTTACATGATAATTTTTTCCTGAAACCAAATTGTTTATTAGAGAGTAGGTTGTTTGTTTCTAAGTGGAAGGTAATGGATTGATTGATGATTGATTCCATAACTTTGCAGGTGACACAGCACAGAGAGATTGGTCTGTAATTTTCAACTAAGCTGGGGTCTCCTTTTTTGAAGATTGGGATGACTGTGGCTAATGACCAAAGTTTGGGAAGGGAACTGGTCGTGAAAGCTTTATCAAAGATTATGCTTAGGGGTTCTGCTATATTAGTGAAAAGTCTTAATACAGAATCCACACCATTTAGTCCAATTGAGAACAGCAAGAACGTCACACCTTATATTAATCTATTTTTAGCCTGTTTGTAGACATACAGGATTGCAACTATAAATATACTTAACCTGGCTTGGATCGTGCTCCAAATATGCATCTCAATTACCAGATTTGCTTAAAGTAATTTCATCTAACCAGTTAAGCATGGGAAGTTGGCATATTCCTTTTTAAAATAATAATAATAATTTGTCTGCCAAATGCCCGAGCAGGTACCTCTGCTCTCTTTTCCCATGTCACAACAGAGATATTTATTCTGCCAGCTCCACTTCCACAATTGGTGTCCAATATGCAATCTGATCATCCACCTTGAGCTTTGTGAGTTGTAGTCGTGGCGTTAAATTGAATCACAAAGCTTACATTAGCCTGACATAAATCTGATTCTGGCCTGAACTTGTTTGAAATACCAAAATGTTACTCACTGATCCCTAATGAGAAGTAATCAAAGAATTTAACCAGCAGTACAAACACTTACATATGCTACAGATGTAGCCAAATGACAGAGAAGTGCTCTCTTTTCTACTGGAAATATGTCTGCAAATACACCTTGCTAATGGTTGCTCTGTTCTAGGAGAATCTGTAAAAAGGAAGAAAAACCACAATGATTTAGTTCTCCAGGGGGAAACTTATTCTTCCAGAATACCTGATCTTCTACAACAGGGTTGTCTGCTTCAGGAACGCAATATATACACAATGCTGCGTAATGCAATTTAGAAATTAACCAAGCTACAGGAATATAATTTGGAGAGCTCCCAGCCCTGTTGCATTTGCCATCTTTCCAAACACCCATCATTTATTTGAGGTTCCTTCTTGTTGTCGGATGCCAGAAACCCAGCTTGGCAACTTACTGTTCAAATTATCCCCATCTATCTAGTCCTGAGCTTGTGATTATGTTGTTGTTGTTTTTTTTTAAAATCCAGAATGCCAGGAGACAATCTAATTTAACATAGGGGTTGGTGTAACATACCCTGGGAAATAAAGATAAGTAGAAGATCAATGACCTTTTGTTGAAATACTGGGTAACATAGGAAGGAATAGGGAGAAGGGAAAGCACAGGCTATAATCAACCTTATATTTAGAAGCTGGTATATTCAGCACATAAGAACAGGAGGATTTAAATGGCTAGAGAGGTCTAAAGACATTTGGAATTAGTAGCAGAGGAAAGTTGTTTTTTTCTCTATCTCTATTCTTCTCTCTCTTTCCTTTATGTTTCAAGCTGGTTTTTCTGCAATAAAGGGCTCTAAGACAGAAAAAAGGTGGTGAACGCCAAAGACGTTAGATTGATCCCCATTCCATAAACTCCAGACATAACTGGAAGTCCCTATGGGGAGGCTGGCTCTTCCCTAGATCATCCTTAAGTGGCAATTCAAGAGAAACAGCATTGCTGGAATACTGATAGCAAGGATAACTCATCTCTTGGAAAGTCCCCCCCCCCTAGATTCTTAGTGGGAGCAGCCTAGGTGAAGGCTTAATTTAGTTGTTCTGATACCTGCTTCCTTGGAGCCAAGAAAATTGGGGACATTTTTGTTGGGTGCAGGGAAGGAAAAGTGTAGTGCCTTAGATAGGCAATATCTAAGACATCTTCTGAATCTGATTCATTGGGCATCTAAACTCAGAAGGAGGCCCATTTTCCATTTCTATTCCTGACGGAAAAGTTATTGGTATTCTGTCTGAAAGATCTGAAGATTATACCTTGGCTGTCCCATAGTTTCTCCTAGGTACAGGGAATTCTATTATACTGCAGCTCTAAGAAAAAATAAAAAAAAACTTTATGATTTGGGTATTCCTGGGAGCCAGATGACAGTCCAGGGATCAAGAAATGGATGATATTGTCTCCACCCTAATGATAAAATTTGGCCCATTGGAAAGAGTCTTGAGGCAGAAGCCACCTCTTGGACAGATCCTCTCTTCCACTTCTGGTCTTATGTATTCTCTTTAAGATGAGTTTGCATCTCAAAACTTTTTTGCAGAGTTGTTTTTAAAACAATGTTTAATTCTACTTAACCAAAACACCTTTTTACAACATTTTTACGAGTTGTCTGCTACCATTTTGAACATCTGCATGCTGCAAAAGGTGATATAATTACAATGTATTCTTCTATTCTGAATGGTGAGTAAGACCTTGCATTTATACAATATTTCTGGGTGCTTTCTATTTTTAGCTATCATAAATGGAGGCAGCCCTTTCCTTGCTGGAAAAAAACCCACCAGCATGATTAGTAATAAAATAGAAGCTAAAAAGCAAACGATTTTGAGAGTCGGTTTAGCGTAGTGATATAGTGGTATGATGCAGGGCTTTGCCCAGGCAGACTCTGAGAATTGGACATGACTGAACAGAAGAAAAAAAATGCATTTAAAATACAGGCATGTTATGTCTGCTTCCTATTGCAAGTGAATGGAAGACCTGCTAATATGACAGCTGATCACAGCTTTGGACTCCTTCAGAACAACAGCAGTAATAATACCATAAAAGCTTTGATTCAATCCTCCTAATATTTGTGACACTACTGAAACCTTCCTGTTTCTTTTAGGAATACAAAATAACAGAGTTGGAAGGAACTTTGGAGATCTTCTAGTCCAGGGGTCTCCAGCCTTGGTCCCTTTAAGACTTATAGACTTCAACTCCCAGAGTCCCTCAGCCAGCAAAGCTGGCTGAGGAACTCTGGGAGTTGAAGTCCACAAGTCTTAAAGGGACCAAGGTTGAAGACCCCTGTTCTAGTCCAACCCTCTGATCAAACAGGAGACCTTATACCACAAATGGCTATCCAATTTCTTCTTAAGACCTTCAGCTCTGAACCCACAACTTCTGAAGGCAAGCCATTCCTCTGATTAATTGTTCTAACTGTTAGGACATTTCTCCTTAGTTCTAAGTTTCTTCTCTCCTTGATTAGTTTCCATCCATTGTTTATCTTGCCTTCTTGTGCTTGGAAAAATAAGTTGACCCCCTCTTTATGGTGGCTCCTCAAATATTGGAACACTGCTATCGTGTCACCTCTAGTCCTTCTTTTCCTCAGATTAAGTCCTTTTTTTCATTAGACTAATTTTACTTTACTCCTGATCCTAAAGGGCCTTGGATGAAAAATTTCAGGCGCAGCAATATGTCAAGAGCCCCTTTTCCAGGTGGACCATAGAAATCTTCCTTCTATAAAGTTTGACCAGTGGACATATAGTTTGGTATGTCTACAGATAATAATAATAATAATAATAATAATAATAATAATAATAATAATAATAATAATAATAATAATAACAACAACAACAACAACAACAACAACAACAACAACAACAGAGTTGGAAGGGATCTTGGAGGTCTTCTAGTCCAACCCCCTGCCCAGGCAGGAAACTCTACACCATTTCAGACAAATGGTTATCCAACATTTTCTTAAAAATTTCCAGTGTTGGAGCATTCACAACTTCTGCAGGCAAGTTGTTCCACTGATTGATTGTTCTAACTGTCAGGAAATTTCTCCTTAGTTCTAAGTTGCGTCTCTCCTTGATTAGTTTCCACCCATTGCTTCTTGTTCTACCCTCAGGTGCTTTGGAGAATAGTTTGACTCCCTCTTCTTTGTGGCAGCCCCTGAGATATTGGAACACTGCTATCATGTCTCCCCTAGTCCTTCTTTTCATTAAACTAGACATACCCAATTCCTGCAACCGTTCTTCATATGTTTTAGCCTCCAGTCCCCTAATCATCTTTGTTGCTCTTCTCTGCACTCTTTCTAGAGTCTCAACATCTTTTTTACATTGTGGCGACCAAAACTGAATGCAACATTCCAAGTGTGGCCTTACCAAGGCATTATAAAGTGGTATTAACACTTCACGTGATCTTGATTCTATCCCTCTGTTTATTCAGCCCAGAACTGTGTTGGCTTTTTTGGCAGCTGCTGCACTGCTGGCTCATATCTAAACGGTTGTCCACTAGGACTCCAAGATCCCTCTCGCAGTTACTACTATTGAGCAAGGTACCACATATACGGTACCAGTGCATTTTGGTTTTTTTGCCTAAATGTAGAACCTTATTTTTTTCACTGTTGAATTTCATTTTGTTAGATAGCATCCAATGTTCAAGTCTGTCAAGATCTTTCTGTATCTTGAGCCTGTCTTCTGGAGTGTTCCTGCCAGCTTGGTGTCTATCCCCTCGTCCAAGTCATTGAAGAAGATGTTGAAGAGTACTGGGCCTAAAACAGAGCCTTGGGGTACTCCACTCCATACTTCCCTCCATGTGGATGTAGTTCCGTTGAGGACTACACGTTGAGTCCGGTTGGTCAGCCAGTTACGAATCCATCTGGTGGTGGTGCTGTCTAACCCACATTTTTCTACTTTATCTAGTAGTAGGTTATGGTCTACTTTATCAAATGCTTTCCTGAAGTCCAATTAAATTATATATATATATAGATGATTATCCCACTCCATGAATTCATGGGCTACACTTGGCCTGCTGGAACCCTCACTTCAAAACTTTGCTGGGGAAGTTCCTTAAATTAAATCTCTGTGGGGTTTAGGACATCTATTTTGTCACATAAATCATCCCCTGCTCCAATAAAATAGGGACACTGATTTATGAGCTGTTGGGGCTGCAGAGAATACTTGCATGTGGCACCTGAACTGCCCATTTTGTACTCTTGGTCTACACTGTGGGCTCTACACTCAGGATGATCCCAATGTGTCCGGTTACTTCACAGCTGACCTTTGCTTCCTTTGTCTGCATTTTCTGTTTTGTGTCAGAATCTAGTTCCTGACGATCCTTTCTCTGAATGAGGCATTTGGGGTATAATAATCATGGACATTTCCTTTACCATTATGCAAAATATACAAACCACCACACCCCAAAAGCCTCACTCTAAGGAACAGCACCAGAACGCAGGACAAGAAGCAATGGATGGAAACTAACCAAGGACAGAACCAACCTAGAACTAAGGAGAAATTTCTTGGCAGTGAGAACAATTTATCAATGGACTTGCCTCCTGAAGTTGTAGGTCTGCCTCACGTGCTGGCCACATCAACGCCCAGTTTAGCGAAGGGGAAAAGAGTCCTGATACATCACGTGATGCCACCGTGACAACGTGAGTTTGACACCCTGTTGTAGATCTCCAATACTGGAGATTTTTAAGAAGAGATTGGACAGCCATTAATCTGAAATGATATAGAGCCATGATGGCGAACCTACGGCACGTGTATCCAAAGTGGCACACGGAGCCATGTCGCCTGGCATGTGCGGTGTCAGCTGTTCCTCTTCTGGGTTTTAGGCATGCATGGGCATGACGATCAGCTGGCCTTTTTGCATGCGGCAGTGCCAGAAACTAGAAGAGCTAGTCTTCCGTTTTCCTGGGTGAGCATGCGCGCCAGCTAGCTGATCATCATGTGCGCATGCATGCCAGAAACCCAGAAGAGTAGCTGGCTGAAACTGGAAGTTCAGTAGCTGAAACCGGAAGTTTATTTTCAGGCTCATGCATGCACCCTGGGCAGCTCCTCTTCTGGGTCATGGCTCAGACACATGTGCGCACGGGAGCTGGTATAGAGTTTCTTGCTTGATCAGGGAGTTAGACTAGAAGACCTCTAAGGTCCTTTCCAATTCTGTTATTCTGAACAATTTATAAATGGTGAGAGCAAGGAAGGAAGTCTGTAGCATCCCTTTAACCACTGGCTGCTTCCTGTAGGAAGATCATTAAGCAACTGGAAATATTGTATGAGCATGGAGGAAGTAGCCAGGATAAATACTGAGATGTCAGCAGATAATGCAAAGAAATAGAGCGATCCACAGTTAACAGGGGAAGATTTATGTACAACAACAATAATAGTGATATTAGGGGGAGGTGATAGAAAGACTTATCTAGACTTATGGAAGACTTTTGGAACATTAAGATGGAATAGCAGTTGAAAGACTGGAAGGTGTTTGGGATGAATACAAATAATTTGAAGCAGCACTATATACCCACATATATTTGTGCTGTCTATGTACCTACTTTAATATCAGGGCTTCTATTGCAGAAGTGAATCTATCAAGTCCTTAATGGTTCTCTATGATGGTGACAAGTTAGTTTTAGGACAAAACTGTTGTAAAAGATTTTGTGACCGAACCTTATACTCCCCAGATATTTTTCTTTTGAGGTATTTGCTTTCCTAACAGATGGATAAATGCTGTTAACTTGCATCAGCTGAGATTGGCTTGATAGACCAAGCTTGAAGTCAACAAGATATTTTTTTTTAAAAAAAAAACCCTCCATGGTTGTGCCTGCTGTAGCAGAGCAAACGTGCACAATTGATTGCCGTGGGAACTAATTCTACATAAGTGTGCATTTAATTGGCCACCAAGGCTCTACTTTTGAGCAAATGATCCACACTGAGAAATCATTTAAGTTAAAGAGTTTGAGAGTATAGCTTGGTAGCTCCAATTTCTGCTCCCTGCATAATTTTTCTAAATGGGCCTAATTTTAGAAGATGTTATTAGTACAAATGTTGCTTGCTTTAAAATATGAACCAGCCTTAGCTTGTATTTCAGACTGGGAGCTATTTACCTGTACAAATTTCTTAGTCTATCATAAACTTTTCTAGTGCATTTTTGCCACTCCTTTGGCTTGTAATGTTACAACAGAAGTGGAAAACTTCAGTTACATGCAGTGTCTTGCATGTAAAATTATATTTTGGGAAGTACAATGCCCCCCAAATATAAGAAATGTACCATTTCCCCATATTTGTTTTTTTAAAAAAATACTCTGCATTTTCTAAAGCCATTAATGAACAGGCCAAGGGTAGGCAATAGAATAGAATGGAATAGAATAGAATAGAATAGAATAGAATTGAATTTTTTTATTGGCCAAGTGTGATTGGATACACAAGGAATTTGTCTTGGTGCATATGCTCTCAGTGTACATAAAAGAAAAGATACCTTCATCAAGAATTATAAGGTGCAACACTTAATGATAGTCTTAGGGTACAAATAAGCAATCAGGAAACAATATCAATATAAATCGTAAGGATACAAGCAACAAAGCTACAGTCATACAGTCATAAGTGGAAGGAGATGGGTGATGGGAACAATGAGAATTTATATATATTCGAAATGATGCATAGCCATGATTGATATTCAGATGGCATATTTAGAATTCCAGATTCCAAATATGGGAAGAGTCTTTGGCCTGATTTCTTCACAGACAATTCTGTTGCTCTTGAATATTTAGACAACAGATCCAGTGATGCTACATGCAGATTAAAGCATATTATCTAAACCATAGCATGACATGACGGATGAAGTGCCACCATTGCTAGAACTCAAGAAGGAAATGTACTATAGGTAGATCTCCATGTACAACTGCAATTGAGCTGAAATTTCTGATGCTAAGTGAGACATTTGTTAAGGGAGTATTGACCCATTTTATGACCTTATTTGCCACAGTTGCTAAGTGCGTCATTGCAGTTTTTAAGTTAGTAACATGGTTGTTAAGTGAATATGGCTTCCCCATTGATTTTGCTTGTCAAAAGGTTGCAAAAGGTGATCAGATGACCCTGGGACATTGCAACTGCCATAAATATGAGTCAGTTGCCAAGCAACTGAATTTTGATCACATGACCACAGGGATGCTGCAACGGTTGTAAATGTGAAAAATAGTCACAAGTCATTTTTTTTACTGCATCGTAACTTTGAACAGTCACTAAATGAACTGTTGTAAGTCAAGGACTACCTGTATAGAAAATAGTGATCTTAAAGACTTTTATAGAGCGAAGCTCATTAAAACTATGGACAATTAACACATAAGACTAATACATTTGCCTGTATATCTATCTACAGGTACACACACACACATTTCTATGTGCTTAAAAATGTCACAAGCTTCTCTCAGCTTGTCAACAACCTAATCAGTAGGCCAGCATGACAAGGGATGACAGTAAGAAATCAAGTTAAGAGAAAGGGACCTCTTAGCCTAAGCTAACCTGTGTGTGTGTGTGTGTGTGTGTGTGTGTGTGTATAGAGGGTTCTTTCCAGCAGTATCTCTGCTGTTCTATTGCACAACTTCTCAACTTCATTTCAGATGGCAGCTCAGGGTTAACTAAGGAAGGTTGTTTAGATCAAAGCTGAAATAGGAAATGTGGTACAAACCTGCTCAGAAGAATGGGACAGGTAGTTTCAACACGATGGAAGGAAATGTTGCAAGAATTCTAAGAAACAACTCAGAAGGCATATCGCTTAGGAAGGGTGGTGAGAGGAATCAGCTGCAGTAGTAAGATAACAAGATACATTTATAGAATCAATCATTGGCAACCTCACCAACTATACTAACATTTACTTAAGTCCTTGAAATATTTAGAGTACTATATGTTTAGTTGATTTACATGTAATGCTTCTGTCCTTCATTTTTTTTTAAAGTAATAGACCTGTATCTTTCATGGCCATGCGGGTCTTCTTGTTTAATAACCACATTCCACTCATTCCAGTTTAGGATGGCTAAGCTGCATGTTACCTGTTACAAACGGCATGTGAGGCTTGTAAGGTGGGGAGGAATCAGAAGGGAAATTGGTAAAGTGTGACCTTATCTCAGCCTCTTGATTTACTTATGCAAATACTGCTTCCCTCCCCTCCCAATTTTTAATTGTTCTTTTGCTTCTTGGATTCTGAGATGGAAAATAAGCCATGGAGTCAGATGAGGATAAGAAAGGAAAGAAGGAAGGGAAGAAGGAAGATAAGGTAAGGAAGGAAGGTTAAATCTAAGGTCGATCTTGAATTAGCAGCTAAAGCCTATGAACAAGGCTTCCTTGTTCACCACATGAAGGTATTTGACTGACATCTGAACCACATCTTAACACATGTGACAGAATCATATCCTCCAACCAATTAAGGACAAGAGGGCAGATGAGGTAGATCAAAATGAACCACATAATGTGAACAGCTCTGTGTTTCAGCTGAAGAAGCTTAGGAGAAACTGTCCAGGGAATGCTTCTGTTCTGATGTTGCGGCACCTCAGCATTTAGGGCCTGAGGTATTTGTCTCATTTGCCTCATTGCAGGGCCAGTTTATGCACAAATTGTTTACTGATTTGAGCTTGTTCTATAGCCTCTAGACTTCAGTTTTTCCTGAGTTCTGCACCTAGAATTCCTTCTGTTCTTTATCACTTAGTCTAGTTTAGATTGTGGAACAGCAGTAGCCTGTAACCAGCGCTATTGAAATGTTCCTGTGTGGTGTCTATGGTAGAATATGGTGCTACGCTCAACTAATTCCCCTGGCATCCTAATGCTGAAAGGGCACCAGGGAGCAAACTTGATGAACAGAATTGTCATAAAGAAGGTAGAGTACATCTGAGAGCTTCTCTGGGAAGCAGCCAAAAAAACACAGCTCTAGCTCCCAACCAAAATGAGATTGACAAAAGAATGATGGCTTCCTATGTAAGATGTATACACCTATTTAGGTAACTGCTGTGTGGCAACTGAATTAAGGCCTGTACACACAGATCTTTCCCATAAACCTCAGTACGACGACGATTGTAGTTTACTGAAAATATACTTTTTGTCTGATGGTATTTTCTAGTGAAACCCATTTTTCAATTTTGATAGTACTACTTCAAAAACCCACTAAAACCCATTGATAAGAAACAACAGTGTCCACTGCAGGCAATGGTTACTCTAGGACAGGGGTCCCCAAATGTTAAGGCTTGTGGACTTCATACAACAATAGTGATAGGCCATTTTCATAGTCATTGTAAAAATACATTCCTGATGTTAATCACTATGTTAATTTAGCAAACCTGAAAATAAAAAAAAAGTTTCTTTTAAACTTCTGCTTCTTGTGATGGCTAAAGAAGAGGTGCATGAAGCAAGGTAGGTTTGGGGTTTTCTTCAGCAGTGCAACTGATCGAGTTTCACGTGTCACTTCTACCTACTCCATGTCTGTTGGCTAACCACAGGACAATTCAGGAACGATCTACCTCAGGTTGCTGGCTCGCAACTGCCAGGACAAATGAACCTTTTGTGGTGTCCGGTGTTGCCAATCACAACTTCCTGTTTTTTTGTTACTTCCCAGGTTGCAGACCTGCATTTCAGGTGGTGAGGGGAAAGGAACAAACGTGATACCATGGAAGGAAGCACCTATTGCTCCAACCAGCCCTTAAAAACCTCTCAGGAGGTTCTGCAGCTTCTGTACAGATAGAGGAGAAATTGTGCAAACGGAGAAATAGCACTGAAAAAACTAAGCAGATGCTATTAATGTAGCTTTATGGGACTTTGGATGCTGTGTTAAAAAAAACCCCACCCTTTCTTTTGAGCAACATATTGCATCTATCCAAAGTCCCTCTCCCACATAATTTCTATTTTTTAAAAGAGACTATTTATGCCCTTCCTTGCTCCCCACTTTGTACTCAGTCAACCCTAAGTAAAGCCGCCGAGGGAAAGATAACATTTGTTGGGCTGCCTTAGAAAGCTAATTTGTTTCAGACTAAAAGGTAGGATGGGAGTATTTTTAAGACATTTTCAAGAAGCTCACTTCCACTGAGTCAGACTATTGAGCTCAGCATTGTCTGTACTGACTAATAGCAGATCTCCAGAGCCGCTTTTCCCAGTCTTACCTGGAAATGCCAGTATTTCAGTCCCAGGGCACGTTTCCAATATTTTTTTTAATTTTTCTTACTATAGATCACTTGGCTGAGCCTCTCATCTCATTTGGATTACCCCAGTCAGGACCATTGGTGAGCAAGAATAGAGCTATTTCCCCCACATTCTCTGTGTAACATTTGCTTAATAAGTTGCGGTGATTTCACTGCGGAATATGCCTTTAGGGTGCTTTCATTGTTTGACCTGGGTCCAGCTGACCTGCATTACACAACGTGGCCTAATCTGCAATGCAGCATATCACACACTAGTTTTCTTGAAGAATTCTGGCTGATCTGTTTTATTTCCACATCAGCTGAGGTAATAGTGCCCTGAGTGTTGCTGGCTGTTAGCTGACCTGGAAATAGCACAAGCGATGTGGATCTCACTCAAGAAGGAAAATTTGGCCCATAGACCTCCATAATTTTTTTAAAAAAAAAACCCACTACAAAACACAGCCCAAGTGTCACTTCTTCACATGCAACCTTGCTATAAAGGGAACAAATAGTTATTTTTCTTGTACATGGATATTGTATATGAGAGTGAAAGAAAAGTGGGATGGAGGAAAGTGACTGAGACACACATAAAACCACAGAGATGGTTTTTGTGTACATCCCACCTTATGAAAGCTTGTACGCATTGCGATTCAAGGGCTGTACATAGAGGTAGTCCTTAGAATCTTTTGTTTAGTGACTGCTCAACAATGCTGAAAAAAAAAGACATATGACTGTTTTTCATACTTATGACAATTGCAGCATTCCTATGGTCATGTGATCAAAATTCAGATGCTTGGCAACTGGCATGTATTTATGACAGTTGCAATATTCTGGGGTCACGTCACATCACGTCATCACCTCTTGCAACTTTCTGACAAGCAAAGTCAACGGGGAAGCCGGATTCACTTAGCAGCTGTGTGACTAATTTAACGACCACGCTGATTCATTTAACAACTGTGGCGAGCCAGGTTGTAAAATGGGGCAGAACTCACTTAACAAATATTTCGCTTCGCAACAGAAATGTTGGGCTCAATTGTGGCCGTAAGTCGAGGCCAACCTGTATAAAGCAGTTGTGGACTAAATCTGCTCTTTGAACTCCGTGTCTATGTGAGAGAATGCCTTTACGAGCATCTCGGGGGGAAAAAAAGAGTTACAATCTCACCCCACCCCAATGTGGCTTGCAGCCTCCATAATCTGTCCAGGATTCCCCTTGGGATTTATGCTGATTTTCTGCAGAAATCAGTCTCCTGACCTCTTTGCTGACATCCAGCTCCTGCCAGACAGAAAAAGTTCCTTCCCTTAAATGATTCAGGAGTTAACTCCACAGACTGTAAGACAGTGAATCACAGCCAGGTTCTCCTGTTCTGCACCCAATCAACACGTAATTTTCCTGAAATGCTTGCAAAACCCAAGGTCATAAGATTTCAAGAGAAGAGTTTAGAAACACCAGAGTTTCTGTTCCTTCTTCTTGGACATACTGAACTTTGCCATCCAGCTTGTCTTGAACGGATTTTTCCCCCCACTCCTCCCAGTTGTTTCCACATAGATTCTTGATAGGAAACTGTTGGTGAGAGGTGAGCTGGCCACATGATTTGCAAGAAAGAGAAATGCCCGTTAAAGATATAAAATGAATTACTGGTAGGGGAGTGGGGGCAGAGAGAGGAATGAACAAAGTATTAGTTTTTAAAGCTTCTCTTATCAAAGTACTCATGTTTCTTCATAGGATATTTAAGGATATTAAATTTCGTAGGATGTTTATTTAAGAAATCTAGCCATTGTGGGTAAATAAAATAACCATTCTATATTCTTGGCCTGTTGCAGTTTTACTATCTTTTCAACGAACCCTTTAACTTCTCCTTCTCAGAAAACGTATTCCTTTTAAAAATTCGGAATGTAAGCATCATGCACTAATTGGGCTTTTAGTTCCTCGTTCTTTGTATTTCACCTTTCAGTATTCCTCCCAAACTGACTAATAATTAATATAAACTACCCTAAACAGCAACAAAAAAAAGATAAAAAAAAAAGATAAAAAAAGATAAGCCAAAGATGTGTCTAAAATCCTTCATACAGCTGGGTTCTCTGCATCTGGAAACTGATTCCAAAACTGAGACTTTGGAAAACGTGCAGAAAAAAGCAACTCAGATTATTAAAGGTCTGGAGACTAAAACATGAAGAATGGTTGAAGGATTTGGGTATGTCTAGTCTAGAGGAAAGAAGGACTAGGGGTGACATGATAGCAGTATTCCAGTATTTGAGAGGTTGCCGCAAAGAAGAGTGGGTCAGCTTATTTTCCAAAGCACCAGAAGGCAAGACAAGAAACAATGGATGAACACTAATCAAGGAGACAAGCAACTTGGAATTAAGGAGAAACTTCCTAAGAGTGAGAACGATTAATCAGTGGAACAGCTGGCCTTCAGAAGTTGTAGATGCTTAATCACTGGAGGTTTTTAAGAAGAGACTGGACAGCAACTTGGTATGGGGTTTCCTGCTTGAGCAGGGGAGTGGACTAGAATACTTCCAGGCTGCTGTTCCAGCTTTATTCTATTCTGATCAGCCTCTGGGCTGAATGATGCCCCAATTCTTCCTTCTCTCTTCTAGGATTCTCCCCCAGGTTGTTGGAGAGAAGGAGAAAGCAGTTTTCACTTTTTTGGATTGGTTGCATGAAATGAAAAATTTCCAAGATTGTTCCACTGCCAACTCTCTTCCTTCCCAGAAGAGAAGAACTGCCAAAGTAAAAACATCCACTGTAATTAGCAAGGGGGCTGATCCTGATGATTTAAAAAAGAATCCTTTTGTACTCAAAGTTAACAGTAGAGGAAGATGTGCATCTCAGTAGCCTGGCTACATCATGGAGCCTGCTACCTTTTGAAAACAAGACTCTGTTGGGGATGGCAGTGGAACTGAGCTGAGCACTATTGTGTGGAGAAACAGAGATGGGAAATAGGGCTAAGACGGGGAAAAGGTCAGCTCTGGACAGAGATTTCTGGTTCTCCACTATATGAAAGTTACATATGTGATTTCTGTTGGTTTGGTAAATCTGGAACCACTTTTTAATTTTTGATTTAATTTGGGGCTCCTTCTGATGACTCCCACGCTTTCAAAGCAAATCTGGGATTCCTATTTCCAAATAACTGACAAGAAAGGATATAAAGAAATCAGCTTAAGAATTATTTCAGAAAGTTCAAATGGATTGCTCTTTCTTGTTAGAGGGAAAGAACAAAATAGCTGCTGAAATAATATTGAAATCCATGTTTGAAATGTAAATTAAGGAAGAAAAGATGCTGCATTTCAGATTAAGAACCTGTCTTAAAAATTGTGCGTAATTTCACAGATCTCCATTACAAGCAAAGTTGATTCTTTTGCTGTCCAAAGTTCCTTCTGGTATATGGGCAGTCATATAAATGTGATAAATTCAATTTTTTTAATATGGGTCAGAAGACACTAGGATTATACATCGCAATTTCTTAATGTGATTTTATAAGCAGAGGAATCACCATGAGTAGAGGGAGTTAGATGTTGCCCAGCCAACGCCATCCTGTAATACAGAAATCCATCCCTTGGTGAAAGCAGGTTCAGAATTATATGAAAGACAGCAACCTTGTCAACATCTTCCAATTGGAGCTTACTTCAATTGGAGCTCCTTATGGTCCCAAGAAAATCATTTGGATCACCCATCAAATCTTTCACCAGAGTGCCTACAAATATAAAGGATCCTAGTTGAAAGTAGCTTCCTTCATGTGGCTGAATTTTGCAGCATCTGAATATCTTGTGTGTTTCCTATTTCTTGAAAGTCAGAAGTGAAGAAACCACAAGCATGAATAGGCTGTCTCTTTGGTTGAACAAACAAACAAAAAACCTGGGGAATTTGCACAGAGATGCTAAGTGAGCCTTTGGATGTCCATCAGAGTGCCATGCCTGAATGTTGGGTGTATGGTAAAGATACAGAATGAGAGTTACCACCCATCCCAAATTGTAATATTTTTTGAACTGGGCCTTTCAATGCAGAGAGGCTGTCATTGTTACCATATTTATACATACATATACCATATACAATTGTTTGTGCAATCATTCTTAAAATCACATTCATAGGTACACTATTTTGGAATTAATCTCACTGATTATCAGGACTTTATACAAAGCTAGGCACCTGTCTTCGTCTCCTTCGTCATGTTAGTTTACAAAAGTTCCCAATCAGAATGACTAATCTTCCTCCTCTCCTCTCCTCTCCTCTCCTCTCCTCTCCTCTCCTCTCCTCTCCTCTCCTCACCTCACCTCTCCTCTCCTCTCCTTTCCCCTCCTCCCCCTCCCCTCCTCTCCTCTCTTTTTTTGAGCTCCTGTATACTGCACGAGTCAAAAAGAGGGCTGTGAAAATATTTACAGACCTCTCACATCCTGGACATAAACTGTTTCAACTCCTACCTTCAAAACGACGCTATAGAGAACTGCACACCAAAACAACTAGACACAAGAAAAGTTTCTTCCCGAATGCCATCACTCTGCTAAACAAATAATTCCCTCAACACTGTCAAACTATTTACTAAACCTGCACTACTATTAATCTTCTCATCATTTCCATCACCCATCTCCTTCCACTTATGACTGTATGACTATAACTTTTTTGCTGGTATCCTTAAGATTTATATTGACTGTTTCCTTAAGACTATCATTAAGTGCTGGATCTTATGATTCTTGATGAATGTATCTTTTCTTTTATGTACACTGAGAGCATATGCACCAAGACAAATTCCTTGTGTGTCCAATCACACTTGGCCAATAAAAAATTCTATTCTACTCTATTTTTCTCTCTCCCTCACCTAGGTTCACTCAGACATATTTGGGGGCATATTCTAAATGCTCAGGCAAGATTTCAAAAGCTTCCAAGTCACTGGAGGAGGAGGGCAAGGCCATCCAAAATTAGAATTGAGAGAACTGTGATTGCATCCAGCAAGAACCAGGCTGGGAAAGAAGGTAGGTAGGTATTCACTTTTGCTTATATTTGAATATTTTCTCAGATTCAGAATTGACACAAGGCGAATCACTTTGGGACGCAAGGGGAATAAAAGGAATTTTACATACATGTTACAGATATACTCTTCCAGCTATTTATCATATGAAAGCTCCATTGATTCCTATGGAATAAAAAGTATGTATGAAAGGAAAAATGCCATGGCCTTGCTTTTCCATCAGAGGAAATAGAAAGAAGGTGGAGAGACCCAAATCAGCTAAAGAATGCCTAAGGACAGGATAGATATTGACTTATATCAGATCTCACCATGATTTAACTCAGTAGTTTTAATTGGTGTTTATACCTTTTGCATGGCTATTAAGATGGTATCTCATCCTATTTTCAGATTTGACTATTCAATAGCAGAAACAGATTGGAGTCCTCTTTTTCAAGAAGCACAGAAGTTGTGTATTTTCATAAGAGCCTGGAGAGCAGACACAAACAGATTATAGTAATTGTAGACAACCCCAAAACATGCCATATTGGCTGAACTCTTCTGTTGACATCATGGATGTGTCTATGTAGTTTTCCTGGCACCAGCACAGACCTAGTTTGCCATTGTCACATTTTGGAATCCTTTCTGATTTCTAGAGCCCTGATATTTCTTGTGATTGTCCCATCTAGATTCTGCTCATTCTGCCTAGTGGTGAAATCCACATTTTTTTTACTACCGGTTTTGTGAGCCTGGCTTGGTGGGAGTGGCTTGGTGGGTGTGACTTGGTGGGTGTGGCAGGAGAAGGATACTGCAAAATCCCCATTCCCACCCCACTCCTGGGGGAAAGATATTGCAAAATCTCCATTCCCACCCCACTCTGGGGCCAGCCAGAGGTGGTATTTGCCAGTTCTCTGAACTATTCAAAATTTCCACTACTGGTTCTCCAGAACCTATCAGAACCTGCTGGATTTCACCCCTGATTCTGCCCTTTTAGAGATCAATCAAGATCAACATCCACTTTCCACTCTGTCCTAACCTCCAATTGCAGGCGATGTTTGCAATATTTGCTCTTGGATTGAACCATGATTTAGTGAGTGAACAACATATTCTGGGTTCATAAAGTGCTAAGAATCATAAAACTAATCCGAGAGATTGGTTTTGACATTAAAATGAGGTGGGTGAGTCTGTAATTCAGGCCATTTTATGTACCCATGCCCATCCATCCACTGACTAGCTTACAGTTTAAACTATCCTATAGGTTTGTAATACCATAAGTTATGGAGACAGAGCTTCTATACTGTTTGAAGCTTTTGGAAGGAACAATGAACAATGTAAAGTGAGGAATACATTAAAGAAAACTTCATTTAAGAATTTTATCAACCCCACCCACTCTTTTGTTAAAGGCTTGTGAGCAGAATGGAAGGCCAAGAAGGCTGTTGGGCTGCCTTTGAGGGGGCAGGTTGCAAACCATATAAGGTCAGATCAGGTTTCACACATCTGGGCTGCTTTGCACTGCTGTTGTTGGCTGGAAAGATGTGGACTTTGCCTTACCTGGGCTTTCTGCCCATGCTCTTTTAAGAAATTTGGATTCAAGAAACAGAGAGACAAGTCAAATGCGGAACTTCTCAAGTATCATCCAAGAAGGATATTAGTGCTAATTGAAATTCACCTCCACGAGTAGAATGAATCATCAGAATATATACAGTATAGGCACGCGCGCACACAGACGCACACAGAGTGGAAAACAAGGTTGTGCAACCTCACCCCCCGGCGTGTGTCACTGGCCAGTGGAATTTTTAGAAAGGCAACAGTTTGCGTTCATCACTGTGGTTCATGATTGCACACACCTGTTCAAGCCCAAAGGTTTTGCAACAACAACAAAATAAGGAAGCTGAACTTGTTTCTTTCTCCTGCACAGCACAGAAAAAAGAAGCAAACCACAGCTGTTTGGGCTGTTAACAGATAGCAGCAGCCCCTCCTTTCCCACCAATCGTTCCCCCCCATTACATAATTGAGGATAACGTTTTCAAAGCATATGGGCCGGAGGTATTATCATCTCATTAAAACTTTAGGTAGGAAACAATCGAGCATATTCTCACACATTTCTGCTTGGGTCTCTATAACAAATGTTTGTAATTAGGGATGCTATAAACAGTTTATTAAATAATAAATGAAGAAAGGAGGAGGGGAAAAAAAAGGCTTGATGAGCTATAGAAGGTAACAGATTTTATGTACGGTGACATACAAGCCCTGGGATGAGCTTTGAATGATTGCTTCTCATTTACTTGATATTAACTAGTCACTTTGGGCAGTTTAAGCTAGAGGCAACCCTAGCTTCTATTAATGGGTGCGTCCTCTAAAAGAAGCAAGAACTCAGGAGAGGGCATTAAAATAAAGGATTTATGAAAGCTTGCCTTTCCTAAGTTCTACAATTTGCTTTGGAATGCTCACATTGCCTAACCATTAAACTGTTTACTAAATCTGCACTACTATTAATCTTCTCATCGTTCCCATCACCCATCTCCTTCTACTTATGATTGTAACTTTGTTGTTTGTATCCTTACGATGTATACTGATATTGTTTCCTGATTGCTTATTTGTACCCTATGACTATCATTAAGTGTTGTAAGTGTTGTACCTTGATGAAGGTATCTTTTCTTTTATGCACACTGAGAGCATACACACCAAGACAAATTCCTTGTGTGTCCAATTACACTTGGCCAATAAAAATTCTATTCTATTCTATTCATAACCATCGTTATCATCCCAGTATTGAAAGATGAATGTTGTCACCTGTTCATCTCACCTTGATTTGTGCCTTCATCTGCAGCCAGAAGGACAGAAACACAGCAGGTGTGGCTTAGGAAAATGAAAGAGGAATTTTGCAAGCTCCCTGTAGATCCATCTAATTCATAATTATCACTGTAGGCTAACTGATAATGACTTTCCAGCATACTTTGGCCAGCAGATCTTGGAAATGCCCAAAATTAAACCTTGGACTTTTTGCATCTAAAGTATGCACTTAGCTAACTCCTGATTCCTATTGTTCTTTATAATTATCACATACAAAACAGGCTGAATATTCTCCATTTTGAGCTAATTCCCACTGCTGAATGATGGATTACCCAGGATCAGGCACAGTTACAAAAGTTAGCTAGGCTGCTTCCAATCTTGCTCTTGGTAGAAATCCTTGGTCCAAATTCTTCAACCTGTGGACACATTTGGTCAGAAGCAACTTTTTGAGGTTTGCCAGAATGCTGATAACAAAACACTGACACAAGTTGGAATGTTTATGCACTTGAGTGGTTTGTCTGCTTTGTGAGTGTGAGGATAGCTGCCTGCACAATGTTTTAGTTTGGTTTGGTTATATTAGGCACATTTTTATTGGCCATTTATGTTTTGGTTTATAGCTCAGTGACGAATTTTGTTTTCATCCCAAGGTCTACGAATAAGAAAGTCTGTTCCTTTAATCATATGAAGAGTGCGTATTCTTCACACGCGAGTGACCATCATGGCCTTCTACACGTTAAATTAAAAAATTAAAAAACTTTATTATTATTTTTTTTAAAAATAGATTTTCAGTTCATTATTACTTCCAGACAAGTCTGATCTCTGGAATTAATCACAGCTTTGCATTCCACATAACGGTAGAGAGAACAGCATTATCCTTTTTAAAAATTATTTATTTATTTATTTATTATTTATTTATTATTGAAATATAAAATTAAGAACAGGTAAGATAAGGTGGCTCAGGGGCTAGGACGTTGAGCTTGTTAATCAAAAGGTCAGCAGCTCGGCGGTTCGAATCCCTAGTGCTGCCATGTAATGGGGTGAGCTCCCGTTACTTGTCCCAGCTTCTGCCAACCTAGCAGTTTAGAAAGCACGTAAAAATGCAAGTAGAAAAATAGGGACCACCTTTGGTGGGAAGGTAACAGTGTTCCGTGCGCCTTTGGCATTGAGTCATGCCGGCCATATGACCACGGAGATGTCTTCGGACAGCGCTGGCTCTTCGGCTTTGAAATGGAGATGAGCACCGTCCCCTAGAGTCGGCAATGACTAGCACGTATGTGCGAGGGGAACCTTTACCTTTACCTTTAAGATACATTTATTGTGGTTTTAGAAAAGCATGAATATCCTTTTCTAACAATTTTCATCATGTTCATCCAGAGGAGCCAATGGGTGTTTTAATCCAAAAACTCCGTGGAAAACTAAAGCATCATGGCTTTTATCCAGGTAGTTATTTTCAGGGCAGATTGTAACATGTGTGACTATTAGCTGATCACAAGAGGGGCCAAATGATCCCTGAAGTGTGTAGTTCTCAGAGACTTGAGATGCAGGCTAGCCTCACAAGTTTAAACTTTGTGCAGTTTCTACTTGCAAAGAGATAGAGCCAATGGACTTTCCTGTTTAGGTCCTCCCATTCATAGTCATTATCAAAAGATGAGCAGAAGAATTGCTCTGCTGAAATGGGAATTCCTGTCTTAGGTTCACAGCAGAGCCTGCATTCAATCTAAGTTGGTGAAAGTGAGGCATCGAGAAGCGCGGCATTTTTTTCACTAGCATTGAAAAAAAATGTAATATATATGACATGGTCCTAGAACAAATTTGAGGAACCTGTGGTCCTTCAGGAGTTGCTGAACAATGTGGAACATCTTTCAATATTAGACATGTAGCTGCTGAGAGATGGAGTTGAGCAACAACTGGAGGGCTACAGGTTCTCCACCCATTTCCTAAGAAAGCTAAAAACTCCTCCAACAAATCATGTTGCAAAGGTCTTGATTTCTTTGTGTAACAGAATGCCAGAATAGCTGTTTTTGTAAATGAGCAAGTAGCACTTATTAGATTTTCAATTATTTTTGCATGATTCTGATCTAGAAATCTACTTAGATTTTAATTTTAGAACATCACACTACCTCCACCTATGCATTCATCCACCATCTAATTATCTATTAAGAAACTCTAACAGAAGCTCTTGATTTTATCATAGCTTTTTGCTTTCGAGATATTTTGCCCTAAGTTTAGTTGGAATTTTTCCACCAACTGAAATGGTAATCAAGATTTTATTTTTAGAATGATATGAATGTCTACTTCCAATTAGTCTTTAACTCGTATTTCTGTGGAGTACAGTTTGAAAGTGTAATTGAATCAGAAGTTTATTAGAGTTAGGAATCACTTCGGATTTGAAGGGGAAAAGGTGCTTTGGAATGCACTGGTTGGGGAATTCTGGTAATTGAAATCCATGCATCTTAAAGCCGATGAGATTGAGGACCACTGCCTTGAACCAAAGACATGTTGCAATTGTGTGGAGCAAGCCATGCAGTTCTGAGAGAAACAGTTGTTTTCAGGAGTTATAGACAGACTTTACATTTGGATTAGCACCTGTTCTGAAGCATCATTTCTCCTTTGACACTACTACACAACCATAATGTTTATCTAAATTTGTGAATTATACTTTTCATGGGGCTCTTTCCAGATGGGAGACATTGGCAATTTCCTACTTTGTCAGGCCATTCAGTCACTGAACTCTCTAGGACTTAATTCAGATTAGGTCTGTATGGGTGTGGTTGAAGAACTAGAACAGGCATTGCAGATTTGCTGAGGAACTGTTTCAGGTTTCCGTACTTATCAAGTTTTAACTGTCCTCTCTGCTTACCACAGGAGAGAATATGGTTCTTTTTTTTAATCACTGGACTCTTTGAATTTTGTCTGAGTTTGTTTGGTTGTTGTTTTTGTGTGTGTGTGTAAAAGTAAAATTTCATTCTCATTTTTCATTCCCATTTTTACTTAGCAACCAAACATCCTTTCAATACTTCCCCCCTTTCCTTTCAAAAAAAAATTATGATGTATAACCTCCTTTTTCTGTAACATTAAAAGCAAAATCAGCTAATAAAAATAAGGACAATTATACATTCAGTCAAGGGAAGGAACTTTTGCGAGTGTTGAAATATTGAGCCAGATTAATTTAAAATCAGGGTGCTAGATGATAGATAGATGATAGATAGATAGATAGATAGATAGATAGATAGATAGATAGATAGATAGATAGAGTATTTATAAAGACACTTTTGAAAGTGGTGGGGAGTATGAGAACAATCACAAAAAAGCGTTGCATTCTGTTGAGGTGGGAAATTTGCTGGGGGAGGGGGGGTCTGTTGTTGTTGAGGGCAGGTAAACTAGATTAATAACAGAACACTCATGAGAAGGTTTCAAATCTTGCTGTCAGAGGGTAATAATTAATGATCAAATGTTAATGGAGATGCTGGGTTGTTGATGCCATTAATTCAGCTCAGTGGAGCCAGTCCTGCCCAGGATCTGCCACAGCTGTCACTGCATTTGCTTAATTATTCCAGTGCCTTCAGGCTCTCCTCTCCAACCCTCCCCAACACCCTCTCCCCCCCCCAATGCATTTCCTACTAACTTTGGGACAGTCTGTTTTCAGCGAAGCAGAATCATGAAGACTGTCCTGCTGGTTGGCTAGACAGGCCAGGCTCAGTCTGAAAAGCTCAAGGCAGGACAGAAGTAAAATACAAAGTTAGCTTTTTTTCTGTGGGTGCGGACATGAGTAAACCCCAGACACTGATATTGATGTAAACTTCCTTGGCGATGTCCCTTGTCTGGTTAATGATTCTTTCCCCCCCCCCCCCAAAAAAGAAGAGTTAAATAGTCATTGAAAAAAGAGATGATTAATAGAGTCAGTTTCAACAGAACTACCTTTTACCAGCTATGCAGGTGTGCTTGGGAGATATCAAAAGAGGCATGCAATTTCCACCATACAGGAAGCCAAAACCAAAACTGTCCCAGCTTGATGTGTAAGCTCTGCCAGTAGGATTTATTTCTGAACAAACCGATATTCATTAGATGGTAGGGTTAAGCAAACAAAAGGACTTTTTCTTTGCTAATACGCTATTTTTTATTTATTTTTTATTTATTTATTTTGTCACAACAATATATATAAGTGTCATACAAAAAAATTATATAGTATATAAACATATATATGAGTAAATATTAGGAGGCATAAGCATATATATATATATATATATATATATATATATATATATATATATATATATATATATATATATATATATATGAAGAAGAAAAGAAAAACAATAGGACAGGAATGGTAGGCACGTTTGTGCTCTTATGCACGCCCCTTATGGTCTTCTTAGGAAAGGGGTGAGGTCAATAGTAGAAAGTTTTTGGTTAAAGTTTTTAGGATTATGGGAAGAGACCACAGAGTCAGGTAGTGTATTCCAAGTATTAACAACTCTGTTACTGAAGTCATATTTTCTGCAATCAAGATTGGAGTGGTTAACATTAAGCTTAAATCTATTGTGTGCTCGTGTATTGTTGTAATTGAAGCTGAAGCAGTCTTTGACAGGAAGAAGTCTATCTTTGTTTGCCAGTCACCTGGCTTGAGCCTGGACAATGCCTCCTTAGCGCTCCGGACGGAACGCTCTGCAAGGCCATTCGACGCAGGGTGGAAAGGCGCAGAGAGGGCATGTCGGATGCCCTCCTCTGCCAAGTATTCTTCGAACTGGGCTGCCGTGAATTGCGGGCCGTTGTCGGACACCAGAGTGTCAGGCAACCCGTGGGTTGCGAATAGGTGGCGCAGGGCTGCGATTACTGCCTCGGCCGTAGTGGATTTCATGAGTATTATCTCCAACCATTTAGAGAATGCGTCGACCACCACTAGGAAGGTTTGGCCATGGAAAGGGCCAGCAAAATCAATGTGGATTCTTGACCAGGGCCCTTGGGGTTTTTCCCATTCCCTGACTGGGGCCGTTGGGGGTAGGGGTCTGGACTCTTGGCAAGCCTGGCATTTCCCTACCCTCTCAGCAATCTCTGAGTCCATGAGTGGCCACCACACATAGCTTCTTGCTAGCCCCTTCATCCTTACGATCCCTGGGTGACCCTCGTGGAGGAGGTCCAGTACCTTTCCCCTTAATCTATCGGGATTACCACGATCACCCCATAACAGGCACCCCTTGAGCCGAGAGCTCATCCCGTTTTTAACAAATTTTGAACTGCTCGCCGCGCAGCGGGCCACCCTCTTGTACCCAACCGAGTACAGTCCTTAACATAATGTCGGTATGATGCCGAGCCACTTCCTTAGATGTGACTGGGCCAGAGTCCAAAGAGTCAATAAGCAGGATGGGCGTCCCGGCGTGGGGTCTTGATGGCCCCTGGTAGTGGGCATCTGCTTAACGCGTCTGCATGCCCCACTTCTTTTCCTGGTCGATGCTGCAGCTTGTACGAATAAGCGGCTAAGAAAATAGTCCATCGGGTCAAGCGTGGCGAAAGTGCCACAGGCGTTGGGCGGTCGCCAGCCAGTATCCCTAGTAGCGGTCTGTGGTCAGTCACGATTTCAAAATCCCGCCCAAAAACATATTCGTGGAATTTTTTTACCCCTGACACAATGGCTAGTGCTTCTTTATCTAATTGGCTGTAGTTCCTCTCTGGGGAGGACATCGTTCTAGAGTAAAAAGCTATAGGGGCTTCTGTGCCATTTGGAAGTCTATGGCTGAGTACAGCCCCCACCCCGTAAGGGGAGGCATCGCAAACCAGCACTAGGGGCAATGAGTTATGATATTGGATGAGCAGGCTGTCACTCGAGAGCAGGTTTTTTACTGCTTCGAAAGCCCTATTTTCCGACTTTCCCCAAGACCAAACAGTATTTTTTCCTAAAAGCCTATGCAGCGGTTCAGCAACGGTCGCTTTGTTTTTAAAAAGACCGTAAAATTCACTAGCCCAGGAATGCCTGTAGCTCTGCTTTGTTTTTGGGCGCTGGAGCCTTTCTAATTGCCTTGACCTTGCTCTCAGTGGGGTGAATTCCTTTCTTGTCTATCCGGTAGCCCAAGAATCGACGATTCGACCCCTATCTGGCATTTGTTTACCTTGACTTTTAATCCGGCTGTCCGGAAAATGCCCAGAACCTTTCTCAAACGCTCCCCAATTCCTCTCGTTTTCCCTGAAATCAGGACATCATCAAGTAGGGAACTACCCTGGGAGCCCTTGCAGAAGTCGTTCCATTAGGTTTTGGAACAGCCCTGGTGCCACACTCACCCCAAATTGCAATCGGGTGCACTTGAAGGCCCCCTGTGCGTTACAATCGTTTGGGCTTGGCTGTGCGGGCGTCTACGGGCAGTTGTTGGTAGGCTTGGGCCAAGTCTAACTTTGCAAAGACTTGCCCTTGCCCCAAAGAGTGCAGCAAGTGTTGCACCACGGAACCGGTAAGCGCTTTTCTGTAAGGCTTTGTTAAGCGTCGCCTTGTAGTCAGCGCAAATTCTAATTGACCCGTCTGGTTTTATTGGGGTGACGATTGGCGTCTCCCACTGCGTGATCGACTGGCACCAAAATCCCCTGATTTATGAGCTTATCTAGCTCCTTGTCAATTTTTGGTTTTAGGGCAAAAGGGACTCTCCTCGCCTTAAGCCTAATGGGAGCTACCTGGGGGTCTAAGTTGAAGGAAATAGGGGTCCCCTTGTACTTGCCCAGGCAGTCCTTGAAGACATCTTGAACTCGTTAAAGAGAATGTCTTTCAGGTTACAGTCACTTCTGTAGATGCCAGTCACTCCCATGCCCAGGGCACGAAACCAGTCTAGTCCCAACAGACTGGGCAGGGTCCCTTCGACGATCGTGATGGGCAGGGTCTTCTTGTGTGGTCCGTACTCGACTCGGACGGAGGTGGTCCCTCGAACAGGGATGCGATTCCCTTGGTAGTCGTGGACTCGTAGCCGTTGTGCTTGCAGGTGGCGCTTCGCGACTGACGGCAGTGACTTCGCCAAAGTGTCCCAGGACATGATGGTGATCGCTGATCCGTGTCTACTTCGAGCCGGCACCGTACTCCCTCTATTTTTGGTTTGGTGAAGATCTTCTTCTCCACTCGGGTCGAGGCGCGGCCTATGACCACAGTCGTTTGGTTTGAATCCGCGCCTTTTTTGTTTGAGCCAATCGCGGGTCGCCTTGCCGATTCCGCGCCTGATTGGCCGATTTGAATTTTCGGCGGAAGGTTGGGCGCTCGACAAACTTGAGCTAGGTGCCCTTTCTTCCGCACCGCCGACATGTCGCGTCCTTAAACTTGCAGCGTTGGCGCTGGTGTTGACCACCGCAGCTTCCGCATTTGTCTCGGTCCCCTTTGTCGCGTTTCTCGGTTCGGCAGACCCTTCCTCATCTTCACCGTCGGATTCGGTCTGAACCTCCTCCTGGTGCACTGGAGTTGACTTCGCCGCCTTTGGTGGGACAGGCTTTTGCAGTGTCTCCGCCGCTTGGGTGGACATTTCATGTGCTCTGGCTTCGCCCAGAGCGTTGGCCAGCGTTAGGTTGCTCTTTGCTAGCAGCCGCCGCCGCAAACGGATGTCTCTGACCTCGGATGAGTTGCTCGAGAGCACCTCGTCTAGGTCGCGGTATCCGCAGTCCTTGGACGCTTTCCTTAGGGCGGCCATGTAGTCACCGATGGATTCGCCTCCATCTGCCTTCGCCTCCAATTCAAACCGCCGCACGATTTGGACGGCGTTGGCCAAGTGGTTTTTAGTAAAGTCTGTAGAGTTGGCCACGACACCGATTGTAACGGCGTTGGCTCTGCCAGGGCTTCCGCGATATCAATGGCCTCCCGACCACAGGGGGCTAAGAAATAAGGCCTTTTGGGGGTATCTGGAACTCCTTGCAGTTCGTTGGCTTCTAGAAAGCTTTCGAAACGGGTCATATACGTTCCCCATTTCTCTTTAGCTGGGTCAAACGGTGCGGGCGGAGTGTAACTGGCCATCTCCGCTTTTCTGCCCTATGTTTGCTGGGTTCGGGTCTATCGTGCTTCAGCTCGGTTCTGGTTCTCCTTAGCCTCGAGATCCCACCTTCGTCGCCAGTGTTAAGTTCTGGAAGTAACGAGGCTGGAGACCAGGGTAGTGACAACAGCTCTTTAATATAGGGTGAACCCAGCAACAGGCTGGGGGAAAAACCTCTCCTTTTATACAGTTCTACTGGCGGCTTCGTCCAATCAGCAACGTGCTGATTTCCCGCCCAAATATTTAAAGGTACATACAAGAATACATAACATATAGACAGACTTTACATTTGGATTAGCACCTGTTCTGAAGCATCATTTCTCCTTTGACACTACTACACAACCATAATGTTTATCTAAATTTGTGAATTATACTTTTCATGGGGCTCTTTCCAGATGGGAGACATTGGCAATTTCCTACTTTGTCAGGCCATTCAGTCACTGAACTCTCTAGGACTTAATTCAGATTAGGTCTGTATGGGTGTGGTTGAAGAACTAGAACAGGCATTGCAGATTTGCTGAGGAACTGTTTCAGGTTTCCGTACTTATCAAGTTTTAACTGTCCTCTCTGCTTACCACAGGAGAGAATATGGTTCTTTTTTTTAACCACTGGACTCTTTGAATTTTGTCTGAGTTTGTTTGGTTGTTGTTTTTGTGTGTGTGTGTAAAAGTAAAATTTCATTCTCATTTTTCATTCCCATTTTTACTTAGCAACCAAACATCCTTTCAATACTTCCCCCCTTTCCTTTTTAAAAAAAATTATGATGTATAACCTCCTTTTTCTGTAACATTAAAAGCAAAATCAGCTAATAAAAATAAGGACAATTATACATTCAGTCAAGGGAAGGAACTTTTGCGAGTGTTGAAATATTGAGCCAGATTAATTTAAAATCAGGGGGCTAGATGATAGATAGATAGATAGATAGATAGATAGATAGATAGATAGATAGATAGATAGATAGATAGAGTATTTATAAAGACACTTTTGAAAGTGGTGGGGAGTATGAGAACAATCACAAAAAAGCGTTGCATTCTGTTGAGGTGGGAAATTTGCTGGGGGAGGGGGGGGGTCTGTTGTTGTTGAGGGCAGGTAAACTAGATTAATAACAGAACACTCATGAGAAGGTTTCAAATCTTGCTGTCAGAGGGTAATAATTAATGATCAAATGTTAATGGAGATGCTGGGTTGTTGATGCCATTAATTCAGCTCAGTGGAGCCAGTCCTGCCCAGGATCTGCCACAGCTGTCACTGCATTTGCTTAATTATTCCAGTGCCTTCAGGCTCTCCTCTCCAACCCTCCCCAACACCTCTCCCCCCCCCCCAATGCATTTCCTACTAACTTTGGGACAGTCTGTTTTCAGCGAAGCAGAATCATGAAGACTGTCCTGCTGGTTGGCTAGACAGGCCAGGCTCAGTCTGAAAAGCTCAAGGCAGGACAGAAGTAAAATACAAAGTTAGCTTTTTTTCTGTGGGTGCGGACATGAGTAAACCCCAGACACTGATATTGATGTAAACTTCCTTGGCGATGCCCCTTGTCTGG
This sequence comes from Ahaetulla prasina, assembly GCF_028640845.1. Lineage (NCBI taxonomy): Eukaryota > Metazoa > Chordata > Lepidosauria > Squamata > Colubridae > Ahaetulla > Ahaetulla prasina. The sequence continues at coordinate 233,086,215 of NC_080539.1, read as the reverse complement.
TTAATGATTCTTTCCCCAAAAGAAGAGTTAAATAGTCATTGAAAAAAGAGATGATTAATAGAGTCAGTTTCAACAGAACTACCTTTTACCAGCTATGCAGGTGTGCTTGGGAGATATCAAAAGAGGCATGCAATTTCCACCATACAGGAAGCCAAAACCAAAACTGTCCCAGCTTGATGTGTAAGCTCTGCCAGTAGGATTTATTTCTGAACAAACCGATATTCATTAGATGGTAGGGTTAAGCAAACAAAAGGACTTTTTCTTTGCTAATACTCTATTTTTTTTATTTATTTTTTTATTTATTTTGTCACAACAATATATATAAGTGTCATACAAAAAAATTATATAGTATATAAACATATATATGAGTAAATATTAGGAGGCATAAGCATATATATATATATATATATATATATATATATATATATATATATATATATATATATATATATATATGAAGAAGAAAAGAAAAACAATAGGACAGGAATGGTAGGCACGTTTGTGCTCTTATGCACGCCCCTTATGGTCTTCTTAGGAAAGGGGTGAGGTCAATAGTAGAAAGTTTTTGGTTAAAGTTTTTAGGATTATGGGAAGAGACCACAGAGTCAGGTAGTGTATTCCAAGTATTAACAACTCTGTTACTGAAGTCATATTTTCTGCAATCAAGATTGGAGTGGTTAACATTAAGCTTAAATCTATTGTGTGCTCGTGTATTGTTGTAATTGAAGCTGAAGCAGTCTTTGACAGGAAGAACATTGTAATAGATCAGGGGTGTCCAAACTTGGTCCCTTTAAGACTTGTGGACTTCAACTCCCAGAGTCCCTCATCCAGCAAACCTGGCTGAGGAACTCTGGGAGTTGAAGTCCACAATTCTTAAAGGGACCAAGTTTGGACACCCCTGTAATAGATGATTCTATGAGTTAAACTCAGGTCATGTTGAAGGTGATGGAGTTCTAAGTTTTCTAAACCCAGGATTTCAAGACTGGTGACATAAGGTATTTTATTGTTTTCAGAGGAATGGAGAACTCTTCTTGTAAAATATTTCTGGACACGTTCAATTGTATTGATGTCAGAGATGTGGTGAGGGTTCCAAACTATATCCTTTCTTCAATCAATTAACCACTTAATTTTATTGTACTAGAGCAGCCACCTCTAATGCATTTATTCCAATAGAGCAAACACATCCATGTTTTCTTTCACATATTCCCATCCTTCCCCTCCCTAGGTATGTACCAAAGGACTGCCAAAAAGAGACACAGCTCTCTTTAAATCTTTGCCAATTAATCAGCAGAATGTTCAGCCTAACCTTTCTTAGGCAACCTGTACATGATAAGGTGTTTCAGCTTGATGTTTATTTCATATTTCACATTTAAAAGCCAGCCCTATTTATCCCTTTGGAGGTAGCTTGCTTTGTAAATGTAACAGTAGTCCAACTGTCCATTGGTGCCTGGATCCCTTCCAACCTGAAATGCTTTTTTTTTTTTTAAGGTAAGGCATGACAACAATTCGAAATCAATCCCTAATGTTGTACGTGGCGATTTAAAATAATTGAAACTCTTCAGATTTGTATATGTCCTTGAATTTGGAGGCATTTGTGGTTCAGAGCATGTGCAGTATGCAGTGATTTAAGATTATTGGAGCCTTTTGTGTTTCAGTTTGAATGTGATAGGACTTTGGCAATGCAAAGGGATTCAACATTATTGGAGCATTATATATGTTTTACAGGTGGGATTCATCTCAATCTTGGACAGCAGAAACGTGCAATGTGTTATTGTTTGAAAAGATCATAGAAACAGTGCCATATTTTTCCTAAGGGTGGACTTTTCTTGAACAGCCAAACATCTTCCATTATTTTAAAAGCAATTTGTTAGACATAGATTTGTTCTAATAGGACAATTTTGTATTTTGAATTTGATATTGGTAATAGGTACCATGTGGCCATGTTCAGAGGGCAGCTATCTCCATGTGAGGTCTTAAATATGTGCAACATGATGGATATGTTTATATTTAATGTGGGAAAAGGTAAAGCCTGACATCCAGCTCATTCATTGCATCCCATCCTCTCATCAGATCCAGCAATTTCATTCTGCAAGGTTAGAAATTAGGCAGTAGCATGTGCAAATGGGTATCAAGGCATGTAATTGCCCAATTTGTATGTGCCAAGTGTCCATCTGCCGGCATTGATTTTTGTTTTAAAGGTGGTTTTCTTCTGAAATTCTCTGGAAGTGCTTAATCAATCTAAATACCCAAGTAATCCCATTTGTGCACCCATTAAACTGGCTTGTTTTTAGATTAGCCAATATCAGCCCCCCTTTTGCCCCCAAAACTTTCAGACGAATTGAACCCAATGAGGCTCTTTTGGGTAGAGGTTTTACATGATCTTAGGTTGTTCCAGTATCTCATCCGGTTTTCTTGAAATTCCATTCCTTCTGAACTCTCAAGCCACCCAACCATTTAAGCCACAAGTGAAGATTCTATAAACTGCCTGTGAGAATATTGTCTCTTGCGTCTAAGAGGAATAGAATAGAATAGAATAGAATAGAATAGAATAGAATAGAATAGAATAGAATAGAAAACAGAGTTGGAAGGGACCTTGGAGGTCTTCTAGTACAACCCCCTGCTTAGGCAGGAAGCCCTACACCACTTCAGGCAAATGGTTATCCAACATCTTCTTAAAAACATCCAGTGTTGGAGCATTCACAACTTCTGAAAGCAAGTTGTTTTACTGATTAATTGTTCTAACTAATAGCTAACAAATAGTTTCCCATAAAACACTGAAACAAGATTCCTGTTGTGCCACAGGTTTGCCACTACGAATGTGTTTTAAAAAAAAACCAGTAATTTTTTTTTTAAATCGGTCTTCAGTCGCTGTGCATTCAGCTTCATTTGGTCAGGTTATAGTGTTTATGAGGAAGAAAATTTCCCTCATTTTCCCCTTTCCTGTTCTCCAATGGAATGGATAATGTTAAAAGATCTTTACTATATGCCTCTCACTTGTTTTTTTTTTTTTAATTAAAATACCACAAAAGTGATCATCATTCTTTGAAGAAAAGTTCCTGCGACCTGTTTCCCAATCCTTTAATCATGGTTTGAGATACTGGATTGTAATGGGAACTCTCATGCCCAGGTTAATTTTATGATAGGTTAGGGTCGGCTTACGTATTTTAATTTTTAAAAATAGCATTTTTGCATTGGAGAACTTGAAGAATTCTCTAAGTATTGTTGATACTTGACCCAGTGATTTTTTTTAAAAAAAATGTATCTGACTCAAGGCTGAAACGGTGTTGCTCGAATTCTCCAAATTCCTTTCCTGAAAAAGATTTAGGAAATTAAAAAAAAAAAAAAATAGAAACAGCCATTGGAGGCTGTTTCTAAATGTAGATTGTCTCATCATCGTGATACAAGCTCCGATCTCTTGTGTCATGACATCACACACAATGATTGAAGGGAACTTGCATCATAATCCAAGTTTTGCCATTTGTCTCTACTTGTCCCCCTCTGTAGCTACCCGCATCTATGTCTTCTCCAATAAGGCAGATACAAGCCAGTAATCTATATTGTCTACAAATTCACTCTCCTGTCTTTTCATAGTTTAAATATTATTTTGTCCATTTGTCCAGCAACCTTTGTAGTTCAGCTTCTCAATTCTATACATTTTATTTATTTGTATCCTCTTCTTGATTTTATCTATTAATGTTTTTATTTGCTGTGCTTTTTTAAAATGGTTTCAATGTTTTTATAAACCATCCAGAGACATTGGATACAAGATGAGCAGCAAATAGATAAGTAAGTAAGTAAGTAAGTAAGTAAGTAAGTAAAGTAAAGTAAAGTAAAGTAAAGTAAATAAATAAATAAATAAATAAATAAATAAATAAATAAATAAATAAATAAATACTGCTTTTATTATTCTTACAAATAACTCAAGGGGGCAAACTTATCCAACACATCTTCTTCATTTTAGTTTTCCCACAACAACTAACCTATCAGATGGGCTGGGCTGAGAAACAGTCATCCAGCTGGCTTTCATGGCTAAGGTAGGATTAGAACTCATTGTCTCCCATTTTCTAGCCTGCTGCCTTAACAACTACACCAAACTGGCTCTTAATTAAATTTGACTTCAATACTCTTAACAATGTAGTCTTCAATTTATTTTCAACACCATCATATAACCACCACCACCAACTCCTCCTCCTCCTCCTCCTCCTTTTATTGCCATTTTTCCCAAATATAAATAGAATACCTTGTTTTGTTAAAAATAGAAAGCTGACATTATTTCTGAACCTAATATACAATATACTAGAATGAAGTACATAAGAAAGTGAAGAACCTGTGGAAGTAAGGAAAACTATCTTTTGTATATTACAAGAAGTAGGCAACATGGTGTCTCAAAAATGTATAGAACTACAGTTGCCAACTCATATAATCATTAGCCGTCTTGGTTAGACTTATAAGAAACCATCATTGTTATTTCTATAATATAGAGTTCTCAGGGGATTACCTATAGTATTAGGATATTCTTGTAATAAACGGCACATTTGTCATTAACTGGAAATGCTTCCACTAACAGGCCATTGTCCCAAACCACTGTCTACTTGCTATTAAAGCATACTGAGATACCAGGTTTCAGAGTAAGTTATCTTGCCACCTTTATGAACTAACTAGCATCCTTTTAGCTGACATCTCCTCAAAGAATGGTTTGATCCTTCATGCCCTCCTGTGAAGAAAAAATTAAAATACCAGCATTTGGTGGCATCAGGAAGAGACAGAGGTCAGTCCTTCCATAGCCTGTGACTCTCCATAGAGAGACTACCATTTTTGCTTAGAATAGTATTTTCATGTTGAATAAAGAATTATTATTTTTTTTGCACAGAAGAAATTTTCTGGATTGTCCATAATTGCTGGGAAACCCCCCCCCCCGAAAAATTCACACTAGATGCAAATGGAATATAGCTAAAGAGGCTTGAAGTTACAGTAGAGACAGTAGAAAATGGCATCTGTCTGAAATGAAGTGATGCTGACGTATTACAACAATGAATTCTTAATTAGACTGTTTATTAAGAGTCAACAAACCTTACACATAACAATATGGCATCTATTTGTGTTCAAAGACTGTAAATTACTTTTTTCCCCACCATTGAAAGGGAATAGATTTTTACAGTAATTCCTGTTCCATTCTTTGAAAAAATAAATAGAGTTTTAAAATAATACGAGGTACATTATTTTTATAGGCAGTGGTAACAGATTTGCACTTTTAATTTGACTGTGTTAAATGTTATGGAAGAGGGAGGTCACATTAGGGCGAACTGGCTGTATTGTTTTCCTAATACATTTAAAAGGAGACATTCAAGTCATTCCAATTTGTGTGATAATAACACCCTCATCGGGGCGGCCTAGAACCAAGGCAACAGCTTAATTCATTCATCTTTTGACTGAATTATATTACATGTATTACCATGCATTAGGTCTCTATGTAAATACGCCATCGGTTGAATGTTGTTCGAGCAATGCTGCTTTTAAGTATTATACAGGTATTCCTGCCCTGGTGTTTGAGAAGCAATTTTTCAAAGTGGTTTAATAATTGTGACAAAAAACAACAACAATAGTCTGTGACTATTGTATTATCTCTCCCTTTGTCACTCTCTCTCTCACACATATACACACATTCCTTGTGGTTTTTGTATAATAGAAATCATTTAAAAACCAAAAATAAAATAAAATATTATTCTTCATATATAAAGATGAAATAGGTTCCTTAGAAAGGTTAATCTTGAGAAGATGAATTTTTGAATGCTACTAGCTGCACTCTAACCTGTACGGAAATGTAGAGCAGTGCATCTGATGATCATCTCGTTGACTAGAACACATAAGGTGATGATTCTTCAATTACTATATCTTAATACCTTGAATAAATATATTATTTGGTACATATAGTGGGCTAGTTTAATTATTTGCAATGTTTTCCTCATATTTCCTCATACACTAGGAACAATTTGTTGGTTTTTAATAAGCCGTTGAAATGAGGCAGCATGCATTAATTATCTGAGTCTCGTGTGAATTCACATTAACAGGATATATCATGTCTTGGGTGGTTGCTATTAAATGTCGGATTGATCTATAATAAAGTCTCAGTGATCCAATTACTTTCATTCTGGAAAAAAGAGGCTACCTGGTATACATGATTGAGAACTGGAGGGAGAAGCTTAAGAGGAACTGATTTGTCCTTGTTTCAGAGTTTGAGGTTATTTGTGCTTTGCTGATTACTAAAGGATTCCATCTCTGCTCTCATGATCAAATTCAGTTTTTTAAGTCCTTCATAATAAGGTGACAGAGTATAGTGCAAGTATCCTTTGAAGTAAGGTAGGATGCCATTTTCTCAAGTAGACATGACTAAGTTTGGCCTTGGCATGAGTTTTCCTTTAAAAAAAATGATTTTTTTAAATGATTCAATTCAAACCATCCTCCTTTAACTCCTATTTTGGACTTTAAATACAGTGATAAAACTCTACATTTTCCTAAAAGTGGGTGTAGATTCTTGCTCCCAAGTAATACCATTGTTTAGTTTTTCATATTACTTCTTGTTTTAATTTTTTAACTGAAACTTCCCTTAAAAAACATATAATAATATTTGTGGCATCTCAGACATGAAATTCTCCAAAGTTGACCATTTATGGGAATATGTTAACTTATTGTGAATTTCTAGAATGTGAAATGTTTATGTAGAGACAAATATTTACTATATATAGACTCATAAATGGTCAATGTAATATTATTGCTATTTACCGAATTAAGAAGACAGGGCTGAACATAGAACATCGGGCTGAAATTCAGATTATCTGTGGGGTCCTTACTGCTCTCTAAGATTGGTTGTTTTATTACCCAGCTAGGTAACATCATAGCTCTAGAAGGGAGTGGTGTTTGCTCTCATTTTATATACTAGTGGCTTGCCTTGTCAGTGAGTTGGTAGTTCTTTATTATCTTTCAAAGATGAACATGACAAAAAGAGTATTTTTATTTATTTATTATTTTTATAAATAACTTGAAGCAGTGAAGATACCTAATATACTTCCCTCTTCCAATTTTCCATGAATAACAATTCTGGGAGGTGAGTTGGGCTGAGACAGAATGGCTGACCCAGTCAGCTTTCATTTCTAAGGAGGACTAGAACTCACAGTCTCCTGATTTCTTAACCACTAGACCAAACTGGCTCTATCTGAATATTTGAAAGATCTTTGCCCTTATTTTAGCTTTAAAATGGAAATGCTTTGCTTATTATAATAAACTGAAGTGTATGCAAAACTGCTACGAAGTATTATTTTCACACACATAACAAATGTTCTGCAGAATGTTTTAATTTTTTTGTTTTTCTGAAACTTTTTGCTTGCAACTTATGCTTCCAACAAACAGAAGGTATTAAAATAAATTAATTTTAAAAATTAATTTTAAAAAATCAGGAACAAAAAATTCAAGCTCTCTTCTCCTTCATAGCTCCTCCAGAAACATTGAAGTCTTTTCACAATTATACGTTTCCATTCTAGGAGCGTATATTTGAGAATGTGTGTGTGTGTGTGTGTGTGTGTGTGTGTGTGTGTGTGTGAGAGAGAGAGAGAGAGAGAGAGAGAGAGAGAGAGAGAGAGAGAGAGAGATACAAATGATTAATTTCATTTGACTTCCTTTGTTGTGTCACCTATAACTAAACTTTCATAAAAATCACAGTACTCAAAGTTGGAAGGGGGGGGGGAGCAGCCCAACAACCAAATAAAAACCAAACACTGTTTTCAACGTCTAGCATGAAATCTTTGCAGATTCTTCTTCTGTAGCTAATACCATATGTTCTGCAGGAAGAAGAGCTGTGCAATAAGCTATAGATAGACTGTCAGCTTGAAATTTTCCACTGCCGTTGATTTCTATCCTATGAATGTTACATAAAAAGTACCTTTTGTGCATTGAGATTACATAACACCCAAGTCGCTGTGGTCACTTAACTGCTCCAAAGTCCCATTTAGAGATTAAAAGGAAAGCAATTGCATTACCTGGTTTAGCACATTTGGCTGAATTAGTAATTTCCTATCTTGTTAAATACTGGATTCATGGCTTTTGCTAGAAGTGAAAATGCATGCAATGTAAAAATATGCTGGAAGAAAAAAAAAAAACAGTTGTAAGACATATCATTAAGCCTGGGTGTTGCATGGCTTTTGTGTGCGACAGTGGCAGGTTTCTGGAAAAAAAAAAAACAAGATCAGCTGTCATTTGCACGTAGTTTATCTTTTAGGATTTGTGGCAAGTACAAATGCATTCGAAACTTCAGGAGAGAGTTGAGGAATTTTTATGGAATAATTTATATTTTAAACACATTGCAAAAGTTAGAACAGTCCTATCTGCCCGAAAAATTATTTCCTATCCATGTGGTCCATTGAAGTTTACAATGACAATTATTGGCCAGAATAAAAGTAGGTCATTGTCCTATGCCAGGGGTGTCAAACTCACATTGTCACGGCGGTGTTACTTGACGTATCAGGACTTTTCTCCTTTTCGCTAAACTGGGTGTGGGCGTGGCCAGCGTGTGACACATCTGGCCCGTGGACCGGGAGTTTGACAGCCCTGTCCTATGTTATATAAATTGACAAAAGCTCCCTAAGATTGTCTCCCTTGTTAAAATTAGGTTTGAATTGAGAACATTTTAGTGTGCAGTTCCTTTATGTAAGCCTGAACAGTATATAGTTGGGTCCATCCAATGTGCTAAGACATAATCTAAAGTAACAAAAGTCTCACTATGGTTTATTGTACTGGGAGAACTGGGCCAATGAGTGACCAGTCAACTCTCTTCCCCCATTTCCATTCAGCATCACAGCCAATCATGGACTTAGGAAATGAACATTTTGGAGAGAAGGTGATAAAAAAAAATCCATTAAACTTTCTGGTGGACTAGGATCAACACTTTGGGATACAAATTGTGCTTCATGCAAGAAAGAAGGCCACACCTTAAATCAGTGCATTGGAAATACAAGGAAGCAAAGCAAATCCATTGTGCAGAAGACTACTGCCTACCTAACTCATAAAGGTAAAGGTTCCTCTCGCACATATGTTCTAGTCTTCCCAACTCTAGGGGATGGTGCTCATCTCAGTTTCAAAGCTGAAGAGCCAGTGATGTCTGAAGACGTCTCCATGGTCACGTGGCCGGCATGACTAAACACCAAAGGCGCATGGAACGCTGTTGCCTTCCCACCAAAGGTGGTCCCTATTTATCTACTTGAATTTTTTATGTGCTTTTGAATCGCTAGGTTGGCAGAAGCTGGGACAAGTAACGGGAGCTAACCCCATTAGGCGGCACTAGGGATTCAAACTGCTGAATTGCCGACCTTTCGATTGACATACTCAGCTTCTTAGCCACTGAGCCACAGCGCCCCTCTACCTAACTCTTAAGTATATCATCAGCAACAACTGTTGGTGCTGGGGACAACTGCATGAGAGAATTAAAAGTGGGGCATAGGTCCCCAATGGGTGTTTATCTACCTCTTCCTTACCAAATCTGTGATTGATAGGGGATATACCTGAAACTACAGTGTTGTGCTAGAGAACTTCACCAAATATTGGCTCATTGGACAATGTTTAAGAAAGCGCTATAGAACATAACTCAACAAGAGAATAACAGAAGATAAACAGCTTGGACATTTGGCTGTTGTGATATAAGAAATACACCCATTTATGCATTGCAGGAAGCAAATGTTGCTCATTCCACCTCTTCAAATTTTCTCAGGAATTGATGAATATCTGTGTTACTCGAACAAAAGTGAGAATAGCATTGTAACAAATCATTTGATTGGAACTGATTGGCAGATAATCAGATGTCTCTTTCCCCCATCTATCTATACAATTTGAGATGAGGCCAGAAGAATTCTTATGTAAGTAAATATGACTAGGATTGCCCCCTATTGACTGATTAGGTAATAATGAGTTTGAAATTAAATGAATTTTGTATGGCATACTATGAATTAATTAGAAAATTAGTTTAGCAGCTGTCATGGAATTAGATTTACAGTTGGGGAAGGGGGCTCGGAAGATATACATAGACTATAAATGTCAAGGATTTTTTTTTGTCACCCATCTGGATAAATAGCCTTTTCCTTTATTCACCATAAAGCTTTGTCCTTTATATATTTATAAAGCGCTCCATGGCTTAGGGCCTGGGTACTTACGGGACCGCCTGCTGTTACCGCATGCCTCCCACTGACCCGTACGCTCTCACAGAGAGGGACTTCTCAGGGTGCCGTCCGCCAAGCAATGTCAGCTGGCAGCCCCCAGGGGAAGGTCCTTCTCTGTGGGGGCTCCCACACTCTGGAACGAGCTTCCCCCGGGTTTACGCCAAATACCGGACCTTCGGACCTTCCGCCGCGAACTGAAGACACATCTTTTCATTCGCGCGGGGCTGGCTTAAATTTTATTGATTTTTAAATTTTCTATTATTAATTTTAAGGGGTTTTAGTTTTATATATTTTAAAGTTTTTTAGGCCAATTATAAAATAAGTTTTTTAATTTGTATTTTAATTGTATATTGTATTGTCTGTTTTTACTTTTGGCTGTACACCGCCCTGAGTCCTTCGGGAGAAGGGCGGTATAAAAATCGAATAAATAATAATAATAATAATAATAATATATGAATACCACAATATCTGACATCCCTTCCACCACAGTCATGATACTCTTAAGAAACAGTTTCCTGCTAGGTATTTAGGATCTATGATTTCTATAGGTAGTAAAAGGCCCTAATTCCTTTCTCTTTCCTATATTTTATCCAACACCAACTAATGTCTCACTGGATACTCAATATCCTTAAGAATTCTGTGAAATGCCTGGCTGACAAAGAATTCTGAAAATTAAAGTCCTGATATTTTGGGATGATGTCTGGTTGGGGGAGATGGTCAACACCATAAGCCAACAATAATATGAATAATATATATTTAAAATACTATGGATTGCTTTAAGGTTAAGGTCGTCTTTCATTTACTTACACTGTAGGGAAAAAATTATGTGGAATCTTTTGACAATGTCCAGTTGAAAGGGATTACTTTTGTAATTATGTGTTTGGAGGAACTCCTAAAAGCAATAAAAGTATAGAATCCATCCGCTATAAGAAGTGTAAAACAAATGAACTCATTTCATTCTATAAGAAATGGAATTGTGTGGTATATTTGACAGCTGATTAAATTCTAAATCATCTTGAAAAGTTAGGCAAAGTGCCTATACAATTAATTGATACAAGAAGGTAATCACAATTATTTCAAAAAGAAGGTGGAATACTTGCTTAAAAACAAGCAATTGAGGATATGATTTATAGTGTGCCTGGATTTCTGTGCTGTTGATTTCAATGGCTCTGAACATCTTACAATAATACATAAATGCATATTTGCTGAGATATTTTCTATCATCTAGAATACCTATTGGTTAAGTACTTTACAAAGTTGTTGTGAATATAACAGATGGTAAAGGAGAAGGAAAGGAAAAGAAAGAAATGCATGGAATAAACACTACATATTATTAATTTGGAGCCAGAGATGATTTTGAAAAGTACAAAGAAAAAGTAGGTTAGAGAAGGACAGTAACGATAATATTCTAACAACTCTCTATACAGAATAGCATAAAATAGCATAGCATAATATTCTGAATAAGGGATGTTATATCTTTATTCTATTAGCGATGAAGGTAAGGCATTCAAGCAGTCTCAAGCAGGATTCCATAGAGAGATCATTAGAGGTTCTGCAAAAGATAGAGATTAAAACACAAACACTGTTGTTTGAACATTACACACTGTGTAATCCTAGTGCCCTCAGTGGTGGGAATTTTTTATGTACTGCAACTCAGATTTGCTATTGTAAACATTGTACAATGTGGATTGTGTAGAGTGGAATTGAATTTTATTATGAGGTTTTCTCATTGTGTGTGTGTGTGTGTGTGTTTGTGTGTGTGTGATTGAGTGTGTGTTTCTTTTATGCAGGAGTTCCCTGAAATATGAAAGGGTTTCTCTAGGGTAACAAGGTTGAGAAAGATTGCATTTAACTCTTGCTAATGTGAATGTTCTTCCATATATAGCAGAAATAATTCTATAGAGGTAATTGGGAAGTACGGGAAAACTATGGAAGAGCTCCTTCAGGCAGTGGGATGGATTTTAGATCTGTTTATTCATTCTGTTTATTCAGCTCAAGCAATCTCTGTTGTTTGTGTGGTTTTGTTTATTCCAAGTAATATTACAAACAGGGCAGTAAGCCCATATTTCTCTCCTTTCGCTTTGTTACTAAATGTTTATTTCTATAAGAAGGAAAGCACTAAGAAATTAACTCTGTGGAGAGTTAACAGTTTGTTCAGACTCCAAGACTGAATTATTAATAAGACAAAATCTTTTGAGACTCTTACTTAATGATGGTCCAGTGTAACAGATCAGTTTCTGTACCTTCAAATTAGCACAGTACTAAAAGATATGCAGAAACAGAGGGAAATATTGAAAGACTTGACTGAATCTGAAAAGCTTGCAATGTGAAAATCAGAACACTTGCTGGGCTTCATTTACAGGTAGTCCTCGATTTACAACAGTCCATTTAGTGACTGTTTAAAGTTGCAACAACATTGAAAAAAGTGACTCGTGACTGTTTTTCACAGTTTTGACTGTTGCAGCATCCCCAATGTCATGTGATCAAAATTCAGATGCTTGGCAACTGACTCATGTTTATGATAGTTATAGTATCCCAGGGGTATGTGATCATGTTTTTTGACCTTCTGACAAGCGAGTTCAATGGGGAAGCCAGATTCACTTAACAACAGTGTTAATAACAACTGCAGTGATTCACTTATCAACTCTGCCATGAACGGTTGTAAAATGAGGAAAAATTCACCTAATAACTGTCTCACTTAGCAACACAAATTCTAGACTCCATGATGGTCATACCTTGAGGACTACTTGTATACAATGCTGGTGAAGTATGTCTCAGAATCTGAACAAGTAAAAGACTGCATGATTAAATGAGTGTAGAATCTAATGCAGTAACAGAGATGTAACAATGTGAATTTCAGTGGAAAAAGAATGTTAAATTTACCTTGAATATTATACTAAGAAAAAAAAATAGCATAAACTGTCTCATGAATGATACATTGCTCCAATTATGATCACTGAACATGAACAATTCATTTTATAAAAATAGCTGGAAACGTAAAAAGCAGGTTGGGTCCTTCCTTCACATGTGGTGGCAATGCTGTAATCAGGCCTGCAGAACTAGTAAAGCAGAAAGGACCCCATCGATAAATTAAAAATGATCATGGGATGGAAAGGAATACCTTCAGCACCAATTAGCTAGCAGAGCAGCAGCAATGTTGGAGCTGATGGCATCAATGAAGTGTTGGAGGCACTTGGTGGCTTGTTCTTTAGGTGGTGATAGCAGCAGATCTTTCATAATGCTGTATTTATTGCATTTTTTAGAAATACTGGCAGGCTGTACAAGCTGCCTGGGCAGCTGCTCGTAACCTGTCGGTCATATATTGTGAAGATTCACAGTAATGTTCAACAATGCTGAAAAATGATTTATTCTAGAACAAAAGGCTGAATTTCCATCTCAAACTGCAATATTCTTATTAAAGTTTGCTAAACCCTATATCTCCTCAAAGTATACTGAAATAGATTTATATATTTTAATGGATGCAAGAATATTATATGCTTTTTTTCCTAGAAGGTTTTTTTATCCTCTAATTGGAAGAATGGCTCACTAAATTATGGGTGTATGCTTCATTGTCTAGAATAGTGTTGTACCTTAAAAATACGTATAATATATTCAGTTCAGGAATAGTGGAAACTATTCCTAGAGCATAATTTGATACATGAATTTGTACCACATTCAAAATTTGGATTTCTCCATGCTTAAAATTTACATTTTAATTTTATAGGATATTTAACATAGAACAGATTTTTAGTAATATGGGCTGAATTTATCATAGTTTTCAATTGTACTTGATTTTTTTATTGTGATCATCATGATTATTAATATTCATTCTTAGTTTGAAGCTTAACAGTGATTTTAATCTGGTCAAATATGTAATTCTGATTATAATTGTACAACAGAAGAGTCACAGAAGGAAAAAGGTCTTCTTCCAAATGAAAGTAATTTTCCAAAATCAGCTGGGACATGATTGTAGGAGAAGAAGAGCTGCAAGGTAGAGTTAAATGTGTTATCAGTTTAGAGTAAAAGCATTGACCTAAATCCAACCCACCCCCACACATTAATTCCATGGACCCTTATCGAGTGACATTTTGGCTTGACTTGTTAGTTGACTAGATGTTTGCATTAGAGGTAGCAATAATAAACTCTTCTGTGCTTTGAACTCAAGAAATGTTCCAGGTTATTTGTGCTTGACAATGATTCATCCAAAAAGGTCTGTCAAAGCCAGTATTTCAGGTGATTGATTGTTACTTGAGCTGCTTTAGAGGAACCTCAACATTCTGAATGTAGAAGCACATTTAGAGTAGTGTGGGACACCCATAAGAAAACCTTTGAGGATTTGGATTGGATGGTTTCCAAATGTGAACAATCAGAATATTTATAATATTGGGCACCAAATATTATAGCCTAAGCACTCTAGAATTGAAAAGTTTGATTGCTGCTGGGAATGTATGTTCCTTTATTTTTGTTTTGTTTTGTTTTCATATTTCTGCTCTTTTGGATTAGAAACTCTATATGCAATCCAAAAATCCAACATATATACCCCAAATATCATAACTTTCCATTCTCTAACTTTCAGTGATTAGGGACCAATCACTCACCTAAAAAGAAAGACTTGAAGATTATTTTGTCCCAATAAACAGTTCCTACTTTTGTCTTTCTGCGTTTATTTCTATAACATGAAGCTTCCACATCACTCAGATTGCAGATGCTACAGGCTTTATGTTTGAAGGTAAAGAGTAAAATCTGAAGAGGGAAACAACATATTTGCTCAGTCACCGAATGCTTGTTTATTGGCAGGTTTATGGCTGCGTTGAAGCATTTACTTCCAGTCCTTCAGGTTGCAGTGCTACCTTCATTGAGGGACAACCAAGGAAAACCAAATGACTGTTGGTTTCCCTGTCTTTGTTTCTCCTCTGCCTGAATGTCACTAGCTGGCAGGAAAAAACATCTGCTCGGTATTATGGAATGAAGGGGAGATAATTTTGACAGATGCTTAGACCAGTGGATTTAGCCATCTTCAAAACCTCTGGATCCAAGCACATACTTTATGTGAATTTCCACTAAAGAAATCCCCTCTGTTTGAATTTCCTGTTATAAGCTGATAATTGAGCTCCTTTTGGTCAGTACTTAGCATTATTCCAGAACAATTTTATTTATTTATATCCTACCTTTATTATTTTATAAATAACTCAAAGTGGTGAATATACGTAATACTGCTTCTTCATCCTATTTTTGCTACAACAACAACCACCTGTGAGGTGAGTTGGTTTGAGAGAGAGAGTGACTGGCCCAAGTCACCTAGTTGGCTTTCATGTCTAAGGCAGGACTAGAACTCACACTCTCTCACTTTTTAGTTTAGGGTCTTAACTACTAGATCAAATGCTATGTTCATTTTACCTTTTAATTATCTCCAATCTGAAAACAAACAAACAAACAAAAGAAGCAGCAATTATTTTTCTTCTAAACCAAACAATCTGTTTCCTCTTACCCACAAAAGGAAGGAAATAGTTTGGAAGAATAAATATTACCTGCTCAGTAAAAATAAAAATAAAAACGGCTTCAGTTCTTCTCTCTGCACCACAAAGAAGACTGCTATGTCTTGCTGTCTCTTTTCCATCCATATCTCTGGCTCGGAATAAACCTTGGGGGCACTGGAGCACTTCTGTTTTTGGCTAGCCCAAGCCTACTTGGGTGGCCAAAGATCATTAGAGGGAAACAGTGGATGTAAGCAAGGTGGATGTTGACTTGCATGAGTTCATCACTTTCTGTGGCCCCCCCAAATCACAGAGTGGGTGGAAGCTTCCTAATAAATTAGGAAAGGCCTTCATTTCCTTCTTTATTTGGCAGTCCATATCTACCTTGTGGATGGCACATATAAAATCAACTAAGGTCTGCACAAGATGGCGACTACCTCACCTTAGTTCTGGAACAGCATTAATTACCACGTTTAAAAGGACTGGATGTGTGGTTTGGATTTAATAGTGAGCCATTCAATAATGCATGTTTGACAGACAACTATTGAATAAGGTTAATTTATCCCTTTAGCTCTGAATCACAAGCAATAACTTGGAGTACATAGTGAAGAAACCGATCACAAATAGAAGCTGAGGCATTGAATACTACTTTGTATGAAGAGTTTTTGTTTCTCTTTAAATCTAATTTGAATGCTTCCAGGTTCTTGGTGGAGGTCAGGATAACGAATGTCTTAATTCAAGTGTTTTACCTAGATGAGGTTTACTGTAGCATTTTATAATCTGGAGGAGAATTCTCTGCCATTTTATTGGTTCCTTTGCACTTTATCACAGGAATGGCTTGTGATCTTTACATACCTGGATACTTTGAAAATCATTCACTGATAGTATAATATACTAGGTTTGATGGATCAAATTAGACCTTCCAAAATCCACTGATGGCATCAAGCAATGAAAAATGCTGAACTACTCATAATTACTAATAGAATATTGTCATCCATCATAGAAAGGACATATGTTATAGAGGAGAACTGAGTTTGTGGTAGCAAAAAACCAGAAAGAATTTGGTAGCATGGAACTGAATAATTCTAATATACACTGCACACTGAACAGTACTTTGTCCGCATGAAGTTGTCTATTTCCATGTTAGATTCAGTGGGCAATTCTTCCATTCCAGTAGCTGGGAATCAACAATGACTTGAAGGCTATAAAGATTTTGGTAGCCTTTTATATATTAATTTTTTATTTTATTTATTTTATTTGTCAAGCATATCTAAGATAACAGGTAAAAGTATAAACGTAATTTGAATACATGAAAAGAGTAAGAGTAAAAAGGAATATTAGGACAGGGACGGTAGGCACACTGGTGCTCTTATGCACACCCCTTAAAGGTAAAGGTAAAGGTTCCCCTTGCACATACGTGCTAGTCGTTGCCGACTCTAGTGGGCGGTGTTCATCTCCGTTTCAAAGCTGAAGAGCCAGCGCTGTCCGAAGACGTCTCCATGGTCATTTGGCCGGCATGACTCAATGCCAAAGGCGCACGAAACGCTGTTACCGTCCCACCAAAGGTGGTCCCTATTTTTTCTACTTGCATTTTTATGTGCTTTCGAAACTGCTAGGTTGGCAGAAGCTGGGACAAGTAACGGGAACTCACCCCGTTACACAGCAGCACTAGGGATTCGAACCGCTGAGCTGCCGACCTTTCGATCAACAAGCTCAACGTCCTAGCCCCTGAGCCACCACCTCCCTTACATATATGTAAATGCTTGTAGCATTTTTAAAGCATATTGCATGCTCACTGATTTCTAAAGTAAATTCTCCCCTGAAAAGAAAAGTTTATTGATATAATAGTTTATGCAACTTCATTTCTGGAATAGAACACAGAACTGTACAGAGCTGAAAAAGTTTCTTGGATGATCATGAAGCAAAACGTGTTTCAAAGAAAAACCAGAAAGTCCAATTGTCTCTTGGAAAAAAAAAAGCACCTTTGGGACAAAACTGCATTGTAAACAACTTCTTATATTCACCATTTCAGCAGAGTTTAGCCCCTAAGACCTTTCCTACAATGGCTACATCTAGCGCACTTCAGTTGTGAACAAATCTACAGCCCCTTCTAAAGTGAAATCAGTTTTCATTTGTAACTTTATGGGATAAAGCCTCATCCAAAATGCCCACAATCAGTCTGTCCCTGACAATTTCATTGCTGTTGACTCACCGTCATCTGCTTCCTTACAGAGTCAGCAAATTCCCCCGCTTCTGTCTGCGATAAAAACAAGCCTCCTCATGGATCAGGTTTTTCTTTAGGCACAAAAGATTTCCCTAGGCAAGGAGGCAATCATCCTTATCTGCAGTAGCACCAAAGAGAACAGATTGTAAATTTTGTCCTGCTCCTGATCCTAGGGCATAAGCATACATAGACAGGTTCTCTTCTTCTTCTGCTTTTAGTTTGTTGACTGTTCTGTATGGGTGGGTTGGCATCACTGCCTTTAATCAAACCAACCAGGAACCCTGCTAAGTCAAGCCCTCAGATGGGGAAAATGTTGCTCTGCAGTACTAGGTTTCTAAGTGTAGGACTTCACACTTTCAATGAGCGCCTTACAGTACTTATATTTGGGAGTCTGCAAAGCTGGTTCAGATGTGGGGCTCTTTCCCATGGCTGTGTTAACACGTTATCCTCTGAACCTTGAGTCAATATAAACTTCAGGGTTGTGAAAGAAACCCTTACTGAAGTATAGATAAGATATTTTCAAACTATAACTCCTCCCGATGTTTTTATAAGGTGCGGTGGCGCGGTGGTTAGAGTGCAGTAGTGCAGGCTACTTCTGCTGACTGGCAGCTGCCTGCAATTTGGCAACTCAAATCTCACCAGGCTCAAGGTTGACTCAGCCTTCCATCCTTCTGAGGTGGGTAAAATGAGGACCCAGATTGTTGGCGGCAATAGGCTGACTCTGTAAACTGCTTAGAGAGGGCTGTAAAGCACTGTGAAGCGGTATATAAGTCTAAGTGCTGTTGCTGTTGGAGTGATTTTGCTACCTATACTCAGAAGGAACAAATGGATGATGCACCATGTTCCTTCACAACTGTCCTAAAAATCTGACTGTGAAAATGCACAGGGGCCTAGTTTAAATCCACTGTAAACAAAAGGAAATCCAAACGAGGATGATGGTGCTCTGGGAAGCCCATAAGTGCATGTATATGATTTTATTTATTAGTTAAATTTACTTGCTCCCTATCTCACCATGGGCCTACTCTAGGTAGCTTACAACAATAAAAAGGGGGAAAAAAGGGAAGGAAAGCAAACAAAACAAAACAGAACAGAAGTAAAATAATAGAAAGACAAAATAAACAGTGACAAAGGAGCACAAGTAGAATAAATACATCAATATGATCACCAAAAAGATGGACAGGTAGAAAGCAGAGAGAAAGGGGTGGGGAGGGGAAGTCTGCCTTCAATCTAGCAGCCACCTGATTTCCACTGCTATAGCTCATCTCACAGTGATGCTACAATGTTTGAAAAAGCCAAAAGACCTACACATGGTTGCTGCCTATTTTGCTCCACCTTTCTTGGTTTTCCTTCCTATTATTAAAAGTCACATAGTTGTATGAACGATAGCTTAGTTTTTTCTCTCATTCAGAACTCTTGTAAATACACACACCCAGAGACACAGGCACACACAAATCTTTGTAGCATGAGTCATGAGAACCACGTTATCATTTGAATTAATTCCGGTCATTCTGACATTAGATGTTGCTTCTTCAGCATTATGGCTCATACCTCCTGCTGAGATCTGTTTTCTGTATTCAAACAGCAAACGTGGCTATCTTAGCAAAGTTTTACCTATGTGACACATTTCAATCACTGCAAAATAATTATTTTGAACCCCTCATTCCCAGTCCAAGTAATACTAGCTGTAACTAACTATATGACATTAATATTTATATAATATATCTGGCCTTTTGGCTTTGAAATGATTATATAAATCAGTACCGTACTCTGCAAAGCAAACCTTGCAAATATAAAATCTTTCTGTTGTACATATGCCACAGTCTGTAATAAGAATGTTGTCAACCTTTAAAGCAACCTTCTCATATCAATAAAACAGATTTCTGTTTTTAAATTCTCCACTCAGTTTGTAGTTTGAAAAACCAGGTGTGTAGTTTTTCTGAATTTCTCCAAGGGAAAAAGAAAATTCTCAGCAGGTTCTCAAAGGTGTGGATTACTGTTACTGAAAAAGTTCATGAAAGGCATTCCCTATTAATGTTTTCCTTTGGGACCTATGGAAGCTGCAGACCACTGAATTGTACAATAGGGGACAAGTAAGAACCATAATCCAGCCATGAATGTTTCTCAGAAACTTTCCTTTGAAAGATTTCCTTTAAAAGGTTTCATTTAACAAATTGCATGGAAACTAGAATTAAGCAGCATAGTTAAAATGGTGCCTTTTCAGTTGGCTTATAGTAGCCTCAGCTTATCAGGAAGGCACAAGAGTTGGGAAAAGCTATCTTGGAAATATACATCTAAACACATACACATAAACCTATTTTATTATTACCGCAAAGAATACAGCTGAGTTGCTGTTCCACGACTATTAAATAAATAAAAAGAGTACAGTACATCTACAACTTCTAGCAGTTGCAGCGTTTGGCAATTTATACTCAAGATTTTCTGCCCATTTGTCATGAAGACTGTATACCTTTGGGAGAGCTTTCAACCCTGTGCCTGTTTCCTGCTTGTTGTTTTGTTTGGTTTTTAATCTTCAAGGATTTGCCTGGTCTGGCCTCTCCTTTTCGCATACGTGTATTGCTTAAAGTTGAGCTCATTTACTTAGTCAGCTCAACAAATGCCAAATATTGTTCTCTTGCAGGATGTTCTTCCTGGAATTCCACAGTGCACCAAAAAAGACGGTCAGTGGGAAAATGAAGATAAGGTCAACTTTCCCTCAGGAGTGCAAAGGACAAGAAATAGGCTAACAATGGATTGAGACTTCCTGAAAGCACAGTAATTTTCTCAAATGTTTGGGGTCCACAATTTACTATCCTCTTTACTGCATGCCTGATGTCCAAGTGGAGAAAACAGAAGCATCTGCTCTTGGTTGCTAAAATAGCCTTCAAAGCTATGATAAGGTTGGACTGTAGCATAACAGAAGTAGAGTCCACATTGTTGTATTTCTGATGTAGAATCTAATGACAAATTTGTAAGCAGCCTTTTTTGGGGTGTGTGAAACGCATGAGCAAGAATTTCTTCTGGCAAAAATTGGTTAATGCCATTTTATTTGGCTGGAGAAATGGGAAATGTGTCAGAAAAGAACTCTTCAAAGAAATCTGCTTATCCAATTTCCATGACAACGTGAAGGGAATACATAATTTTTGAAGGCCCAACAGATCTTGTCACCTTCTTTCATGAAAGGTTCCAGATATCATGAATCAGTTTTCTTGATAGCACAAGATACAGCCAAAAAAAAAAAAAAAACAACCCATGAGAAATAAAATGAAACAAAACATAGAAGTTTTCTCTTGAATAGTTACAGGAAATTAGTTAAATTATGATTTCATTCTTCAAGTTTTAAGCTTAACAACTGAGCACATTGCTTGCTTTCTCAGAAATAAGTTAAACAAATGTCAAAAGGATTAAACCCGAGTAAATATACACAGATATGCAGACTTTAGAGGAGATCATGTTAAAATCTTTTAAATTCTATTTAGAGAAGTAGTACATGGTATATAAGGGTGCAGTCCCTATGTATGTCTCTGAATAGGGTAATCCTATATACATCAAATCAGAAAGTTAAGTTCAATGGGTCTTACTCCCTAGCATGGGGCTCTAGCCTAAATTTCTCTACTGGTATTGAAAATGGCAATACTTAAGAATGTTTAATTTTGACTAAATTATGCTTTCTTTGACGTTCAAAGCAATGCTAACTATAAAGATGCCACGTTTTCTATTACTATTCTGCCATGACCTATGGTTTCGATTTAGCATAATTTCTTACTTTTGTAATGTTTTATTATTCATCTTTTGTATTTCACAAGTATTGCACCTTCTAAAGCAAGTAATAACAATAGTAATATGACTGAAGAGCTGAATGCTTTTATTATTATTATTTCATTTGTGTTGTAAATGTTGTATCTTGATGAAGATATCTTTTCTTTTATGTACACTGAGAGCATATGCACCAAGACAAATTTCTTGTGTGTCCAATCACACTTGGCCAATAAAAATTCTATTCTATTCTATTCTATTCTATTCTATTATTAGATTTATATCCTGCATTTCCGTCAGGAATACTGGAAAGATTGTATTAGAATCCTTCTAATCTATTCCCATAACAATCCAGTGAGGTAGGTTTGGCTGAGGGAGAGTGATTAACTTAAAGTCATCCAGCAGATTTCCAAGCTTGAAGATGGTCTTGAAAGCCAGTACATTTTAACCACTAGGTTGCATTTTGTCTCCATTTTAAATTCTTCACATGTATTAATTGGATCTTTGCAACGATGCTATAAGTCAAGTCAGTGCACAACTAAACATATGAAGATGTTGTTAAGGAAATTGTGTTGTGGCTCTGTAATGTCAGAGATCTTTTCATCTACCCTTAAATCCACTCCTAGATCCATTTTCAGATCAAACAGTGAAAACTCACTCAGTGTTAAGCTTATCAGGCATTACGGTTTGCCAATTCAGATGCATTGCATTGTAGGGGCTAGAGATAATGGTACTTTCTAAGGTTTTTACTAACAGAGGACTGTTGTTACAACAATGTTGTATGCATGACTAAATGTTTTAACCATTTAATCATGTCTGACTCTTGGCGACTTTACAGACAAAGTAGCTCTCCATGTTACCTTGTCAAGTACAGCTTCTTTCAATTTTTGGATGTTCAACTTTGAGTCGGATTTGATGTTATCAAGCCAGCATGTTCTTCTTCATATCCCACCAACCATTCCTAGCACCATCCACAGCAGACTACTGATCCACAGTAAAAGGCATTATAATAAGAATGCAGTGAAAAAAAATATAAAGTAGTGAGAAGTTAAACTATATCGAAAAGTTTCAGAGAAACAACAACAAAAAAATTGCTTGTCAGGCATTTTGAGATTACAGTGATTTCATTATGAAATCTTTCTATTCTTATTTCTGTTTTGATTCCAGGGAGTTGGGCAGCAATTTCCAAAACAAGTACTGTAAAAGTAAATTTGAGACAAATGATATGGATGTTATTTTATATTTCTCTTTATCCTCCCAAAGTAGAATTTAGCCTTGATGTAAGGCTAATATGCAATGCCGCTATGAGACTTCATATGCATATTTTTTAAAGTCCTCCCAAAACGTCTGATTTAACCTCCTATTGACTTCAGAAGGATTTTGAAGCAATGCAAATATTAACCATACTAGGAAGTATGCATTTTGAAGCTGTTCACCCACAACTAACATTTTCTGTTATTCCTTCCCTGAACCAGGCACGTACCATCATTCTGAAACATCCTCTAGATCCCATGTGAGATACAGTTTCAATTTTACGGTAAATTTCCTGTTTTATGGATTCCTTTCTAAAAAAAGCTCCTTGCAGTATTCTTGGGAGAGCACTAACTTTTCTTAAAGCATACAAACCTTCTGCCCTTTTCTCAGCAGTTTAGTGTAATTTTTATGGCTTTCTCCCTCTCTCTTTTGTTAAAAAGAAAACCTCCAGAGCACTTGTAATGAGTATTTTATTCTTTTATGTATTGAAAAAGGTTATGATTATTTTACTGTCAAACATCATCAATATAGTGTGATGTCATACACACACCCACACACCCACACGTATATATACATATGTATATATGTGTGTAAATTGCACATATGTGCTAGGGCTGTGCTCATCTCCATTTCAAAGCCTAAGAGCCAGCACTGTCTGAAGACGTCTCCATGGTCATGCAGCCAAAGGCGCACAGAACACTGTTACTTTCCCACCAAAGGTGGTCCTATTTTTTATACTTGCATTTTTTACATGCTTTCGAACTGCTAGGCTGGCAGAAGCTGGGACAAGTAACGGGAGCTAAGGATTTGAACCACTGAACTGCTGACTAACTCAGCGTCTTAGCCACTGAGCCACCACGTCCCTTGTATGTATGTATTTATTTATTTATTTATTTATTTATTGTTTATATTTATATACCGCCCTATCTCCCAAAGGACTCAGGGCGGTTTACAGGCATTTAAAATCAATAAATACAATCTAAAAACAATTAAAATCTTATTCAAAAGCCTAATAATTAAAAATATAAAAATTAAAACCCAAGTTAAAACCCACAAACTAAAATCTAACTCAGTCCTGCGCAGTTAAATAGGTATGTTTTAAGCTCGCGGCGGAAGGTCCGAAGGTCCGGAAGCTGACGAAGTCCTGGGGGCAGTTCATTCCAGAGGGTGGGAGCCCCCACAGAGAAGGCCCTTCCCCTGGGCATCGCCAGACGACATTGCCTCGCTGACGGCACCCTGAGGAGTCCCTCTCTGTGAGAGCGCACGGGTCGGTGAGAGGTATTCGGTAGCAGTAGGCGGTCCCGTAGATAACCCGGCCCTATGCCATGGAGCGCTTTAAAGGTGGTCACCAAAACCTTGAAGCGCACCCGGAAGGCCACAGGTAGCCAGTGCAGCCTGCGCAGGATGGGTGTTATACGGGAGCCACGAGGGGCTCCCTCTATCACCCGCGCAGCCGCATTCTGGACTAACTGCAGCCTCCGGATGCCCTTCAAGGGGAGCCCCATGTTGAGAGCATTGCAGTAATCCAGGCGAGACGTCACGAGTGCGTGGGTGACTGTGCACAGGGCATCTCGGTCCAGAAAGGGGCGCAACTGGCGCACCAGGCGAACCTGGTAAAACGCTCTCCTGGAGACGGCCGTCAAATGATCTTCCAAAGACAGCCGTTCGTCCAGGAGGCGCCTAAGTTGCGCACCCCTCCATCGGGGCCAATGACTCGCCACCGATGGTCAGCCGCGATTTAGCTGACTGTGCGGGATGCGGCATCCACAGCCACTCTGTCTTGGAGGGATTGAGCTTGAGCCTGTTTCTCCCCATCCAGACCCGTACAGCCTCCAGACACCGGGACAGCACTTCGATAGCTTCGTTGGGGTGGTCCGGCGTGGAAAGGTACAGCTGGGTGTCATCCGCATACAGCTGATACCTCACGCCGAAACCACTGATGATCTCACCCAGCGGCTTCATGTAGATGTTAAACAGAAGGGGCGAGAGGATCGACCCCTGCGGCACCCCACAAGTGAGGCGCCTCGGGGTCGACCTCTGCCCCCCTGTCAACACTGACTGCGACCGGTCAGAGAGATAGGAGGAGAACCACCGATAAACGGTGCCTCCCACTCCCAATCCCTCCAGCCGGCGCAGCAGGATACCATGGTCGATGGTATCGAAAGCCGCTGAGAGGTCTAATAGGACCAGGGCAGAGGAACAACCCCTATCCCTGGCCCTCCAGAGATCATCCACCAACGCGACCAAAGCCGTCTCTGTGCTGTAACCGGGCCGGAAACTGGACTGGAACGGGTCTAGATATTGGTGTGTGTGTGTGTGTGTGTGTGTGTGTGTGTATTTTCTATCTCTCTTTCTGCAAATATCAATATCTATACTTTGTACTGAAAAGATTGGCATAGAGGAAAAGGCTCAATTTACTTTTTTTCCCCCTCTTCTGTTATGGAGTGTTATTTCAGACCTACTCAAGTTCAGAGGATAGACACTAACTGAATATCATTTTTATCAATTTTATCAATTGATTGGCTCATGAAGTTCTTTGCCTGTTCTCAAGATTCCAAGGTTAATAGAAAGCAATTGAAGGATTGATTTCAAAATAGTTGTGAGGGTATTGGTGAGTGGAAATCTTGCCATGTGGTAGTGTTTTAAGCTGGTCCGGTGATCTAAGTTGATAAAAACCACTTCTTTTTTAAAGCACAAGTATCATCGTGTCAAGAATTATTCCATTATTCTTTCACATCACTAACAGCTACTTCAGGAAGGTCTGAACAACCCAATCTGTTATAAGATAGTCATATTCTACTACATGTAAAATGATTGACAGGTATCAGGTAGATGCTATCTAGAAGAGAAAATCTCTTCCTCAGGATTGAACCTCAGCGTTAATAGCAACAAATAGTAAATTTATATTCTGAAACAGTATGAAGTTTCATGATGAAAGTAATTGCATATGTTAAATCCTTTCTACTGAGGCTATGAATATTAAAGATATTAAATTATATACATCACAAGAAATTGTAGATTCCCCCACATGATGAGGGAAACCAGTTCTGATGGACAGGATTTCTATCTTTCAATGTAACAATGTGCACAATATTGTGATTCTTAGGTATTATTTTCATCAACCACAACCACATTGTCTCAGAGGGCAGGAGACAATGTGAAGATCTATAAGTTTCATAAAGACAAAAAGTGGTTTTCTCTGTACACTTTACTTAACAGTTTGTTTATAATTATAATGTATTGCTTAATCATTAAAAAGCCATAAAGTGCTAAAACAATCTCTCTCTCTCTCTCTTTCTCTTGTTTTAGTATTTTGAAAGACTAGAAAAAGTCAAATGCAGGCTATCGGTTATGAATGTTCTAAGTCTAATGTTGTTAATCATGCTTTGTTTAATAAACCATAATTATCTATTTTTCTAATAGCACTAAATTATAATTCATTATTTATAAATGGCAATGGCTGAGCCCCCACATCATGTTAAATGAAAACAAAATAAACTGTATCGTAGTTTACATCCGTGTCTTGAACCCAGTAACTGGGAAACTGTTTTATACCAGTTCAGACCATTGGTTCACTTAGTATAGGATGCCTAGATCAGTCGTCAATCCTCATTATTTCAGACAAAGTTTATTTCTAAATTATACAAATAATTCAAATTCAATTTAAAACCTTTATTGTCAGAGTACAACATGTGTACAATGAGATTGGCTGAGCCTCCCTTCGTGCACCCCCACCCCACCCCAATACAACTCACAGTGAAAGAGAGTAAAAGAAAAGAAAAATCCCTAACCCAGTAATCCTAATAACAAACACACAATCCTACCACACCATGTGAACTTATTGCACATCACACTGGCCCTGCAAGTCAATCATGTTATGTTGTTGCAAAGTTATTTTGCAACCTAGTGATATCAGGGATTGAATCCTATGTGCAATGTACGTGCTACCACTGTTGCACACACATATGGTGATACCCCTCATTGTAACCATACAACAACATCCGAGCTGAGAAAAAAATAACTGGCACCATATCAGTAGTGAGTTCCATCATGGCTGGGGGAAAAAAACCTAACCGAACAGCATTGTCCTGGGTGTAGAGGGAGAAGGAGAGAAGGGAGTCAAAAAAGTCAAAGTGCCAGTCATAAGTTGAAAGCTCCACCCCTTTAAACATGAATGCAGGATAGTAATTTTTCTATTTAGGTGGACAACATCCAACAAGAACTGCAAATTGTGTAAAATTTGCTGGGCTTAGATATTCATTATGTCTAAAATAATTTCAGGGGTTTTTTTTTTCACTGTTAGAGGGTGGGATGAGAGAATGCTTGTTGAACATTACAGGCAGATGCCGTCATTCCCCTCTAATTCTTGGCCAGCCTAAAGTCGTCACTATGTTGCTCGTGTCTCCCTAAAGATCTAGATAAAAAAAAAGTTTAGTGCCAATGATCTATCAGAAGAACAATAAAATACTACTAGACTGCCTGACCTATGTTATAAAAGTTTTAACTCTGTAGCTTTGACTGGATTAGAGTAAAGGAAGAATAAATAAAGTTGGAATCGGCGTCGCCATTGACCTCTAAACAGGACATGGAGGAATCTGATAGTTGGTGTATTTCGCCAATGTAAAGGAAAGGATTCATAATTTCAATCTGATCAAAAAAGAGCTCAGTTTAGGAAAGAATGGGGCATAGGAAAAGGGTATAGAGAAGAACCTACAGATAAAAGATTGAAACCTGGAAACATGCCTACCAAATTACTGCTGGAGTGCCGTGGCTGGCAGATGTTTTCCGTACTAGCTGGTGGTGTGAAGAGGCAGGGTAACAAAGCTAGACAAGTAAACTAATTGTTTTACCTGTCACTCACTGCAAATGTATAATCAGGACAACATCATTTGGTTATGCATCAGAAGACATGCAACACAGATAGGATAAAGATCAGCTGCAGGGACAGCAAAGCTCAGGACAACGGTTTGCTTGTTTGTTTATTATTTATTTAATTTTTTAAATCATTTGCCATATTTTAGAACTGCCCATCTCCCTCACAGAGAGACTCTGGCCAGTGTGCAATAAAATATTAAAAACAGTACATAAAATTTAAAAGAGGCAAAGAATGTTAGAAATTAATTAAAAGGTAGGGAAAGGGCTTCCAGGGCACCAATCAGCCCTGGTTGTATGCTCCTCTGTGCTCCCCCTTGTGCAGAGCCATATTTTTAATACTTTTTTTGGACAGTCAGGAAAATGGGGTCCTGCCTCCCCACTGGGGCGAGAGTGTTCCAATGTCCACCATTGCGTAAAAGGAGGCGGAAAATGGTCACTAAGTCTCTTTTCCTGAATCCCTCCAGTCAGATCTCTTTAGCTGATGGGATCCAAAACATACTTTCTCTGCCTGACTGAGTGGGATGAGCTGATGTAACACGATGAAGACAATTCTGTAGGTAATATTCAGCTGTTTCAAGGTTGGGTGGATAGCACTTTAGTTCCCTGGTGGGAAAGGCCCATATACAAATTCTTGAAGGTTCCCAGCATCACATTTGGAGTCAGAGACAAATATTGTGAGAAATTGTAAATACTGAAATCATAATCAACCTGTAGCTATTTTAGAGAAGGAAGGTTGGATGGAAGTGAGTATTGTTGTTCTTTAGTTGTGAAGTTGTGTCCGACCCATTCCAACCCCATGGACAACTTTCCTCCAGGCCTTCCTATTCTCTACCATCTTCTGGAGTCCATTGAAGCTCACACCTGCTGCTTCATCCAGCCACCTCATTCCCATGAGTATACTGAAGCGCTATGTCCGGGTTCCGACGGATGCCCTAATGTTAACTCTTGAGTTGCCATAGGCCAGGGATGCTTTGCGAGTTGACACGCTACTCTTCAGCAAAATGAAGAAGCAGTGGAAATCTAAATTTAGATTTGATTTCCACCTAAATGAAACTTCAACATGTTTCCCCAAGGAAAATTCCTCCTTTAACTCAGTTAAACAAATCAAGATCTCTCCTTATTTCTGGTATCTTAGATACTGCTGATTTGAGTCCTGCCAATGTTTTTTTTTTTTTAATCCCTTGTGACAGTAATACCAAAGATTTTATTTCCAGAAAAGTTCAAAATATATTCTGGGCAAACAAAAATGATACATTACCATGCCTCAGAACATCAGAATCACATGAAATAAACTTGATAGATCTGATAGCAGAACTTTCAATCTGATCCTTTGTTCTTGATGAAGAGGTTTCATGTGAAGACAATTTAGGGAGAAAAAAGTATGTTGTGTAGAGGCCAAAGACTTACTAAGAAAATCCAAGGCTTCAAATTTGCTAGGTAAACAAAATTATTAAATGTTCAAGCACAGAAGATACCATGGGTTTATTTGGGATTTGAGATACAGAATTTGCCGTTGTGGCAACTTCCTTGGTAACTTTGACCCGTCTTCGGGTAGTAATGATTTAGGCTTTTAGAGATTGCTGGAATAAAAGTGGTTAATTCATGCTTTGTGTTGCATTGGGTTATACAGCTGACCTAACCAAAGGTAAAAAGGTTGAAAGGTCTGTGGTGACCGGACAACGCTATTTGTAACATCAAAATAACCTCTTTTCATTATGGCTGGGCCAATGTAGCATGCAGGTTATTTTGTTTCCCCCTATCTCTTCTCTAGGGGAAGGCAGCTTTCGCATCAGAAGAATTCTTGGCAAATTAATGTGTCACCTCTTGGGCTAATTAAATTAGAAAGGATCAAAAATACAGAGCGGCTTTTGTGGTAGGCACAATGTTGTGCTTCATGCTCAGAGTGGAATTTCTGCCATTTATCCCCCGTCTTCTCTTTTTGCCTCTAGCAGCTTTCTGGACTCTCTAACACAGTCAAGTTCCTAATTTGCCTCAATGAGAGAGAATTATTAACTGATAATAAGAAAGGAGCACTCGCCGCTCCAGGCTGAACAAAGTGGAAAAGGGTGAAGCTGCACAACGGCACCTGAAGCACATGCATTTTTTTTTTTGGTTATTAATTTTGCCTAGAACAAGGCATTCAGGGGTAAAATTGCTGTGCAAATGACAAAAACAGTTATTATATCAGAGTCTCTGGATCTAAAAATGTGAACTCTTTTATTTCTAACAGGGATAACTTAAGCTAATAAGGAGTTCGCCTCTTCCTATGCGCACATGAAATAATTTGGATTGGAGCTATTGCTGCATTGCACTGTTTAAACCGCATAATTCAAGGAGATGGGTTATTAGGATGTTGTTGTTGATGGCATGTATTTTCCTTCTCTTTGGGGCCAAGGCTATCCATTTCAGAACATTAATGATCACTTTGGATTTAAAACAAAGATAGGAATGTTGATGTGTAGAATAGTTAATTCATCAGGCACTTCAACTCAGATAACAAGCCCGTAGTATGATCTACAAAAACAAGATGAGGCTATTTCTTCACACTAAGACACTTTGTAATATCTGGGTATTTTGGTGGATACAAGCATCCACATCATATTTAATTTTTAAATTATCCTCTAGCCCAGCAATGAGTGCCTTTGTGATGTACTGGACCATAACATCCATCATTGCCTGTTGGATATTGAAAATAAATCATGTAGTTCAACATATCTGGAAGCTTTCAAGTTGTGAAAAGCGGTTTTTTTAGGTGGAGTCAAGAAAGTTGGAGGAGTTAGGGATTGAGAAATAGGTCATCATGCTGAAACTATATGAAAAGAAGAACGATTGATTTTTTTTTTTAATAGCTTCACAGCCTTTTCCAACTGGGATCTGGTTCGCTTTTATGTATTATCTATATTTGCATTATTTTTATTTCAGTCCTACATGCTTTTCTCATTCCTCCTCCAATATAGGTGAAAAAAGAAAAATCTTGAAATGCAACAGAGGTTGTACATATAAATGGCAGCTGCTTAGAGGGAACACTATCTGATGTCCTAATGATTTGTGTGAAGTCACGGTAGTTATACTCACATCTAGGGGGAAAAGGGAGATGTTAAAACACTTTCTCTTTCATTACCCTTTTCATCAAATAGATTTTTGCTTGGTCCTATGTAGAGTAGAAAGAGAAGATAATAACACAAAAATATGACTTCTAACCATAAAGCAAACTAAATGGATACTATTTTTCGTGTCCCTCTTTGAGCTGAAAAGCTGATAGAAAAAGTAAATGAAGGGCAGAGGTGCCCTAAAGCTCTTTTCTGTCTGTCTGAATCACTGGACTATATAGGATCGTGTTCTCCTATTATTATTTTTTTTGGTGTTGTGAATCCTTAGAGACCCCATTTGGATTCTGGATTCTGTGTGTTAAGTAATAAAGAAACACATACAGACAGTCCCTATCCCAAACGAAATTAAATCTTTTTCCACATTGTGAAAGTGGGGGCTGATGAGACAAGGAAGAAGATAAGGCTGTATTCTCTAACTATAGCCATATAATTGGTACACTAGCTCTTTCCTGATTTCTTGTGCATCTAAACTAAATTAATAACAGCAGAACACATCTGCTTATGTTATAGAAACATTAATCGTAAGGACACTCAACTTTGTACCTATAATATTTTTGCCTGTGTTTACAAGATGTGTCAAATCATTGCAAAAATGAAGGCATCTGTTTGGATATTCAGACTGTATCAATGTGAGTAAACCAAAATAAATCTGGTGTAGTGATTTCATGCTTGCTCGTAGGCACGGCTAAATACATGGTTTATACAGTAGTTTCTCCCAGATAGGAGTTTCAACTCTGTTATTCTGTTATTTAGGCCATGAGATAGCAGTATAGAGCAGAGTTCTCTGTCTAGCCAATATGTCTTATTGATCGCTAGCATTTATAGTGTTTCCTGAATATTGATTTTTTATATTATCCCAAATATTTCAGGAACTTGCAGATCTCAGAATACACGATTAGATGGACTTTCAGGAACTTGCAGATCTCAGAATACACGATTAGATGGACTAATAAATAAACAAATAGAAACAAACTGAGATAACCAAACTGAGAAACATAGTACTCTGTTCATTAATAAATTAATAGAAAATCAATAAGTCATAAAATGTTGGATAAACTAAACTTCGTTCTGAACGAATAGGACTAGTGCTATTCATGCTGGTATTACTAATAATACAAAGCATTTTTATACATTGTCTCAGAGTGGTTTGAAAAAAAATAATTAATTATACAATCCACACTTTCAGATTGTATTATAAAAAAAGGAAGTTAAATAGAGAAATAAAACCATGATAACCACCATTAATTTGATTTTTCCAGATATGTGGGGATATTTATTCTGGATCAGATTATAATTAGGTTTACCTGACAGGTATTCTTTGCCTAGGTTCTGTTCTTTGTCGGTTTGTTTCTCTTGTCATTTTTCTCTTCACCTTTTAGTTATTTATCTGTGTTATTTTTAAATTACCTTGATTTTTTTAAAATAAAAAGGCACATCAATTAAAACAAAACTTTTTAATAAATTCAATAAACAAGAAAAAAATAATACAAGGGTGTGGGGGGGGGGAACCCTCATAAAATTGTAAAAGCAACAAAACCAAGCTATTTATTAACTGGTTTTGCCATCATGTTCCTTCTCTCCTCTTTACCCTTCTCCAGCCAAGAATGTCTCCAAGGTAACATAGATGTCCATAGTTGGCCTCAGGGATTGTATGGCAACATACTCATTGTGACCTCATGATGCAATTCAGATTAAGAGACCTTGTAAGTCATCTAGTCTACCCCCCATCCCCCAAGCTGGAGACCCTACACCATTTCTGACAAATGGCAGTTCAATCTCTTCTTGAAAATCTCCAGTGATGAAACTCCCACAACTTCTGAAAGCAAGCTGTTCCATTGGCTGATTGTTCTCACTGTCAGAAAATTTCTCCTTATTTCTAGGTTGAATCTCTCCTTGACCAATTTCTATCCATTATTCCTTGTCTGGCTTTCAGGTGCTTTGGAAAATAGCTTGACCCCTTCCTCTCTGTGGCAGCCCCTCAAGTATTGGAATACTGCTATCATGTCTCCTCGCTTCCTTCTCTTCACTAGACTAGCCATGTCCAGTTCCCAATTCCTACCTATATACAATTGCATTGTGGCTTCATGACACACATTTCATTCCCCCACCCCAATATTTGTGCCAAAGAGCATACAAACGCATATCAAAGGAACATTCAGCCATTTGTGTGAAGCTTGCAAAATATAAATAAATAATAATAATCCTTCATGTCAACTATTGGGGGCACTTGTGAAATAGCTTCGTCTTTCTTCTCACTGCTGGTTTTTAGCTAATCCCCAGACAAATGATTTCACTAATGTCTTGGTCTAAATTGCTAAGCTAAGATCCACTTAAGGGACTAATTCCACAGGACTATTAGCGAAACTGATCCATATATCCGTTTTTTGGGCCATTGTTCCAATTATTTATATATCAGGGTTATATTTTTCATAAACATACATTTTCTTCTACTTATATTCCCTAGCCTGTCGGCTTCTACGTTACTCTTACAGCATGAACCTGAGTCTGGGGTACACCACTAATTTGTAATAATCTCACTTAATAAGTTGACCCTTACCTCTAGCTAAAGCACTTTCTTCCATTTGTAAATTATTTTCTTGATGATTTTATAATTCTTTGGTGTTTTCCAACAACCTTTAAGTTCTAGTCTTAAATATACAAAATCTCAATGACCAGTAACATTACCAACCTTGTGTCTTGTCCGTGCTCTCTCATTTAGAGATAACTCCACTATGCCTTATTGGATATTCTGCAACTAGAGAATATAAACACAGTTGCTGTGAATCCCACAATCTTTTTCTCAGATGCTTTGATTTATTTTATGACTGCTATTATTCAACCACAATAGCTAATTTCTCCCAAGGAAGATACACAAATCCACTAGTCACATCAATATCACATGTTCCCTCCATTTTTCCAATTAGCATGAAATTAAAAGAGCATTGCTACTGGGCTTAGGTCCTATGATAACAAAGCCAACCTAGTGTATCCAGAGTTATGGTATTCTGAGCCCCGGATAAAACTGCAATTTTAACTGTATAAAATTTCCCCTCCGAGCAACACATCGTCACACTGATACCTTTGTTTTAAGGTTGAAAGGAGAAAATATCCCACACTGAAAAGCCAAATGATTTTTTTCTGTTAAGGAGAAGGAAAAGCAGTTCTGTTTTAATGGAGTTCCAGTTCTTTGCAAAAAGTGTCAGTCATGCTGTTTTGTCAGCAAAAGGGAGAGAAGGAGAGCGGGCATGTGTGTGCATACAAGCACTTACGCTTGCACTTGGGGAGTAATTGTACGATACTTCAGGGAGCAATATGTGAATCTGAAATGTGCTGAAATCTGAAACATTTAGCCTACTGCAGTGCTCAAAAGATCAAGAAGAAAGGATAAACATGTATCTCATTCAGCCAATATCCAGAATTCAGTATGGTGGCTGACTCGTTATGGTGAACGAACATCACATACCATTTATATCAACCCTGAATTTTTCATCTCCCACATATGAGCAAAAACAATTGCTATAGAATCTACTGACAGGAAACAGAGTATTAACAACCTAGGAAATGCTGCCTTAGGGTGGTGTGAATCCTAAAAAGCCTTCTTCATTTCACTGCCCACTTTGGCAGGCAGTTTTCAGGTCCAGCACTTTTTCGAGATATTTTTTCAAGTGGGTTTTTTTTTTTAAATGTTAAACCATAAGAAGGAAAGTTCTACTTCCCCTTAACACGCAAGACAGCTGAGTGATTTCTTGCAGCATTAAAAAAAAAAACCTTTGTAAAAGCAAGGCTTGCTAAAATACAGCTCTGAGCTGTGGCTGAAGATCTTTCCATTTTGCTTCTCTGGTGCTTGTGGAAATGGTCTTATGACAATCCCTCCATTTCTCTGCAGATATTTTGAGGTGGGACAGAGAACCAAGGAACTAGTTGAGATTCCTTTGAAGTAAAAATCTAACATCCGGCCCCAAAGAAAATCCAAACAGAATTATCATTCTTACTTTGCACCTCACAGAAATGCCAAAATAATATCAGCTGTTATATACTGACGGCATTTATTCTTAGCCCGTTTTTTTTTTTTTTTGGCTTGGTGGTGGGTCAAGTTGCTTCAGTTTGGAGGACGCTGACAATCCTAGTTAAAAGTGGTTGCAATCCATATCTATGAAAAGCAATCAGTCTCTCAAGGAAAATGAGAGAGGAAGGAAGAAAGAAAGAAAAAACACCAGCACATTTTGTGTATAACAGCCGCAGCATTCAAACTATTGGAAAGGTTTATCTGGACTTTCCTTTTCATTTCTAATACAGCAGCACATAGGCACAAATAAAAGATGCCAACTGATCAGAACATAAAATCTCAGGCTATTTTCGATCTATCATGACCCCCTTAATTCCTGCAACCCCCTCCCTCTTTTTGAAAATAGGTTATTTGCCTAGAGATACCTCAGTGATTTATATCATGTTGTTGTGCATGGCCTCAAAACATAAAAGACCTCCAAAGGTACTCTTTACCCTTATGTTTAAAATTAGCCCTGAACATTTTTGCAAAAAATAATTTAAAAAAAGTATGCAAAGATCGAGAGGGTTAGTTTTTTTTTAAGATTCCCCCCCCTTCTCCTTGCTTTTATTTTATTCATCAAATTTATATCCCTATAAACTCTTGACAGAAGGTCACTAACAAGGAGAAGGAGAAGAAGGATAACAGTCCTGTCTTAATTCCTTTGGTTTACAATTTCTAATTCCTTTTCTGCGCATTGTGTGGCAGAATTTATCTGACAGAAAAGAGCATGATGGGTGTATGTATATATATATATATATATGTTTTCTGAGGTTTTCACGGGTGTTTGTATGTAGGTCTTTGGTTGTTCGGGTTTTCTCCCGTGTAAAATTGGGAGCAAGAAGCACGAAGCTGAAGCCTGAAGATGACGAATGAGACTTCGTCGAAACGTCACCAAGACACTTCCAATTTTACGTGGGAGAAAACCCGAATAACCAAAGACATACATACATACATACATACATACATACATATATATATATATATATATATATATATATATATATAGGTCTTTGGTTGTTCGGGTTTTCTCCCGTAAAATTGGAAGTGTCTTGGCGATGTTTTGACGAGGTCCCACTAGTCATCTTCAGGCTGGTGCTTTCGGCCGTGCCTGTGTGACCTACACCAAGAGCTACATACCTATACCCGTGAAAACCTAGGAAAACGTGTGTGTGTGTGTGTCCTGACACTTCCAATTTTACGTGGGAGAAAACCCGAATAACCAAAGACATACATACATACATACATACATACATACATATATATATATATATATATATATATATATATGTAGGTCTTGGCGTATTCAGGTCTTTTCCCGTGTAAGGTTGAAAGTATCTAGGTGACGTTTTGACGAGGTCCCACTAGTCATCTTCAGGCTGGTGCTTTCGGCTTCGTGCCTGTGTGACCTACACCAAGAGCTACATACCTATACCCGTGAAAACCTAGGAAAACGTGTGTGTGTGTGTGTGTTTTTGTGCTGAAGATAGAGTATATATATCAGTTTCCTAAAGAGGGTTTTTAAACCAATTGGCAACTGGCTTCTTTGCAAGACTGTTCACATTAGCAGCTTGAAACAGGATGCTTTCTCCGTTTTATATGCTACTATAAAATACCTTTATTACCTGATTTGTACTGAGAATTCCAAATTTGATGCTGATTTCTATTATCTTACCTGGGTGTAGGAAAAACAAATCTAATCCTCCCAACCCTTACTGTAAAAGGATTAGAAAAAGCCAGCAAAGATGGCTCTATAATCAGCACAAAAGCTCCATGGACAGAAAGGCCAGGTATAAATAAAAAAAATAAAATCTACTAAGAAAAATGCCGTGTGTGAAATCAAAAAGCCTTTTACGATATGCTGCTATCGTAATTGTTGGCAAAAAAGTACATAAAACTAACTCGTTTTTTTTTTTAACCATTTAGCAGTTGTGTGGATTTTTTTTGCTGAGATCTGATACCCATTTATTTTTTGGATAAATCTTCCAAAAATAAATGAAGTTTATTTATTTATTTTATTTATTTATTTTGTCAAACACAATATATATAAGTATAAGCATGAAATAACCACATAAATTGAATACAATCAAAGGGAACATTAGGACAGGAACAGTAGGCACGCTGGTGCTCTTATGCACGCCCCTTACAGACCTCTTAGGAATGGGGTGAGGTCAACAGTAGACAGTCTTTGGTTAAAGTTTTGGGGATTTTGGGATGAGACCACAGAGTCAGGTAGTGCATTCCAAGCATTAACAACTCTGTTACTGAAGTCATATTTTCTGCAATCAAGATTGGAGCGGTTCACTTTAAGTTTAAATCTATTGTGTGCTCATGTATTGTTGTGGTTGAAGCTGAAGTAGTCTTTGACAGGAAGGACATTGTAGCAGATGATTTTATGAGTTATGCTCAGGTCATGCCAAAGGCGACATAGTTCTAAATTTCCTAAATCTAGAATTTCAAGTCTGGTGGCATAAGGTATTTTGTTGTAATCAAAGGAGTAGAGGACTCTTCTTATAAAATATTTCTGGACACGCTCAATTGTATTAATGTCTGACTTAATTGTATTAAGTTCTTGAGTTATCTTTCAGAAGACTTAATTTCTTTGGAAATATGTAGTAATTTTTGTCTCAGATGAGTTGGAGGATGTCGCTTCACAGATATCTTTGTATAGAATAACTAAAGGAAGCAAATAAAAATGAATCACAGTGTTAATTAACTAATTTGGTTGTTTTTAATGTACCTTTCTGTGGAATTACTGTCACTTATGTAATTCAGTTTAAATGGTAGATTCTCTGACTAATGAATTCAAATACAGAAATTTATTTGGGATTTATAAACATTATGTTTAGTATGATTTGACCTTCAGCATCTGTTTTTTCCCCCGGAACTGACACCATCACTTTCACATGCACTTTACTCACAACACAAGCACAATAAAAACCTGGCATCTTTTCTCAATTTCAAGCTGACAAATAGTGTTGTTAAAACCAATCTAGGAAATTAGTCCATTGTCTGACTTTTTAAAAAAACTTTATTTCATTGGATATTGTGTTCTTCCTCTTGCTATGGTAAGGACCATTTCCTATTAATTCCAGTGGTAAATGACATCATAATAGCTTGAAGATATAAACTGCTTTTTTTTCAGTTTCAAACTGGCTAAATTAAAATTAATTCAAAGTACTGTGACTTTTATGAAATGGAATGACCAATAATCAAAACTTTAATTGGTAACAAGATTGCTTTTCCTTCCATCATAATAGTTGGGATTAGTTAACAAATTATAGATAGCTAATTTTATCAGCTGCAAGAAATGTGAGACAACTTATATTATTCAAGAATCGGTATGTTTTATATACCATAACTGAGAGATAATTTTGGGTAGCACCAAATGCATGATGAAAAGCTTTGTTATTTCAGAAAACAAGAAATGTGTGCTGAACCTATAGTATATAGTGTGCCAGAGGTGGGTTTCAGCAGGTTCTGACTAGTTCTGGAGAACTGGTAGTGGAAATTTTGAGTAGTTTGGAGAACTGGTAGTAAAAATTCTGACTGGCCCCCATCTATTCTCTGCCTCCCAATTCCCAGCTGATTGGGAGGAAATGGGGATTTTCCCCTGGAGTGGGGTGGGAATGGAGATTTTACACTATCCTTCCCCTGCCACATCCACTAAACCATGTCACACCCACCAAGCCAAACCCACAGAACCGGTAGTAAAAAAATTTGAAACCCACCACTGTAGTGTGCTGTCGTGTTTATCTAATATGATTGTCATGTGTCCAGGTTATAAGTGCCTGGAGTCAGCAAGGGTCTGGATAGGGAGAAACCCCCTTCAATTGAATCCTGGCAAGACAGAGTGTTTCTGGCTTTTGGTCCTCTAGGTCCAGATGATATTTCATCTTTGACTCTGGATGGAGTAGCACTTCTTCTGGACTGAGCTGGGCACAATTTGGGAGTTGTCCTGGACTCATGGAACCTGCTCAAAGAGAAGGTAGCATCCTTGGCTAGAGGGGCCTTTGCTCAGATTCATCTAGTGCACCAGTTGCATCCCTTCCTGGACTGGGAGGCCTTGTTTGCGGTCAGTCATGCCTTGGTGACACCCAGGGGTTCGCTGCTGGGGGTTCGCAGTGGTTCGGGAGAACCTCTAGCTAAGATTCTGTGCAGTTGGGAGAACCCCCAAATCTCACTCCTGGCTGGCTCCACCCACCCCGCCCCTCCCAGGAGTCCCCACATGGCTCATTTTGGATGCAGGTAAGTGCAGGGCATGCACGGAAGCTCAGGGAGGATAAAAAGCAGGCCTACCAGAAGTTTGGGAAGGCCAGAAACAGGCCTGTTTCCAGCCTCCAGAGGGCCTCCAGAACCCAGGGAGGGTAAAAACGCCCCCCCCCTGCCATAGTGAAGGATATCGTCTAGGTGATACCCACCATGGCCATGCCCACCCAGCAACCGGGCAGAGAACCCCTTGCTAAAATTTTTGAAGCCCAACACTGGTCACATCCCCTCCCAGTTTAGATTACTGCAATGTGCTCTACCTCGGGCTCCCCTTGAAAACCACCCAGAAACTTCAATTGGTCCAGAATTCAGCAGCACATACAGTGATGGGTGCCTGTAAGTTTGCCCACCTCTATTGTACAAGCTGCAGTGGCTTCCAGTCTCTACAATTTAAGGTGCTGGTCATGTTGTGGTCTGCCAGCAGCCTGTGGAGTTGGCAACAGAGTCAGACAGTGATGAGGCTGAGGAAGAGCGTGAGCCAGTCCTGGAGGCTGGGAAAGGCTCAGATGAGGGCTCTGTGTCGGAGGCTGAGGTGGGGCCAGGGCCATTGGGGAGTGAGGTGAGGACTCCAGAGCTCCAGAGACTGACATAGTGAGGCAGAGGAACAGGAGGAGCCTGTTCCTAATGCACGCATGAGAAGAGCTGCTGGAAGGCAAGAGCAGCTCAAGCAAAGAGGACGACTCGGGAGTAGGGCCAAGAGATGATTGGCCCTTCCCATAAGGCTTAAAAGACCAGCAATGGCATTTGGACTTTTTGCCAGAAAACAACGTTGATAGCTTTGTCTTGTTGCATTTGTTTCATATCGGTGTCTTCTGAACTTTTGCCAAGAAAGGCCTTTGGCAGTTTGCCTAATTGGACCAAGGTTGGTGATAGGACTGAGGAATTTGCTTTAATTTCGTTGGACTGTGCTGAGAATGAAGTAATTCTCAGCTGTTCTAATAAAGTTTGTTTGTTTTTACACTGACTGAGTTTCCTACTATCTACTTGGGCCTGGGTCACAACAGGTCATTCCTTTTAAAGCCCTGTATCACACAGGGCAGATTATTTGCAGAATTGCTTTTCCCTGAGAACAACTACCCATCCTACTAAGGTGCAATGGTGGCTCATTGGTTAGAGTGCAGTACTGCAGGCTAAGTCACTGCTCACTCTAGGAGTTTGAGTCTGACCGGCTCACGGTTGACCCAGTATTTCATCCTTCTGAGGTCAGTAAAATGAGGACCCAGATTTTTGGGGGCAATATTTTGACTCTGTAAATTGCTTAGAGAGGGCTGTGAAGCCCTGTGAAACAGTATATAAGTTTAAGCACTAGTGCATTAAGTTAGGTATTGTGGACATGCTCGTAGTCCCCACCTTAAATATTGCCATCTTATGAACATCTAGGAAGCATGCCTTCTCTGTGGCAGCCTCTGCCCTATGAAACACTCTGCCTCCTGAAGTTCAACAGGGCTTTACCTTCCTAGCATTCTTAAAGCACTTATCTTGTTTTATCTTGTTTTAATTTTTGGAGCAGCTCAGAATTTGTTATGAGATGGGCAGCAATATAAATGTTTTAAATAAATTAGCAAAATAAATAATATTACTGTCCCTTAACTAGTTTATGGCAAGCTGCTGTTCTAAATTACTTTGATGCCATAGAGTTGGATGTAACTTATGGTAACTCCACAAGCAAATGATCACCGTTTTGGCCTGTCTCCAGTAATAACTCATAATTCTTCCAAGAAGAGGCCTGAAATCTCTGATCTTGTCCATAGCACCAACTTTATTGATTCTACTTCAACCTTGTCTGTCATGTTCATTTCTGTAGTCCATCATCCATTCACATTAGATGTTCATAGTATGTGATTTTTCTGCTTACTGATCATTGCCTCAAGGGAGCAGTCAGGTTTTTTTTATTTAACCCAAGATTGATTGATTGATTCTTTTGCATTTGGTGATACTGTTAGTAACTCTTAATAATTAAAATATTCACAGAACTATAATTTAAAGTCATCGGTCTTATTTTCCCCCCCATTCCTTGTCAATGTCCAGCCTTTACAGATGAGCATTATCATTGGAAAAGTATTGGCTGATTTATTTTTATTTCTTTATCCTTTACCAAATTTATATGGCCATCATTTCATTAGAAGTGACTCTGTGTACCAGTGTACAACACTTAAGAAAAACAGTAAATATATATAAAAGAAACAATCTTTATTTAAAATATGCAAGCCATCCAGCATAGGAAAGAATAAATATTGACCACAAAGGTGGAGCCATTTTAGAATATCACTGATGATATAGCCAATTCTTGAGGAACTTATGGAACATTAACAGAGATGGCACTATCCTTGGGGGGAAGGGAGAAGGTTCCATATGATGAGCACCATGACAGAAAAGGCCTGCCTCCTGGGACCTGCCAAGTTTAAGAACCAGTTCAACAGAACCCACAACAGGCCTTCTTTGCTTTTGCACAAGTCACGGTGGCACAGTGGTTAGAGTGCAGTACTGCAGATACTTCTGCTGACTGCTGGCTGCCTGCAATTTGGCAGTTCAAATCTCACCAGGCTCAAGGTTGACTCAGCCTTCCTTCCTTCTGAGGTGGGTAAAATGAGGACACAGATTGGCAATATAGCTGACTCTGTAAACTGCATAGAGAGGGCTGTAAAGCACTGTAAATCATTATATAAGTCTAAGTGCTATTGCTATTTAGTTAAATGGGCATGAGTAATTTGGAAGAAACAGCCCCTCAGATAATCTGATCCCACACCCTGAATATTTTTTTTTTTAAAAAACATTCTATATTTGAACTTCCAACCAATGCAGCTGCTACAGCAAAGATGTGCCATGTGCTGTTTTAGAAGCTTACATAATTGCCTTCACCATTGCAGTAGTTTTGTCTGTCAGGTGCTGAATAAATTCCACTGCACGCTCCCACAAAAGGTTCTCCAATCTCTTTCTACTAAAAGGGCTTGTGTCACCTGAAACAGGGCTCAGGGGAAGTTGTATGGGGTTGCAATATGGATTTCAGGACTTTTGTCATCCTGATCACCACAAAGTAGACCTTAATAGCAGCTACAACTCATGTTCAGTCAAGTTTGTAATTTGCTGAGCACTAACATCTCCCTCAGTTCCTCCGAGAACCATTTGGAGTGATGGGATCACTGAAAAGGAGACATCACATGGGCATGATCCACGGGTGAAATCCAGCAGGTTCTGACAGGTTCTGGAGAACTGGTAGCGGAAATTTTGAGTAGTTCAGAGAACCAGCAAATAACACCTTTGGCTGGCCCCAGAGTGGGGTGGGAATGGAGATTTTGCAATATCCTTCCCCCAGGAGTGGGGAGGGAATGGAGATTTTGCAGTATCCTTCCCCTGGAGTGGGGTGGGAATGGAGACTTTGCAGTATCCTTCCCCTGCCACGCGTACCAAGCCACACCACACCACATCCACCAAGCCACACCCATAGAACAGATAGTAAAAAAAATTGAATTCCACCACTGGCATGATCTGATCCAACATTTTAGTCACTCCCTTCCTTATGGTGACCAAGGGTGACCAAGGGTTCAAATTAGCCAGACCAGCAGGAAGAAGCTCCATCTCCCTTTGAAAGCCACCCAGGTCCATCAGTCTTATACTTCTTTGCATTTGTTCCTTGTTCATTTGGCCTTTCTGTTTCCATACGTGGTTCTTATTTTCCTTTGTAAGGTTTTAAGTAAAATTTGCTTGCACAAGGAACTAGTGCCATGATTTTAAATCTGCATATTCCCTTACATTTTCCTTCCTCAGCATAGGTATGTCTACTGATCCCTTTCAGCCTTTAGGCCACAAGGATGTTCCATGTTTGTTGTCATAGCATGATTAGCATTTTAACTGCTTCTTTTCCTGAAGCTTAAACAGTTCATTGGCTATTTCCTCTGTGTTTGCTGCTTTTATGTTTTAAAATTGGCCTAATGCTTCTTGTAACAACCCCCCCCCCTTTTCTAATGGAGTCAGTTCCTGGATATGTTTTCCCTCTGCAAGTGTTTTGTAATTTTGTCCATAAAAAGCTTCAGAACATAGGAATATGTTATGGCAATGATGAAGTGCATCACAATGTAGCAATGCACACTCTGGCTTTTCGCCCTTTTTCCTGACAATGGATGCAAGTATTCAAGTCATCAAGTTTGTGGTATGACGTTACAATGCATATTTCCTCATATATCCCTAACCCCTTTCCATCCCACAGATAAACATGCTTCTCCGTCTTTTTTAAAGCTAATTTGCCTTTATTAGGCAAATAAGTGCTGGCGGCACAATCGTTAGAATACAGTATTGTAGGCTAATTCTGCCGACTGCCAGCAGTTCAATCCTGACTGGCTCAAGGTTGACTCAGCCTTCCATCCTTCTGAGGTGGGTAAAATGAGGACCCAGACTGTTGGGGGCAATAGGCTGACTCTGTATAGCCCTTAGAGAGGGCTATAAAGCACTGTAAAGCGGTATTGCTTCACAGTGCTATTTCTATTAGATCTCACTCATATTTATTTGTGGCTATTCCTATACTAGCTTTAAACATTTTGTGATTGCTCTGACTTTAAAATACATATCTCATTTTCATATTCTTGATATCTTCCTCTATTTGTTGATATTTTTGATGGAAATTTCTTTCCCATCCTTTGTGGTCTGAGCTTGTTTGGAAATCTGCATTCACTCATCAAACGTTCTTATTTTTTTCACTCTCTTCTCCATGTTTCTCTTCCTATCACTATAACTTGTTCTGAAGACTTTTTTCTCCTCTTTCAAAATTTGGGGATTTGTGTTTTCCTGTGTTGTTTTTTATACACCCTTTCCCCTTTCTTACAGTTGTTCAGGTTGTCTTTCAATTAAGATATTGTAAACAGTGTGTGTTTCTTACACCGATCTTATATTCTGTCTGAATACAGCCACTATATAGCTGTCTCTTTAATCAGACTTCAAGTAAAATCAATTTTTGGATGGGCCATCAAATATCATGGTCACATGTTTCTCTTTCACCAAGAAAGCCAAGGTAGTAGCAAAGCTATATCTTCCATCCAAAAGATTCTGGTTTTAAAATGTCAGTTCAACTGCTTATAGGGCAGTTTTATTTTTGATAAAACGCTGACTGATGAACGGAAGGTCAGAAGGTTTTTTTGTGCACACCAATGTTCTACATGGTATAGAAGCTTAGAGCATAGGCATAAAGACAGAAACTACCCAAAGGAGTTTTGTCTTACTGAAAAAAGGGCATATTTTTAATGTGTGAATTTTTCCTGGAAAGTGTTTAAAATACCTTTAAAACAATCATCCGAGTTCACATCAACTGTGCTACTGACTAAGGCAGGAAATAAACTTAAAGCAGGAAATTAACTAAGAAGTGTTCAGCTATAAAACGTTTTTCAGCTGATCCTTGTACAATCTTTACTTTACCGTTGTTACACTCCCAGTCATACCCTGTGCAAAAAGGGGGACATAAATATATCACCCCAATTTTGCAGTATGGTCTATTGCCAATCTATTCCATTTTTGCAACATCTTTATAAAATGTACAACCCATGCTTTGGAACTGAATTACA
Source organism: Ahaetulla prasina (assembly GCF_028640845.1). Classification (NCBI taxonomy): domain Eukaryota; kingdom Metazoa; phylum Chordata; class Lepidosauria; order Squamata; family Colubridae; genus Ahaetulla; species Ahaetulla prasina. The sequence continues at coordinate 233,041,463 of NC_080539.1, read as the reverse complement.
AGTTTGTCCTGGCTATGTAATAAAGTGATTATATAAACACATCACCTTGTTCATAAAGTCTGTTCATATTGGATTGTCCTACACAATAACACATACTCACTGCATTTATGGCAACAGCTAAAAGTACACATTGAAAAAAGTGACTTATGACCGTTTTTCACAGTTATGACTGTTGCAGCATTTCCATGGGCACGTGATCAAAATTCAGACACTTGGCAACTGGCATTTATTTATGACAGTTGCAGTGTCCCGGGGTGATGTGAGGTCCCACCTCTTGCGACCTTCTGGCAAGCAAAGTTAATGGGGAAGCTTAACAACCGTATTCCTGACGTAACAGCTGCAGTGATTCACTTAACAATTGTGGCAAGTAAGATCGTAACAATGGTTTTTAACAATGGTTTTTACTTAGCAGCAAAAATTTTGGGCTCAATTGTGGTCATAACCCTGTATTCCAAAAATATTCCATGACACAAATTTTACTTGTTTCATAAAAGAGGCTTCACCTTTATTGCTTTCCACACACCCAATTCCAATTTCACTGGATTTCTGTGATACCAGTATAAGTCGTTCCAATTTTACCATAACTATTCGTACTTGGACTGCTTGCAAAACAGAGGTCTAAATTGCCCATTCATAAGTTTTTCTCCTGCAGATTTTTAGAATGAAAGAGTCCTATGGTGTGCTTCTTCATTTAATCTTCATTTTAGTCCATCAAGATACATTAGGCAATGCAAACCAAGTGCCTGAAAGCCTTTTTGCTGCCTTAGAAAGAAAACAAATTATTTGGTAAACGATCATGTTCTGAAAGTCAGTGGAGATTGCACCATTAGTGAAGCATGGCTGCGCCTAAGAAGAGACCTCTAAATGATTGCCAGGTAACTCACAGAACTTCTATATTTATCAGTGCCAAATTAAGTTTAGTTTTCAAAATTAATTTCCTCACTTTTAAGGGGAAGTGAGAGGTGAATTAATTAGTGCCAGCATTATGACACTATCCAAAAGGTGTTAGTCCCTGAGTTCACTTAGTATCGAAAGCAGCAATAATTGGGCTCCCCTCCTTCATCAGGGGAAACTTCTTCTACATACCAAGACAATATAAAACTTCTCCAAGGGATACCTGGCACTTCCAGTATTCTAATTTCTTTGCAAATGCTTGTCCGCAGCTGAATAATGGAGCAGAGCTATGGGGAGATTAGTGCCTCTGCTATATTTTAATTAGGCAACCTCTGAGCTTCCTTCTAAAAGCATGTACACAACGTATTTGAAGTATAATTGCTCATTTTCTCTTGGGGTGTAGATCCTGCAACAAAATTTAAGTCAGATGGATGATGCAGAGGAAAAGTTTACAACTCCAACATTGTTGTTGAATATTCCCTGATTTGATTTTTGGCCACAAGTTTATATGGCTTTCCTGAAATTTGTAAGTCCCTGCCCTTAATGGCTCTACATCAACAAGGCTAACTTAAACCCAATTTTCTGGGGCCAAGTAAATGTAGTGAAACCTATATCTAAATAGATAAGCATAAAATTGTACCATAAAACAGCATCTATGGATCAGAGTTAGGTACCTTCATACTGTATATGAAGTGAAATAAACTTTACACATTGTCAAAGAAACTCAGTTCCATATGAAAGTTGCAGTAGGGATAGCTAAGCAACCAACAAACAAGCATAGATCTTAAATCTCTAGTAAATATGCCTCTCCAAGATGTGACATGTTGTTCCTGCCTCGAGTTAACATGCTTTACTATAACATTTTGTTCCCTTTATCAGCCTTGACAGACAGAGTTGGTAAATGCTGCATGATTAAGTGGTATCTAAAAATGTCTTCTATTGATAGCTCATTTCATATTGGATCATAATTACTCTTTGTACCAAAGCTCTGTGGGCTGGGAAAACCCCAGTGAGTACATTAAGAGCACATTTTTAAAGCAATGAAAAAGTTCATTGTTCTCTAGAATATTGTTCATAGAGGGAATTTAAAGTGAATGAGAATCTGCAACGGGAAAAAACCAACAACTAGTCATTATTTATTAAACCAAGAGACCATCTTTACTTAATTTCATATGCTATCCCTCCTCTCATTGGTTCTTTTTAAAGATACTTTGTTCATCATAAAATTAAAAACACATTTGATGGTTTTTATATCATCATTACTAGTGTTTCAGCATTTAAAGATGAGAAGCTAACTTTGCAATGTTGCACGGTGACTTCTCCTATTGGAAAAAATGAAACAAAGTCCAGTGGCCTATTTTATTAGTAAACTAATCAAACTGCTACTCCAGAAGAGATAACACTTCCTGTCTTAGGCTCAGCCCCTCCCTCTCCCTCCCTCTCCCTCTCTCTGTCTCTCTCTCTCTCCATATCTGTCTCTTTCTCTTCCCCCACTTTATTATAAAGAATCGTAACAGTATTTATGTCATATGTCCACAAGCAGTTACATACATACAGCTCCCAAATGAAATGCTTTAATGAAGCTGTACAATGCATTGTACGTAGAAATATCTCCAACATCAGAACGATCTGAAATACAATAGAATGACATGGGAAGAAGTGAGATGAGACATCTTTTGCCACATGCTGCTTATGCCAATGAGCACAGACAAAGGTACTTTGAGGAGAGAGAGAGAGAGAGAGAGCTACTATTTTCTTTCCACCAATTTTCTTCGTTCCTACAATTTTCAAAAAGAAGGAAAATATTTATGCTAGCCAGAAGTTGACCTACTAAAAGCAAAGCTGGCTGGGGAATTCTGGGAGTTGAAGTCCTCCAGGCTTAAAGTTGCCAAGGTTGCACTAGAATGAGTTATTTCTGCATAATCTTGGAATGTCCCATTTCAATGTCTACAATTGTCAGTAAGACGTAGAAGTAATGGTGGAATTACTACAGTTGTTTTTCTGCCTTCTGATGCGGAATGGTCCCTTTCTCCTCATCCTTATTTCCAATGAGTAATTCTGCTATATGAACTGCAATCAGATAAATCTGGTGTGGAGTGATGTAAGGCAGGCAGCTCTCTAATTATAGTTATTATGGCACATTCCTATTAGCAAAGTGATGAAACAGGAAACTCAATTTTATACAAGAACATCCCCCTCCTCCTCATTATCACCTGCGTGGTACTTTTTCACCTAAGGTGGCAAACTGATTCAGAGCAAAGATTTTTTTTTTTTAAATCCGACTTAATCATTTCCTTGAAAACATTACACAATCCCCCAGATCAATAATTATAGTAACAATGCATATTTTAGAATTGCTATGATACAAAAGATGACTCAGCATTATTTTTCAAGTGGTAAAATGCAGAAATTCTTATACAAAAGAAGCCTACGCCAAACGGAATCTTTATTCTTAACTATCGTTGACTATACAATAGTTGTGTACACGACATTTGGTGTAAAATATTAAAGAGTAAAACCAGGGCACTTTCACTGAAATGATATACTACTGAAGCATCAGCACAAATGTGCCTAAGACCAAAAAATAGGAAAAAATAACAAACACAAACCTTTTTTCTTTCAATTGTCATACACACACACACACACACACACACACACACACACACACACACACACGTTTATTTATTTGATTGGCAAGAAAAGCTCAGTCACGAAGTGACTCAAGACGGCATACAAGAAGGGTTGAAACCACAATTATAATATCATCCTGATTTATAAACTACCACATGGAGAGTGTTAATAAAGGTGGCATCGTAATAATATTGTAATAGTTATTTAAGAGGTGCAAAAGAAATTACCAGATTTTAAATTTGTATATAAAATAAGAGTGCAGGGGAAACAAACAAGTCCATTGACTGGGGCTGCTCCTTTGTTTCATCTTTGCTTTATGATTGAAGAAGTTCAGCAACTGATTCCATTTCATCTTGTTCTACTTATGTTGGTAGGACTCATGCACAATTAACTTTTGCTGAATAACTGCTGCTGAATTTGCTCACTTTTGTCCAACAGAGAACACTTATATCTTTCACTGGGCAAGGTCTTCCAACTTAAACTCAGCCTTTTTGCAAATATGAGGTAAACAAAGCAAATTCTAGCTTCATGTTGGAACAAAACACCATCCCTACCACAAAGGTCCTCATATAAAATGTTTGCTTTTCAAAGAAATAAACAAACAAAGGCATTTACCCAGCTGCCCTCTACTATTTCTTCATCATATTCTCACAAAATATATGCTGCAATTTTCGGTTATGTCTTATAGTGACATTGTGGTCAAGGTCTAACGCTGTGTTTAAAAACTGAGCAGATGTTTCTTATAAGTATTATAGCAAGTTATGTTTATGTTTTGGGTGTTGTTTTTTTCTGTTTCTCTTTTATATTCTTGTTCTTTTCTTGTCTAGTAAACGATATTGTTTGGCTTAAAAATTGAGATGACCGCAAATAATCTGCATTAAAAACTTTTCTGAACATGGAAGAAAAATATATCTTCACTCTTACATATATATATATATGAAAAAAGGTATATGAAACTGTACGTAGAAAATAGGAGCGCTTCCCCTTTGAACTTTGTGTGCAGTTTTTATTTGGCTTCTAAATATAAATATTTATTTGAATAAGGTCTCTGCATGCTTTGGCTTGGCTATTTCCCTCACTTGTTGATGAAGAGTTCTTAAAACACATTGGCTACAGTCCTAAGTGCACTTAATAAATAATATGGATTGGAGTCATCTTCTATAAACACAACTATTTGGGAAATAGTTGGACATCATAATACGTAGCTTTCATTTGTTAAAAACAAAAGTAAGAGTGGCTTATGCTTTTGACCAAGCCAGACCTAACATACTGCCTCTATCTTTAATTATCCATAGCAGTGATTAATTAGGATCTACAGATCAATATCTTAAGACTCTTATAATCTCTTTATTGAGTGCACACTGAAACTTTGTGCCTCTCTAATTGAGTTCTGATTTCACTTCTGTTCACAAAAAATGCCAGGATTTGTTAATTAAAATACATTGGCTGGCTTCATATAGCTCTCTGGGTTACTCCCTATTCTATGCCTTCCATCTATGCCTTCCACACAAGAAATACCATTCTTGTGTGAGATGGATTATTATTTTATTTTTATATTATTATTATTATTATTATTATTATTATTATTATTATTATTATTATTATTATTATTATTATTATTATTATTATTATTATCTTTATTCATTAAAAATGAAACTCAGTCAACTGAACATTCAAAAATATATCACAAATAGCATTGACAGGTGCTAATGGTTGATACTGGTTGCTGCCAGCGTCCTAGGTATCAACCAAGTACCTTCTTAAGATGTACGATGTTCCAAGTAGCGCAGTTTTTTGCAGTTCTGGTGTTATTGCAGGAAGCTGCAATTTGTTGATGTATCTTATAAAATTCTTGGACATGGTACCAAGTGCCCTGATGACAATGGGTATCCCTGTTACATGTTTCATCCACAGCTGTGTAGTTTCGATGGCCAGGTTGCAATATTTCATGATTTTTTCCAGTTCTTTTTCTTCGACTCTGTCATCTCCTGGTACCGCGATGTCAATAAATTGTAGATTTCGGTTTTCAACAGCTGTGATATCTGGTGTGTTGTGTGCCAAGTGACGATCCGTCTGTATTCTAAAGTCCCACAAGATCTTCACCTTCTCATTTTCTATAACTTTTTCCACTTTATGTTCCCATGACTTTTTGGATACAGGCAAGTCATATTTTTTACATAATGACCAGTGGATTAATTTAGCAACTCGGTCATGTCTAGCTTTGTAATCAGTTTGTGCGATTTTGCTGCATTCACATATTAAACGTGAAACAGTTTCAACTTTGTTGCTGCAAAGTCGGCAGTTTGGATTGTCGGTGGATTTTTGTATCTTTGCCTTCATGGCATTAGTTTGTAGTGCTTGTTCTTGAGCAGCAAGTATTAAACATTCCGTTTCTTTCTTGATGGTTCTCATCTTAAGCTATGCCCATGTAAAGTTGTCATCACATTTTATTTTTTATTTATAAAACAACACAATATAACAAACACGAAACACATAACATATATTCCCTTTTTACAACTGTTTCTTAACGGTAATCTTCTAATATTTACATTTAAGAAATACCATTCTTGCTCGGTTACTTCTTTGTTTCAAAATGTCCAGTTTTATTTGAGAGATATGATAGTCATCCCTGTTGCAGAAATGAATCTTATAGCCCTTCTCTTAAATTCAGTATTGATTTTATAGTTTCAACATTCATCATTAAATACTTCCAGCAGTTTTAAGATTGGAAAAAAAAAACATTATTGAAAACTCCGTTAAGCCTGCGAAACCAAATTAGCCCTGTGTCATATGCCATGTGATACTGAACTATACCATTTCAAAATAACTAAGGAATTACATGTGCAAATTGCTCCCTGTATTACAACGACTTACTGCACATATAAATGCCAGGGGTTTTTATTTTACATAGAGAAGATGCTTTGTTTCAATTTAATGCAAGGAATCATTCTAATATTTTATTTACTCATCTATGGTTTGTGTGCTGCAATCTAGCAGCCAATGTATAATGACATCTGAGGATGATAGAATTTGAGTCTTAGGTGTTTGTGTTCTTATGAGTAGATACATTTCTTACTTATTTTTTGGTGCCTTTGAGTTAATTCTGATTCCTGGTGACTGCCTGAACATGTCCCTGTAGTTTTCTTGGCAAGGTTCAGAGGTGATTTACCCTTGCCTCCTTCTTAGAATTAGGAAACAGAGACAGACTGGCCCAAGGTCATCCAGCAGGTTTTGTGACTAAGGTGGAAATTGAACTCATAGTCAGTGGTGAAATGGAATTTTTTAGAACTACCAGTTCTGTGGGCGAGGCTTGGTGGGCGTGGTGTGGCTTTGTGGGCATGGCTTGGTGTGCATGGTAGGGGAAGGATACTGCAAAATCTCCATTCCCACCCCACTCCTGTGGGAAGGATATTGCACAATCCCCATTCCCTCCCCACTCCTAGGGGAAGGATATTGCAAATCTCCATTCCCATCCCACTCTGGGGCCAGCCAGAGGTGGTATTTGCCGGTTCTCCGAACTACTCAAAATTTCCGCTATCGGTTCTCCAGAACCTGTCAGAACCTGCTGAATTTCACCCCTGCTCCTAGTTTCTAGCCAGCTTGCCTTAATCACTACATCAAATTCAGATACATAGATAAATACAGAAAGCAAATATCAAATCATTATTTATATTTCGCTAGAGCATAATTCAATTTTGTATTAACTTCACCCACTCCAATAGATTAAAAAAAATCATTTACAGATGGCTCAAAAATAGTTTTGCAACAAAATGGGAACAGAAAGAACTACCATAAATCAGTTGTAGGCAGTGGTGGGATTCAGCCAGTTCGCACCACTTCGGGAGAACCGGTTGTTAACTTTCTGAGCAGTTTGGTGAACTGATTGTTGGAAGAAATCATTAGGGCAGAGAACTGGTTGTTAAATTATTTGAATCCCACCACTGGTTGTAGGCATTATTTGAGGAATGGTCTCACCACAATGGGACTGGCCCGCACCACCTGTGCTGGCAGAGGCAGCATACTGCAGATCCCATCAGCCAAATAATTTTGGCTGGTGGCCTCCAGGAAAAGAGTCTTCTCTGCTGTGGCTCCTTCCCTTTGGAACATCCTATCTCCTGAGGTGAGATTGGCTCCCACCCTCCTGTTGTTTCGAAAGAACCTCAAGACCTGCCTCTGCCAGACGGCTTGGGGATCCAATGGGGGAGCTTCATACTGGAGGTGGTTGACTAATTAAAACTCTAATCCTACCTCCCCATCCCTTGGGTATCTGGCTCCCACCTTTCCCATCTCGTTTTAATGGTCTGTAATTCTGAATGATTTTATCTGCTGCTGTGATTTTAATATATTTTCTTCTTTTTAATGTTTTATGCTGTAAGCTGGCCAGAGTCGTTGGATCGATGACAAACAAACAAACAATTAATTAAGTAAATAAATAAATAAAATCTCTACTTACAGACGCATATTTCTAGCAGAAATTTTCAAATTATCTGAAGGCCAAAGTGTTCTGATCCTGACACGTTTGTCCCAATTTTCCCCCAAAAGTGTTCCAATCTCAAAACAGGCAACTCATGCTTCCATTTTGCAGTTCAAATTGCCTATTTCTGTGTAAGAATATTTATGTCAAAGGTGGAAGGGCTTAATCTGATGCCACAAACATGCAGGGAGGTTGGAAGAGGGTGTTTGGAAAGCTGTGAACTTGAACTATTTTGCACATCTCAAAGCACTAAAAAAGCTTTGTCTACTGCAAAACAACTTCTCTTCAAACCTCCATTTGTTTCGCAGTACTCCGTTTTTCAGTAGATGGTAATTAAATACTGCAGTAGTTTCTATTTTGTTTTCCTTTCTATTTTGAGGATGGCTGCCAAGTTCATGAACGTTTATACTACAAATGATGAGATTTCAATATACTAAATGGAATAGGATCAAAAGGTATCCTATTTTTAATTCGAGACCAGAAAACTATCCCGTGAGTCAGCATTTTTAACAAAGAACAGTTGGAAATGCTAATTTATCTTACAAGATTGCAATGTATATTGAGATGAAAAATTTGCTTTGAGAAAGTTTCTACTTTGACATCGGTCACCATGAGATGAAAAAAACAGGTGTGAAATGTATAAATAAGTAAGCAAATAAACAAACCCATATAAACAAATAAATACATGAAACACTGTGGTTCCCTTAAAATAGATTTCCTAAATGTTATTAGGATGACCTAGGAGCTCAAAATTTCTGTTGCTAATCAAGACTGTTGTTAAGTGAGTTTGGCTCCATTTTATGACACTTCTTGCCAGAGTTGTTAAGTGAATCAATGCAGTTGTTAAGTTGGTAACACGGTTAAGTGACTCTGGCTTCTCCCACCGACTTCGCTTGTCCAAAGTTTGCAAAAGGTGATCCCATGGCCCCAGGACACTGCAGTGGTCATAAATACAAGCCAGTTGCCAAGCATCCAACTTTTGATCATGTGCCCATGGAAATGCTGCAATGGTCGTAATTATGAAAAGTGCTCATAAGTCACTTTTTTCAGTGCTGTGGTAACTTTGAATGGTCAGTAAACAACTGGTTGTAAGTCAAGAACTAGCTATATGTTTCCTAAATGTTATTAGTACGAATGCCATCTAGCATCGAGATATCACATTTCAGGTAACTTCTTAAGCCACCAGTCCTGTCGTCGTTGTTTTTTTTCTTCCTTGTTGCCCCTGCTGGCTTACCTGCTTTGAATTAATGAGTACACTGTAGTTACGTGCCTGGAAAAAAGAGCAATAACATTCATAGATTTCTCTTTCTTCTCCATATGGTGGGAAAAAAATGGCACAGAAGAAGAATACAACTAGATGGCCAGTGGAAATCAGGAAGGGAGGCATGGAAACCATGGGTGAAATCCAGCAGGTTCTGACAGGTTCTGGAGAACCGGTAGCGGAAATTTTGAGTAGTTCAGAGAACTGGCAAATACCACCTCTGGCTGGCCCCAAAGTGTGGTGGGAATGGAGATTTTGCAGTATTCTTCCCCCAGGAGTGGGGAGGGAATGGGGATTTTGCAGTATCCTTCCCCTGCCATGCCCACCAAGCCACACCCCACCCCACCCACAGAACCGTTAACGAAAAAAAATTGAATTCCCCCCCTGGTAGAAATGTACTTTCATCTTGCCTCTCCATCAAAACAAAAAACAAACAAAATTCCACTCTGTGTGTGTGTGTGTGTGTGTGTGTGTGTGTGTGTGTGTGTGTGTGTGTGTATGTGTGGTGGGGAGGGACTCTCTTGCTACCCACTCTACTTTCCTAGAACAGGGATCAAACTTTATGTATGGCTGGTTGAAAAGGAAAGAAAAAAGTATGCCAAGCTACCAGCCAAAGTTCTGTGAGTGCAGAGGGAGGGAGGAATCATTATTTCACTTGCCAAATTGGCTACTGCTATGAGCCCAAGGTTGCTATTCTTATGAGTCATTGTACAAGTGAAAGGAATAATAGCTGGAGAGGGCAGCATCTTTATAAGCTGGCAGAGTTTCCTCGCCTCTTTACTAAGGCAACTCTCCTGGCAAAATTTCCAAAACAACTAACCAAAGCAATGTCTAATTCATGTAGCAGAGAAAACACTGGGAAAAAAAAAACACCCCACCACCCAACAATGCCTGAACAAAGTCTGATAAGAAGATTATAAAGGCTCAACAACAACAAAAACGAATCACACAGGGAATGATTTAATTTAAAAAAAAGTAACTTATTGATGATGTCTCGCTTGCAAGGAATGGTACTTGGACACAAATCTCTCTTTTTCTCTCCGAGAAAGAAAACACCAGGCTTACCCATCCAGTAGCAGGACAGCTTCAGCTTGTTATAATGATAGCCAAGCATATGGTATTCATCATTAGAAGTAGCAACAGAAGTAGCCTTCCTGGTCATTGTTGGATTATTCCATTTTGGTTTCTAATCTAACGCAACATGTGCTTGACTACTGGTGGCAAGAGATGCACCATTCACATTATGGAAGGCACATAACGCATTTCAGAAATTATGCTCATTTGGGGAGCTTTGCCCATAAATCTTCAATGTGCACATACTTCACACGAAGTGAGGTGTGGAGCTGTGGTGGAGGAACTTCCTTCTCCTTCACACATGTGGTGAGCTTGTGGGGTTGAATGTACTGCTGATTGTCCAGCAATGAAATGCTAGCCAGGGGCTGAATTGATTCCTCTGTCACCCACACATTCCCACAAATCATCAGATCTATTCTGGTTAAAGGATGGTCCAGAGATGGAGATCTGAAAAGGCAGAGCCAAAGACAAATCCAGCAAGAGAAGCAGACATTCATTCATGTGTAGTGAGGTGAAAAGAAAATTCACTGTGACGCAACCTTCTACTTTTGAGAATTGAATTCTGTTCCTTTATATGCTTTGGCTGAAGGACGTCTAGCAGTCTGGGGGTAATCTTATAGTCATTTTATCCAATTAAGTGCATTTTTTCATATTTTGTCCTAAGTGTCCACCAAAAGGATATCAGCACAATTCTTTTGTAAAAAATGTCTAATGACTGTTGATTGACAAATGCAGACTATGTACATGTGCTCATAACAGAATAATAGAGTTGGAAAGGACCTTGGAGGTCTTCTAGTCCAACCCACTACTCAAGCACGAGACCCTATACCATTTCAGACAAATGACTGTCCTATCTCTTCCTAAAAACCTCCAGTGTTGGAGCACCCACAACTTCTTGAGGCAAGCCATTCCACAGATTGATTGTTCTGTCAGGAAATTTATCCTTGATTCTATATTGGTTCTCTAGATTGGTTTCCATCCATTGCTTCTTGTCTTGCCTTCAGATGCTTTGGTGAATGGATTGACCCTCCCCCTCTTCTTTCTAGCAACCTCTCAAATATTAGACCACTACTATCATATCTCTCATCCTTCTTTTCATTAAACTAGACATATCCAATTCCTGCAACCGTTCTTTATATGTTTTATAAAGATAAATATGACTGCTCAAAAAAATAAAGGGAACACAAAAATAAGACATCCTAGATCTGAATGAATGAAATATTCTTATTAAATACTTTGTTCATTACATAGTTGAATGTGCTGACAACAAAATCACACAAAAATTATCAATGGAAATCAAATTGAGCAACCCATGGAGGTCTGGATTTGGAGTTACACTCAAAATTAAAGTGGAAAACAACACTACAGGCTGATCCAACTTTGATGTAATGTCCAAGTCAAAATGAGGCTCAGTAGTGCATGTGGCCTCCACATGCCTGTATGACCTCCCTACAACACCTGGGCATGCTCCTGATGAGGTGGCGGATGGTCTCCTGAGGGATCTCCTCTCACACCTGGACTAAAGCATCCCCCAACTCCTGGACAGTCTGTGATGCAACGTGGCATTGGTGGATGGAGCGAGACATGATGTCCCAGATGTGCTCAATTGGATTCAGGTCTGGGGAATGGGCGGACCATCCATAGCATCAATGCCTTTGTCTTGCAGGAACTGCTGACACACTCCAGCCACATGAGGTCTAGCATTGTCTTGCATTAGGAGGAACCCAGGGCCAACCGCACCAGCATATGGTCTCACAAGGGGTCTGAGGATCTCATCCCGGTACCTAATGGCAGTCAGGCTACCTCTGGCGAGCACATGGAGAGCTGTGCGGCCCCCTAAAGAAATGCCACCCCACACCATTACTGACCCACTGCCAAACCGGTCATGCTGGAGGATGTTGCAGGCAGTAGAATGTTCTCCACGGCATCTCCAGACCCTGTCACATCTGTCACATGTGCTCAGTGTGAACCTGCTTTCATCTGTAAAGAGACAGGGCGCCAGTGGCAAAGTTGCCAATCTTGGTGTTCTCTGGCAAATGCCAAACGTCCTGCACGGTGTTGGGCTGTAAGCACAACCCCCACCTGTGGATGTCGGGCCTTCATACCACCCTCATGGAGTCTGTTTCTGACCGTTTGAGCAGCCACATGCACATTTGTGGCCCGTTGGAGCTCATTTTGTAGGGCTCTGGCAGTGCTCCTCCTGTCCCTCCTTGCACAAAGGCGGAGGTAACAGTCCTGCTGTTGGGTTGTTGCCCTCCTACGGCCTCCTCCATATCTCCCGATGTACTGGCCTGTCTCCTGGTAGCGCCTCCATGCTCTGGACACTACGCTGACAGACACAGCAAACCTTCTTGCCACAGCTCGCATTGATGTGCCATCCTGGATGAGCTGCATTACCTGATCTAATTGTGTGGGTTGTAGACTCCGTCTCATGCTACCACTAGAGTGACAGCACCACCAGCATTCAAAAGTGACCAAACCACAGCCAGAAAGCATAGGAACTGAGAAGTGGTCTGTGGTCACCACCTGTAGAACCACTCCTTTATTGGGGATGTCTTGCTAACTGCCTATGCTTTCCACCTGTTGTCTATTCCAGTGTACAACAGCATGTGGAATTGATTGTCAATCAGTGTTGCTACCTAAGTGGACAGTTTGATTTCACAGAAGTGTGATTGACTTGGAGTTACACTGTGTTGTTTAAGTTTCCCTTTATTTTTTGAGCAGCTTACAAATATATGTCATATGAGTTCTTTTTGTAGTTCTGTAGTAGGTCTCCTGGCAAAAAGTAACTCTAAGGCTTTCCATAGCACAAGTGGTAAGATAAGGAAGAGGAGGAATATATATATATCTGTAAATTTGGAGGTATTTAAATGAGTCTAGAATTAGTTCATTTACCATCCCAAACTATGGTGGAGGTTCAGATTTGACTCTTCCACACCTTATGACCATCTGGGCCAGTGGTGGGATTCAAATTTTTTTACTACTGGTTCTGTGGCCATGGCTTGGTGGATACTTGGCAGGGGAAGGATACTGCAAAATCCCCATTTCCTCCCGATCAGCTGAGACTCGCGAAGCAGAGAATAGATGGGGGCGGGGCCAGTCAGAGATGGTATTTACCAGTTCTCCGAGCTACTCAAAAGTTCCACTACTGGTTCTCCAGAACTGGTCAGAACCTGCTGAATACCACCTCTGGTCTGGGTCTGGGCATGAGAGGGAAATAGAGTATCAATATAGAGTTAAGGATTTATTTTGTGTCCCCTCTTTGTCCCCTCTTTGTCCATCAACTTGACCATTCTACCTAAGTGTTTGTTTATCTGAGGTCATTTTTTTCTACCTTTCTTCCCAAGCATATAAGCATGGAGTTTTTTTTTTTTAATTCCATGATCTAGGGAAACAGGTAAGTGCTAAGCTATGCCACTCCCATAATGTATTTCCTGTAAATAAATCTTACTGTTATATCTTAAACCCAGCAGGATTAATTATTGGTCAGATCGATGAAAACACAAAAACACAGAGACAGAGATAATGCTTCAAACTCCAACAAAATTTAATACCAGGGTTGCCACCTTTTTCATAAGACTGAATTGCCAAATATGCTAACTAAAGATGTTTCATGTTATAACCTTGAATGGGTAGAATAACTGTAAAGGAAGTTTAAATTTTGAAATCTGTAGAGATTCTCAGGGACGTGGTAGCTTAGTGAGTAAGACGCTGAGCTTGTCAATCGAAAGGTCGGCAGTTCAGTGGTTCAAATCCCTAGTGCTGTGTAATGGGGTGAGCTCCTGTTACTTGTCCCAGCTTCTGCCAACCTAGCAGTTCAAAAACATGTTAAAAATGCAAGTAGAAAAATAGGGACCACCTTTGGTGGAAAAGTAACAGCGTTCCATGCACCTTTGGCGTTGAGTCATGCCGGCCACATGACCATGGAGATGTCTTCAGACAGCGCTGGCTCTTCGGCTTTGAAACAGAGATGAGCACCGCCCCTGTTGTGTCTTGCCCGCCCTCAGAGCAGCCGGGGCCTTCTTACCTGCTCCCGAACACTGAGGAATGTATGCCTCCCGGCCCAAGTCCTGGCTCCATGCCCAGACAAACTGCAGAAGAAGGAGCATCTCCCTGCCCCAGCCCTGACTCCATGCCCAGGCAAACGGAGCAGCTAGACCCCTCCCCCTCCTCCACAGCAGGTGAGCCTGAGGAGGGTTTACTCCCAACAACAGCTGATTGGAGTGACCCTCGCATCAGAAGATTGGAGAGGCGGAGGCAACAGAAGGAAGGGAGGGGCAGGCCTTAATGAGTGCTGAGTCATGGAGCCACACCCCATGGCCTATATAAAGGATCTACTTTCTGGCAGTCTCTGAGTCAGGCAAAAGTCGAACTTATCTTGCTGAAGTCACTTACTGGTCTCCTGCCTGCTCTGAGGACTTTGCTAGGACTTTGGGCAGGGCTGCAGAGGCAAGCCTGATTCGGATTTCCCTGACCCAGCCGTCAGCGGAGGAGTGGGACACGACAGCCCCCTAGAGTCGGGAACAACTAGCATGTATGTGCGAGGGGAATCTTTACCTTTTAGAGATTCTCAGTCATCCAGGCCATGGTTGTCCCAAAGTTGCTTTTTCCAGAGGTAACTGGACTTTCTTGTTTTTTTCTTTTGAAGACGTTTCACTTCTCATCCAAGAAGGTTCTTCAGCTCTGACAGGACAGTGGGGAATGGAAGGATTTATATTCCTTGCAGACAGCTGGTAATCTGCATCCTTTTAGAGCAGGGGTGTCAAACTCCTGGCCCACAGGTTGGACGCATCACGCTTGGCCATGCCCACACCCAGTTTAGTGAAGTGGGGAAAAGTCACGATATGTCACGTGATGCCGCCGTGACAATGTGAGTTTGACACCCCTTATTTAGAGGGTCATTGAAGCACTTGGAGGTTAATCTGTGTCTTCAGGGTCACCTGGGTAGTTCTCCTGGTTCCTGTAGTCTGCAATTTTTCCTCTGGAAATCCATTCCTACTCCCACACCATTCAAAGGGTGTTCATCCCAAGTTGTATAGCTAAATTTTGAAGTTAAATTTTTAACTTCCTCTACTCTTTTCATGTTGAGAATACAAAAGGAGAGAGGGAGGGAGAGAGAGAGGGAAGGAGAGAGAGCGAGCGAGCTATGTTTTCTTCAGCATAACCTCCTTCAAGTTGAGAAGAAATATACCTCTGTTGCCAAGAGAATTTCTTGCTTTCATGAAGGCCTTTCAGAAGCATCTGGCTGGCCACTTTTGTAAACAGAGTGATGGACACTGTTTGTTTGATTGAAATTATTTATATCCTGGAGACTTCCAGAGTGCTTTACAATTTACAAAAATGATAAAAGCATAAATACCATCATTCATAATTCAAAAAGAGCAGCATTAGACACTCAATAAAACAAAATGAAATCACCTCAATAAAACAGAACCCCTGTATTTAAAACAACAACAAGAATAAGAAAATAGTCTATACTTAAAGATCTGGACCTAGATTAAAGATTCACCAGTACTGTAAAGAAAGAAAATGGCACATATACTTGTCTCTATAGAGGGAACTTTTTACAGCTGGGACAATGTATCAGTGGACATTCTTTTCCGCTTCACTAACTAGGAGAGGAGAAAAGAGACTCTGAACACCTGGCTACGTTTGTATCAGAAAAGAGCATCTTGCAAATTGTTGAATCCTAATTTGGATTAGGAAAAATCCAGAAGACCACTTGATGTGACCGGACTTTCCTAATCTGTATTTCTTTGTTGCCTGGATATTTCACTCCTAATCTGTACCCATTTTGGACTTTGAATGGTGCCAGAAACGGACTATAGACAAAAATGCTAGCTTGGAACTTACTTGTTAGGGATGCCAATATGGCACTCTTTTTATATTAGGGATGATGGAAAAATTTGTGGGATTTTCAGTCTCACATGCCAAAATATCTTGACTAGTTACAGCCACTACCAGGCTTAAAGTAGCATGTGAGTGTGTGTATGTGTGTAATTTACTGATTTAACTTCAGCAGCAAAATGTTTTGAACTGGCCTTGAAACTGGTGAGCTAGGTCTTAGCGTGTAATCTAGCTGCTATATTTTATATCAAGTGAAGTTTCCAAGTTGCCTTCAAGGATAGCTTCACATATATACAGTACAATGAGATGTTATCACACTGAAGGAATCCTTGGATTGATGCGGTAGAGCCTCTCATATTTTATTAGAAAACAAAAGCAAAAAATAAAATCCTGCTGACTTGGAGTTTTCATACTTTTGATTGAGAGTCTGGACACAGGGAATTATTTATAAAAGTCTAGATCAGATATGAATGAGTCCTTTCTTCCGTATTTATTTTTGTTATGTAAATATCATCTGAAATTCATATTTCAGTAGCTCAACACCGTCCTACAACTTCAGCATCCCCGGCACCCACCACCTGTGAGCGAATGTAAGAGAGACAATATGTCTGCCCCTTCATTCAAAGCTCCATTGTCTTTTGAAATGGAAGGAATAGTAGTCTTTCAGGGTTAACATTTTAAAGAGAGATTACAGCTTTCTTAGTCGTGACAACAAATGAAGCAACTGGACCAAGTAACGTTATCTTTCAGAAAGAAAGATGATCAAATAAAATAAAGACACTGATAAAGGAGATGATTTGTAGCTCAGGGTTGAAGTGAGAATCCTTAGTGTTCTCTGGTGTACTGATGATGTTACCTAGTTTGGACAATGAAACGTCTGCAAGGAAACAACCAAGCTCAGAGGGCACCAAGGATTTCCCCTCAAAATAAAGACAAGATACATAGAATAGAATAGAATAGAATAGAATAGAATAGAATAGAATAGAATAGAATAGAATAGAATTTTTTATTGGCCAACTGTAATTGGACACACAAGGAATTTGTCTTGGTGCATATGCTCTCAGTGTACATAAAAGAAAAGATACGTTCATCAAGGTACAACATTTACAACACAATTGATGATCAATATATCAATATAAATCATAAGGATTGCCAGCAACAAGTTATAGTCATACAGTCATAAGTGGAAAGAGATTGGCGATGGGAACTATGAAACGATTAATAGTAGTGCAGATTCAGTAAATAGTCTGACAGTGTTGAGGGAATTATTTGTTTAGCAGAGTGATGGCCTTCGGGAAAAAACTGTTCTTGTGTCTAGTTGTTCTGGTGTGCAGTGCTCTATAGCGTCGTTTTGAGGGTAGGAGTTGAAACAGTTTATGTCCAGGATGCGAGGGATCTGCAAATATTTTCACGGCCCTCTTCTTGATTCGTGCATGAATGATTCGTACATGAAATGGGAATTATATGAACTAGTGTTTCTCAGGTTTGGCCACTTTCAGATGTGTGGACATCAACTCTCAGAATTCCTCAGCCAGCATGGTTGCCTGGGGAATTCTGGGAGTTGAAGTCTACCCATCTTAAAGTGGCCAAAGTTAAGAAACACTGATATACACATTCCCTGTTCAATTTTCCTCATCAGAATCTCTCCAGTGAACTAAGTTTGGATTAGGAGGTTGTTGTTTTTTCCTGTAGTTCGACAAACTTTTACTCACTTTATAATAACACATATATTTCAAATCAAGAAAACATCATGTTCAGCATGATCAAATCCATCATGTGGATTGTTCCCCAGATAGGGCAGGGATGCCTAAATATCATCCCTAGCAGGTCATCCCAGGAACCTACTTGATGTTATATTATATATTATAATGTGAAGTTCAATTTTATACATGGACAATAGGACAAAATAATTAAATATACCACTGTACAGAATATATTACCGTATTTGTTTTATTTTAATTATATAAAATTTAGGTAGGATTCTAGCTTCATTTACTTTTGGAGACTGGCCCAACATGTCATTGTAAACTCATCTGTCTGGTTCGGTTCTGCAACCCAACAAGAAAAACACAGACTTCAGAGGATAATTAGAACTGCAGAAAAAATAATTGCTACCAACTTGCCTTCCATTGAGGACCTGTATACTGCACGAATCAAGAAGAGGGCCGTGAAAATATTTGCAGATCCCTCGCATCCTGGACATAAACTGTTTCAACTCCTACCCTCAAAACGACACTATAGAGCACTGCACACCAGAACAACTAGACACAAGAACAGTTTTTTCCCGAAGGCCATCACTCTGCTAAACAAATAATTCCCTCAACACTGTCAGACTATTTACTGAATCTGCACTACTATTAATCGTTTCATAGTTCCCATCACCAATCTCTTTCCACTTATGACTGTATGACTATAACTTGTTGCTGGCAATCCTTATGATTTATATTGCTATATTGATCATCAATTGTGTTGTAAATGTTGTACCTTGATGAACGTATCTTTTCTTTTATGTACACTGAGAGCATATGCACCAAGACAAATTCCTTGTGTGTCCAATCACACTTGGCCAATAAAATTCTATTATATTCTATTCTATCTTTATTGAAATGTAAACATTATATAGATACTTAGCCTGGAATACTCCTATTCATGAGTGAGAATAGATACATCTATACAATTTATGAACTGTCCATGATTAAATATACTGATTGTTCAATTAAAATAACTACTTCTTCTTCTTCTTCTTCTTCTTCTTCTTCTTCTTCTTCTTCTTCTTCTTCTTCTTCTTCTTCTTCTTCTTCTTCTTCTTCTTCTTCTTCTTCTTCTTCTTCTTCTTCTTCTTCTTCTTCTTCTCCTCCTCCTCCTCCTCCTCCTCCTCCTCCTCCTCCTCCTCCTCCTCCTCCATTTTTTGCATTTATTATGTTCTCACACAGCCAGGTGTTCAGATTGGATTTAGCATTTTTATCATTATTATGCCTTGGTATGTTTAGTAAATGTTTTACACAACTATTAATTATCATAGAATCTAAAAGAGTGCTGGCTAATATTTTTTAAAAATCTACTGGCCTATATATATGTATATATAAAACCTGTAATGTATCTATAAAATGACGTTTTGACCAGGTGGGATTTTTTTTAAATTTAGAAATATATATATATTTTTTAATAAAATGCTTCCTTTCTCTTTGAGGGAAATGTGTTTTTTAAGTTGGCTCTTGTGAACAGGCAGGTGTCTGTCTCTTTAAGCACAGACCTCTCCTCTGCCCAGAATGATTTAGGACTTTATTGCCAAGCTTGTAATTTCTTTATAGGCCTTACAGATCATCTTTCTAAATCTGTGGTGCGGGAAAATAACTTTTGTTCCCGGACAAAGGGACCTGGGAAAGGGGCACTGTTTTGCTCCTCACAGGTGATGGGGTATGTACAAAGAATTTACTAGATAATGGCTTCCCGGTCTTCAGAACAGATGGTGATGGCCCTGTTGCTAGGATAAGGCCTAAAGAATTTAGTTTTTAATTCCATGTTATTGGTCTCAGCCCCATGAATATCCTTGGCTTTCCTGAGGCAAAAACAGGGGAAAAAAATACCCAGAAAAGAAAAGCAACCCACAGACAGAGAGAGCCAAAGAGAGACCAAGGAAGGAGGCAGACTCGTCAATAGCAGTTGTATGGAAAATGTCGGCTCAGCTGTCTGAAGTTCACCTGGATCTGAAAGGCAGGCAGGCAGGCAGGCAAGAAAAATTAGTTTGGCAGCACAGCCGGGACTTTAATGTTACGGACACCACAGAGGGAAAAAAAAATTCCTCCACATTGAAAGGTGATGGCCTCCCTTATTGAAGATAAACCTGTTCCTGAAGACTCTGGTTCTCTCAGGAATAAGTTTGCAACAACAGCAACCCATGTTTCAAATGCATCCAGAAAAAAGGCAGGTGTCCCAAGTGTGATTTGGTGGTTTTTAAAACACTTCAGTTTGTAAAGAAGTGATGACGAGGTGGTGAGCCTGCCTTGGTATGGGTGTATGGTCTTCTTAAAATGGAATATGGCTTACTGCATAGATGTATCCCTATGGGATATATATGGTGTGTGTGTGTGTGTGTGTGTAGGGAGTGGGAGTGTATGAATTTATATTGGGACTAGGAAAAAAAAGATAGTTAAAAGGCCTGGATCATTGGGAAAATTGCATTTTATTATTTGATAATTCATCTTCTTCCCTTGCATTTTCAGCCTTTTATTTACAAGAAAGTCACTGGGTTGGCATTCATTAAAAATAGCACTAAACAGGGCTGAGCTGCCTTTTCTAAGAATATTGTTTGCTATGAATAAAGTCCCAAACTGTTGTAGCTTTTCATACAGAACATCACTTTCATTTCTGCATCACTTTCCCATCTCCCTCTCCCTCCCTCCCCACTCTCTCTCCCCCATTCTCTCCCCCCCCCCTCTCTCTCTCACACACAGAGAGGAATCTTTTCTTTTTTTTTATTCTTTTGATACCCTTGAATTCAGTTGACTTCTGTTGAATGATTCTAGGCAGGTTTCTCGGCAGCATTAAAGAAGTGGTTTGCCAGAGCTCTTTCCCTAGATGCCTTCTTGATTTCCAGTCTTACTAACAGCCATGTGATTACCAAGTGGTACCCCATTCAAAAATTAACCAGAAACCACTTCTGCTCAGTTCAGGTCAGCTAGGAACTGTCACCTCTTTTCGCTTTCTGATTTTAGAAATTCTCAAATAAATTCTCAAATAAAGTTAGTTGTTGAGATTGTTGATTAACATGACTGCCATGTCTGGGCAGCAAAAATGGGGATGACCATTAGATGACAGCAGTTACCATCTTCTTGTGTCTTTTTGCTGACAAAGATTCTTGCAGCCCTTACAAGCCAACTGACCCTCACATGGTTGAACAATTATGGTACTCCATCAGAATTTTAAACAGCAGAAGTAATGATTTCATGCAAGATTATTTGTGGGTAATCATATAATCATTTGGACAATTTAAAACTATTGTCTTGCTGTTTAGTTTTTTTAAAAACAAACAAACAAAACCTGACATTATCATATATTTCTACTACATGGCATGATACAATATACTCTGAACATGATAGCAAATAATATAGCCTGCTTTCATTTATCAATTAGTTAGGATGTCATTAAATTAGCACTGTAATTCCCAGTATGGCCCCCAGGCACCAATATACATTGCCGTTAATGCCTCCGAAGTTCCTGGCTCCACCTGACTTTTTATGACCCACAAACATACTTTTAATTAAAACATAGGAATCTGGAACACTGTAAAGCAAGTCACTAGCCTCTAACACCCACTTTATTTCCAAGCATGTGGCTCCTGAGCTTTCTTGGAAAATAACAATGATCAGCAGCTATAAAGCATTGCTTTGCTTAAAAATAACAATACTTTGCTTCAATATTATACTTGCTCAGCGTAGGAACACAGATAAATACATAAAGGGACAAGTATGGTTTATCTGGTGATATTTCCTCTTGCTTGCTTTGGCGAAGAGGGTTTCAGAATTATAAATGGGTCCATCAGCCCTCAAAGTTTCAGTATTTCTGAATTTCAATTACAAACAGTCTAATGTAGCAAATCTTCCAACCTACTTTCTAATGAAATATTAGCCCCAGACAAATATTTTCCTGAATATGTAATGGCTTCCCCCCATCTGTATTGGAATATTTTAATTGATTGTAGCTTTTCAATGTTGTTTTTATATATACTATTTGTTGCCCAGAATTATGCATTTAACTATATACCAATATAGTTATACATCTTTAAAATAAATAAATAGGTTGAAGGAATTGCATTTTCATTATCTCTGAAGCTCATCTTCAGATTTTGAGACATCTGGCATGTTTAGCTTAGAACCCAAAAGAAGACTTTTTGTGATTAGGAACTATTTCTTTTTGGCAAACAATATGATCCTTGCATAATTTTATATAGACTATGCTAATTGAGGTAACTTATCACAGTGTAGATATTGTAAGGAAGAAACTTAATTAAAAAATAACAACAACAAAATAATGTTAGAATGTAGCGGTTGGTAGGGATCCTGGAGATCATTTAGCCTATCATTACCCGTTGTCCAGTGCAGGAATCCACTATTACAATATTCATCACAGATGGTCATTTAGCCTCTGTTTTAACATCTCCGTCATACGAGAGCCTATCATATTCAGAGGCAACGTGGTTCTTTCAGGGTACTTGCTTTTAAGTTTTCCTGATATCCACTCAATTAAAAAGTGACACAGTGGCTCAATGGCTAAGACACTGAGCTTGTTGATCAAAAGGTGGACAGTTCAGCGGTTCAAATCCCTAGTGCCGCATAACGGGGTGAGCTCCCGTTACTTGTCCCAGCTTCTGCCAACCTAGCAGTTTGAAAGCACGTAAAAAATTCAAGTAGAAAAATAGGGACCACCTTTGGTGGGAAGGTAACAGCGTTCTGTGCACCTTTGGCGTTTAGTCATGCTAGCCACATGACCACGGAGACATCTTCGGACAGCTCTGGGTCTTCGGCTTTGAAACAGAGATGAGCACTGCACCCTAGAGTCGGAAATGACTAGCACATATGTGCGAGGGGAACCTTTATCTTTATCTATAATGTAAACCCATTGTTTCCTCCAGTGGTGAAATTGTCCCTGGTTTGCCACCAGTTCGCTGCCTGTGCATGCGCAGTACGCACCAAATATGCCCTTTGTGTGGAAAAAAGAAACTTGGGTAGGTAAGTAGAACAGCAAGGGGGGGAACAGCTGTGCTGTGTGATTTAGATTCACTAGAAAGCAGGATTTCCTACTTTCTAGCTATTTTAAATCATGCAGCACAGCTGATCATCAGAAATACTGGTTTGGAGGAACCAATAGCTCTTTTTTCCGCCAGAACCAGTGCAAACTGGTAGTATTTCACTGCTGGTTTCCTCTCCTGTCTTCTGAAACTACTCTAAACAATTCTTTTGTATTTTCTATGAAATCCTTTAAGGTGCTTCAAGACAACTATTGTATCTCCCCCTCAATTTTCGCCAAGCTAAACATAGCCAGTGCCTCAAACTGTTCTGCATATGTTTTCCAGTCTAAGTCTTTAATCATCTCTTTTGTTCTCCCTTGGACATACTTCATTTGTCAATGTCCTTCCTAAAATGTAGTGCTGGATTCAGTATTCTAGGTTGCAGTGTGACCAACACAGAATAGAGAAGAACAATGACTTCTCTTGAACTTAACATTACACTTTTGTCAATACAACCTAGATCTACATTTCTGGAGTGGAGGGGTAGCTATAACACAATCCTGACTTATGTTTCAGTGGTGATCCACAGTGACACCCATATCCTTTTCACATATGTTATTATCTTGTATGGTCCTTTCCATTCTGTATTCTTGTTTTTCCTACAAAAATGTAGGCACTTGAATTATCACTATTGAAATTCATCATTTTTTTCATTGTTCCCACCTTTTGAGATCCACCTGAATTGTCCCAAAGGAGATCCACCTGAATTTTCAAAAGGCAACTGGACTGCCTTTGTTTTGCCTTTTTTTAAAATTTGAATTTATATCCCGCCCTTCTCCGAAGACTCAGGGCGGCTTACACTGTTTTAAGCAATAGTCTTCATCCATTTGTATATTATATACAAAGTCAACTTTATTGCCCGCAACAATCTGGGTCCTCATTTTACCTACCTTATAAAGCAGGGGTGCCCAAACTTGGTCCCTTTAAGACTTTTGGACTTCAACTCCCAGAGCCCCTCAGCCAGCAAAGCTGGCTGAGGAACTCTGGGAGTTGAAGTCCAAAAGTCTTAAAGGGACCAAGTTTGGACACCCCTGTTATAAAGGATGGAAGGCTGAGTGAACCTTGGGCCTGGTGGGACTTGAACTTGCAGTAATTGCAAGCAGCTGTGTTAATAACAGACAGACTTAGTCTGCTGAGCCACCAGAGGCCCTTGAAGATGTTTTGCTTTTCATCCAAGAAGCTTCAGAACTAAAGAAGCTTCTTGGATGAGAAGTGAAAAGTCTTCAAGCAATTTTTTTAAAAAAAAAACAAAAAACGGTTGCTTTTTGGAAAAAAAAACACCTTTGGGAGAACCCTCAGTGGCTTAATAGTCAGAGAAAGAAACCTAGGAAGGACTTTCCCTAATGGATCAAGCAGACAAAAGTGGCAGTGGGGGAGCTTGTATTTTCAGATTTGCAAGTTTGATGTTAGCCCTCCCAGGTAAATCAATCCAAAGTTTTTCACCCACTGATCTTATAATCTTCAATGTGTTAAACATAAAGCAATCCTCAATGATTCAATTGTGCTTATTCCCAAATGTTTATGGGATTCACCAATCTATGCAGAAAGGCATGCATAGGATTGCACCAATTGTGGACTACTCAGAATCCTTTCAAGGTCCTTCTTAGGAAAGCACCGTATTTCATTTGGACTAACTTTCAAAACCCCTTTTGGAATGCTAATACATTATAGAATGCATTTTCTGATCCACTTGCTTTCAAAGGAAAAGCACTCTGCTAAGGAACACTGTCAAGACAGGAGCCAGTATTAATAATTCTAAATTTATTCAACCTTTATTACACCTTCTTTACTTTACGGTACCTTCCACGCATGCGCAAGATGGCGGCTTACTGAAACGCCGGATCATCGGCTGGCGGATCCCTGGCTGATGGCGATGGTTTGCTGTCGCCTATGCCGCTGGCTCCCCTCGGCCCGGTGAATAGTACATCTCAGCAATCGCGGGTGGGGTCTTTGGACCTCTTTGAACCCGCGGTTGCTGCGCTGGAGGCCGGAGGAACCGGAGACGGGGCGGATGAAGATGGCGGCCCTGCGGAGGTGCGTGGGCGGCTGGCCGACCCTCAGCTGTTCTCAGCTGTTTGGCGGTGAGCGGCATGGGTTTCTAGCGCCGCTACCGCTTCCTTCAGGCGACACCCACCCTGGACTAAGCCGCATGGACTCGGCTCCCCCGCTCTTGTCATCATCTCCCTGTTGGTTACAGGGTGAGCGGTGGGAGACGAACGGCCATGTGGAGGTGTGGGGGGGGGCGGCGGATGCCAGCTTCGCCGCGACGCCCGGGTTGTGTGGCTCAGCATTTTGGCCCTCGCTTCTTCAAAACGTCTTTTCCGTCGGCGGTGGAGGCTTGGCAGACTGGTGAAGGCGGCCTTGTGGAGATGGGGGGAGGGGGCTGCATGTTTTTCAGCTGAGATGGCGCTTATTCAGCTGCGCCTTGTTTGCACCCCTGGACTACGCCTCCTTGGGCTTCTGGTTTCCAGCTTGTTAGATTCATCTCTCCCACTGAGGATGGGGGCAAGTGATGGACATGATGACCATGTTGAGGCGTGGGGCAGGAAGGTGTATTCTTCAGCTGATACTGTGGCTACCCTTTACCCCCACCCCTGGACCTCCTTCCTGGACTGCTGGAACATCTCTCCCGCAGACGGCATACTCCGGTCCAGCGGAACATCTACCTGGTGGATGGGCTGAGACGGTTTACGATCTTTTGTCTGCTAATCCATCAGGATATAATGGACTTTACATCTCTTTAGGACGGACTGCCTGTCTCCTTTTTTCCATCTCTTTTTTCCATCCGTTACCGGACTCCAGAATGACATCCCAGTGTAACATCTCGGCTGCCAAATGGGACATAGCCAGCTGATGGTTGATTCTATGCGTTATTCGCCACAAGAACTCTTGCGCCTGCGAGGTGCCCCCGCCTCGCAGGAATGGCCCACCACACTATCGAGGGCCGGCCTCTATGACGGGTCTTGGGACCCACAGAGGTGGCATGCTAAAAAGAAGGGTTTATGGGGTTTTTTAGAAAGGGAATTTTTAAGGGGTGGGAGGGTAAGGGCGGGTAATGGGGGTAACCCGTCGGGTAGGGGGCCAGTTCCTGCACATGCTCGCGGCGGTTTTTCTTTATTAGGTCCAGAGGTTATGGGGGGAGAGTGTGTTCCTATTTGTGAGGGTGGTTCTATTGACACGGTAAGTGGGAGAGGCAGGTATGGCGGAAGCGAGGGGTCATATCAAGTTTCGGGAGCGCGTGCTCGATGTTTGAAAGCGATCATGCGCTCCGACCCTGACTTCACCGTTCCCGGATGGTCAGGATCCTCAGAGCTTGGGCCTCTGGCTGATGTTGTGCAATGCCGGTCCGTGGTGAACAAAGCCCCCTGCTTGTGACCTTATACAGGGGGTTCGCGGACCTTATGGGCATTACGGAGACCTGGTTGGGCACTGAAGGCGTGCCCTGGTTGAGTTGTGCCCGCGGGTTTCCGTGCATTCCATCAGCCGAGGCCCAGGGTAGGGGTGGGGGTGGCGGTTGTGATTAGAGAGTCTAGAGCCGAGGGAGACCACTGTACCTCAGATTGCCGGGTGCGAATCCCTTTGTGAGATGGGGTCATAGGTGTCAGATGGGTATGCTGATCACGTACCTGGCTCCTTGCTGCGTGACAGCTGCCCTGCCCGAGCTCCTGGAGGTGCTGGCTGGGGTGGCAGTTGAGACCCCCAGACTTTTAGTCATGGGGGACTTTAACTTGCCATCGTCCGGCTCGTCATCGACGGCAGCTCGGGAGTTCATGGCTTCCATGACGGCCTTGGACATGACCCAAGTAGTTGATGGCCCTACTCACATTGGGGGTGGCACCCTGGACCTGATTTTTCTCTCTGGTCAGTGGTTGAGAGATCTGGACTTAAAGGAATTAGTCATTGAACCTTTGTCATGGTCAGATCACTCTCTTCGCCTGGACTTTCTGACCGCCATTCACCACCGCAGGGAGACGGAGCCGATACGTTGGTTCCGTCCCAGGCGCCTGATGGACCCGGATGGGTTCCGGACGGAGCTTGGGCCATTTCCTGAGGGTCTGGCTCACGGCTCGACTGAGGAACTTGTTGCGGCCTGGGAACAGGCCGCGGCGGGGGCCTTGGACCGTGTCGTGCCTTTGCGGCCTCTGACCCGGCGCAGGTCCCAACCGGCTCCTTGGTTCTCCGAGGAGCTGAGAGGGATGAAGCGCCGGAGAAGACGCCTGGAGAGTCTCTGGAGGTCTAGCCGTTCGGAAGCTGATCGGACACTAGTGAAGTCCTATACTAGGACTTACCTAGTGGCATTGAGGGAAGCGAGGCGTAGCTACGCCTCCTCCCTCATTGCATCGGCAGATAACCGCCCAGCCGCCCTGTTTCGGGTGACTCGCTCCCTCTTACACCAGGGGGAGCGGGATGACCCGTTGCAGGGACGTGCTGAGGAGTTTAACGGTTATCTATACGATAAAATCGTTCAGCTTCGGGATGGTCTGGACCAAGATTGCGGTGATACGGGCGAGATGCGTGAGGGCGGTCTTGGTGACATTGTGTGGGATGAGTTTGACCCTGTGGCTCCCGAGGACATGGACAGGTTGTTGGGTAGGTTGAATGCCACCACGTGTTTACTGGACCCGTGCCCCTCTTGGCTGGTGCTGGCCACTCGAGAGGTGACACGAGGCTGGCTCCAGGCGATTACGACTGCTTCTTTGGTGGAGGGTGTCTTCCCGGCCGCCTTGAAAGAGGCGGTGGTGAGGCCCCTCCTTAAGCCGCCCTGGACCCGGCTGTTTTAGGTAATTATCGTCCGGTCTCCAACCTTCGCTCACGGCGAAGGTTGTAGAAATATGGTGGCATATCAATTTCCCTTGCACCTGGATGAAACTGTCTATCTAGACCCGTTCCAGTCCGGTTTTCGGCCCGGTTACAGCACGGAGACGGCTTTGGTCGCGTTGGTGGATGATCTCTGGAGGGCCAGGGACAGGGGTTGCTCCTCTGCCCTGGTCCTATTAGACCTCTCAGCGGCTTTCGATACCATCGACCATGGTATCCTGCTGCGCCGGTTGGAGGGATTGGGAGTGGGAGGCACCGTTTATCGGTGGTTCTCCTCCTATCTCTCCGACCGGTCGCAGTCGGTGTTGGCGGGGGGGCAGAGGGCGGCCCGGGGGCCGCCTCACTGGTGGGGGGCCGCGGGGGCCGATCCTCTCGCCCCTTCTGTTTAACATCTACATGAAGCCGCTGGGTGAGATCATCAGTGGTTTCGGTGTGAAGTACCAGCTGTATGCGGATGACACCCAGCTGTACTTTTCTACACCGGACCACCCCAACGGTTATCAAGTGCTGTCCCGGTGCCTGGAGGCCGCACGGGTCTGGATGGGGAGAAATAGGCTCAAGCTCAATCCCTCCAAGACAGAGTGGCTGTGGATGCCGGCATCCCGATACAGTCAGCTAAATCCGCGGCTGACCATCGGTGGCGAGTCATTGGCCCCGATGGAAAGGGTCCGCAACTTAGGCGTCCTCCTGGATGAACGGCTGTCTCTAGAAGACCATTTGACGGCCGTCTCCAGGAGAGCGTTCTACCAGGTTCGCCTGGTACGCCAGTTGCGCCCCTTTCTGGACCGGGATGCCCTATGCACGGTCACCACGCACTCGTGACGCCTCGCCTGGATTACTGCAATGCTCTCACATGGGGCTCCCTTGAAGGGCATCCGAGGCTGCAGTTAGTCCAGAATGCGGCTGCGCTGGTGATAGATGGAGCCCTCGTGGCCCCGTTATACCACCCATCCTGCGCAGGCTGCACTGGCTACCTGTGGCTTTCCGGGTGCGCTTCAAGGTTTTGGTGACCACCTTTAAAGCGCTCCATGGCATTGGGCCGGGCTACTTACGGGACCGCCTACTGCTACCGAATATCTCTCACCGACCCGTGCGCTCTCACAGAGAGGGTCTCCTCAGGGTGCCGTCGGCGCGGCAATGTCGTCTGGCGACACCCAGGAAGGGCCTTCTGTGGGCCCCCACCCTCTGGAATGAACTACCCCCCGGACTTCGTCAGCTCTCGGACCTCCGGACCTTCCGCCGCGGGCTTAAAACGTATTTATTTAATTGTGCAGGGCTGAGCTAGATTTTTAATTATTGGTTTTAAATTGGGTTTTATTTGATATTTTAATTCTAAATTTACGGGCTTTTTAGAATCAGTTTTTTAATTGTTTTATATTGTATTTATATGTCTTTTAATGCCTGTACACCGCCCTGAGTCCTTCGGGAGATAGGGCGGTATATAAATTTGAATAAATAAATAAATAAATAAATAAAATGACACGCAGCTGTACTTTTCTACCCCAGGCCACCCCAACGAAGCCATCAAAGTGCTGTCCCGGTGTTTGGAAGCTGTACGGGTCTGGATGGGGAGAAACAGGCTCAAACTCAATCCCTCCAAGACGGAGTGGCTGTGGATGCCGGCACCCCGGTACAGTCGGCTGACTGTTGGGGGCGAATCATTGGCCCCAGTGGAAAGGGTGCGCAACTTGGGCATCCTCCTGGATGGACGGTTGTCTTTCGAAGATCATTTGACGACCGTCACCAGGAGGGCTTTTTACCAGGTTCGCCTAGTTCGCCAGTTGCGCCCCTTCCTCGACCGGGATGCCTTATGCACGGTCACTAATGCTCTGGTTACCTCTCGCTTGGACTACTGTAATGCTCTCTACATGGGGCTCCCCTTGAAGAGTACCCGGAGGCTCCAGTTGGTTCAGAATACAGCTGCGCGGGTGATAGTGGAAGCCACATGTTGCTCCCATGTAACACCTCTCCTGCGCAGTCTGCACTGGCTACTTGTGGTCTTTTGGGTGCACTTCAAGGTGTTGGTGACTACCTTTAAAGCGCTCCATGGCTTAGGGCCAGGGTACTTACGGGACCACCTGCTGTTCCCGAATGCCTCCCACCGACCTGTACGCGCGCACAGAGAGGGACTCCTTAGGGTGCCGTCTGCCAAGCAATGTCGGCTGGTGGCCCCCAGGGGGAGAGCCTTCTCTGTGGGAGCTCCCACCCTTTGGACCGAACTTCCCCCTGGACTTCGGCAATTGCCGGACCTTTGGACTTTCCGCCGAGAGCTGAAGACCTATTTGTTTGTTCGCGCAGGACTGGCATAGGATTTTAATAGGATTTTAATTAGTTTTAATGTTTTAACATTTTAAAATTTGGGGCTTTATTCTAAATGTTTTAATTTGGCCATTTGTATAATAAGTTTTTTAAATTATGGTTTTATGTGTATATTGTTGTTGTTTCTTATTATGGCTGTAAACTGCCCTGAGTCCTTTGGGAGAAGGGCGGTATAAAAATTTAATAAATAATAATAATAATAATAATAATAATAATAATAATAATAATAATAATAATAATAATAATAATAATAATATGTTTATACCTACTGTATACCTTAATTTTCATTACTTTGATTTTCCTCCCTCCCACATTAAAACAAAAGATGCCAATGGCACCATTACTTCCCATGTAATGAAAGCAGGTATTTGTCTTCCACCAATGTTATTCCTTAACTTTATCATTCATGCCGAACGTTTCACACACTTGGCATTTTCATTCTTTAAATGGAATGACAAGCACTCTTTTCCCAAGCTTGGCCTCAATTCTAAAGCTTTATAATTACTATTTTTAATTGATGGAATCAAACTTGGCCCTACTTTGTAGCCTTTGCGAAAAACATACAATAGTTGTTTGGCCAGAAGTACAAATTGGTGTTAGGCTATTGTCAGGCCAAATTAACTTAGGTGGTCTTGAGGACAACTTAAGAAGCGCAAAGACAGACATTGAGGCTCTGGAACAACACTGGCAGGAGAAATGCAAAACAAAGCAAAATAAAAGGCGAAGAGGAGAACATCAATGTGAAAAAAATATTCTGCCCAATGGCCAAGCGGACAGCACATACTATAATTCTTGGTCAAAGACTGCCAAGCTACCCACCACTCCAATCTTTCTTCTCTATCCTTCCATTTCTGTATATTTTCCACTTTCTCTTTCTCCTTTCCACACACAAAGTTGCTGTTCTGACCTAGGCTCCCTTAACAAGCAGGAGGCAGGAATTGGTCCCTGCAAAGCCGCTTTTATTTACACAACTGTGAATTACTTTCATTCACAGTCAGCAAGGTTTGTTAGAACAGTTTTGCAAAGGAACAAGGGAAGATTTTATACTCGTGCTGGAAGTATTTTCATATACTTTATGGAAGTAATATTTGGAAGCCTTTTCAATTTTAAAATTTGCCATCTTAGTAACTATTGGCTAGGCCTAGAATCAGCCCTGTAAAAAATGCCCATAATGAAAACAATTGAAATTAATCATTAGGTTTTAAGATCTGTCCATCACTATTTCTCCCTTCTTCTGTTTTGTTCCACTTTCTTCTTTGTATACCCTTCCTTTGCATATAATAACTTCTTCTTCTCCTCAGCCACGACATCCCTTTCTTCTCTGGCTTTACTGCATGATAGCTGTTTGTATAGCTATTAATGGAAATATTACAGCATAACATTGTATTGAAGACAAAACAGTTTCCTGCACAATATGCTATCTTATCAAATACTAGAGTGCTTCCCCCCCAATAATTATTAATACTGGATAGCAGTCATTATTCTAATTTTAAAAAAAGGCAGCTTATGATTTATTATGTTATTCTGTAGTCTAAGGCCCTGGCTAATCTTTTCTGCTTTGTATCCTAGAAACATCTGAATTGTGTTTGGTTTGGGAGTTGAGAAAAGGCTTTCTCAGTCACTGTCCTCAGGCTTCAGAATTCCCTTGGTGAAGAAATTCACTTTTCCCCTCTTTGATTGTGTTCCACTATCATGTACAAATCTTTCTCTTCCGGCAAGCAATCAGCCTTCTGAATTGCTGGCTTTTAACTTCTTGGCTGAAATACTTTCTGAACTTTTTTTGAGGCTTTAACTGGCTTATGCCCTTCTTTTCCCTCCTCTCCTTTAAAACATTTATTTCTTCTTTTAACTTTTCTGCACTGGGATGGTTGAACAGTTTAACTTGTGCTGTTAAGACAGATATAAAGGTAGAAAAAAATATTTTAAATGATTACTTCCTTTGTTATTATATGAAGCTTGAAAAGTACAGATGAAAATTCATTCAAAGTCCATTGTTGTCCTCCGTATAGTTCATATACATTATGAGAAACAGTGGTGAAACATTACCCTAGGGCTGAGATGGCGAACCTATAGCATGCATTCCAGAGGTATCACACAGAGCCCTCTCTGCTGGCATGTGCGCCGTGCCCCAGGTCAGATCTCCGTGGCGTTTCTTTTGCAAGCTTCTGTTTCTCTGCAAATGACGAAACAGAAGCTCACGAAAGAAAAAGATCTTACCTCTTTCCGCGCTGCTGGTGTTGGGATGCCATGCCTCCCGCTGACCAGCTGGTCTTCTGGTCTCTGCTGCGTATGCACGCATGTCTGCCCATGTGCATATGCATATCTCTGCATATGTGCATTTGCGCACGCACACACCTTTCAGTTTGGGCATGTGCAGTTTGGGCATGCAGTGGGCACTCAGTTTGGGCATGTGCACACATGTGCAGTTTGGGCGCTCAGTGTCTAAAAGTTTGCCATCACTGCCCTAGGACCATATGCAACTCTGAAAGCCTTAGGTGCTATCTCAGAGACCTCCAAAACTAACTAGCAAAGGGTGGTTTTTATGACATAAAAAGGGAAATTATTAAACATATGATTAGAGAGGTACCATATGAACTTCTTTTAATTTACTTAAATTTAGGTGTAAGTGAAAATAAATCTCAAGTGTTGGTTTTCCACTAATGCCACTTGGTACTTTTGTAAGCATGGCACCTGGTAGGGTTCATAGCCTGCCAGAATTTATGCTTCAGGCAGATCAATTTTACAAAAAGTTGGGACTCAGGAATATTACACCGGGAAGGCCTTCATTATTGTTGATTAGGCCTTTAACAGACACAAATACACAAATACACACATAAAACAACAGTATGTTTGTTGCCCATCTTCCATCTTAGCAAATTACTATGTGTTGCGAAGCATGAATGTAAATATAAAAGAAAAAAAAGAATCTGATATATAAAGGTAAAGGTTTCCCCACATATATATTCTACTCGTTTCCAGCTCTAGGAAAGTGCTCATCTCTGTTTCTAAGCCAAAGAGCCAGCGCTATCCAAAGACGTCTCCCCGGTCATGTGACTGGCATAACTAAACACCAAAGGCACACAGAACGCTGTTACCTTCCCACCAAAGGTGGTCCCTATTTTTCTACTTGCATTTTTTATGTGCTTTCGAACTGCTAGGTTGGCAGAAGCTGGGACAAGTAACAGGAGCAGCATTAGGGATTTGAACCGCTGAACTGCCGACCTTCTGATTGACAAGCTCAACATCTTAGCCACTGAGCTATGGAGCAAAATCTAAATATTTAGAGTCCTAGTAGAATGTTCATAATCATTCAGGTACTAGATCTTGCCAGGAACGTGATACATGTTCTCTTTCACTGCATGATTGGGGTTACAGAACCAAAAAGAGTCCTTGCTTCTGTAAGTCCTGGCACACCATATTGGAAGGCTGTAAAAAGACTCTATGTGCCTGATCTTAAGGCAGTCAGTGCTACCCTGAAAAGGGTGGTAAAATGTGATAATGGTTAATTAAACTATTTTTGCACTGCCCCTTACTAATTAGCTTCAGTCTCCATATATTGTGTGGCTCCAACTTTCCAAATCAGTGAATAGATCTAGGGATAGTGCTTACCTGGGCTTAAAAGGAGAGATCAGTAGAAAATTACCATGTTCTGTTATATACACATAATACAATAAAATAGAACTGATGTTGATGAGTGGCTCTGTCTCAAATCCTCAGAGAAGTATCTCAGATCCAAGCAGCAATAAGGTCCCAGCATCACTTGGGACCTCCTAGATTCTCTGCCCCACTTGATCATGATTATATAAATATTTAATTAAAATAGAAACCAAATAAATATTAAAATGCTTCCAAGGAAGGGATTGCGCTTATGGACCCTGAAGAACTGTCTATATTTTTATGCAGTAGGAGACTGGCCACATGTGAACTGGGTCCAGGTTCCTGCTAGCTCCTTGCTTGATCCATTAGGGCAGGTCCTTCCCAAGTTTCTTTCTCTGACTATTAAGTCACTGAGGGTTCTCCCAAGGGTGCTTCCCCCCCCCCCAAAAAAAGACAGCTGGACTTTATTTTGCTTCTTGGATGAGAAGATAAACATCTTGGATGAGAAGATAAACATCTTCTTCAGTTCTGAAGCTTCTTGAATGAGAAGTGAACCGTCTTCAAGCAAAATAAAGGAAGTCTTGTCCCAAAATCATCTTTGGGACAACCATGACTTGGATGACTGAGAATCTCCATAGACACTGGGGGTTCCTACCTGGCTTCTCTGATTGTTCCTAGGCATCATCTTTTCCTCTTATCCTCAAGGCCATCCACACATTCCATTATACTTCCTGGTCCAATAAAAATAGACAGATCTTTAGAATCCTACAAGGTGAGGCCATCTCTGGAGGTATGTGTTCCACAAGGAATGCCAAGGCTGCCACAGAGAAGGCACATCTCCTGAATGCAATCAGAAGATGTGTGTTTTACTAAAGGGCATCTGGAGCATGCCCTCTCTGCTAAATCTGGTGGAGCAAGCAGAGACAAAGGGAAAAAATGGAGCAATAGAACTGAGCATTAGAGATGTGCAAGTGATTGGCTAGAGCAGCAGGACCTCCTGTTCTCATTACATTTGCAGGTTCCATTTGTCCCATTTTGTGTAATAGAATCCTTGTAGACTTAGTTGTCTTTTTGATTTCATCAGCTGGCAGTGGAGCAAACATTTTTTTTTTTGGTGACTGAAATAGAGAAATCATATTTCAAAAGACTTCTACGTTTATTCATTAAACAGGAATTCTGTACAGCATATTTATAGAAACAGAAGAGCTAGGCCTTAATTTTCATTCCTAAGAAGGAAGGAGACATAGCTCACCAAATAAACCTTAGATAAAAGGAAACATACATTTTTCTTGTACATTTGATGATATTCCAACACATTTGCCACAGATTTCTTTCTCTCTAAAGGGAACATCTTAATATATTTAGTGTTCTGATATCTCTTCAGTAGTTAGAAACGTTGCAGAAAGTGGTTATTAATAAATCATTAAAGGCTCTCATCACATCTAGCAGCCTGGCTTCTACACTGTATGTGTTGTTGTTGTTTTTTGCTCTACAGAAAGTCTTTCTATCAAAACCCACAAAAAGAACTGTTATAATGGACTAGCCTTCAAAAATGAAGAAAAATGTATTCCTCAGTTATATTCTATTTTAATGCACTCCACCCCGCCTCAATTTCTTGTTGCTCAGAATATGTAACATCTTGCATTAACAGCTAAGTTAATCTTACATTAAGATTTGATCTTTATCAAAATCTGTGGCAATAACTCTCATAATTAGGACTTGGCCTGTCAATCTGTTAAAGAAGTTTTACAGTATCGTCTTTTAATGATTATTTTATTTAGCGATTAATTAATTGGTTAAAAGTTGTGCATTGTTTCTGTCCAGTAAATTTATATCAAATGTTCCCAAGGAGAGTCTCTTCCCTTTTTCAAACTTTCATCCCAAGTTTGAGATTATTAGAATTTTTTTGCTTGCTGAGTAGTCTTGAACATAGTAAAGTTGGCTATTTTCCTGGCTCTCCCCCCTCCTAATTTTTTTAATACATGGAACACCTGACAAAGAAGAAACAGTACAATTCTGGATGCTGCTATGGGACAATCCCAAAAAATCGCAACAAGAAAGCAGTGTAGACAAAGAGGCGGATAAGAATAAAAAAGAAGCTGAAATGAAAGAACTTCTAAAAGCAGCAGAAATAGTGAAGAAAAGAGAAATGAAGATAAAGCACTGGTCAGCACCAGGTAAACATGAGCTGCATGGTTTTGGGTTGTAACACCATCAGAAATAGAACTGTTGCTCAACATTGTCCATATAGCCAGTCAAGATATTGCAATGGAGTTTGGACTGGACGAAGGTGCTATTGTCACCATCAATAATGGAAAATGAGGGAAAACTGAAAGAATCAAACAAGCCTTTTCTTCTTTACCTTTACCTCAAAAGAGGATGAGACAAAGAACCAGAATTTTATCTCTGTAATTTGCCTGTATTCAGGTTTCTCATTTGTATTCTCATCTGCAAACTGTTCAAACTTATGACAATGTTGAATAAGTGGTATTTACAAATGGTCCTTGGGGTTTGGGCTAATGCAGTATCTTCCTGTGTCATGGGGCTGCCATCTGCAACCTTTCTTGCTGGTTTCTGCCAAGCAAAGTCAGTGGGAAAGGTGACAGGAAGTAGAGAACTTGCTGGAAGTTTGTCATTAATTCTTCTTAATCTCCTTTATTATAATTCTCATTAATCAGAGCTATGAGAGGATGCACGGCTTCTAATACAGGTCAGAACTGTCCGATTTTCTCATATGGACACAATCCTTATATGGACAAATATACAAATCCAGATGTAATAAAATGGAGTATAGAAATGCTGGGGCGTACTCCACCCCAGCATTTCTATCTCCACTGGTCAATTTAAGGGATGGGAAGTAAGGCCTTTGGCTTACAGAATGAGGGATTATAGATTTCATAGAGGCTTCTGGTCTGTTTTTAATTCCATAATTTGAAGAATTTGAATAGAAAACTATTCAAAAATAATAATAAAGAGGCTCTATGAAAAGAAGTGCCATCCACCATGATGAAATCCCAAGTGGCTGATCCATGCAGTTGAGCTGTTTCTCAAGGTACAGGGAAGTATGAAAAACCTCTGGGATCATCACCAAACCCCATGAGAGAGAGAAAAACATCTTCAGTATGGCAACTTTTGATCCATGGCATTGAATTGGGGCATTTTCCTTAATAATTGCAGTATCTGTTTTCTGCTTCCAAGCGCAAGATGAAAAAGGAAAGAAAATAAGAACTATCTTACATGAGTTCCAGCCAAGTGAATTTGAAGTAAGGAATAATTCTGGTACATACTTCATGAAATATGTCCTATGTGACATTATGACATCTATACTTTCAAACCGGGCCAACAGACAGTTAAGATGCTACGTAGTCTTACTTAAAACAAAGATGGGCTTGCAGAATATCTCTGCATCGTGGTTTCTATTAATCCAGATTTGTTGAAAAGTTCACAGTTGGCTACATGCAAATAGTGCTCTAAATCATAAAACAATGGCTGGGTTCAATGCATCTGCTATCCTAAAACTAAATGAGCCACAGTACAGCTGAGCATTGTGCATGAGAACTCAGACAAAACCTGAAGCAATAACCAAGAGAAACTGGTGCACCCATTGCATACAATGTGAACTCCAAGAGATTATTTCTGAGTATGTGCACTATGTGATTTACAATCGCCATCTCAGGTTTATTGGGCTGTGCCAAAAACATATTTGAGAAAAAAAAATGCCTATGTTGCAATTCTGTGATCCACATTGTGGGATCCTTGTATGTGATCAGCACAGCAAGACAGAATTATGAATGTTTACGTCTTCTGAAACCCTATTGACTTTTGGATCTCCGCTAATTACCATATAAGTACTTATATGGTAATACACTACTTGCTATTTACTACAGACAGATTTTCCTAGAAATTACTACACTGTGAACATAGTGACCTGACTTTTTGTTGGGTACAGTAGTTGTCTGTATGCTTCAGGTGGTCCTTGACCTACAGCAGTTCATTTAGTAAACCGTTCGAAGTTACAATAGCACTGAAAAAAGTGACTAGTGACTTTTTTCATACTTAGGGCATCCCCATAGTCAAGTGATTAAAATTCAGACATTAGGCAACTGGTGCCTATTTATGATGGTTGCAGTGTCCTGGGGTCATGTGATCCTCTTTTGGAAACTTCTGACAAGCAAAATCAATGGGGAAGACATGGGCTTCTTAACAACCATGTTACTAACTTAACAACTCCAGTAATTCACTTAACAACTGTGGCAAGAAAGGTTGCATAATGGGCAGTGGTGAAATTCATTTTTTTTTATTACCGGTTCTGTGGATGTGGCTTGGTGGGCGTGGCAGGGGGAGGATACTGCAAAAATCTTCATTCCCGCCCCACTCTGGGGTCAGCCAGAGGTGGTATTTGCCAGTTCTCCAAACTACTCAAAATTAGTATGCTGGATTTCACCCTTGATAATGGGGCAAAACTCACTTAACAAATGTCTCGCTTAGCAACAGAAATGTTGGACTCAATTGCGGTTGTACATCGAGGACTACCAGTATAAGGGTCTGTGCTGCAGAGTTTTAAGTCAAGTCAGTTTGCTTTGTTGGTCTCCTCAAAGCTGCTGAGACATGTGAAGTGAAGATTTCTCCAAAACTGCAGATTCCTGCCTTGGCAACTATATTCCTAACACTCTTCCGCACTTAATACAGAATCTTCCCCAAGTTTCCAGCAGCAAAATATGGTGAAGAATATCTCATCAGAAGAATATACATTGCTAGACATCAGTTATGAATGTCTGAGCAATGAAATTCTGCTAGAAACTGGAAGGCAGGGGCTTCTGAGCAGATTGAAAGGAGAAGTGATAAACTGAGGATTGCAGCATTGAGCATACAGTGAATGCGACAGTGGACAGAGAGTCTCAGAGAGGCTCCAGGCTTTCTTCCAGCTCCTTGCACAAAACAAAACAAAACAAAAAAAAAAGCTGAAGAGATTGTAATATAATTTAACCTCTTGCTCAGTTCTCATGCTTTCCAATTGCGCTTGCACAACAGAAGATCCTGTCATCATGTTTCCATTGTATGCAACTTGTCCCAGGAAAGAATTCTCTTTTCCCCAAAGAACCGCTGGATGCCCCCATATAAGTTACCTTCTCTGGCCTGAGTTCTTGGGAATTAATTTCTTCATCAGGAAATGCTTCCTGATTTGCAGTTCTGCCTTTCAGTTGTTGCGCCTTTATCTTTTTTTCACATCAGCCAGTTTCCTGCCAGGAGAGTGGTTTAGCTGAGTGGCTTCCCAGATTAGATTTGGAGAAATCAGCCAATGCTGCTTACGGTTCTCCCCAAGTCATTTTACTGAATGATTGCAGCTATCTATGCCCTTGTCACTTCCCGCTTGAACTATTGCAATGCTCTCTACATGGGGCTGCCCCTGAAGTGCACCCGGAGGCTGCAGTTAGTCCAGAATGCAGCTGCGCGGGTAATAGTGGGAGCAACTCGTTGCTCCCATGTAACACCAATCCTGCGCAGTACTTACAGGACCGCCTGCTGTTATCTTTTGCCTCCCACCGACCCATACGCTCACACAGAGAGGGCCTTCTCAGGGTGCCGTCCGCCAAGCAATGTTGGCTGGCGGCTCCCAGGGGAAGGGCCTTCTCTGTTGGAGCTCCTACACTTTGGAATGATCTTCTCCCTGGTTTACGTCAAGTGCCTGATCTTCGGACTTTTCGCCGTGAGCTGAAAACGCACCTATTTATTCAAGCGGGACTGGATTGAAATTTTATTGGGGTTATTTATATTTTAAGATTTTAAATTGTTTTAATATTTTGGCCACATTATAATATGTTTTTTTAATTTCTTTTAATGTTTATATAGTATTTTTACTTGGCTGTACACCGCCCTGAGTCCTTCGGGAGAAGGGCGGTATAAAAATCGAAATAAATAAATAAATAAATAAATATCTGATATAGCCCTGGCACAGGTATCCTTGTTTAAAAGAAAAAACAAATCTGCCTTAACTGTAGGTAGAAGTTTGCAGTAGATTGCCCACATTTTCCAACATCTAATTAAGAGCAATTCAGCAATTCATGTCTCTGGAAATAAGACCAAGAAATGAACATTATGTACATCTATTAATCTCTTTCCTCCCCACTCCCTCCCCCCCACTGGTGAGGCTAAGATAGCTTCATTTTCTTGTTCCAGACTCTCCATAAATACGTGTGCTAGGAATTTATGTCCATTTCTCTCCACGTGAACCTGAATATGTTCTGTTGAACTTGGTCAAGATCCTATTATCATCCCTGATGTTTCCAGTCCAGTGTGTCCAAGTTTCAATACTTCATCCCTGGAAAGCAGGGGGGAGACCAAGAAGTGAAAACGAGAAGGTTTGAAAGCCAGCATTGTAAGCAAAACACAACGTCGTCGTCTCCTTTCCGCAATTAATACAGTCGATGTCATAAGGGGTGATTGTTTTCTGCAAAGCAGCACCAGGTGGCCACAAAAGAAACACAATAAACAGTTTTCTGAACTTTTTCAGTGAATCTTAATAATTTCCATAAACAGACAATTCGAATAGTCAATTCCTAGTGTGCTTTTCTCAGAAAGGAGTCACAGCAATCAAACTTAAAATGCAAGGGCATGTTTAAAAAGTTGTCCTTTTGGTGCCTGCCTCCATCTGTGACTTCGGCTGATGAGCTTTCGCCTTTTGTATGAGCTGCATTGTTTCGTTTTTGAAGTTTGCATGTATCTCAGAGGTTTGTCAACTTGCATCTTTTTTTCTTTTTCTTTTCTTTTCTTTCTTTTCTTTTCTTTTTTTTTTTTTTGCAGCTCTATATGCAGGATCCTATCTGCCTGTTTCCTCTATTGCACTATTTTGTTTGTACTACTGTAATCGTTTTGCTGGCCCAGATCTGTGTGGGTGTGCTGGCAGCTTTACAATAAAGTTACATGGGAACTGAGTTAAGGTTGAATATTTATTAGAAGAAGCCATCTGGCGTCAGGCAGTCTGAGGGGGGGGGGAAATCATTTCTTTAGTAGTCTCTCTTCTTTTCTCTCTCTCTCTCTCTCTCTCTCTCTACTTCTTCCTCTCTACCCCTCCCCTCTCCTTTCTAGTTTTCACATTTCACATATGTGAAAAGTAGGACACACGTCTCTCCACATTCTTTTTTATCCTTCCCACTTACAACCATAAAAAAATATGTAGCTCTATCTTGCATATTCCAGTCTCTGCTGTATGATTTTGCGTCCCTCTGCTTCTGTCTGCTGTATTAACGCCTTAGTCTCATTCTTCTAGAGGTATTCACTGCAGATGGCAGTGCAAAGTTCTCACAGTTGGTCCCTAGTATTTGGCCTGTGACGCGGCAGCTTTGAATAGTCCCACTCTGCTATGGTTTGCTAAAGCATTCATCTCCCATCCCATTTCTTGCTTCTCGTACTCCAGCTGGCAGCCTCAGAAAAAAACAACAGTAACCCATCATCCCTATGTGGAGTGTTCAGAAAACTCACGAATCCTCTTAATTAAATAAACTGGCTAGGAGAACTGGCTTGGTATTTTGTCCATTAGAACTGCATCAAGTGGAAAACTCAATTGACCCAAAAGACGCTCACTTCTCCTTACATTTCAGCTGTTCTCTCTCAGTGTTCTTGACATATAGGCCCAACATATGTGGAGGTGTCAGGGAACAATATGCCAAATCCTGTCTATTTGTTGACTTTTCTTAGCAAGCATTCCACATGAAAGGTGACTTTTTAACCAGGTGCTTCCCTCATTCTCATTGGGTAAAAATATTTGAAGTACCCTGGAATGAGAAAAGCATAGTTTTAAGAGGAGTTGGATTTTGTGGTAAGGTCAAGGAGACATGACATTTTATTCGTGGCTGGTAGTTCGGCGATCCGGTGGCCATGGCGGAGCAAAGCTCTGCCCACCCGCCCAGATGTCATTACTTGTTTTTATGTGTTTTTTTACCTTCTGTGCAGCACATGCACTTCCGGACCAGTAAAGAAGGTAAGTAGATTTCACCCCTGCCATTGTGTCATCAGCAACAATTAAGGTAAAAATGTGTCTTCTGAGCATTGCATGTGTACATGAATGTTCAGACACTGAGGAAGGTTTTTTTAAATAACTGCACCCAATTTTCAAAAGTGTAGAACATTTCAACATCTGAAGGCAGTAGGTTTGACATGGTGCTAAAGTCACTTCACAAAGCATCACATCGAAAGAATACATTTGCAACATACACTAATTCACATAATATTTTTAATTTGGAAGAATATTTGTTTTCAGATATATAATCTTACAACTGATCTATAATCTTACAAATGGCATCTGTGGACCTTCCAGTTCCATTAATTGGTTTTGCACCTTTGTTCAACTCCAAGGAGAAAAGAAAATGTGAAAAGAAATAATTGTATAATTTATACAGACCTATTTTATATAAAAAGTGTGAAAAAAATGTATGGTAAGCCTGAACGTGGCCAGAGAATCTGTAGCCACAGAATAATTAAGCGCCTTAGCCTGCCCCACCTTCATAATCTCTGAATGAAGAGTTCTTAAGATCTCTGAGTAACTTGGATCTAGCTTTGCAATGAAATATTTGGAGGACTCTAACTTTATATTCTGCTAACAATTAGCTTATCTAAAATATCATAATCATTCATTTAGATGGGAGAACTGAATATGGATGACTCCCTAATTTATTATCAATCACTGAGGTTGGAACCTGTTGTTGTTTTTATTCCAGACTGCTGCTGATCTGCCTGAATAATTCTCTTGCATCTCCCTTCTCGCTCAGCCTCTCCTTCCTCCCAAAAACCTGATTATCTCTGTGCAGGTATATGGTTGATGATAATGGTGTAGGGAAGAACATTCAATTATTTAAGCCTCACATCTGCAGTCTAAACAGGTTACAGCCATCATGCTTCAGTAAGGACTAATACTCAATAGAGCAGGGAAAAATAAATTAGAAAAATTCAACTCCTTATACAGGGGGGTCTTAATACCACCTTAAAATTAACCAAAGGTCACACAGGTAGTCCTCAACTTACAACGGTTCATTTAGTGTCCATTCAAAGTTACAATACCACTGAAAAAATGTGACATATGACCGTTTTTCACACTGTTATCATGTGGTTTACATTCGGATGCTTGACAAGTGACTCACATTTATGACAGTTGCAGTGTCCCAGAACCTTTTGTGACCTTCTGAGAAGCAAAGTCAATGGGGAAACCAGATTCGCTTCACAACCATGTTACTAATTTAACAACTGCGGTGATTCACTTAACAAATGTGGCAAGAAAACTCACTTAACTAATTTCTCATTTAACAGCATAAATTGTGGGCTCAGTTGTGGTTGTAAGTTGAGGACTACTTGTATTAACAAATGTAGGTAGTCCTTGACTTGCATCTGTTTATTTAGTGACTATTCAAAATGACGACGACGACACTGAAAAAAGTGATTTTATGACTGTTTTTAACACTTACGACCCCCATGGACACCTGATCAGAATTTAGATTCTTGGCAAGTAACTCATATTTATGATGGTTGCAGTGTCCTTGGGTCAAGCGATCACCTTTTGTGACCTTCTGACAAGCAAAGTCAATGGGGAAGCCAAATCCACTCAAGAACTGTGTTACTAACTTAACAACTGCAGTGATTCACTTAACAAACATGGCAAAAAAAGTCATAAAATGGGGCAAAGCTCACTTAGCAACTGTCTCCCTTAGCAACAGAAATTTTGGGCTCAGTTGTGGCCCTAAGGCTACCTGTACATTGTTGCTTTTGTGTGGATAAAGCTTTCATGTTTATGTAAGGAGTAGCGAATGAAGTTCAAGATGATTGAAACTGTGATGATACACCTTCATACTGTAAATCTACCAGAATCCTTTCAAACTGCTCAGACTGTCCTACAAAGGGCCTTTAGCCTGGGATTCTGTTCACTTAACATTACACTAAACGGCCTGCCATATTAGGTCTAATCAAGAAGACTACAGGATCAACTGAGA
Organism: Ahaetulla prasina; assembly: GCF_028640845.1. Classification (NCBI taxonomy): domain Eukaryota; kingdom Metazoa; phylum Chordata; class Lepidosauria; order Squamata; family Colubridae; genus Ahaetulla; species Ahaetulla prasina. The sequence goes on along the minus strand of NC_080539.1, from coordinate 232,997,784 downwards.
GTTATTTCTGTTTTGTATTCTTCTATTCTCTGCTATCAGATGAATTTATGCTATCATCATGTGATTCAGACTCTGATTATTTGATGGTTTATCACTGGGTAACTTGAAATTCATGCAAAGCGTTATCATAATTGTTGTTGGTCATAATTGTTAATAAAAATTACCACTCCCATAACAGAATCAGCCCTTTTGTATCAATTTGATAGAAATTTTTCACTATGGCATTGGAGCAATCACAGACAATTCTCTCAGGTCAGCCAGTCTGGGTTCACTGAATTGCAAGGAAAAATAAAAATGTTCTTTTTTAATGTAGTTTACGGGAGCTATGCAACATTTCAGAATGATTCAGAAGTTCTTCAGATGTTGGGTGAATGTAATAAGCTCAGCACCCTTTTGCTGATCATTAAAGTAAACCAACATTTTTGAGACTGCCATCTTGTATGTGTGTCTGTCAGAGAGAGAGAGGAAGAGGGAGAGGGAGGGAGAGAGAGAGAGAGAGAGGGAGGGAGGGAGGGAGGGAGGGACTGGCAACTGTCTGAGGTGTAATTTTCCTGGCAAAGCTTTTTGGCAGTGATTTGCCCTTACCTGCTTTCTTGGGTTGAGAGAATGAGTGGCCCAAGGTCACCTAGCTAGCTTTGTGTCTAAGATGGGATTAGAACAAACTGTCTCCTGATTTCTAGCTAAATGCTTTAATCACTTCACCAAACTCACTCTCAGTCATTTTTCAGATTTCCATCTATGACTGGGATGTGGGGGGGGGGAAGAGATGTGCCACTACTTTGAAGAATCTCTATATTAAAAGTAATCCCATTCTTACAGCTAGTGTACCTCATTTTTCAAATTAGATTCTTTTAATGAATGGAAAAGCCTTTGTGAGCTTGTGCTCATGCAAAATCTGAAAGACAACTTCAATTCAGTTTTCAAAGCATAAAGGTAAAGGTAAAGGTTCCCCTCGCAGATACGTGCTAGTCGTTCCTGACTCTAGGGGGCAGTGCTCATCTCCATTTCAAAGCCGAAGAGCCAGCGCTGTCCAAAAACATCTCCATGGTCATGTGGCTGGCATGACTCAATGCCAAAGGCGCACGGAACGCTGTTACCTTCCCACCAAAGGTGGTCCCTATTTTTTCTACTTGCATTTTTAAGTGCTTTCAAAACTGCTAGATTGGCAGAAGCTAGGACAAGTAATGGGAGCTCACCCCGTTACACGGCAGCACTAGGGATTCGAACCACTGAGTTGCCGAACTTTCGATCGACAAGCTCAATGTCCTAGCCCCTGAGCCACTGCGTCCCTTTTTCAAAGCATATACAATCTTTATTTATCTGATAGTACCATTTATCACAGTAAATGGTACTATCAGGTTGGCATTTTTTCTCAGTGGGAAGTAACAGGGTCAAACCAGACTGGAATGTGGATGGGAAGCCACTGAGAACTTTGAGGATTGTAGTTTAAAATACAGGAAGTCAAAAATCGACTGTGGGCAGCTCACAAGAAGAAATAAATAGAAAAATAGCAGAACACACAAAAAAATAGTCAAAACGAGTACAAGTACCTTGAGTTGTAATACATACATACATACATACATATATATATAGGTATATATTAAAATGGTTTAAATAGTCTAGATCTGTGTTTCTTAACATTTTAATTCTCAGGATTCCTTTCCAATTTTTAAAACTTATAGTGGATTCCAAAAAAGCTTTTGTTCATATGGGTTACACTTATTAATATATATTCTATTAAAAATTAAAATTGATATATTTTCTGTCACTACCACTTCTCACAATTACTTGATGGGATTTTAATATTGTATCATGTTTTATCATAAAACGGCAAATGGTTTTTATTTCCCGGACCCCCTGAGTGTGTCTTGGGGGATCCCCAGGGGTCCTAGGACCACACTTTTAGAAACACTGTTCTAGATCAATTCCGATGGCCTGCTGCCATATTTTTACATCTCCTTATTATGAAAATCTGAGAATATTTAATTAGATGAAATCTATGGATTTATTTTGATACTGTATTCTCAGCCTACACTGTAAGTTTACTGGGTGGTAAGATTTGGTTGTCTGACTCCCATATTACTTATTTTTAAATTCAGTGTGACCTAGGCCCAAGTAGTTATTGCCAGATACAATCAGTCCTAAACAAACATATTTTATTAGAACAGCTGAGAATTACTTCATTCTCATCTTAGTCCAAATTAATTCCAAAACAAGTCATTTAGAAAAAGTCCTTCGGCCTTATCACAAAACTTTGTCCACTTTGGCACCCTTCCAAAGGATTTTCTTGGCAAAGCCCCACGAACTTCAGAAACAAACGATGATGGCTAGAAACAAATGTAGCAATGTTGCTTTTCTACAAAGAGCCCAAGAGACGTTGCTGCTCTTTTAAGTCTTATGGGAGGGGTCAATCATCTCCAGGTCTTACTCCCGAGTCGTCCTTTTTGCTTTAGCTGCTCTTGCCTTCTGGCAGCTCTTCGCATGCGTACACTAGGAACAGGCTCCTCCTGCTCCTCTGCCTTTCTGCTGTCCACCTCTGGAGGCTTCGGAGTCCGCGCATCACTCCCAGATGGCCCTGGCCCCATCTCTGCCTCTGACACAGAAACCTTGTCCGGGCTTTCACCAGAATCCAGGCTGGCCCATGGTCCTCCCCAGCCTCCTCACTGTCCGACTCCGCTGCTAGCTCCGTGGGCTGCTGGCAGACCACAACATTCAAGTGGATATAACCTGGATGATTCTATGACTCTTCTTCTGTATACATTACTAGATATTGAATAAGTAACTTTGGATGGTGGTCTGTGGACCACTGGTGGTCCGTGAGAAAATGTTGGTGGTCCCCAGAAAAGTTATTTGCATTTTTATATTGCACTAAATCAGGGGTTTTGAAACTATGCCCCCTGGGACAGATATGTGCAATGAATGTTTGTGTTGCTGCAAAGAGTCTCCCCCTTTGAGGTCTTCTTATGAGGGTTGTAGCGAGGCAGAAATTCCAACTTGGGGTCTGCTTCAGCCTCCTTTGTGGGGCTTTGGGTGAAGGCTGGAGGCTGGAGGGAAGTGCCGCTGATGGCTAAGAGCTGGAGGGCCTTCTTCCAGTGGGACTGCATCATGGCCTGGAACTGGCTGACCATCTTAGCCCACTGAGCCTCCACGTGCTGGTACCTGGCACTCTCGCAGGTCTCCCCTCTGCTTGGAAAGCCTATGCTCATAGTCCTTAATGAGGTGCTTCTGCTGAGCCTCTTTCTCGGTCAGATCCAATTTGAACTGAGCTCTTTTGCCAACTCTTTCTTTTTTAAAAAACAAGTTTTTATTGATTTTTTAATTTCCCCCCCTACACACATACATAATTTATGAACAGAGTATTGGCCATATCATATCTTATACCAATGTTGGTGAACCTATGGCACATGTGCCGGAAGCGGCACATGAAACTGTCCTGAGGCCCTCACCAGCTCCTTGTCACGTTCCTGTGCTCAAATGCATGCTGGTCAGCTGGCCATCGGGCGCGCGCGGTGCCGGCAGACTGCGCATGCGCAAGGCGGCACATGTGCTATAGGTTCATCAACATGCATGTGCAAGGTGGCATGCATGCCATAGGTTCGCCAACACGCATGCGCGATGGACCGCTGCACTTCCGGGGTTGTCAACATCTTTTTTATATTGTGGCCACCAAAACTGGATGCAATATTCCAAGTGTGGTTTTACCAAGGCATTATAAAGTGTTACTAACACTTCACGTGATCTTGATTCTATCTGTTGTGACTCGTCCTCCCTCCTCTTCTCAGCCGGGCCTTTCCCGTCTCCAACCAGACTCCGAGTCTGATAATGAAGATGAATGGCCTGGCATGCCTCCAGCCCCTGGCCCTGGCCCCATGCCTGGAGACGATTCCAGAAGTGAAGGGTGTAGCCCAATAAATCTCACTCATACAGCTTGTGTTCCTTTGGCTCAGCCATCAGAGCAGGAAGCCAGCCAGGTATTGGAATTGCTCAGGCCTACTCTTTCTGACCCCTCCCTTTCCCAGACAGCAGATCCAGCTAAAGACAATTCAAAGTGGGAGGATCCTTGCTTCCGGAGATCTGAGAGGCAACGCCAGCAGAAGAAAGGGAGGGGCAGGCCTGGATAAATGCTGAGTCATGGAGCCACACCCCACAGCCTATATAAAGGACCTGCTTTTGGCATTCCAACCTTGAGTCAAGCAAAGTCTTATCGAGTTTGCTGATACCGGACCCTATCGCTGAAGTCACAACTTGGACTCCTGCCTGCCCTGATAAACCTCGAAGGAACTTGGCAAGCTGCAGAGACTTCGTTGCCAAGTTTGTTACGGACTTCCTTGACTCGTTCATCGGAGTGGGGGGGTGGGACACGACACTATCCCATAAATGCAGCCTAGGATTGCATTGGCTTTTTTGGTGGCTGTAATACTGCGTGCTCATATTTAAGTGATTGTCCACTAGGACAGGGGTCAGCAACCTGTGGCTCTGGAGCCGCATGTGGTTCTTTCACCCCTCTGTTGTGGCTCCTTGTCACTCAAAATATGTGTCACAACTGCCAATTTGCGACACCTGCCGGCATGTGATTTATTGAGCTTTTCAACCCCTAGTAAGCCAACTATGGATAAATCCAAGAAAAGAAAAGTTTCAGAAGAAAACAGAACGATTAATTCAACTACATATGTTACTTTTGTGGGTGCTCAAAAATAGTCAGGCACGGGAAGCGTTTTGTGGCTCCCGTTGATTCCTTTTCTGTGGAAAATGGGTCCAAATGACTCTTTGAGTGTTTAAGGTTGCAGACCCCTGCACTAGGACAATGCGTTTCATCAGTTGGAAACCTGATACCAAGTTCCCTCTCTCAGTTACTGCTATTGAGCCAGATTTCACCTGTTCTGTACCAGTACATTTGGTTTTTCTTATCTATGTGTAAAACCAGGGGTGAAATGCTCCCAGTTCAGACTGGATTGGCCGATCCGGTAGTGGTGGCAGGGGGTGGTTCAGAGAACTGGTAGCAAAAATCCATGACCCCCTGTTCATGCCCATCCAATCGCCCTGTTGCCCACTTGCCGCTTCTTTCTGGCTCATTCACTTTTCCCGCCCGAATGGTAGGAATAAATTGTTAAAAAATGCTTTTAAAAGTAAAAAAAAAAGATTGGGCACCACATCACAGTAAGTAGAACAGTGCACACACACACCCGGGCGCGCTGTTCTACTTACCCCATGTCTCCTTTTAGCATGCACTGCGTGTACACACACCTCACATTTGGTGTGTGATGTGCACTGCGCAGGCACGCATGTAGCGTACTTTTGGTGCACAGTGTGCATGCACAGCCAACAAACCGGTAATAAACCAGTTCAGATTTCACCACTGTGTGAAACCTTACTTTTCTCACCATTGAATTTCATTTTGTTAGATAGGGTTAGATTGTTCAAGTCTGTCGAGATCCTTATGAATCTTAAGTGTATCTTCTGGGGTGTTTAGTTTTGCCATCTTGGAGTCATCTACAAATTTGATGTAGATGACTTCTATTCTGTCATCTGAATATAGTTTATGAAGAGATTGAAGAGTACTAGGTCTAAGACAGAACCTCGGGTAGAGAGCTAGAAATTTCAAATTCCAGTGATAAATAAAATATTATTTTATTTTGTCACAACAGTATACACAAACATAATGTATAAGCAAAAGTATGCAACAACTATACTAATTTGATATAATGAAAGGGAACAATAGGACAGGAACGGTAGGCACTTTTGTGCTCTTATGCACGCCCCTTATAGTTTTGAATTGATATTGAATTGATATTTGATAATTGATCATTGATATTGAATTGATATTGAATATTGCCAATACTGAATTGATAGGAGCTCGGGGAAGGATTCACAGCTTTTGTAGAACTAAAGTTGCGTGCTCCATCCCAGAACAGAATGAGAAACCTGGATAACTCTGAGAAGATGCCAGTCTGAGGATGTCAAAGAGAAAAGCACTGTCACCAATTAAAATAATCATAGCAAGCCAGACATTCCATGCTGACTTAACAAATAACAGATCTGAAGTCCTGTGCTACCTTTCAGTTAAAGACCGGGGAGGCAAGAAGACAGACAGGGAGTCTGCATGCTGAATTGCACTCTGAAAAATCTGACCTCAGAATGATTGGCAGAAACCTGTTCCCATCGCTCTGTGATCTTGGCAGCTTCAAAACCCAAGTGTAATCCATATTATTTCTGCTGCTATGACAATTTAATCCTTTATACGAACACCCTCAGCACCTTGTCAAGCGCCCGTTTCAGGCCTTTTGGTTTACACAGTAACAGAAGAGTATTTGGCTGTTTTGCCCCTTTTCTACTCCCACACTGAAAACAACTCTTTTTATGCTTTTCTTTTTGTGAATGCCAGGGTTCTGCAGCTTCTCCTATCAAGGTTGCCAGCTGCTCTTTATTATAGTCTTTATTTCAGAGCTTGCATATTATTCCTGAGCAATCCGAGAAAGAAAAAACCCAGCTTTGATTTCAGTATCTTTTAAAAAAAGAAAACTATTGTGCCTTTTTTTCAGATTACATCCCAGAGTTTGATAAATTATATACAATGCAAACATAGATTGGTGGGTCATGCATGCATGTATCAGAATGCATTGAGTACACAAACATGTGCATGAATGCAATCAGAAAACGAATCTATACTGTATTAAATTCAACTCTTTCAAGGAATTAATGTAATAAAGATTGAAGTTCTTCTTAGACATCACTAAAAGGGTTTAGAAGCCAAGTTCCATGGGTTTGTTATAACAACAACAACAACAACAACAACAACAACAACAACAACAGAGTTGGAAGGGACCTTGGAGGTCTTCTAGTCCAATCCCCTGCCCAGGCAGGAAACCCTACACCACTTCAGACAAATGGTTATCCAACATCTTCTTAAAAATTTCCAGTGTTGGAGCATTCACAACTTCCCATCTTCTTCCTATCATGTGTACCACACAAAGTTTGAAAAGAGTTGCATTCTCTTTCACTCTCCAAATTGGTGAGAAGTTCCACAGATAGTCCGTGAAGCATTTCTTTTGGTTGAAAGTGTTTGCTTTGATAACATATTCTCTATAGGCAAAACAGAATATTGGCAGCAAATGGATATGTTATAAGAAGTCAGCAGGTGGACAGAGAAAAGGGCTTGAGAATACTTCTTCCAGGCATTTATCTAGTTTAAATTAACTACAGGTAGCAATTATTAGCTCTCACTGTAGATTTAGTATTCAGAGAAAGGCTCACACTCCTTGATTCCACCCCAATATGTGTTGACAGTTGTGCCATACATGGAGGTAATTGGTGTGAACAGACATAATTCTAGTCTATATCAATTACTTTATACCTACATACAGTCCTTAAAGACCTGTTATTGAAACTACTTACTGACGAGTAGCTGATTATGGTGCACACATTTGTTCTAAAGAAAGTATGTCCAGAAGCCTTTCCACACATTACACAACATGAACATCTGTGAAGTGATGTCCTTCGGGCAGGCAGAGGGGCTACTAAATAGATGCATCATTGGGGCAGAGTTGTTGCGTATGGCCAAGTCATACTACCAGACTTCATTTATAGCAAAGGTTCCAGCAATACAGCTGTGGTACTGCTCAGTATTATTATTATAATTATATTCTTGGTTGCACAGTCAGCCACATGTTTAGACAAGATTTGGAATTTTTATTTACTTATCAAGTGCTTCCTGTTATTATTGTTGCTACTTTGTCATGCCATTGTTTGTAATCAGTCTGTGTGATCTTGTGGTACATAAGTAGGTGGGCCACTGCTTCTTCAGCTTCTTTGCAGAGGTGGCATTTGCTATTAATACTATTATTGTTTGTTCACGATGATGTGAAGTCCTAACTGCCAGGTTTTTTAGCTGGTATTGGTCCTCATCCACATTGAGTTCTTCCCAAGAACTAAAATGTTGTAATATATTGTTATACCATATGTGCCAATCCAAGTAGTGGGACTTTAGCAATTGACAGATGGAAATTTTGTCAATGCACAGATTTTCTAAATGCTGTCCAAGATTTTTTGGGTATGGCATCCAGTGTGGCAAAAACCACTGGAACCACCACAGCTGCTTTATGCCATAATATTATTATTATTTTGATTTGTATGGCCACTCATTTCATCTAAGTGACCCTTAGTGGCTCACAACGAATAAAACCCACAACCCAATAAAACAAGCTAAAAAACCCCACAACATATAAACATTTAGAAACCATCAATTCTTAAATTAAAAAAAAAATCATGATCAGCAGCATTCTTATCTCATATCCATTGAATAAAGCCATTGTAAAAACTACCCACCTTGTATTAATTATTTGAATTGATTATTCAATTATCCAGTATGGAAAAGTTTTATCCATGCAGCTTCTACCCCAGAGCACACTTTAGAAGCCAATGTGTTCAAACAGATTTTAAAAATCACATTTTTAGTTTTGACCAAGAGCTGGATCCATATCTGCACCCTCTCTCTAAAGAGTTCAGCGACTCTGGATTAACGGCACCTCTTTCGACCTCTGTTTTTCATTCCAGATGGCCTCAGAGAAGGAAAGAATACCAGGTTGACATGTCTGGTTCCATCCAATAAAGAAGCTTATTTTCTGGTTAAGCATCGAACTAGCAGAAAACAAGCTTGATAATTTCAGAGTTATGAGATGGTCAAATTAACTGCTTTAATTAATTAAAAGAATATATCTAGCTTTGTTTCCACTCAGAAACTGTTTCTAGACTTTTGAGTTCAAGACAGAAAACAAATGAAACTCTCACTTTGGGATTTATCAATTAGATTGGTTTGCTGTTATAAAAATGGCTTTGCATGCTAAGAATGAAAAGTAAAAAGTTGAGGTTGTATTTTGTTATTTTTATTCTACTGCACTGAAAAAAAATAAAAGTTAAAGTTTTGTCTTTTTTTCATATATTTATTTGTTTACTTATTTGTTTATTTTATTTATTTAATTTGTTTGCTGCCTATCTCACCACAATGGCCATACCCTATACTTCTCTTTCACTCTCTTTTCCCTCATCCATTTCCTATTAGAGCCATGGTGGCGCAATGGTTAGAGTGCAGTATTGCAGGCTACTTCTGCTGATTGCTGGCTACCTGAAATTTGGAAGTTCAAATCTCACTGGGCTCAAGGTTGACTCATCCTTCCGGGGTAGGTAAAATGAAAAACCCAAATTGTTGGGAGCAATATGCTGACTCTGTCAACCACTTAAAGAGGTCTGTAAAGCACTGTGAAGCTTTATATACATACATACATACATACTTCCTCACACACCTCAATAGCCTACACCCCAAAATACAGTTCACCATGGAAACAGAAGTTAACAGCCAACTTCCCTTCCTAGATGTCTTAGTCTACAGGAAACCCAATGGCTCCCTAGGATACACCATCTACCAGAAGAAAACACACACAAACCGCTATCTGCATGCACTCTCACACCACCACCCAGCACAGATCAACTCTGTAGCCAAGACACTCATCCCTAGAACAAAACGCTTAGCTGACGAACAACACCTAAAAACCGAACTACACACTCTCACAAACGTACTAACATCCAATGGATTCCAGAGAAATAGGATTACCAAACTAATCCAAAAAGAACCCCCCACTAAAATCCAAGACAGAGAACAAGAAAATGGCACAGCCCTCCTCCCATAGATAAAAGGCACCACAGACAGAATCAGCAAGATCCTCCACAAACACAACATCAAGACAGCATTCTGCACAAACCGAAAAATATCCACCATCTAAGAAACCCCAAAGACAAAATTGAGTTAGAAAATCAAGGAGTATATGAAATCCCATGCACCGCCTGCCCCACCACATACATCGGACAAACCAACAGAAGAATAAGTGCACGCATTGAAGAACACAAGAACTCAGTCAAAAAAGAGGAACCAACTTCTTCCCTGGTCCAACACTTAAAGCCACAGGACACGATATTGACTTTAAAAAGACCAGAACTATCGCCAAAACTGAACACTTTAACAACAGAATAATCAGAGAAGCCATCGAGATAGAAAAACGCCCACACAGCATGAACAAACGAGATGATACCTCCCGCCTACCAGCCATTTGGAAACCCGCCCTTATTGACAAACGAGTCCCTAACACGAGGAATGACACCAGACCCACACTCACGAGGTCCACACAGGATGTCACCACCACACACTCAGAAAGCAGACCCAAACCCACACTGATCATGAAGCACGACCAAGGACCAGAAGCCAGACCGCAGCTGCAACATTAGCCATTTCAAACCCCTCCAATCCATACATGCAGCAGACTGACACCCACTATGAAGATGTAGCACGACCACAAACACGAAGCCAAACAACAGCAATGCAGCTCACCAGCTCAAATCCCCGTGCAACTCAGACTAATCGGAGCACAACCAAGCCCCCACTCAAACAGGACACACCCCAGCCAATCAGAGCACAACCCCCATCCAATCAGAGCACAGCCAAGCTCCACCCAATCAGTTCAAACCCCCACTAGCAGTTAAAAAGGAAGAAACAGCTGCAATCACATATTGCTCCCAGAAGCACGAAGCTGAAGCCTGAAGATGACGAATGAGACTTCGTCGAAACGTCGCCAAGACACTTCCAATTTTACGCGGGAGAAAACTCGAATAACCAAAGACCTACATACATACATACATACATATGAATGTCAGAATTATATGTTTGGAAACATCCCAAATGGGAATAGATATTCCAGAACTCAATACGATTTGTTCAAAAAGTCAGTAGATGAGAGCTCTTCTAGGACCTTGAAGAGCTGCATGCTAAATGATGTCAAGAGACTAAGCTGTCAAGGATACTGAAGGAAAGAAATAGCTGTGATTGCTTCTTGTGACAGACAGCAATAGGTATATTTAACTGCATTCAGGAAATAAATAACCCAATAATATTATTTTCCTCTGGGTAGCAAAATCTGGACAAGTCTAACAGGCTTCTTATTCTTTTAAAGCTAGTTGTCCTGTAATAGCTGCTAATATTCCTGGTATGTGTGTGTCTGTGTGTTTGTGTCTGTCTTTCTGTCTGGCTCCATCCATCATCTATCTATCTATCTATCTATCTATCTATCTATCTATCTATCTATCTATCTATCTATCTATCTATCTATCTATCTATCTATCTATCTATCTATCTGTCTATCTGTCTATCTATCTATCTATCTATCTATCTATCTATCTATCTATCTATCTATCTATCTATCTATCTATCTATCTATCTATCTATCTATCTCACTGCCCCCTCCCTTCCTTCCTCTCTCTCTCTCTCTCTCTCTCTCTCTCATCTATCTATCTATCTATCTATCTATCTATCTATCTATCTATCTATCTATCTATCTATCTATCTATCTATCTATCTCACTGCCCCCTCCCTCCCTCCCTCCCTTCCTCTCTCTCTCTCTCTTATCTGTCTGTCTGTCTGTCTGTCTGTCTGTCTGTCTGTCTGTCTGTCTGTCTATCTATCTATCTATCTATCTATCTATCTTAGCACCCCCAAAATATTGGATTACCTGCAGGCAGACTTGCACACAAGCATTCTTTCCCATATATAGACGACTGCAAATGTTTATCCATGTCAAGCAAACAATATAATGATGCATCGAATCAAATTTAGAAATAAGTATTTTACTTGGGGATTAACCTCTCAGTTGTCCTGTATATTAAAAATGTTTGTCTTCCTTGTCCTTACCCTGAAAAAGAATTGCTTCTAAAACTTCTCCTTGTTGGCATGAAAACATTCCCACACTTAAACTTTACCCATGATAAATGTTGCTTTTATGTTTCAGTTGCACTTGACCTTCTGAAACCTTTTTAGAGAATCTCACTATATTGTTTGGCTTTGGTTCAAAATGGGACACGCAGTGGAGAATTAAAAGATATCTACATGGTTGTTTTTTAAATTTGAAAAACACTTTTTGAAGAGTTGGCTATTTGGGATGCAGAATTTAGATTATTCTGCATTTCTATTTTTATAGGTTGAATTTTGATTCTGCTATTGTTAAAGTGTAGTCATTCTTCAGGTGAATATTAAAGAGCCTTTGCATTTGAATAATATTATAAATTAGAAATATATTCATTAGATAACTTGTAGCTTAGATTCATTCATTCCTTTTAATGAGTGCCTTTTTCACATATTTGAGCCTTGGACTAGATCAGGGATATCAAACTCAATTTCATTGAGAGTTATGTTTGACCTCGGGGGGACGGGGCGGATGTGGCCAGTGTGGGAATGACCAGCTCGACATCATTAATGTTGGGGACACCTGCCTGAGAGCTCTGCCAGCAAAAACAGACTTCCAAGCTCCGTTTTCAGCTGTGATGGCCTCCTGCAACCCTCTGCCAGTGAAAACTCAGTGAAAACTCAGTGAAAACTCAACCCTCCTGAGCTCCGTTTTCACTGGCAGAGGCACCACGGGCCAGTCCTTCAGTGTTTCCAGGGTGGCCCTCAGGCCAGATCTAAGTACCCCATGGGCCGGATCTGGCCCCCAGGGCCTTGAGTTTGACACTCCTGCACTAGATGGTTTAATTGACTTTGATTTTGACAATAAATGTAGTAACATCTGATTGAAGGCAGAGAGCTTTGGATACAGGAAAAAGTATCTAGTAAAGTGTAGTTTGTCTGTCAAAATTAGTATTTGATAATGGTTTATATTCTCCTGGGTATGTCTTGAGCGAGATTTTACTTTTGGCTTTTACATTCCACAGAAAGTCTATAAAATCAGCAGGGACAGTACTAATAAATTTATAATGTTGTTTTGTATTTCTGAACAAGGTATCTCAGTAATTAAGTGAAATATTTATGATGAATATAAAATAATGCAAATTCATTTGTTTGCCTGAAAGCTGGCTTGTTATTTATCTAGATTTAGCTTTGAATTATAATTTAGACCAAATATCACTCTAAACAATAATGATATTTAATTCAGGAAAACTCAGTTTATTGATATTGGGGCCATATACAGTAAAACATTTTGGTAAATTCTGCAAAAGATTTTCAGAGAAATAGCAGTATCTAAAGTTGTGTTCTATTATTTTTCTCATTAGAGCTATTGCAAATCTTTCCAATGGCTAGAGTGGATTAGGATCTATTATATTATACTGAAACAAATTACACACATATATAAATTGCATAAAGAGGTCTTGATTTAAGTTCAGATTTTTGCTATTCCACTAAAACGTTCCAGGTTAAATTTCAACAAAATAAATGGGACTATAATCCTCTTGTCCAACAAAAAAACATTAAAAAAAATCCAAAGGACACATTTAGAAATGGATACTTTCATTCTTTTTTGAACTTTGTCTAGTTAGTATACTGTTAGTATACAGTAATTCTGTAATAAAATAGGATTCTTTATTTATCATTGAGAGAAAGCTTGTTTTCTGTATTTGTGAAGATTTGCCTGATCATCATAAATTGTTTTTTCAGCTTTAAAAAAACGCAGTATTCATGATAGTTGACATGCATGTATTCTTTTCTAGCAAAGAGAAGAGCTTGTCTAGTATTTGCTATGTATGAAGCAAACACCTGTGAAAGCTTTCTTCACATCCAAAGATACATGAAAAATAAAAATAGGCAGGTGATTCCCTGAAATTCTCTTTTTTGGCATTTCCCAGTAATGCATGAAGAAGCTAAAAATACAAAATGGACTGAATTTTGGGCCATGCAACATTAAATTTATTGAGTCTGTTTGGTAGATTCTGGAGTCAGATACGTATTTGTTTACAAATTTGCAGAGGGTTAAAACATTACCAGCTTGTCTGAGCTGGACCAGAAAATAGATTTCTCTTCTGAGATTTTGTAGGGATAGTGACATCCTGAGTTCCGATTGCAGGTTTCTAGCTGTAAAACATTTTCCAAATATCTAAACTGATATTAGCTTCTAGAGGTAACAAGAGGAAGAATATTGTATAAGACTGGTCTAAGAAAGGCAGCTCTTGGTTTAAAGGCAGTGAAGACAGCTCCCTGAAAATGTCTTTAGTTTAAGAGATGGACAAGCCAAGGTCATGTTAAAAATAAAATATTGCAGGAAAGAAGATCTGGAGCTTTTAAAATGCTACCATCTATTAGCAACTGGGTAATAGACTGCATAGGCTGTCATTGTGCTGCAAAACTTCAAGGAAACCATGAGTTGGCAGCAAGTAGAGACACAAAACTCATGGTTTTTAGTACTTGTTCTAGTAATTGTCCCATGAACTGTCCCATTATGTAGCCATGAGCTACATAATTAGAAGGCCTTTCTATAGTATATGAACCCTTCCACTCAATTACTCACTTTATTTATGTATTAGATTTTTAGATTGCTACAATCCCAAAATAGTGGCTATATGCTTATTTTTAAAAATGCTTCTAGATCTCAAGTGAAAATATATTCTCATTCTGTCTCTCTCTCTCTCCCTCCCTCCCTCCCTCCCTCCCTCCCCCCCTCCTCCTAATACAAGGTTAGAATCCTGGAATATTCAGGTTTAAACTGATATATAATATACATTTAAAAACTGTACCGATAGGATGCAAAATTAGTGTTTGAAGATGTCTCATTTTTAATCCTGGATGTGGCAGCATCTTCACAGATGGAATTAGTACACATTTTGGGGGGCTCTCCTAGATTCATGGCTTTTGCTAGTACAGCAAGAAGTTGCCAAAAGGTATTTTGCACAGATCCATCTCAAATGCCAATTGAACTCTTTGCTGGACTTTCAGACTCTGCTCAAGGTCAGTCATGCCATGCTCACCTGTTGTTTCAATTTCTGTAACACAATCTACATGGAGATGTCATTGAAAACCCATTTGGAAGTTACAGCTGGTTCAGAATGTGACCTCAGTATGTCCATGTGATATTTAAGGTAGGCAAGCTACGTTAGTTTCCAGTGGGTTTCCTCATACAATTCAAATTCTGACCATCAGCTACAGGGCTGTATGGTTCACAGCCTGCTTATCTATTGGGCCACTTGTCTTCCACTGTCTTTGTCCATCCTATAATATTTGATAAATTGTCTACAGAGATTCTCAGTCATCCCAATCAGGGTTGTCCCAAAGGTGCTTTTTCAAGAGGCAACTGGACTTTCTTTGTTTTTCCTTGAAGATGTTTCACTTCTCATCCAAGAAACTTCTTCAGTTTCAGAACTGAAGAAGCTTCTCAAATGAGAAGTGAAATGTCTTCAAGGAAAAATAGAAAAAAGTCCAGTTACCTCTTGGAAAAGCACCTTTGGGGTTTGATAAATTGGGCACCTTTCAAGTCCATTCTGTTAAACAATGCCATCTTGTGGGATCCTAGGAGTGTACCTTCTCTGTCACTGCTCTTGTTCTCCAAAAATATCATTTCCCAGAGGACAGTCTGTTACTATCCTTCTTCTTCTTTAGAAAGGCATTAAAAACCTAGCTTCTCAAATAAACCACAGGCCAATGTATTTTATGATCCCACTGAACAATGACTGATGAGGGATGGCTGAAAATGTTTGTTAATGTAATCCCTCATATAATATTTCATTGTTCTACATTTTATATTCTGATTATTTCTATTGATTTTTTCATATAACTGCCTCAAGTTTTCCAACTTGGTGACCATGTAAGCACTACTACTACTACTGTGTTTTCCCAAAACTAAGACCTCTCCGGATAATAAGCCCAATCGGGCTTTTCAGCGCATGCAATAAAATAAGTCCCACCCAAAAATAAGCCCTCCACTAACTACTTACACGCATGTGCAGCCGGTCTCACCATTTCCTCTGGTTGCTTGACGCACAAACAACATGAGGTGAGGAGGTGAGGCCGGCCGGGGCGGGGGGGGAGAAGTGTGGGACATGCCACATGTGCCTCCACAGACTTCTGAGGATCCGGTGGCCGGGCAAGGTGACAAACACAGAAGTCCTCTCCAGGGCAGGCCTGCCATCAGTTCACACCCTGCTGATTAAAACCCAGACATGCTGGGCAGGCCATGTTGCAAGGATGCCAGACCTCCGCATCCCCAAACAGCTCCTCTATGGTGAGCTGTCTCAAGGAAAGCAATCGCACGGGGGACAAAGGAAGCGGTACAAAGACACACTGAGAGCTTCTCTCAAGTCCCTGGATATCAACACCACCTCCTGGGAAACCCTGATCGATTGACATGGTGCATGTTGATCCACCGAGGCTGTCAGACATTTCAAGACAGAAGGACAACCATAGCACAAGAGAAGCGAGCACTCTGCAAAGCCAGAGCTGCAAATGCTGCAATAATGGTTGCCCACACATGTCTGCCCAACATGTGGCAGAACATTCTGTGCCTGTATAGGCTTTACCAGTCACCTGCAGACATACCGTGAACAGCACACAACTCGTTAGATGTCAAGGTCCTCTTCAAAAATAATGGACGGACATCATTATTTAGCGGTACTACTATATGTTCTATACTTGGACAATTAGGTTATTTATGGGTATTGAAATTTCTTCTTGCTTAATTCTACCCATTTTGTCTTATATATAACTCCCTCAGCCAAACTACATTAGGAAAAGACTGCTTTTCTGTATTATCTTAGCTTTTCTGCTCAGCTTGTTAAACTCTCTTATCGAAGTTGGACAGGACTGGCCAAGAAAAAATTATCCATGCATTTGAAAGGATGGACATGCTTCAGTAACTTTGGAGGATGGGATGGTTTGCACATTTGTTTTTTTCTTGGTAGGGTTCTATCCCTTTGCATCAGTGGCAAAATCCGAACCGGTTTGCTACCGGTTTGCTGGGTGCGCATACGTGCCATGTGCCAAATGTCCACTGCATGTGTATGCACATATGCAATGCGCACCAAAAGGAGGCTTGGGAAGGTAAGTAGAAGTGAGGGGGGGGATAAGCTGTAGTGCGTGATTTAGCTTCTCTAGAAAGCAGGATTTCCTGCTTTCTAGCAAAGCTAAACTGTGCTGCACAGTTGATCCCCCACCCTTCGCTTCTACTTACCTTCCCAAGCCTCCTTTTGGTGTGTGTTGTGCATGTGCACATGTGCAGTATGTGCCAAAAGGAGGCTTGGGAAAGTAAGTAGAACAGCGAGGGGGGAGGAATCAGCTGTGGCACGCAATTTAGCTTTGCTAGCTAAACCCCACTGCACAGCTGATCGTTGGAAATACCGGTTCAGAGGAACTGGTAGCTTTTTAAAACTTTTTTAACTAGTTAGCTTTTTTAGCTGACTACCAGTTTGCCCAAACTGGTAGCTTTTTAAACTGCTGGTTCAATCGAACCGGTAGCTAACTCTGGTAGCTTTTTTTTACTATCCATTTGCCCGAACTGGTAGTTTTTATCACTACGGATTCTCCCGAACCAGTGCAAACCGGTAGCATTTCACCCCTACTTTGTGTTCTCTTAAAAGTCTTATATGGGAACCAGCGATGACAAGAGATATTGAGAGGTCCTCTTGAGTAAGGAGACACACTTGTACTTGTACTGATCAGAAACAGATTTCAAAAAACTGCTCCACCCCTGCTGTAGTCTCTTTGGCAGTGTCTGAGTGGTTGTCAGTGATGTCATAAGAATATTTACGAGACCTCATAAATGGATGTCTCTGACTATTTTCCTTATTTTTATGTACAAATTGCATTTTATAATGGCAATAAAGCACTGGAGACTGCACATTTCTGAGTGATTATTGCATTTCTCAGGTGGTTAAAGCTGCTGTAACAGCTTTTCATCTCAAATTTCAAGAGCTCTTGCCCACCGTTGAAGTCGGTAACATGCTACATGCATGTGGGTGGGGATTCATTTTCTACTGATTTCATGTCTGAGGGCAGATTTGTTCCTTTTACAAATGTCTCCTCTTAACACAGAGAGAACTTCTGTGGTTGCTGTCTGCATCTCAGGGTGCTTCTAGACAACAGCTGCTGGTGCTACAGACCAAAAGACATCTTGTCATCACTTATATCTCCATTTAATAGGGTGTTTTTTTTGTAGTCATAAGAACATAGAAATTGAACTAATAATGGGAAAAAAGAGGGTTATAAATGGAAGGCACAAATGGTTTGGGACAAAATGATAGCATTTGCTTGGTGATATCATTATGCCACCCCAATGTACTTGCATTCTAATGACCAATGCAAGAGCATAAATTATGGCATCACACAATAATGTCATCATGTATATTTTGTTTGGACCGTTTCATTTAAGATCCTAAAGCAAGCTAATGTTTGCTTAAGAAACATCTTTTGAAAGCATCCTTGGAAGCAGAGATGTAAATATTTGCGCTTTGTGAAACTTTGGATTTAAAAGCTAAACGGAGCTCTAGAGTGTGCTAGTTTGCAACTCTCCAATCCAATCCAATCCAATCCAACCCAAACCAATCCAATCCTATGAAAAGCAGCTGTGGAAAGCAACCCAAAAATCCAAGGTAAAAATACAACTGGTCAAAGTTGGTCCTGGGCTGCTACATGAGTGCCCTTGCCTTCTCTGAAGCATCTGTTGGCCTTTGAATCGGAAGTTCTACATAACCTTGGCAAAGGCACTGAAGGGTTGAGATGGATGAGGCAGGAACTAGTATTTTTCCAGATCAACAATGGCCATTATGTTAACCTATGACAACTGCTCATTTTCAAGGCTACCAAATGCTGTGCCATGTACTTATTAATTCAGAAGGGCAGGAGGAAAAAAAAAAAGACAAGTATTTAAACTTCCAAGAGTATGGTGTTTTTTTTTATTTTAAAAAAAGAGAAAAACATTTTGGCATTAGCTGTGGACAGTCAACTGTTATGTATGGCTTCTTGCCTGCAAAGAAGACTCTAATCTAGCCAAGCCATGTTTGACAGTTTTCAGTCAAGGCAAGCCAAGCAGCCAACTAAGCCATGAAGCTTCAGGACACTTGTTCTTTATTGCTGGCCCAGCTCAGAAGTTTGACTCAACCCGGTTCTTTTTAAAAAGAAACTCAGAAATAAACCATGACTTAAAAGAAGGAGAGGGGGGTATTTGGCAACTGTGGTAATAATAGTAGTTTAATTTATTCTGTGCTTATAACTCAGTGCAGTAAAGACGTGGAATAAGAACACCCATACAACCACATATTGCAATAGTTTATAGTATTACATTATAAAAGAAAAGTCCACGGCATATAATATTAAACTTTGAATGTATAAGCCATCAGTTATTTATTTATTTTAAATCAGTGCCCATGAGAAGAAATATTTAGTGGGGTTTTTTTTAAATTAAATTGTCTGATTCATGTAATTCTGGAGGCAGTATATTGGTTATAACAGATGAGAAAAAAATCTATTAAAATCATATAAGTTTCATATATTTCAACATTATGTTTTAATTTTGAAATAATAAATTAAATTTTGAATGTTGCCCAGGTTTCCTTCTTTTTCAGTATAAAATTAGTTCAAAAGCTGAGAGTTGTCAGATTAAGCCAACTTTTAAATTCTGGGTCACAAGCATTCCTGTATGTGTAGATAAACTCTGATTTTACAGTTCAAACTCAATGTGTCCAAAGTTCTTCATACTTTTGAAGATCCTAGATTTTGATGAGTTTAACCCTTCCTTTCAAAACCCTGCTTCACTGTAGTTATTATAGCTAACCTATCAGGAATTACAAGCAGACACATCTATAAGACGTTTATCAAAATTCCTTAAAATTGAATACTTCTCTAGCATAGAAAGGATGAGAGCCATTGATTGGATAATAGAGAATATTCCCATATTCTGTTCCAAATTTCTCTGATATCATATTTTAAAGGCAAATCTGTTTTATGACATCTTAAATATTTCTTTGAAATTCCTTTTTCTGAGTGCACTCTCCTGCCCTTACTCCATCAATGTGGAGAACATCAATTCATCTCACCTATGCTACACTGCATATGATGCCCTTCAACCTCTTCTCCAAAGCACCTGAAGACAGAAGAAGAAACAATGGATGGAAACTAATCAAGGAGAGAAGCAACCTAGAACTAAGGAGAAATTTCCTGATACTTAGAACAATTAATCAGTGGAACAACTTGCCTCTATAAGTTGTGGGTGCTCCAATACTCGACATTTTAAAGAAGAGATTGGACAACTATTTGTCTGAAATGATATGGGTTTCCTATCTGAGCAGGGGGCTGGATTAGAAGACCTCCAGCTCTGTTATTCTGTTATGCACAGAGGAAGAAGACCTCATGCTGGCAAGAGAAAAAGCTGTCAATATGTCCCAATACTGAGTAAATGTCAATCTGGTGTTGAATGTTATATGTATATAATTTGAAGGTGCTACTAGCAATAGGACTTAGACTTATATATCACTTCATAGTGCTTTTACAGTCCTCTCTAAGTGGTTTACAGAGTCATCCTGTTGCCCCCAATAATCTGGGTCCTCATTTTACCCACCTCGGAAGGATGGAAGGCTGAGTCAACCTTGAGCCGATGAGATTTGAACTACCAAACTGCAGCTAGCAGTCAGCTGAAGTAGCCTGCAGTACTGCACTCTAACCACTGCGCCACTCGGCTACTGATACAAATAAAGAAAAAATTCCATCACTTCAGGCATAATTTGAGTAATGTTCCCATTAAACACTTCGTTATCTTCCTATATAATTTCAGAAGAAAAGGATTTCTTCTCATCCTTTTTCATCTACATTCTTCCTCTTCTTTTCATTCTCCACAGCTGTCAGCTCTTGGTCATGACCATGTCTACTAAACTACCAACCTTCTCTCCTGATTTAGTCACCCACTGGTTTCATTCTCCCCACTGTTCCTCAACACACCTACCCATCACAATCATTCCTAAAACCAACCCAACTGAAATGAAATTTAGGGTCTTGGAAACAAAATGTCAATTCACTGCTATTTAAAAAAAAAAGCTCAGAGGTCCCATTTAATACGGTAAAAGCTACCAATAACTTGGCTGCACCCACTCATGGGGGAGGCGGGTGCAGCCATGTTACATACATGCACAAAATCAGGATTTTTGTTTCATTACAGTAGGGCTTTTTTTGGGAGGGGGAAATCACTTTTTTTGTTTTAATTATTATTTTTAGCATATGGCGTAACAAATCGTGGACTTACAATGTATATTAATATTTTAATGATATCTGCAATACCATTGGAACTCCCCAGGTAGTCAGCAGGGATTGCCAATGATCCCTAATAAAAAATAAAGTAAAATAATACATATCTTTCAAATGCCCAAAAAGTCATAATATTTTGGAATTTCATCCCATAACTCTATAATCTAATGAGAGTTGGCTGTAGCACAAAATTGCAGTCCTTAAAAAAACACCAAATATCTGAAATATTTAACTTTGGGAGGATTTATATGCCATGATGCCTGTGGCTACTGCATTCTGGAACTTTAACCCAAGATATGGTCATTACTTTTCTATTAGTTTCCCACTAATAGAGAACAAAACCATGTGAACTTTTTGGGCAGTTTTGCTTGGACACCATCCATGGGTGGCTATTTTAAGGAGATGAGTAAATCAATAGGAATATTATGGACATGGGACTGGAGGTTCAACTTCATCCCATGTTCTATGCATGGATGAGTAATGCTGCCAACTAGGCACAAGTTTTCCAACTTTTGTTGTTACCCCTGTTCACATGCCACAGGGTATTACTGTGATGTAGATGTGTGCATGTATTCAAACTCCCAATGGATTTCTATCTCTTGGCTGCTGCTGAAAAATGATAGCAGAGAGAGCCAAATCTATCATTCAGAACTCAATTCATGACCATCATTAGATAAAAATTCCGAAAGGATGGATGAGAAAAATTCAATACAATCTGACACTTTCTCCTACTTCCATTCATGATGTAGCATTCAATTCTCTTCTGCCTAAAGTTCAATAAAGCATTCTCAGAAATGTCTCTAAAATGGCTTGTGCTGGGGATAGATTCACATATTGTACGGCTGATTGTTCTGATACTCATATTTTGTTTCCCATCACTGTAATGCCATGATATCGGCTGTTCTCTTCCAGAATCTCCATCAGACAAAACAAACAACGGTGGTATGGTAGTGAAGGCCTTGTACTAGGACCAGGAGATCCAGATCAGCTAGTGGAGCTCACACAGTAACTTCGGAGCAATCCCTTTCTGTCAGCCCAATTTTCCTCACTGCTTTTCTGTTGTGGGGAAAAATGGTGGAGGAAGTGCTATTATTTATTATGGCAGGGGTGTCAAACACAAGGCATCAGGCCTGCAGTGTGGTTGGATCTGGCCTGCAAGGCCATCCTGGAAAATGTAAGGGGCTGGCTTGCGAGGCTTCGGCCTGGTCTACCCGGTGAGAAGAGGAAACATGTCAACAGTTTGGGGAGTGATGTCAAGCTGGCCACGCCCACCCAGTCAGTTACATCCACCGCCCCCCCCCCAAGGTCAACCACAGCCCCGATGCAGCCTTCAATGAAATTGAGTTTGATACCCCTGATTTATGGCATCAGAGGTCATGCAATCACTGATTTATAAAGTGCTGTTGTGAGCTCCAGAAAGAAAGGCAGGATATGCATCTAACACAAAATATATATTTCTGGAAATATTATTCTCTCTTTTCAGCTAAGAATTCCATTAGCCAAAAGATGACTATTTCCACTGTATCTCATAACTTCCATAAATGAACCCTATATGGACATTATACTTCCAAAAAGCCCACAGGCATGTGAACTTCCTCTCAAACATTATTGGAGGAAGAAATTGGAAACATGCATGGTTATTTAGCAGTGAACTTGTTGCTTTTTTTGTGGGGGTGGTGGGGTGGAATATGTGAACCTTCCTGAATATACCCATATTCCAAGATTTTCTCATGACTTAGTCCTTCTGCCAGGTTCACCTTAGATAGCCTGTGCTTACGTTTTGTACAGTTAGGAGATTTTTTTGGAAGACCTTGAGTTTGGTGTTTTTACTTCATCCAAATTATATTTCCATTACAATAAACTGGTTTTCATAAATCAGGTCGCTGATTTGTTGGTGATAAGACCTATTTTGCTTGGAAGAATGTACAAGAAGATTCATCACCGAAGTGTCCATTTTAAGTTCAGGTCAGCCAAACCTAAGTAAAATGATACATAATCGCAGTTCAACCTCAGTATACCGCTAACCAGATCTCAAAAATTATAGGTTAGACTTTCAAAGGTAAAAAAATAAATACGGACAGGAAATTCCAGCTACCAATGAAAGTAAGTGGGAATTATATAAGTTAAGAACTACTTTGGGAAATGCATGTATTATTTCTTTAAAAATAGGAGAACTTTATGGAGCTGCACTAGGAAGAATCAAACAAATATAGAAGCAAAGTATTTTAACCCTCTATATGTATATATGTTGGAGGTTGAAAAATTGGCATTTGTAGGACTCCCTCTATCATTAAACTCAGGCTCTATGCCAATTGATCTTCACTCACAACATAATGAGTAACTTTAACATCCAGAGCCTGTTTGGTGTAGTGTTAAAGCATCAGGCAAAGAACTGGGAAGCCATGAATACCTTAATCTCACTTCAGATGGATACTTTAAGCCTTGAGAGGTCATCTTCAAATTGGCTGTTCATGGTATCTGCTACTTACAAGGAACCATCTTAATGTCTCAACCTGCCATGTCTCCTGTAAGAAGATGTGTGAATTGCAAAGGTATCTGTTACAAACCAAGATGATAAAAGCAGGATTAGACATGCATTACAATCTTACAAGGCAACTCTCAACATTTTGTATTTGCATGCCAATGTTGCACACAAGTATATACTTCCTGAGGTTTGTGTTGTGATGGCATGCCTCATGTTTTGACATTCCATGTCCCCTGTCCACCCGATATCTATGCAAATGTATAAAAAACTCACTTCTCTTTTACATACTCATTTTATCATTGAGATAAATATTTCTAAATATTTCATGTATTTTTGAATTCCCATTTCTTCTATTATGATGTAGCATGACTTAGAAGTTAATGATTTAATTGTGGAACATGACATAAGTATATAAGCAAGACCAGCTTTGTTTGGAATGCAAGACATATTTAAGTGGATTCTCTCTCTTTATTGCTAGCAATAAAAATATTTAATAATTAACATATTTTATCCTAAATAAAACATATTCAAAACACATTATTTCTACTAAAATATGGCCATTAACTACACACTCATTTTTATATTAGTTTGGAAACGTACAGATCAAACTTTGCAACAACTGAAGGCCCCCAAGCACATCTTGCTTCTTCTCTGTGGTTTGTCTCTGTACTTTTAAGGACTGTCCTATAAATTACAGGTTAGGCTCAGAGTTAGGCCAAGGCTACCAGTAATACTAGGATTAGGGTTAGGATCAGGTTAGGATTAGGGTTAGGATTAGGATTAGGGCTAGGGCTAGGGCTAGGGTTAGAGTTGGGGTTAGGGCTAGGGCTTGGGTATATGCATAAATGAGTTTTAGAGAAGCTGTTTCAGATTCCAACAAAGTTTAGGCAGAGTAGGTTTGTTAAGTCAACTCAGGTTAAAGAGTTATGTTCAATCTTTTAAATTCTTTAGAAAGAAAAAAGGGTATCTGATATTTAAACCATTTGTGGCTTGAAATAAGATGAATTCTGAGTAACAGCTTGATTTCATCTTTTTTAAAAATAGGGAACAAAAGTGTTTATTTCTTCATCCTAACAGCCCTTGGGGCAGTGTTTGAAAGCAGCTCTGCAACTGGATTGAGCCCAGTTTGTATGTGTGCATCGTATTCTCACATTTTAAAATGAACTGGAGTTTGAAGTAGTCGAGACAGCTTGAAGATGAAACTCTTTGCTTCTTTCCACCTTTTGTTATTTGTTTAGCATGATGAAGAGTGCAGGAGAATGTTAAACCTTGCATATTATTATGTGACCTTGGGTTGGCCTAATAATGCAATTTCCCCAGTATTGTGAAACAACATATCTTCAAAGCATTTTTCATGAGTAATTTCATTTTAATTCCTCCCAACTGCATGCATAGTGTCCATCTAACTCATTCACCTTGTTAGAAGCACATAATTTGTGCCGTTGACATTTTTATGGTAACTATTTAATAAATTGATAGCAACCAGTGGCCAGAAGGTAAAGCCAATCTGGCTTATTCAGTTCTTCACTGTGATCTTTGTAATTCATCCACGTGGATAAGTGGCAAGACAATAAGGTTTGGTCATCACAGAGGCATTAGGTAGGGGACAAAGGTTTTGTCTTTCTGAGAGTGAAAGTCCAGTCTCTAATTCTGATGAAGATGACTAAACCAAGGTGACCACCCACAAAGGAACAGCATTTGGGAAAATAGCGTAGAAGAAGGTACCAAGAGATGTAGATGCTGTTGATAAATAAATAAGAACATAGGTAATACTCTACTGGTTTAGACCTCTGGCCTATCTAGTCTGGCAGTCTGTTCTCAAAGTTCTCAGTCAAGTGTACAAGGATAACCTTTTCTTGTCTACTTTATCTACATCATGCATAATGTATATACTTGTGTCATGTTCTCTTTTATTCATCTCTCTTACACAGCATAATATTAGCACTCATTGCAAATTCTGTAGAAGTACTGGAACAGCAGGGAGGACTACTAGGTCTTTTTGACCAGCAGTTTACATCTTTAGAAAATTAGCCAAAACCTGATCTCAACCATGAACACCAATTAGTAGTCGGACGACATGATGAAAACTCCTTAACATGGATAGACTTCACCATAGTTTCAAATGGGAAACTGTGAGCAACCTAGACTGTATCAAGTCCAAAAACACTAGAGAATTCCCAGAAGCCTTTCATTCAGACAAATCAGTCATCAACAGATACATAGAGATAAACAACATCTATATATCTTTCAAAAGAGACAATAAAAAAGGGGGGGGGAACTAAAAAGGAAACAAAAAGACCAAAACACTTCTTTGCCAGCAATCAACACCCAGATAATCAGAGATTAACACCTAGATTAATATTAGACCAACAATAAAACAGTAAACAATACCCAATCCAGGAACTACTGACTCAGAGAAACAGTAAACAACAGCCTAATCAAGGAACTGGCCAAGAACATTTCCATCAACACTGACAGGACAAGACACATATACAGATAGAACCCCCACTCCCTTCTAGCACTGATGAAGTTACCTGGCTGGGTAATAGTTAGTCCAGAATGCAGCTGCGCGGGTGATAGAGGGAGCGGTTCGGAGCTCCCATGTAACACCCATCCTGCGCAGACTGCACTGGCTGCCTGTTGTCTTCTGGGTGCGCTTCAAGGTTTTGGTAACTACCTTTAAAGCACTCCATGGCTTAGGACCAGGATATTTACGGGACCGTCTACTGCCATCTTCTATCTCCCAGCGACCGGTGCGTTCTCACAGAGAGGGACTCCTTAGGGTGCCGTCAGCCAAACAATGTCGACTGGCGGCCCCCAGGGGAAGGGCCTTCTCTGTGGGGGCTCCTACCCTGTGGAACGAACTTCCCCCTGGACTTCATCAGCTATCCGACCTTCGGACCTTTCGCCGCGAACTTAAAACCTATTTATTCCGTCTAGCTGGACTGGCTTGATTTAAAAAAAATTTAATTTACTTTTATGGGTTTTAAATTTTTGTAAATTTTTATAGGGTGTTATTGTATTTTAAATTTTTGGCCAATTGAATAAGTTTTTTAAGGGGTGTTCTTAATATTATATGTATTGTTTCTCTTTGTATTTTTATTCTGGCTGTGTACCGCCCTGAGTCCTTCGGGAGAAGGGCGGTATACAAATTAAAATATTATTATTATTATTATTATTATTATTATTATTATTATTATTATTATTATTATTATTATTACTACTACTACTACTACTACTACTACTACTATTATTATAAAATGACTGTAAGAAAACAACCAAGGTTAGAGAGCATCAAGGACCCCACTGATCATTTTCTAATGAACATGGGCCAATATCAGGTCCTAAAGTATATCAGCAGAGTAGAGGCAGCTTGGAACTTTCCCCTCCCCTGTGCGAGTACCAAAATAATGTTTGAAATATATTAACATAATAAATAGAATCGGCTGAAACCCTCTTTGAACTTTCTTGTTTTTAAAGGGGTTGAGAAGCCTGGACCATTGCTTTTTGCAGTTTTTCATTAATAAATGGTGGATGAATGCCTGATGAACACAGAGTCTAAGACTGACGATAGGAAAACAGCAGCATAGTCCCAGGAAAAGACAATAGAAATACAGTTACAATGTTTAAGCTTATTAACAGTTGGCAACGGAGTGAAAGTACAAAAGACCACCATTCTATTCAATTATGTTCTGTTTACAAAGTCTGGTTCAAGGACAACAATATGTTCAGAGTTGCATGCCTTTAAAACCATATCAAGTAAATGACTGCATCATTATATTCAGCACAACCATTGTGTGGGATTATTTTTGTTCTTAACAGTGGTCGCCTCCTCTACGTCCATCATTTTTGAAGCCGTATAAGAGAAGGAGACTGGGGAAACCCCTGCCTCAGAAAGTTATACATCCAGCCCCAGTGCGATTGTCTGGCAGTGTTAAGGACCATCTGTTAATAGTAACATCACTCTGAAAAATCCAGTTTTCAGAGACCACATTCTCTGTAGTCATTCCATATGCCACAATTAATCAGAAAGCTGACTAGCCTGTGAGTAGTGTGCTCTCATGTTTAAAGGTACCAGTCCTTTCCTGAGCCAGCAGGGCCTGTGTTCAATTGACAACTTCTGAGCCTAACATTTTTGCTCTGGGCAGAAAACCAGGATACAAAAATCCACAGGGCTCCATTTCTTAAACACAAAAGTGGGTGTGGCGGGAGTTTCATATCTCATTAGCTCTTAAAATGCCAACCCGCTGCATGTTGCACATGGGGGCTAAATAACCACAGTCCTTATGGATTTCTGCAGTGGTAATTGATTCCCTGTCTTACAGTTGCTCAGAGTCTGCATATCGGTGGCTTCCATTGCATGTGAATAGCCCAATAGCATCCAGGAATGCACAACTTGCTTTCATTGCTTGTTCTCTTCTCCTTTGGCAGAACAATGGTCCAGCTGGGGATTAGTTTGTTACTGGACTTTTCATATATGTGCTGGGCATGCCATTTTGCCAGATGAATCAAGACCGATGGCTCTGAATACTGTTTAAAAGAGAACAATGCTTTTGCTAGGAATGTGAGAAAGAGGCACTGGTTTTTCCCAACACTTTGGAGACTAGAAATGAGAACTGTGAAAAAGAATATTGTTTTTGAATCTCTAAAGATCCAAAAGGTGTAAAACTCTAGCAACAATTTAAAATAAAAGAAAGGAGAGGATTCGTGTCTGATCTCCCTTTGACATAGGGAGGAATTTAAATTTGCAATTGATACGCTCTCTTTCCTAACTGGTTTCTGGTTTAGTTCTGCAACCCAACAAGATAGACACAGACTTCAATGGATAATTAGAACTGCAGACCAACCTGCCTTCCACTGAGGACCTGTATACTGCACAAGTCAGAAAGAGGGTTGTGAAAATATTTACAGACCCCTCACATCCTGGACATAAACTGTTTCAACTCCTACCCTCAAAACAACACTATAGAGCACTGCACACCAGAACAACTAGACACAAGAACAGTTTTTTTCCCCGAACACCATCACTCTGGTAAACAAATAATTCCCTCAACACTGTCAAACTATTCACTAAATCTGCACTACTATTAATCTTCCCATTGTTCCCATCACCCATCTTCTTCTACTTATGACTGTATGACTGTAACCTTGTTGCTGGTATCCTTACGATTTATATTGACTGTTTCCTGATATGATTTGATTGCTTATTTGTACCCTGTGACTATCATTAAGTGTTGTACCTTATGATTCTCGACAAATGTATCTTTTCTCTTATGTACACTGAGAGCGTATGCACCAAGAGTGTGTCCAATCATACTTGGCCAATAAAGAATTCTATTCTATTCTATTCTATTCTATTCTATTCTATTCTATTCTATTCTATTCTATTCTATTCTATTCTATTCTATTCAGTTTCTGGTAGCCCTCCACTCTATTGGTCAACTTACCTTTCATTAAACAGTAGCAGAGCTCCAAATGCTATGATCAGTTTATTTATTTAAAATATTTATAGCTGTCTACTGGCCAGAAGATCTCATGGCAGATTACAGGCAAGGTAAATAGAAAAAACAAACAAATAAAAGAAATAAGAGGTGAATTTGTAGTGTACCGTAGCATGATCAAAGAAGAATTCAAGTGGCTAATGAGATATTCAAGGGACAAAATTCATGGGGATACCAAGTCCAAAATTAATATAAAACTCAGGACTTGACCTGGTGTGAAATGCAGATAAGATATTTGCCAGCTTCACCACCAGTGGAATTTTGAAGTGAGGATGCCACAACAGAAAATAACCCTTTTTGGGAAGCCAACATAGGTTTGTCAAAAACAGATCATGTGAGACAAAACATATTGCATTCTTAGTGACTAAATTAGTGGACCAGCAAAATGCTGTGGACATAGTATACCTGAACCACAGTAGAGCATTTGACAAAGCAGACCACAGCCTACTTCTTGGTAAGATAGAAAAATATGGGATAGAAAACATCGCCACCAGATGGATTTGTGACTGACTAACCAACTATACATGTAGTTCTCAATGGAACTACATCTACTTGGAGGGACGCAAGCAATGGGGTACCCAAGGTTTTGTCTTAGGCCCATGACTCTTCAATATTTTCATAAATGATTTAGATCAGCGGATAGAAATGGAAACCATCAAATTTGTAGATGATACCAAGCTGGGTGGAATAGCCAAAACTTTAGAAGATAGGCTCAAGTTCCAGAAGCATCTTGAACAAAAACAAATGCACAGGTATAGAAGACATGATACCTGGCTCAACAGCAGTAACTATGAGAGTGACCTAGGAATCCTAGTGGACAACCATTTAAAAATGAGCCAGCAGTGTTCTGCAGCTGCCAAAAAAGCCAATGGGGCCCTAGGTTGCATCAACAGAGGGATAGTATCAAGGGCACTTGAAATATTAGTAGTGCTTTATATTGCTCTGGTAAGCCCACAGTTGGAAGTTTGTATCCAGTTTTGGTTACTGTGATACAAAAAAGATGTTGAGATTACAGAAAGAGTGCTGAGAAGAGCAACAAAGGTGATTATGAGGCTAGAAACTAAAACATATAAAGAATGGTTGCAGGAATTGTATATATCTAGTCTAACAAACAAACATAAGGTCTAGGGGTGAACAATAACAGTCTTCCAATATTTGAGGGATTGTCACAAAGAAGGGGGGGTCAACCTAATTCCCCAAAGCAGCTGAGGAAGGACAAGAAATAGCAGATGGAAGATTATCAAAGGGAGATGCAACCTAGAAATAAGGAGAAATTTCCAGACAGTGGGAACAATTAATCAGTGGAACGGCTTGCCTTTCTTTCAATAATAATAATAAAAATCTATTCTATTCTATTTAGAAGTTGTGGGTGCTCCATCACTGTTGATTTTTAAGAAGAGATTGGACAGCAATTTGTCTGAAATGGTTTGGGTCTCCTGCTTAAGCAAAGGGTTGGACTAGATCAGGGGTCCCCAACCTTGGCCACTTTAAGACTTGTGAATGCTGGCTGAGGAACTCTGGGAGTTGAAGTCCACAAGTCTTAAATTGGCCAAGGTTGGAGACTCCTGGACTAGATGACCTCTAAGTTTCCTTCCAATTCTGTTATTCTGCTTGTAAATAATACTGACCAAAACAAGAGGGCTTATTTGAATGGCGGCTTTCGGAGCTAGTTACTTTGCAAAGGGGATGGTTAAACCTAGAAACAGTGGTGTTGTGGGAATAGGAACTGTGATACCACCCAAGAATATGATAATCACAGGATCAGAGTGGCATTAGAAGGACTGTCCCCATCAGATTTAGTAGTTTAGAGATATAATATCTTGCAGCAAGTGGAGGCGGATGCAAAATGAAGATTATCAGGCTTCTATTAGTGAAATATATATATTTCACTAATATATATATATATATATAAATATATATATATATATATATATATATATATATATATATATATATATATATATATATATAGCCATCTTCCATATGTTGCTCTGTGTAAATCAAAACACATTTCACTCACAATTTGTTCTGTATTTTTTTCCGCCCTCCCTTTTGAACAGAGTATGTTTTTTGCCTACTGTCTCTATTCTTACACAAGCGGTGATGGGATTCTGCCTGTAAAGCTCCACTGAATGAATTGAAAAGTATATTTTGTGTAAAACTCCCTCTACTCACAAAAGCCAACATTTCTAAGTGTCACTTTACCTACCTTCGTGAAACAACTTATACATTCGTAAAACCTTCACTGAAGGCAGCTCTGCAGTTTTATGGAAAGCCACATTCCAGGGATGCAAAGATCTTGCCAGTTCTGTGAAAAATGACACCAATTAAAGCTTAAATTGCTTGTTTTCTCATAAGGTACATATTTTCATAACTTTGAAATCAAATAATTGCCGCTTTTATATTAAATACAATAAAACAAAAAAGATGCTAGTTTAGAGGAACTGCTACAAGCATTTTAATATAATTTTCCCACCATTTAAAGTCACAAAATATGGAAAGCAAGTCAAGTATGCAAAGTTTCAAGGAGATGAAGAAACTCCTTCAGATTATTACATCATTTGTCTTTCGTGTCAGAAAATGCGCATGTGATTTCACTGTTTGATTAAATGCCAGAAAAGGCATATTGTGCTTATCAAAGTGATTACAGATTTTATTCATCTGAAAAAAAGGTATTCACTAATACTTTGACAGTTGGTTTTCCAAAATGTGCCAAATTATTTTAAAACCTACAGAAGTGTAGTATGTCGCAATAAAGATACATATAACAACAACTACAAATCTTTATTGAAACACCATATCAATTTATTTCTAGGCTACAGTATAATCTGATTAAACAGCCCTTTTCTTACTGCATGCCTCTGTTAAGAACTTCTTGTCTCCGACATCTATCATATTAATTCTCCATGAATCTACATTATATTTTTCTTCACCTCTTATGCATTTGTATAACTTGCTGGTGGCAGTCACAACAACAGTACCTCGGTTTATGAGCTAGCTGGAATTACGTGTTTCATTTTATTCTATTTTATTTAACATATTGACTGCTATGCTGCAGAATTACTTTGTTTTATATTTAGATGCGCATGCTGTAAGACATAGAAGAGTCCAAAGCATAACATATATTTTCCATTGGCATATTCTAATTTTGGATTGCACAAATGTAATTTTTATATTAAAGTTCTTATTTGATATCGAAGCTCTTTTAAGTTGGGCATATGCAGGTGCCTCTGAAATGAATGAGTGATTTTAGCTAACCAGGAGCTCATTCACGAAATGCAAACTTAGAGTGCAAGGTCTGTTTACACTGGGTGAGATTTGTCTATGAATTACATGATTTGTCTATGAATTGTGCAGTACTATGAGTACTGCACAATTCAAATGTGATACATACATTCCGTATTTCTATTCCAAGTAGTATCCTACAGAAATACCTGTATATGTACATATACCTACATATATTTCCTAATTTTGAAGCACATGTTTGAAGGAGATCCAGGCCCATGAAGCAGTGGTTCATCATTTGGAGGAGGGAAGGCAGTGGTATACAAGATAGGAAGTTACTAAGCTATAGTAACTTATACCATCTTGTTACCAAGCACTTATACCATCTTGTTATGGTGAAGTGCCATTTATTTTCCCCTCTCATAACAGCTAGATTTTCTTTGCTGCATTCCAATTGAAATAGGATTTTTTTTTTAAAAAAATTGGGGCATAACAAAATTGACAAAGATGCTATCATTTTAAAAAAGATTGTTTTAGCTTCTCTATTCTGCCCATTTGAGGAAAGGAAAAGGAATGCATTAAATTACGAATATATTGAATACTGAGAAATCAAAAGCATTTTCAGTCACTGGGGGAACATAAACTTATATGTTATAATGAGATCCCCACAGTCCTGTGATCAACTCAGAGTAAATAGAATGAAATGCCAACGGGTGTGCTAATTATAAGTATCAGTTTTAAAAGCAACCCAGTGATCTGTCGAGCTGTGAAAAGTATCAATTGTGTACTTGATTATTAACCCATTAGTGATGATTCCATGGATTATGATTTTTTTTAAAGAAAAAATGATGATCCTTAATGGGAGGAGAGAAAAAAAAGTGTGGCATTACAATATTACAATATATTACACTATAAAATATTATAGTGGATTTTTTTTTTTTAAAAAAGAAGGGGATCAGTTTGAGCTTGTTGTCATTTTTGTACTATTTAAACTAACATTGTAATTCAACATCTTACTATTTAGACACAGTCTAGTAATGCAAGTAAGTGAGTCTCTCTGCAAAGGGACAAAAATTAATGCCATGTGTACCGAGGATTCCCTACCACAATTTAGAATTCTGGTGGCGCCATGACGCCCCTGTTTTATATGGTGGCTTGCCAAAAGAAAATTACATAAGCCAATTCTGAATGCATTCCTGCTGTACTTAAAAAAATAATAATAATACAGTCACATTGATGTAAGTAAATAAACAGCTTGATGAATGTTTCTGAAATGATCTTTCAATCTGAATTCACCTAATATGTAATATATTGGGACTTAGGTGTGTTTATTTTCTTTAAGTAATGAAGGAAGCAAAGTTGTTTCCGGGATAGATCTTTCCTTCCTTCCTTCCCTCCTTCCTTCCTTTCTTCCTTCCTTCCTCCCTCCCTCCCTCCCTCCCTCCCTCCCCCCATCCCTTCTTCCTTCCTTCCTTCCTTCCTTCCTTCCTTCCTTCCTTCCTTCCTTCCTTCCTTCCTTCCTTCCTTCCTTCCTTTCTTTCTTTCTTTCTTTCTTTCTTCACTTTCTAGGCAACTAACCACAACAGAAATAGGTCCCTTTTAACATATTGTAATGGGAGAATTCCTTTCAGCTGGCAGGCATCTTATTATTTAAATTGGAAGCTGTTGTTTCTCAAGCAAATGCACCATTATAGCTTATGATGTGTGATATATTCCCCATACACATTCATTGTGTGCTTAAATATAGACTGAAAATGTTTACATACATTGCAGCATATAATATGAACTCATAAAGTTGTACAATATTTGTGGCTTTATGTTATTGCCATTGAATGCACATGGACTGTCGGCATCTGGAGACAGTTACGTAGAGATTCATTGACCATCAATGTTAGTCGGTGTGATTGTTCTTCAAACTTACATGGGTATAGCATACATTTATGGCACAACTTCTGCTGAATAATTCCTCTCAAGGTTTCAGAACAAAAAAATGTGGTCTATTGTAGCAAAACCAAAATTAAACAGGGTTAGGGAAGCTGGCTCTTCATGGTCCAGTGGAATTTGTCCAACATTTCAATCATAGTTCCACTCCTGGCCATGTGAGCGGGATGGAAGGGGGTTAGAATCAGGGGTGAAATCCAGCAGGTTCTGACTTGTTCTGGAGAACCAGTAGCAAAAATTTTGAGTACTTCAAAGAACTGGCAAATACCACCTCCGGCTGGCCCCAGAGTGGGAAGGGAGTGGAGATTTTGCAATATCCTTCCCCCAGGAGGGGGGAGGGAGGGGGGATTTTGCAGTATCCTTCCCCTGGAGTGGGGTGGGAATGGAGATTTTGCAGTATCCTTCCCCTGCCACGCCCACCAAGCCACGCCCACCAAGCCATGCCCACAGAACTGGTAGTAAAAAAAATTGAATTCCATCACTGGTTAGAATGGAATAGTCATCAGCAGATTGAGCCACTGCCCATTTGCTTCTCCAATGGGGAAGTACTGGTCATTTTTATTTCTCGATTCCCCCCCCCCCCGCCACCTTTGGAGTCCCAAGTTGGATTTGCTACATTTGTAAACTTCATTTTACTCAGCCAGCTTTTCTTACCGAAACAAATATGGTCCTACATTGAGTAATCCTGCTGATGGACAAGTAGAGAGTGAACCCCTTCATGACTGATTTCCAAAAATCCATGGGGTGGGAAAAAATGAACACTTTATGGAAAGTGTCTATGGAGATTGTCAATCGTCCAGATCATGGTTGTCCAAAAGGTACTTTTTCCAAAAGGCAACTGGACTTTCTTGGCTTTTCTTTACTTTCTGTGTTCTTGAGTTAGAACCAAAGCTGCTTCTTGGATGAGAAGGGAAATGTTTTCAAAGAAAACAAACCCCAAGAAAGTCCAGTTGCCTTTTTGGGGAAAGAAAAAAAATCATCTTTGGGAATTTAAGGAAGACGTACAGAGCACGGCTTCTAAAATTCTTCCCTACCTTTTTATCAGCAGCAACCCAAGGAAGGATCTGTATTTGATTCCATGTGACAAAGTCAGGCTGGTTGTGTCTTTGTATATGTGCATGTTTCTGATTTCCTCTTGTGTCATGTCTAGGTACATTTGTGTGTATGTGTGTTCAAGGCAGTGGTGGAATTCAATTTTTTTTATTACCGGTTCTGTGGGCGTGGCCTGGTGGGCATGGTATGGCCTGGTGGGCGTCGCTTGGTGGGCATGTCAGGGGAAGGATACTGCAAAATCTCCATTCCCTCCCCACTCCTGGGAGAAGGATACTGCAAAATCTCCATTCCCTCCCCACTCCTGGGAGAAGGATACTGCAAAATCTCCATTCCCACCCCACTCTGGAGCCAACCAGAGGTGGTATTTTCCGGTGCTCTGAACTATTTAAAATTTCTGCTACCAGTTCTTCAGAACCTGTCAGAACCTGCTGAATTTCACCCCTGGTTCAAGGCAATCTGAATATATTCCACTCTGTGTCATGAAGGAAGGACAGAAGGACTTAGAATAGAACAGTCAATAGCATTCTGAAGAGTTGACAGCTGTTTCTCCCATAGGGCTGCTTTTCCCCCCACCTGACCTAATCTGGCCTGATCTGAGACATTTTTCAGAACTTGATCACTTGGTTGCCACCACCGCCGCCACAACCTCCACCCATCACCATCAAATTTGGTCCTGTTTTGTCCATGTTTGGGGGAGTTCTCCTACTTAAATGAAAAGTAGACATCCATCTAATCATTTGAAATACTCAACCGTACTCCACTGGTTCTTTTTCATGTCAGGATACTTAAAAGTTTTGTCATAATTGTTGTCCTCCAAAGGTACTGATGTTGATAAGAGTGGGCTGTCTTCTAAAAAAACCTCCCTTTTTTTAGGTTGAAAGAAAGTTGTGTAGCTTTCTTTAAAAAAGGAAGGTCTACCAAGAGTGTCATATTTTTCAGTGATGCAGAATCTTTTCAAGCATTGTTCACGAATAGGTTACTAGCATACTTGGAACGGGATCAATCAAATATCTCCTTCTGAATGAAGGATCATCATGATATCTGACAAGCCCGGCCTCTAAAACCAGAGTCACTTGAGAAATCGGTCCAATAAAGGATGTGAAACTGTGAGAACACAAATATGGAAAAACGGCATGGGGTGGAATTCCTTGTAGGCATTCTTGGGATCCTGGCTGTGTTTCATACATACAGTAGAAGCTAAAGATTTTTTTAAAAAAAAACATAAGGAGCATTTATAACAACAAATTATAAATTGAATGAAAG
Organism: Ahaetulla prasina; assembly: GCF_028640845.1. Classification (NCBI taxonomy): domain Eukaryota; kingdom Metazoa; phylum Chordata; class Lepidosauria; order Squamata; family Colubridae; genus Ahaetulla; species Ahaetulla prasina. The sequence continues at coordinate 232,961,291 of NC_080539.1, read as the reverse complement.
TGGTTGCAAAAAAAAAACAAAACCCACTACTCACAAAGCAGGATGTAATAATCCAGTTGCTATTTAATTGTCTATTTTTCCAGTTGCTATTTAATTACATGTTGTTCTGTTTTCTTTTTTTAAAAAAATATTTCTATGAACTCTTAAGGCCCTATCAGTATAATCAATTTATGTCAATTTGAGATGACATTTGTGCTGTCTCATAAAATGTGATTTTTCTCACAGAATTATAGGAACTGGAGCTACTATAAATGAATATTCCTTGGAAAAGCAAAATGTCACTTTTTTCCCTTCAACTCCATTTGCCTTTACAGTTCTATTGAGCTGAAATGTATAAAATAATTATACATTTAAGTATTTCTATTTATTAGTTATATTTATGAGAATTTTAATTTAATGATTTATAAATCATTTACTCTTAACTTGATTATTTCCCTTTCCAGTTCGGAAGGCATTGTAGGAAGAGAATTCCAGTTTATAAACTGCTAAGTCAAGAAAGGTTGAAATATAATAGCAATTCTTTCAAAAAGAATTTAACCTTTGAATTTACAGGGAAGAAGTAGTTTTCTGAGAGTACAATTCTTAATTGCCATGTATCGTGTTTCTTCAAAAAGTAATCCACCTTCTAATAAATCAAATATCAGGATTTTTTAAAATATATATTTATTTTACTATCACTATAGTTTAAAACGGGTTTTGGGTTTGTTTGTGCACACGGGCCTAAAATGGGCATACTTTTGGCAATTTGCCCTAAATTCTGGTAAATGTTGGCATCCATTGAGACAAAGGTCTGTCAGAATAAATAGTTTAGCAACTGAAGGAGAGAAAGGGGACTCCTGGCAACCTTGATCAAGTAAATGGCCTTGGAAATTGTGAAGACAACAAAGGAGACAAGACTTTGCAAGAGAGATTTTGGCCAAGTTTACAAGAGAGAAAGAGGCCAAGAAGAAGACTAGCAAGGGAGCCAAGAAGTTGGCCTCCAGAGAGACAAAGAAAGAAAAAGTTTCTTAAAATAGAAAAATCTAGAGAGGATCATCAAAGGGTTTGGCTGTGGGAAACCTGTCCAGCAAGAGAGTCTAAAAAGCTAAGATGTTTATTATTTTAATTTTTTGAAATGCTACAAAAGCATGTATCGGAGGATGTCATTAGAAAAACATGCTTGTATCCAGGTTATGAATTTCAAAGTTTCTTTTGAGATAGCCTGTCATTCTTCTGTTCTTCGAAAACCAAACCAATGATGTTCATCTCTTGTTTGTCTGCAGCATCGCTGATTAGATACAGAAAATAATGTTTTAAATTTCAGTTCTACTCCTATGTGAGTATAATAATTAGGGACAGGGTGTGATCTATTGAAGAATAATATTTTATCTTTGGTGGAAGAGTCTCTAAAGTCTGGAAGGTAATTTAATTAGAAACATTGCATATACAAAGAAATGTAAACAACACCCATACACATCGATGCACAAAGTTGCACAAAAAGCTACACATATTTCTGTGCATACTTTTCCAAATATAATTTTCCTCTATTTTATCCACCACAATCCATTCTGGCTGCAGTTTTTTTTTTTTTACTTGTATATGCTTTTCTCTGTGTTTTTAAGCAAAATATGCACATTTAGTTTTACTTAACATTTACTTTAAGGAAAACAAGATTTTTTACACACATTTACATTCTGATTCTCCTATGCATTTGGGATATAGGAATATTTTGAAAATTGTACAAAAATCTAATTCATCTTTTTTTGAGCACAGCTAACCACAATGGATAAAAAAATGAAAGCTAAATGACAAGAAATGTTTTGTTTTATTGCATTCTTACATAAATTTTGCATTATGAGTAAAAAATTATTTCAGACATTTTACATTTGATATTAAAAAACCTGAATGAATGATCTAAAACTATAATTTAAAGCAGGAGTCCCCAACCTTTCAGACCTCAGGGATCACTAAGTTCATAATTTTAAATCCCACGGACCACTAATATGATCTGCCTAATGACCGGCTGGATGGGTATGGCTAGGTGGTCAGGTGACTGGATGGGTGTGGCCAACTCAATGTCATTCACATCGAGGGGCGCCTCTACTCACCCCTCTCCTGCCAGCCACTCTTCACCTGCCCGCTCCTTAGGGCCCCAACAAGAAGCAGTTGTTGGAGCTAAGCAGCCATGATGAGAAAGAGTTGGCAAAACAGCTGGCTCAGTTCAAACTGGATCTGACCGAGAAGGAGGCTCAGCAGAAGCACCTCACTGAAGACTAGGAGTATAGGCTTTCTGTCATGTCCCCCTCCCCCTCCAACGGCTGGGTCTGGGAAGTCTGTATCCAGCGTGGCCACAAAGCCTCTACAGCTTTGCCAAATTCCTGTCAGAGTTCTCAGGGCAGGCAGGAATCCAAGGTGTGACTTCAGCAAACCAGATGAGACTTTGCTTGACTCAAATTGCTTGACTCAAGCTGGTCTTCTATATAGGCCATGGGGTGTGGCTCCATGACTCAGCACTTATCCAGGCCTGCCCCTCCGTTCCTTTTGCTGACGTCGCCTCTCCATTCTCCAGAAGCGGGAATCCGTCCACTGTGACTTTCCATCCTCCTGATCTGCTGCCGGCAATTCTAGCACGTGGCTGGCTTCGTGCTCACACGCTGTAAAAGGGAGGTTTGTTTGCTCATTCCTGACATTCTGGCCGGGCATGGTGCCAGGGCTGGGGGCTGGAGGCATGCCAGGCCATTCCTCTTCATTATCAGACTCTGACTCAGATAGCAGGAGTTGGGAGGGGCCCGGCTGAGTAGAGGAGGGCGGGCGAGGCACAACACTTTCCAAGCAGAGACAAGACCTGCGGGAGTGCAAGGCCAGATACCGGCACCTGGAGGCTCAGCGGGCTGAGATGATCAGCCAGTTCCAGGCCATGAGGCAGTCCCACTGGAACAAGGCCCTCCGGCTCTTTGCCACCAGTAGCACTTCCCTCCAGCTTTCGCCCAAAGTCCTGCACCAGGAGGCTGAAGCAGACCCCCACGTCCCCCTTTCTGCCTCCCTCCAACCCTCACAAAAAGACCCTGAATGAGGAGTCTCTCTGCAGCAACACAAATGTTCATTGCACATATCTGTCCCAGGGGCCATAGTTTGAGGACCCCTGATTAAGTGCAATATAAAAAAAAATGCAAATAATTTTTCTGTGGACCATCAAAATTTTCTCAGGGACCACCAGTGGTCCACAGACCACCAGTTGGTGACAGCTAATTTAAAGGGTTTAGAAATAATATTTGAGATTGTACCATTGAATTTTACTGTTACTAAAAGTCAAATGAAATCCAGCTTTAATGGTTCCTCTGTTTGTTCATTCATTCAATCAATCAATCAATCAATCAATTCAATATTAGGAATTTTAACAAAATTGGAACTTTGTTTCATATGCAAGTTTTATGTATTATGAGGATAATTTATGATTTGACATGTTCAAGCACCTAGACTAGTGTTTTTCAACCTTGAAGAAGGCATGGACTTCAATTCCCAGAATTCTGAGAGCTTTGCTAGCAGGGGAATTCTGGGAGTTGAAGTCAACACCTTTTCAAATGGTCGAGGTTGAGAAACACTGATCCAGGCCTTCCAGTACATGTCTCTGCAATAGAATAGTTAAAAGAGATACTCAGTGCTAGTCCCCCACCCATACAGTATGTACTGTATATATAGCGGTCATGATTATTTAAGAGTCTATTTAAATAAGGAAATAAATAAACCAGTAACCCTAAGGCCTCTATGATGCTCCTGATTCTGGTTTTCTATCATGTTGCGGTAGTGTAAATTAAAATATCATGCAGGCTTGATAAATTAAATGCTTCCCAAAAATTTGGAAACAGAAGAAAATTTCAGGACCACCCTGACTGTAAGTCTACTAAGCAAAAGTGCTGCAAAGAGAAAGTAAGGCACTTACAAGTGTGAGAGCTTTTGTTAGTGGGTTGTAAATCTTCTTTTGCTAGCCAAGGTAGAACTAAGGGTCAGTAATTTGGAGTAACAAAGACTTGGGAGTTTGAAGAGAGGTTGCTTACTTCGTAAATTATGAGGCTGCTGCAAGCTGTTTGCCTGGAGTTTGGAGGCAGGGAGTTTGAGAGAAATCCAATCGAGGCTGTAGGCTGAGGGCCAGAGAAATCCACAGAAGCCCGTCCAAAAGTCAAGTCAAAGACCTGATGGCAGGCAAGAGGCAATGGGATATTTCAGAAAAAGAGGTCAAGAAACAGGAGAAATGTTCCCAAGGAGAGGAGATCTGAAACATGCTTTGATATGACCAGAGTTTCTGGCCTTGCTTAATTAAAGGAGTTAATTTCCACTTCCCTCAAGAAGCTGGGCCAACTGCTGCTGTTCAGCCTACTGAATCTGAATCCAGTTTCAAGTGCCCAGTCACATGTTTTCAGTCTTAAAATCAGAGGACTTCAAACAATAAGATGGTCCTTCTCATTTTGAATCGTTCATGCCCCCACCTCATTCCAGCCCCTGTGGGGGTCTCAGTCTTCTCCTAAATACAAGGACAAGCATGCAACAAGCTTATAAAACCAAAGCAAATTATTAACTCATCACTAGTACTTAAGGGGTATTGTTGTGGCTCCAGCCCCACCCCACCCCGGGCTTGGCCCTCTGCCAGAAAGTGACTCAGAGAGTGAGGGGGAAGGGCCGTCAGGGCTCCCCTCTGCAGGGCCGGCCTCTCTGACTCAGCTCCAGGAGCCAGAGGCAGGCCAGGTGGAGGAGGTGACAAGGCCTCTGTCTCCTATATCTCCCCCCACCCAGGCAACACTTCCAGACCCAGCTGTGGACAATAAGTCCTGGTTAGATCCCCGGTTTCATAGACAAGAGAGGTGGGAACAACAGAAGAAGGGGTGGAGCAGGCCTAGAAAGTGCTGAGTCACGGAGCCATACGCCACATGGTATAAAAACAGGAGGGGCTGCTCTACTACTTTGTGACGGGCAAACAAACTGACTGGAAAAAACTTGAGCTGAATTATTTGACTGAGCATTTGGCTTGGATTGCTGTTTGTTCCTGACTTCCTGGTTGCTCCGGTAACGAGCTTCTGACACGCCGGCATCAAGCAAGATAAAGAAAACCTTGGCTGGTTTGCTGCCAGAGCTGATAGCTGTCGTGGACTAAATTGCCAGCTAATTGAGTCAGTTCACGTGCCTCCCGGTGGGGGGACAGAGCAGGTGGGGGGACAGAACAGGTATTGCATCTTGATGAGTTATAACTTGACTATTCTGTCTCAATAATTTTGCACATGCACTAGGCCAGGGTATCAAACTCGCGTTGTCACGGCGACATCACATGACGTATCATGATTTTTTCCCCCTTCACTAAACTGGGTGTGGGTGTGGCCAGCACGTGATGCATCCAGCCCTTGGGCTGTGAGTTTGACAGCCCTGCACTAGGCTAAACCCAGTGACACATCCTTTTCTCTCCACTCCAGTTCTTTTGGGTGGGGTGTTCACTCACATTTTCTTTGTTGCAAAATTCCTGTTTGAAGGTTCTCTGCAGTCTGACTAAAGGAGTTTTGACATGCATGGTTTATAGCTTTAGTACCATTAGTATTTAGGTGTGAAGCGCAGTAGTGTTTTGTATACACACATATGCACGTCTCTGCATTTGCATTCTTTTATCATTGTCTTCTTTCTTCTGAAAAAAATGTTCAACCGTAATGTTCAAAAACAGCCTGGAAAATCCAAAACAATGCTGATAAAAATGGCCAAGTATTTTATTCCAAGCCCAAACTAAAATACTTGGATCATGTGCATTTTTGAGCATCGAATTCTCAAAACAACTGTTTCAAGTTTGGAAAGTTTCGAGCTCGTGCATTTTACACACCCTCTCAAGTTTAGTAATAATATTTTTATGTTTTTAATTTTATCCCTGAGCAATAGCGTCTTAACCCACAATGCACTGTAAATGCCATGCTATGCCATTATGAGGAATGAGGAATGAGAGAGAAAGGGAACGTGCAGTGATGTGGGGGGGGAGGGGATGGCAGGAGAATAACCCAACACCCAAAGCTATAGCTGCAGTAATTGTAGATTTGTGTGTGTGATATGTATGCTATTTTTCTGCATATTTATGTATGTGTGTTTTGAAAGCCACCTTAGGCTGAGGAAGCTTAAATATAAACAGACAAATAAGTCTAAATGCCTTCAAGATCCAAAAAAGATAAATAAATCTGCACATTCCTTCCTCTCCTATATTTATTTCCATCTTCAACACTGAACAGATCCAAAGTAGGAATAGATTTTTGTCCCTAAAATGGTTAAACGTTTACAGAACTCAAGACTCTTTTTAGCTCAGGCTGATGAGTATCTCAGCATCCCAAAGCAAAGCTTGGTTGGGTGAATGGACAAGGAAGGAAAGCCATGGAGGAACTTAGTGGAAGATTTCTTTGACATATATTTGCACCTTTTAATATTTGAACATTAAACTCAGTGTTTGAGAATTCTAAAAGCGGAGTTCATTGCAGTGTTTGAATGACAGTGCTGGGAGGGAGACAGATGTTTTGAAAGGAGGCAAATTCTGTAGCTTTCAAATAATTGGCAACATACCCCTGTTTGCATTTTGAAAGCAATGGTTTTCATTTGTGTTTTGTAGAAAGCACATATTGGAATTGATGACACAATATGGAATAAACTGAAGGATTAACTAATTGCTGCACCTGAAATGGGTAACTTTAATTTAACTTTATAAGGAATAATTGGTACAAGTTGCTAACTTGTCTCCACCCATTACTCTCCATTCTAGCTCCTGCCTTCATCTGACTTTCTTTTTTTCTTTTGGATCTCCGACATATATGAGACCCCATATGTAAAATAAGCATCCACCCCTGCTATTGTTGCCTGATCCAAATTCATCTTTTCTTAACCGATAGGTAGATGCATCATGATATATTGCTTTTCATTGGCCTATCGTTTTTGGATTAAGCCATTCAATAGTTGGGTGAATGGATGTGATGGCGCAGTTGTTAGAGTGCAGTACTGCAGGCTACTTCTGCTGCCCGCTGGCTGCCTGCAATTTGGCAGTTCAAATTTTACCAGGCTCAAGGTTGACTCAGCTTTCCATCCTTCCAAGGTGGGTAAAATGAGGACCAAAATTGTTGGTGGCAATAGGCTGACTCTGTAAACAGCTTAGAGAGGGCTGTAAAGCACTGTGAAGTGGTATAGAAGTCTAAGTGCTATTGCTTAATCTAAAAGAAAATGACTATTGTATCACTGTAATTCATTTCTTATCCAACAAGCCTAAAGTAATGTGTAATAAAAGATTTAACGTATCTTGTAAAATCAGATCACCGTATACCTTTTGTCCAATAAGATAATAGAGGTAGTTCTTGATTTATGACCATTCATTTAATGACTGCTGAAAGTTACAATGGTGCTGAAAAATGTGACTTACAACCATCACAGCCTCCCTGCAGTTATGTGATCAAAATTTGGACACTTGGCAACCGGCATGTATTTATCATGGTTGTAGCATCCTGGGATCATGTAATCACCATTTGTGACCTTTTCAGGGGGCTTCCAACAAGAAAAATCAATGGGAGGGAAGTTAGATTTACATAATGACCAATTGATTCGTTTAACATCCATTAGCAAAAAAGATTGTAAAATCAACTTGCTTAACAACCGCATCACTTAGTGATGGAAGTTCTGGTCCCAATTGTGATTGTAAATTGAAGAGTACCTCTATGTGGCACTTTCAACTCTCATTTGCTTATAGCAATAGCACTTAGACTTATATACTGCTTCACAGTGCTTTACGGCCCACTCTGAGCGGTTTTACAGAGTCAGCATATTGCTCCCAACAATCTAGATCCTCATTTTACGGACCTCAGAAAGTTGGAAGGCTGCATCAATCTTGAGCCCAGTGAGACTCAAACTGCTGAACTGCTGGCAATCTGCAGTCAGCAGAATTAGCCTGCAATACTGTATTCTAAGCACTGTGCCACCACGGCTCTTATCACACTACTATGGAGCTAGCTACTGAGAAAGAAAAAATGCTTGATTAATAAAATAAGTTCTTCCAGACATTATGCTGAATTTTGAGTAAATTACAGCATGTGATGAGAATTGTAATCCCTCAGACAGCTGAACACCCAATACTGGGAAGAAGAAAACAAACCTAGTTTTGATTCCTGGTGACTACATACCCAAATCCATGTAGATTTCTTGACAATATTTTTAGGGGAAACGGTTTGTCCTTGCCTTCTACTTGGGACTGAGAAAGAATGACTGTCTCAAAGTCACCCAGCTGGCTTTCTGCCTCCAGCAGGATTACAGCTTGCTGTTTTCTGATCTCTAGCTTCATGCCTTTAACCACTGCACCAAACTGGCTTAAAATATACTGCTATAAATGAGCAATTGCTGCCATATTATGTGATTTTAATCTTGATATATGGTCCATTTGTGTTGTGTGTTTGTGTGTGTGTACTTTTCATTTTAAAATAATCCCCAGTCTCTTCCATTCACAAAGGCTGGCAAAAAGGATAGAAGAAAGGCACCCAGCCTGGTTATGTCAGAAACTTAATTTTAACACAACAAGACAAATGTAACCAGGCATGGCATGTTGGCATGCTGACATAGCAGGCTGTGCATTTAAAACAAGAGTAATTTTTTGGAAAATATTCTAGTTCATTCTTTTCCACCAACAGGTTTATTTTATGGAATGCACAGAACAGACCTCTCTACTTGCCTCCTGAGGTACCAATGTTGTGCATTTATTCTGAATCAAACGGATGGTGACTTCAGTAACATGGGATGGTAGCAGGATTCCAATACAGTATGTAATTTTACCACATCTTCTCCTTCTAGTCACTCAGAAATTTTATTCCTCTCTTAAATATTCATACATTTTACCATTCAGATTTAGGTAATTGGGCCCACCTTTTAGGTCCAAGAGTAAGGATGCAGACTTAATAAATACAATATTTACATTTTAATTGGATTTTAATTTTAATTGGGGAAAGATGTTTGAAATATTGACTTATATCAAATAATGATTTCACCACACATCTCATTGCATACAACTGATAACAACCCTCTCTGGATAAAAGAGAACTAAGTTAAAAATTGTCTACTTCATGAAGTTTCCAGTCTAACTTATCTCCCAGTGGTGTGAGGCCAAACAGCCAAACCTCTGACCTACTAGAATAGAATAACAGAGTTGGAAGAGACCTCAGAGGTCTTATAGTCCAACCCTCTGCCTAGGCAGGAACCCTACACCACTTCAGACACTTCAGACTAGTCTGACTAGGTGGCTCAGTGGCTAAGACACTGAGCTTGTTGATCAGAAAAGTTGGCAATTTGGCAGTTCAAATCCCTAGTACAGGTCTCCTGCATGAGCAGGGGTTGGACTAGATGACATCCAAGGTCCCTTCCAACTCTGTTATTGTTACTGTTAAGTGGTTATCCAACATCTTCTTAAAAATTTCCAGTGTTGGAGCATTTACAACTTCTGGAGGCAAGTTGTTCCACTGATTAATTGTTCTAACTGTCAGGAATTTTCTCCTTAGCTCTAAGTTGCTTCTCTCCTTGATTAGTTTTCATTGCTTCTTGTTCTATCCTCAGGTGCTTTGGAGAATAGTTTGACTCCCTCTTCTTTGTGGCAACCCCTGAGATATTGGAACACAGCTATCATGTCTCCCCTAGTCCTTCTTTTCATTAAACTAGTCATACCCAGTTTTTGCAACCGTTCTTCATATGTTTTAGCCTCCAGTCCCCTAATCATCTTTGTTGCTCTTCTCTGCACTCTTTCTAGAGTCTCAACATCTTTTTTACATCGTGACGACCAAAACTGGATGCAGTATTGCAAGTATGGCTTTACCAAGGCATTATAAAGTGGTATTAACACTTCACGCAATCTTGATTCTATCCCTCTGTTTATGTAGCCTAGAACTGTGTTGGCTTTTTTGGCTAGAAGAAAACTACTAGAAGAAAACTTACTAAAAGAAAAAAACAATGAGCAGAGGTAGATTGCAGTTGCTGCTTGCTTTCAGTTGTGCAGCAAAGTAGAAGTTACATGTAGAATATCATGGATTTAAAAACTCTAGGCGTGGGGAATTTGTTGCTGTAAGTTTATGTAACCCTCATCACCTTCAAATTTTTTGGGAAACTGATATGAAAATCTGAAAGATCACCAATATAAGGGAAGGTTAATGGAAAACCACAAGTTGCCATCCCTAAATGGGATACAGGTTTTCACAGGTCAGTTATAATAGCCCAATAAAAGGATGTGTAGCTGTGCCGCCCTTGGTGCTCTCTGACCTTTACTGGTGTTTTCTTGGAGGTGTTTTGTTATGCCTAGCAGATTGGCTTTTTCTTGCCTCCTCTTGTACTGTTTTAGTTGAGCAGGGAACCCCAAACTTTTGGGGCTGGTGGGCATATTTAGAATTTTGAGCATACATTGTGGTGATTTTCACAAAACAGCTTTGAGGTAGGACTGCTCAATTGATCACAAAGCACAGGTTTGGCAGAATACAATCAACCATTTTTTTTCTGGATCCTCCCCTTAGTATGTTTCCTACTTCCTTTTATACATTTTGCTTCCCTCCCTCCATGTTCTGGCTAGGTGACCACTTGGACGTAAGTAAAATTGAGATTGCCATTATATTTTGCAATATGCAAAGTGAATTGTGCATAAGAGCACAAAAGTGCCTACCGTTCCTGTCCTATTGTTTCCTTTCATTATATCAAATTAATATAGTTATTGCATACTTTTACTCATATTTATGCTTATATGATGTGTTGTTGTTTTATGTTGATGCTTGTGTATACTGTTGTGACAAAAATAACAATGACAATGACAACGATAATGAATAAATAACAATAATAACAATATCTAGGATACTGGCAGCAACCCGTATCACCCATCAGTGCTAGTCAATAATAATTGTGATACATTTTTAAATGTTCAGTTGACTGAGTTTCATGTTTAATGAAAATAATAATAATAATAATAATAATAATAATAATAATAATAATAATAATAATAATAATAATAATACACAACCTAGTTGCTAAATTAATCCACTGATCATTATGTAAAAAATATGACTTACCTGTATCCAAAAAGTGATAGGAACATAAAGGGGAAAAACTTATAGAAAATGAGAAGATGAAGATCGTGTGGGACCTTCAGATACAGACAGATTGGCATTTGGAACACAACACGCCAGATATCACAGTTGTCGAAAACCAAAACATACAATTTATTGACATCGCGGTACCAGGAGATGCCAGAATCAAAGAAAAAGACCTGGAAAAAATCACGAAATATTGCGACCTGGACATTAAAACTATGCAATTATAGATGAAACATGTAACAGTGATACCCATTGTCATTGGGGCACTTGATACCATGTCCAAGAATTTTATAAGATACATCAACAAATGGCAGCTTCCTGCAATAACACCAGTGGAACTGCAAAAAACTGCACTACTTGCAACATCGTGCATCTTAAGAAGGTACTTGGTTGATACTGAGGATGCTGGCAGCAACCTGTATCAACCATTAGCACCAGTCAATGGTATTTGTGATGCATTTTTGAATGTTCAGTTGACTGAGTTTCATGTTTAATGAATGAAGTATATAATAATAATTTTGATAGATGTTTGATGGTGTTATGATATTTGTAACACTGTCAAACATCCAGATTTGCCTATCCCAGGTCCTTGGTAAGAATTTGATAGATAGACAAAAATGCCAAACACAGTCTGAACATCTGGTTGACTGTGCAATGATCAATAATAATAATAATAGAAAAAAGTCTGGTTTATTGATATTGCAGTACCAGGTTATGCATGAATTGAAAAGAAACAACTAGGAAAAATTAAAAAAAAAGAACGATATACTGCAATCTGCAAAATGAAGTTGAGCAATTGTGGAGGAAGAAATCAATGGTTGTACCGGCAGTAATAGCAGCTCTTGGAGCAATACCCAAAGGGCTGCCTAGATACATTGAAAACTTGAATTTATCAGACTTGAATATTCTGACTTTGCAAAAAACCACCTTACTTGGAACTACTTAAATACTCAGTTTGTTACCTTAGGTCCTTGGTTAGGACTTGAACCAGTGGTGGATGGCTACCAGTTCAATTTGGATCAGGTGAACCAGTAGTGGCGGTGGCGGGAGGCTCCGCCCACCCACCCAGATGCGCAGAAGTGCCACGCGTGCACGCCCATGAGCAAACTGGTAGCGATGGGATTTGGAACCCACTACTGACTTGAACTGTTAAGTTTTTACCAGTCCCAGACTGTGAATTGAATTGAAGACTAAATCTTAAATAATAGAAGAAACAGTAGATCTTATACTCAGCTCATGCAAGAAGTTGCCAAAATGATTCATTGGAACCCCTATAAAAATTATCATGTCATGAAAAAGTGGTAGGAACATAGAGTTGAAAAAGCAGTCAAAAATGAGCAGATTAAGATATTGCGGAATTTCTAAATAGAAACTGATAAAGATAGGCTCATAACACAGAGATTTAACTGTGGTTGAAAAGAAGTAAGTGTGAATAATTGATGTGGAATATGAGGAAATAATAGAAGACCAGGAGAAGAGCACAAGGTATCAAGATCTGAAAATTGAAATTGAAAGATTATGGCGTAAACCAGCCACAGTAGTCCCAGTGGTTATTGGCACAGTGGATGCCATATCAAACAACCTTGGATGGGACTTAGAAATCCGTGCATTGACAAATTTTTCATCAGTCAGTTACAAAAGGCCACACTTCTTGGATCCATACCGTATGCTGATACATTAAAAAATCCTAGATTTCTGAAAATAACTCAGTGCACATGAAAGTCAACACCAGCTAAAGAACCCGCAGCTATGATTTCAGATTTTCGTTTATGTCATAATAATCATCATCAACAAACTACAAAGATGTGTAAATCGAAGTAGGATGACTGTGGCAAAACTAAAGCAAAGCTAGTACCAATAATAATAATAGGTGCCTTAGGACTCCTGCCTCTGGAGCACCACTTGAACACCATTGGCATTGACAAAATCACCACCAATTAATTGGAAAAAGTAGAACAACTTACCTTTAACACTATCAGACAAGAAAATCTGCCTATCTTATCATTTCCTTAGGAAAAACTTGATAGATGGATAAAAATGCCAACTCCAGTGTAAACATCTGTCTGACTATGCGACCAATCATAGTAACAGTAGCAGAGAACGCAGGGATTCTGTTGAGTTTCAAGGGGTTGTCCACAGAAACATAAGTACCCAGAGGCCCCTTTGATAATCCTAGGATTTGAAAGAAGGAGAAGATGTGGCTAATTGCAATATCCCATCCCATAGCTACTAACATATCATCATAATTAAATATTTAGATTTGCTAATGCCTAGTTGTAGCTTAACTAGTTTTGAATTTGTCTCCACAAAGAAGATGAACTATTGATTTCCCCCCACTGTGTCATTCTCATGTTTTTACTACATAAAAATGAAAACGACAAAAAAAATTAAGTAGAAACTAATAAGTGATTAAAGAGATTACGTAGAGGCAATTAATAAACTACATGTCCTTAATTCCTTTGCTCTACCCTAGAGGAAGAAATAAAAGGGGAAAAACAATGTACTCAGTTGGAATTTCTTCTGGGTAAATGATATAGAAGGATCATGGCTGATGCTAATACATTGTTAGATATGGAAATGTGATTTTAATTCTACTTTTAAATGACTGCAGAAATACAGAACCTCAGCATTGCTAAATAGCTGTATTGTTACAGTTTTAACTTAAATATAACTAAATTGTTTGCTATGATTTAAAATAAGTGTTGGACGGAATAATAATGAACAAGAGAAAGCCACGCACATGGAAGCTTTGCAGATATTTCTATGAATATCCTGAGACATCCCATTGATTTTCCTCTTTTCTTGAAAGAAGAGCTATGATCATTGGATTGCAACAATCCAGACAACCACTAGAAGGCACCAAAGAGCCAGAGCTTTCTGAATCTCTTTTTTTTTATAAATAATTTTTATTTCCATTTTCCAACATCATATTTATGTACAAACTATTATCCATCATTAATCATTAATTTTTATTTATTACTGATTCAGGCCTGCCCGATTGCCACTTCCTTTCTTCACAACCTCCCTCTCTACCCTCTACTACTTTCACATCCTTCATCTCCTTCGCTTTACTACTTCCTCTCCTCCTTCTCCACTCCTCCCTTCTTACCCTATCTAACCTTCTTATTCCCCTCCTCCTTCTCTACTCTTTCCTACCTACTTTCTTCCCTCCTTCTACTCCTCTCTCCTTTTCTTTCTGAAATGGCAGTCGAGCATCCCCAATATCATTTTAAATTTTAATTTCATATCTTCAAAAATTACTGTACATTAATAATCAATCCATGTATCATTTTCCCCCCCTTTTCCCCCCTCCCCCCCTTCCCCCCCCACAGACTTCCCAGAGCAAATACCGGGTATTATGACCAACAATCACAAGCTAAAGTATACAAAATATACATAACCTCCCACCTTTAAAAGTTTAAAAATTCAGATCCCCTCACAATAAAAATAAAGAGATAGGAAAGAATAATAAAAAGAAAAGAAGAAAAGAAGCAATACCAACTTCACATATTACTTCTTCTTACAGTCCATTTTTAAAATTAATCCATCTTCTCAAATTCAATTTTTTTTCCACTTGTATATTCCTTCAAATTTCATAAGTCCATTTCTCAAATTACAGTCCATCTTCTTGAACTCAAATTTTCATCACTTATATATTTCTTCAGTTGCCATAACATTTAATGTCCGTTTTTCTTACAGTCCATTTTAAAAATTAATCCATCTTCTAAAATTCAAATTTTTTTCACCCACTTGTATATTCCTTCAAATTTCATAAGTCCATTTCTTAAATTACAATCCAGCTTCTCAAATTCAAATTTTCATCACTTATATATTTCTTCAATTGTCATAACATTTAATATCCAATCTTCCAATACTATTCCATCAATCAAATATCATTTCGAATAAAATCTCTCAAATATAATATTTCCAGCTTAACTTCATAACTTTTACTATCTATAAATGTGTCAATTAAAACAAATAATCATTTAAACTACATCCACAATATAACAGTAAACAGTTAAAATCATTACATCCACATTATCTAAATTCATAAATTTCACTTTCCATCCTTCACAATTAAATAATATCATCCCATAGATTTATACCATACAAATAGCAAATAATAAAAATCCTATCATTTATAGCTTTCTGAATCTCTTTTATCTTCTCTAGTATTCATCCAGTTGTTTGCTGGCTAGATATACCCTATTGAAAGCTCTAGCCAACGTCACAATGATATTACAAATGAATTTCCAAATATTACTTGAATGTAGAAGCACTAGATTTTTATTTAATGTTAAATGTAGAGATATTTCAAAGAGAATCATCCTCTCGTCCCTGCCTCTGAACTGAAGAGTTGTACAAGTCTGAATTGAAGCCAGAAGGTGGATACACCGAAACCAAAACCTTTTGAGACAAGTATAGACTTCCTATACACATGATTACATACTTTTAACTTTCCACTTGACTGAGTGATGGAAATAGTTATGTGGAAAGATCTTTCCCTTTTAAAAAAAAATCAAAGTAAGTTGACTCTTTCTTGGAAAGATCCCACTACACATGCAGTATTTATTAATGCAGGATTATTTCTTTAAAAATCTGATTCTGATTACATGTTTTTCAAACACAGACTGATATAACAGTGTGTGCACGTCATGTGTTGAAAATTGTTTTAGATGTCTATGATTCATTTGTAAAACCTACTTCTATGGCACATCCCGTGATATTAATTTCATATTGCATTGGCTGCCATTCAATGCTTTTAAGAGGGTTAAATGTGTTAGCTACTTCTCATTTAACCAGTCAAATGCTTGGGGATTGTACCTTTGGTATACACCATGTGTTGATCAAATCACAAGTCCTGTCTGATGCTAGGAGTAGGAACCGTTTATAGACACACTAACAGAAGTCATCTTCACTATCCTCTTAGCCCTGGGCTTCCTTTATGGAAGGGAAGCTCAAAACTCCATTAATGATCTACAGCCCATAAAGATGTCTATGGAGATTCTCAATCATCCAGGTCATGGTTGTCCCAAAGGTACTTTTTCCAAAAGGCACCTGGACTTCCTTGTTTTCTTCCTTTGAAAGTGTTTCGTTTCTAATCCAAGAAGCTGCTTCTTCAGAACTTTCAGGAGTGAAAGATGTTTCCATTTACAAACCTTGGGTGGTAGGTCTACATTCGCTGTTAGAATGGGTGAAATATATCTTCTAGAAAATAACTTCTAGCATGAACAAATGTGCATCCCAAGAAGATACATGGATGAAATCCTGCAGCAGATCTAGACATCAACTCTGTCCCCAAGTTATCCTGGCAACACTGCTAAAAGACCTAATGCCAACATCTATAATGGTCGTATACTTGGGTTGTTGTTGTTTTTTTCAGTGTAAAATATCTCATCATTAGTCAGCAGGGACCTAGATAAGACAAATTGGCCTATTCCTATACAAATGATTAGACAGAAATTAGATTTCAAAAATAACAGAAGTGGGGGAAAATGGGAAATATTTCAGCCCCAGAAGACACTGCCACTGACCTCAGGGTGGCTATTCTTAAATAAGAGAATGACAAAAACAGTGAAAGGGATGAATTTTTATTAATTAGAAGATTTTATATATTGTTTCCCATGGATTTCTTTTATTATTAATAACTCCTATGTCCAAAGTGGCTTTATGATATCTAACAAGTATTCTTGTTTGGACACATTTCCCCTCTTTTCTCGTCTATGCATCTGATGCAGTGAACTGTAGTCCATAAAATCTCTGCTATAATCCATCTGCTAATGTGCTAGAAATAACTTTATGATGCCTCCCGATTCTTAGCTACATAGGGCTTTCCATGAAAGAGTGTTGTACAGACTGACTAGAACCTTTGCCAAATATCTAAATTTGTATGCTGCATTTTTCTTTTATTGTGACACTGTGTCATTAATATTTTGTCACAGAATGGCTTCAGTGGTGGGTTTCAAATTTTTTTACTACCGGTTCTGTGGGCGTGGCTTGGTGGGCATGGCTTGGTGGGCATGGCAGGGGAAAGATACTGTAAAATCTCCATTCCCTCCCCACTCCAGGGGAAGTTACTGCAAAATCCCCATTTCCTCCCAATCAGCTGGGACTCGGGAGGCAGAGAATAGATGGGGCGGGGCCAGTCAGAGGAGGTATTTACCGGTTCTCTGAACTACTCAAAATTTCCACTACCGATTCTCCAGAACTGGTCAGAACCTGCTGAAACCCACCTCTGAATGGCATCTTTTTGAAGCTTGTTTGTACCCCCTATGCTATTTTCTCACTTTTCAAGAAAACTTGTGTTTGTAAACAATGGTGACAAGAGAGATTTTGTATACCAGGTGCTGATCATGTTTTGTGACATTTTGCTTCTAGGTGCTGGGGACTTGTAGTTTATCATACAATTCACTGAACTGGAAGTCATAGGAAACTGCAGAAGCAAATCATGAAGTATGGTAGTGCTTTATGCTGCTGCTGCTGGTGAGAATGCTCAAAAGCCAAAAAACAAAACAAACATGAAAACAACCCAGTGGTAAGGAGGCCCATAACAGGGCCATGCAATAGGCTCAGCCATCTGACCAATTGGTATATCTTAATAATTTAGGAGAGAACAAGCTCATTTGGTAAATTTCCTCAAAACAAGAAACAGAGATATAACATCACACCTCTCTCAGAAAAATCATCTGGGAAATGGTTCTTTGCATCCCAAGTCTATGAGATTTGGCAACTCCAAATCTCAACCAGCAAATGCTCAGTCTTACATATTGGAAAAAAGAACCCAAACAACAAGTACAAGCTTGACGGACATTACCTTACTGACGACCCCTACCCTGTCAAAGACCTTGGAATTTTCATATCAAATGACCTAAATGCCAAAGCCCACTGCAACTACATAGCAAAAAAGGCTCTAAGAATTATAAACCTAATTTTACGCAGCTTCTTTTCCAAAAACTCTACACTACTAACCAGAGCATACAAAACATTTGCCAGACCTATTCTTGAATACAGCTCATCCGTCTGAAACCCATACCACATCTATGACATTAATACAATCGAACGCGTCCAGAAATATTTTACTAGAAGAGTTCTTCGCTCCTCCGTAAACAACAAAATACCTTATGCCACCAGGCTTGAAATCCTGGGATTAGAAAATTTAGAACTCCACTGACTCCGACATGACCTGTGTTTAACACACAGAATCATCTATTGCAATATCCTTCCTGTAAAAGACTACTTCAGCTTCAATCGCAATAATACAAGAGCAAACAATAGATTCAAACTTAATGTCAACCGCTTCAAACTTGATTGCAGAAAATATGACTTCTGTAACAGAGTTGTTAGTGCTTGGAACTCATTACCTCACTCTATAGTCTCTACTCAAAATCCCAAAATCTTCAATCAAAAACTGTCTACTTTTGACCTCCCCACATTCCTAAGAGGACTATAAGGGGCGTGCATAAGAGCACAAATGTGCCTACCATTCCTGTCCTATTGTTCCTTTTCATTATATCAAATTAACATAGTTATTGCATTTTTTTGCTTATATATATTTTTCTTATATGATGTGTTGTTGTTTTATGTCGATATTTGTATACTGTTGTGACAAAATGAAATAAAAAAAATGTGAATCACAGACTTAAGATCACAATCCCTTTTTAAGTTCAATACTTTCATTTTTCTTTTGAAAACCATTCACACATTCATTGTAGATAACAAAGCAAAGCATTATTGGGTCACTTATGAAGAAACCACATATACATGCTTAATTCTTTTTTAAAAAATGGAAAATAAATAAACTTTAGATCAGGGGTGGTCAAACTTGATTTCATAGATGGTTGCATCAGTGTTGTGTTTGACCTTGGGGGCCCGGGGACTGTCCATGGCCAGGGTGAGCATGGCGAACTCGATATCACTTGTGATGAGGGTGCCTGTGGTGGCCCGAGCACTCTGCCAGAGAAAATGGGCTCCCAAACTCCATTTTCAGCTGTGATGGCCTCCTGCAACCTCTGCCAGTGAAAATGGAGTTGGGAGGGCCACATACAATTTTCCTGAGCTCCGTTTTCACTGGCAGAGGCTCCGCAGGCGGGTCTTTTGCTATTTCCAAGGTGGCCCTATGGGCCAGATCTAAGCACCCCATGGGCCGGATTTGGCCTATGGGTCTTGAGTTTGACACTCCTGCTCTAGATCAATTCTGGGAAGGTAGGTAATTGCACTGCATTTGCAGGAAGATATAACAGAGTAGGATTCGGTGCAGCACATACTGTGATTTGTTTGTTTGAGGCTGCTTAATTAAATAATTCTTTGTTTGCAGGCAGGAGATATACGATGCTCCTTGTTCATCCTATCTTGAGACTTGTATAATAAGCCATGTGATGGTCATCACACTGCATGGATATAAATTGAAATGAAGGAAGAGATTACTTTCATGTGACTGCTGCAACCTACTACAATCCTCAGGAATCTACAAATGAGAACAAAATGTTACCAAAAAAAAAAAAAAGGCATTGGAATAAAATGCCTGCTTGTTAATAGAACAATACAAAACCATCAAGTTCCCTGCTGCTAATATTGGCTGATTCTTGATATTGGCCTGGGATCCAAAACAGACTACAACTCTGAAGGGGAAAAAAAGAAGAAGAAGATTGCCTTAAGACATCTGCACTATCAAATTTTTATTCATTTTGGAAATAATTTTAGTTTAGCCTCTGGAATTCCTAAAACTTTTAGGGCACATTTTTGTTTGTAGCCAGTGATTCATATCTTCTCTTTAATGGCTAAAAATAAAGTTGCTTCTAATAATTTTATCCAGAAACTTTTTTCTTGCTTTCTTGTGTAAAATTGTACTTTATCTTGATGAAATTGGTAATTGGACTAAGTTAATTGTTCTGGATTAATACCAGTTTTATTAGTATATCAAAATGTAAAATACAAAAAAAAAAAATGAAAATAAGGGAGGAAAAAGGGAAGAGGAAAAAAGTGTAGGGTAAAAGGAAAAAGAAAAACATTAACTTCTGACTCTTTTTAGCCAGTACAATAAGGTAATATCTCAATACAATCTCAACTTTTTACTATTACACAGTAATATAGACTAGCCATTTTTATAACAGCAAGCCTACCTAATCAGCAAAACCCAAAATCAAAGTTTCATTCCCCCCTCCACCTCAAGTACAAAATACAGAAACAATTTCCATGTGGAAACAAAGTTAATTGTATTCTCCTCTTTCATTAGAGCAATCAATTTAGACATCTCTGCTAACTCCATCAGCTTTTGCAGCCAATCACCCATTGTGGGACTTAAGGTATCTTTCCATTTTTTGTGCATTCATGCCGCTGTCAGCATCTATGTAATAGTTGTTCTGAGAGAGTCTTATACCAAGAAAGAGGCGCAGTGGTTAGAATGGAGTACTGCAGGCTATTTCTGATGACTGCCAGCTGCCTGCAATTTGGCAGTTCAAATCTGTTAGAGTGGATAATTGAAGAGATGGGAGCCAGGCTAATGCAACAGTCTTTATTATAACTATGTACAGAAACCAGCAACAGGTTGGCTGACAGCTCTCCTTATATAGAGCTTTCAGGGGTTCTGATCAATCAGGCTCGAGTATTTTTCTGGCTCCTTTTTCCCTCCAATTTCTCTGTAGCCAGTATCTAACAGAATCTCAGCAGGCCCAAGGTTGACTCAGCCTTCCATCCTTCTGAGGTTGATAAAATGAGGGGCCAGATTGTTGGGGGCAATATGCTGACTCTGTAAACCACTTAAGAGAGGGCTGTAAAGCACTATGAAGAAGTATATAAGTCTAAGTGCTATTGCTATTTCTGTTTGTTTGTTCTTTATAATATAACTCCTTACAGTATATCTGTCATGTAAAAAGATACTTGAACACTTCTAAACTGAGGCTTCATGCTCATTCTCAATGGCAGTAATTCAATATCTGAATCCAAGTATGGAGGTGGGGGAGGTGGGAGAAAAACATATGTAAGCCTGAGGATTCCCAAACCAGCTGAAAGTTTTGATCATGCACTGAGTCACTGAGTCAGGCACTTGGTCCATCCAACTCGTGGTCTTTTCCAGTTGGCAGCAGTTTTCCAAGAGAGTATTTCCAATTTTTTTTTGTTCCCCACTAACTACATGCATTTCAAGTCTTCCCAAAATAGTTATTTTTTTAAAAAAAAGCACATTTTTTTTTTGTCCAGTGAAGTTTGGATGAACTGGTCTGTCAAAAGAATTTAGAACATGAATTAAATGATGTGTACATTAAATACAAATCACCTTCATGTGGCTAT
Organism: Ahaetulla prasina; assembly: GCF_028640845.1. Lineage (NCBI taxonomy): Eukaryota > Metazoa > Chordata > Lepidosauria > Squamata > Colubridae > Ahaetulla > Ahaetulla prasina. The sequence goes on along the minus strand of NC_080539.1, from coordinate 232,939,923 downwards.
CACTTTTCTCTCTCCAACAATTTTTCTCTCTCATAAAATACCACTGCCATGAGCAAGAGAACAGTGTTGCTTAATTCCTTAAGTGCAGTAAGTGGTATGTCCAGCAAAGAGTAAAGACATCAAAGGGGGATGGAATGGCTTTTCATTAAGGCCTTCAAGACCACCTTAAAATGTTAGATGGACTGAATCGTATGAACTTATCTGGATACATTTTTCTTTCACCTCTCTGAGCAAAGAGTTGGCAAATAGTTTCTTCGCCTTTGAATTAGTGTCAAAGAGAATTTTTTCTTAGAAAGGTAAGCAACTTTGCTCACTGCTCCGACTTATCCTTCAATTTGTTTCCTAATGAAGATTTTATTTAAGAGACATGCTGGGGGAAAAAAGAGAAAGAAAGAAAGAAAGAAAGAAAGAAAGAAAGAAAGAAAGAAAGAAAGAAAGAAAGAAAGAAAGAAAGAAAGAAAGAAAGAAAGAAAGAAAATAATGAAGATGACGATTTGGGCTGAGCTCCACTAAACCTATCAGCGAAATCTTGCTTTCATAAAATTCATCTTAGAAATGGAAACATTTTGTTGTGAATAAAAAAAAAAAGCAATATTTTTATACTACGCTCCATTCACAGACCACATCAGAGGTAGTCTAAGAATAGAATAGATCAAGTATATTTTATGGAAATATAATGAGAAAAGGATGTGTTCCCAAAACTCACTCTGAACAAAGGAATGCAACATAGTCAGGGATACTTTAATGTGCTTAACAATTTTCTCATGTGAAAGGCTGAAGGAATGGCCTTTGGTTTGAATCTTCCCAATTCTCTCCTAGCATCCACAAGCTCTCAAATCAGAAATAGTAAAGTAATACATTACAGGGTGGTGGGAGCAAGAGAGCATGAAGAAGAAAGAAAACAATAACAACAATAAAAGAAAAAAATGTGTGGATAAGTCAGCCTAGAGTATCATATTAAAAAAGCACTGAAAAAATAAAAAAATAAATAAAACCGAGGACAAATGAATCATCTTGACATTTTGTTGATTAAGAGACTGTTGATAAATTCAAAAATCTCAATATAGAGACATTTCAAAAACTTATTATGTTTGCTTTTCAGTTTGCATTTGACAAAGTATTCTGAGATGATCTGAAAAGTTACACTAGTTAAAGATGAGCTAGAAAGCAGGTCTGTTAGGTAAGTCAACAGCTGACTTGAAATCATAGTCCAAGAATGTTCTTCAATGGCTCCTAACCAAACTAGAGGAGGACATTAAAGGGACTGTGAGGAGTTTTGGACATTTCCATTACTTATAGAGAGGGAGGGCACAGGTTCTAGTTGTTTCTTAGGCCTGGAAGCCAGCTGGGTGGCCTTGAGCCAGTCACTTTCTCTCAGCCCTAATCAGTGTCAGATTCTGCAATAAGCCAGCTGATAAATAAACCTCTCCTTGCATCATGCATTGATAAGCTTCACTTTTAGAATTCGGGTGAGTGCAGTACAAAAATAAGCAGACCCTGCAAGCATGCGGAACAAATGCTAAGAAGAACAACAACATGTGGGTGAAGAGCTGGAGGGAATGCTTATCAAAATAGCAGTTGACACAAAACTGGATGGCATTGCTAAAATCTGGAAGATAAACAAAATTCAACATTATCTTGAGAGGTTAGAGAAATGTGATTGAAAATAACAGAAATTGAGACAAATAGGAGACTCATTCAGTTATGACAGGAAATGGAGTGAACAGGTATGAGACACCTGGCTTGGGGACTCCATGTGGAAAAAAAAAGATATTGTATTATACTTTCTTATAAACTGAAGATGAAACAGTAGTGTGGTCACAGGAAGGGACTGTTTTTGTGTGCTCTGTGGTGGATAGGCCCCACTTTGAATATTGTATGTAGTTCTGGAAACCACACTTTAAGCAAGGTTCACAGAAACCCAGATGTCTTAAAAAGAGGGGTGGTGGTGAAAATGATCACAGGACCGGAAACTAAGTCATACTAGAAAACACTGAGAGAACTGGATTTGTAGCTTTGAGGACAAACAAAATATAGTTCAAGTGCCTGAAATGGTATCTTATAGAGGAAGGTAAAGATCTATTTCCTATTGGTGTAGAGTGCACAATGAGAAAACAGATTATGCTTTAATAATATGAAATGAACCGGGGTGAAATCCAGCAGATTCTGACAGGTTCTGGAGAACCGGTAGCGGAAATTTTGAGCAGTTCAGAGAACCAGCAAATACCACCTCTGGCTGGCCCCAGAGTGGGGTGAGAATGGAGATTTTGCAGTATCCTTCCTTTGCTACGTCCACAAAGCCATGCCCACAAAGCCACACCCACAGAACTGGTAGTAAAAAAAATTGGATTTCACCACTGAAGTGAACACTTATGGTACTTGTAGTTTGATAATAGAGTCAATTACCGACAGAAGGGGTGGATGCCCCTTCAGTTGACATGTTAAAGCAGAATCTGGTCAGACATCTATTGGTTACTTAGATACCATCTTATGGTGATCACATCCAGGTGTCTGCTTCCAAAACGTATCTACTAATAAAGGATAATATTTATTGCTCAGAGTTGAAATGAGGGGCCCTTGGTGCTCTCTGAATTTGCTCATTTTCTTGCAGATGTTTCATTACCCAAACTAGGTAACATCATGATTTTATCTAGTTTGGGTAATGAAACATCTCAGAGAGCACTAAGGACTCCTTACTTATCTACCACTTCTTAAAATAGTAGAAAAATATGACTGATGTGAAATTTGATGCCCAGTTACCAAGTCATCTGTTGCCTTAGTAATATGGCCAGCAGCAGGTTCTGCTTTTACTGATTTAATGAGAGGAAGTTAAAAAAAAATTGGAGTGTTCTTCCTCTCATCAATCACCAATTCCAAAACTGGAGCAAATACAGGGAGGTACTTGCAATGGCCTGTTGTCCTACCTGGCAGGCTGCCCAATTAACATGCTACAGGAAGAAAGGTTCTCTGCACCTGTGATCTGACAATCAGGCTATTTCTGAATATGAGTTTACCACTTTTGTGGAAGAACATTAGACCTGTGTCAAAATTTGACCCCTGGCATGTGCTGGCAGGGAGCGACTGGTAATAAATGAACTCCATCCTCAACTGAATGCCAGAAGGGAATAGCAGTGCTGGTAATAGCCGATTCCATCTTCATGGCTAGCAGTAGTCTTCGGTCAAAATAACAATAGTAGTAGTACTTAGATATATACAGTTCAGTAGTGTTTTACCGCTCTCTCTAAGCAGGTTACAGAATCAGCAAATAGCCCCCAACAATCTGAGTCCTTATTTTACAGATCTTGAAAGGATGGAAGGCTGAGTCAACCTTGAGTCACTCAGGATCGAACTACTGTCAGTGGAATGCAGAGTTTGCCTGCAATACTGCATTCTAACTATTGTGCCACCATGGCTCCTAAATAGCACTACCTTCTAACCCAATCTTTTTAAAGAAGACGAAAGTACAGCTACATACGTACAACCATTTGTCAGCAGCAGCAAACCAATAAAGCAGTGACGGCAGAACCAGCAGCATAGAGCTGGCAGAAGCCAGATCACTTATTGAATTTAAGTTAACTAACTAAGCAGCATAGGATGAATGCTCTCCCATAACAGTGCTAGTCCTCTCTCTCTCTCTCTCTCTCTCTCTCTCTCTCTCTCCCTCTCTCTCTCTCCCCCTCTCTCTCTGTGTTTGTATTGTTTACAACACAAATCAAGCACTCTTTCAAAAGAACACATGTTTAATAATACAGCACTCTTTCAAAAAAAGAGCCTCTGTGGCTCAGACTGCTAATGCAGTCTGTTATTAACAGCAGCTGCTTGCAATTACTGCAGGTTCTAGTCCCACCAGACCCAAGGTTGACTCAGCCTTCCATTCTTTATAAGGTAGGTAAAATGAGGACCCAGATTGTTGGGGGCAATAAGTTGACTTTGTATATAAATATACAAATAGGATGAAGACTATTGCTAACATAGTGTAAGCCGCCCTGAGTCTTTGGAGAAGGGCAGGATATAAATGCAAATTAAAAAAAACAAACATCCAATACATGTCACAAAGAACCCACGCACACCTGTCAAATTATTTGATCAAGCATTAGGTGGGTAGTTTCCTCTCTCGTGTTTAGGTTGGGTAAGGATGGTACCTTGACTTTTAAGGACAGACTTTTCAAACAAGATGTTATCTTCCATATGACATCATTCTGGAAAAAATAACAATCACATAGGTACTTGTAAATCTAAAACTGCTGATGTTGATTAAATAAACTCTGTAGGAAGGTTATGTTTATGTACAGCATAATTAAATTTGTTTTAGTCAATTGAATTTGTACAGATATAAAGTTTTCAGTATAATAAGGTTTCCTAGTGCCTGTATACAAATAATATTAAAGTTAGTAAGTAAATAAAATAAATAAAGCAACTATATTGCAAGTAGGGGAAGGGAAGAAACAGAAATGTGTGCAGAACCCTGTATGTCTTGCTGCAGAGGCAGTGCCTATGAAACTGAGATCCATTGAACAGTACAAGATAGATTAAGAATCATAAAGAGAGAATAGTAGTGTTTAAAGATAAAGAGGTGAATGTGGAAGAACCCCAACAAGTGGGGAAAAAAATAAGTACAAATTGGGAAAATAGTATTATACATATTGATACATAAAAGAATATATTATAATTATAATGAGCTTATTAAGGTTAGAAGTTGGAAGATAAAAACTATGTACGTGTAATTGTATTATTACTGTTAGCACTGTGCAAAAAATGTATTGACCCAGTCATTACACTATCTACAAAATATGTTGATTGCTAAAGGAAAACTGCAAATAAAACAAAAAAAAAAGATTAAGGACAGCAGCATGTTTAGTAGAAAGCGGTAAACTGATTCACATTTTGGATTAACCATTAATGTGTGCTTCTTATAGGAATTGGACATCAGTCGCATACACAGAATGTACTCAACCACCTACCAGATATCTGTCTTAGTGTGTTTTGTTAATTCAGCCAAGGGAGCCAGTTTAAGATTTAAAATCATGCAAACTCCAAACACCAAATTGAATAAATTGTGGGTAACATCAGCACATAGGTCGTGCAAGGGGAGCTATTTTCATACAATTTGCTTTGAACTCCAGAGAGATTTTTAACAGTGATCTTCTAGATCTTTAACTTAGTCAACAGATTGAATCACTGTTAAGAGATTCTTTGGGATGCTGCCTTTGCTTTACAATTTCCTTATTCCTGGATTCACTGTATTTAGACTGAGCCAAAGGCTTTTATTCAATATTTTACAGGAGTGAAGAAACTGAAGGGCACACCTTCACATAGACTAAAGTAAAACAAACAGGAAGCAGCAGGTGAAGCTAAGCAAGATCACATCAAATACTTGTACAATTAGCACAGGGCCCCCCCAAGGCTGTGTGCTCTCCCCACTTCTCTTCTCTCTGTATACCAATGACTGCATCTCCAACGATCCATCTGTTAAGCTACTGAAGTTCGCAGATGACACAACAGTGATCGGTCTCATTCGAAATAATGACGAATCCGCATATTTTCTTCTTCCTATATATATATATATATATATATATATATATATATATATATATATATATATATATATATATATATATATATATATATATATATGCTTATACCTTTATATACTATATAACCTTTCTGTATGATACTTACATATATTGTTGTGACAAAAATAAATAAATAAAAAGAAATAAAATAAATATAGACGAGAGGTCGAACGACTAGCCTTGTGGTGCAACCAAAACAATCTGGAACTGAACACACTCAAAACCGTAGAAATGGTGGCAGACTTTAGGAGAAACCCTTCCATACTTCCACCTCTCACAATACTAGACAACACAGTATCAACAGTAGAAACCTTTAAATTTCTAGGTTCTATCATATCGCAAGATCTAAAATGGACAGCTAACATCAAAAGCATCATCAAAAAAGGACAACAAAGAATGTTCTTTCTGCACCAACTCAGTAAGCTCAAACTGCCCAAGGAGCTGCTGATTCAGTTCTACAGAGGAATTATTGAGTCTGTCATTTGCACCTCTATAACTGTCTGGTTCGGTTCTGCAACCCAACAAGAAAGACACAGACTTCAGAGGATAATTAGAACTGCAGAAAAAATAATTGCTACCAAACTGCCTTCCATTGAGGACCTGTATACTGCACGAATGAAGAAGAGGGCCGTGGAAATATTTACAGATCCCTCACATCCAGGACATAAACTGTTTCAACTCCTACCCTCAAAACAACGCTATAGAGCACTGCACCACAGAACAACTAGACACAAGAACACTTTTTTCCCGAAGGCCATCACTCTGCTAAACAAATAATTCCCTCAACACTGTCAAACTATTTACTAAATCTGCACTACTATTAATCTTCTCATAGTTCCCATCACCAATCTCTTTCCACTTATGACTGTATGACTGTAACTTTGTTGCTGGCAATCCTTATGATTTATATTGCTATATTGACCATCAATTGTGTTGTAAATGTTGTGCCTTGATGAACGTATCTTTTCTTTTATGTACACTGAGAGCGTATGCACCAAGACAAATTCCTTGTGTGTCCACAATTCTATTCTATTCTATTCTAACATGTCTCAGGTTGTTTCACTTGACTCCAATTCTTGAAATGTGAAGATGAGCAATAATAGAAATAGCAATAGAACTTAGACTTATATATCACTTTGTAGTGCTTTACTGTATATACCACTTCGAAGTGCTTTACAGCCCTCTCTAAGTGGTTTACAGAGTCAACATATTTTCCTCAACAATCTAGGTCCTTATTTTATTGATCTTGGAAAGATGGAAGCCAACTGAGTCAACCTTGAGCCAATCAGGATCAAACTCCTGGCTGTGGCCCAGGAGAATAAGTGGTTAGAATACTGCAGTGCTCAGTGCCTTCTGTTATGTTATTTCAGCAACCAATTTATATCTTATGGATTTAAAAAAAAAAGAATTGTGTTTTTTTCCAAAAGATATAGAGATAAAGCCTAATAATTTGTTAAATGTTCGTAACTGTAGGACACAACTAGTTGGCTACTGAAATGACATAGCAGAAAGATGCCTCTCATTCCCATTGTACATTCTTACATTTCACAGAACATACCACACTATGTTGCATGAGAGTACTTACCAGCAGTTACCTTCCACATCACTGTGCTCTCAAAATCTAAATGAGAAACATAATTAATTCTTCAATAGGCTAGGTAGTCTATCAATCAATCTCAATTTTTAATTCATGAAATGTTAGGCTGTATTATACATTATTAAGCAGATCAGTTTGGAATATATGAATCTGTTTTGTTTAACTACTGTTTAACTACTTTTAGCACAGCTAAAAGGTGTCCTTTGAAGGTGTCCTTCAGCTGCCATGTACAAAGGAACTGGTGAGTCTAAACTGTTTTTTCTTCTTCATTTAATTTGGAAAACTTCAACCAGAAAATGAAGTTATTAGCAGGTTGCCACTTTCAGGGATGAGATGATGTCACAGGAAAGCAATCAAGTGGGATGAGGCCAGAACATAATATATGTATCTGTCAGGATCAAAATAATAGATCAGGAAATAAGATAGAAAGGACAATACAAATGTTGAAAGCAATCATTTGGAGTTATAAGTTCTAAGCTTAGACTTGTCTTTTAGGAATATCGAGTATGAAACACTTTCATTTTTAGCTTTGTCAACATTCTACATTTATGTAATATTCGGAACATTAAAAAAATAATATTGAATTCAGGGACCATTCCCTGTAGAATAAAACATAGAATAAGAAAATATACAGCATCTAGAATTATCTTATAATTTTGTTTCTCTAATAGGGAAACCAAAATGCAATTGTTATAAATAGCCAAATAGCAATTTTGAAAATGGCTGATTGATTGATTAGATGCTATCAATTTAGTGTCAAACCACATAGATAGACTTTCTCCAGAAAAGTCCTCAAATCTGTCCCTTTAAGATTCTCAGTGGTGCATTAATCATTCTTGTACTTAGTCCCATCCACCTTGCTGTTAGACATCCTCTTCTTTCTTGTCACTTTCCCAGCATTAAGGACTTCTCAAGGAGCTGGTCTAATGTGTCAAAGTACAAGATAATGTATCAAAGATAATTTGAGCCTGGTCATTGCTGCTCAAGTGAGAACCCAAGATTTATTTGTTTCATGGCCCATTTGGTTTTCTTGACTATCTGTAGCATTCTCAAAATCTTCTCCAACACCAAAATTCAAAAGCATCAATTGTCTTTCCACCCTGCTTCTTCAAAATCCAACTCATAGAGTTTCACAAATCCTGTACAACTCTAAGATAAAAACTAACAGTTATCATTTCTAAGGTTGATTGTATTCTTTATATTTTATCATAGTATTGTTTTTTCACTGATCTGAAGTTTCCTTGTTTTTCTGTGTTGATTTCTTTTTTACTTCAGTATTTGTAGACGTCACCAGAATACTGCTTCTAACAGTTCTCTGAAATTTGTTATTAATTTCCTTTTCAAGATTGTCTTACATGGGATTGATTTCTCTCATCTTTTTAGCAATTGTCAGCATTTGTCCTGACATCCAGCCCACTATTTTAGATCTTGGTCTTTGGCAGTGTCTTTTTATATTCATCCTTAATAACTTCTCTGATTGCGTTCTACAGTTCCTTTGGTTCTTTGTCAGTGAAATTTAGGACATAATATTCTGAAAGCAGTTCCTAATCTTTTCTTTGAAAATTGTGCTCAAGTTTATATTGTGGAAAATGATTGGCTTTGTTCTTTTTACTGTAGCTTGACCTGGAACTTGTACATGGACAATTCATAATCTGTTCTACAATCAGCCCTGACCCTGTTCTATTATTATTGCTTCCACCTCCTTGTGCTAGTATAGTTAGTTTGATATTGTGTGTTTTATCTGGTGATGTATAATTACATAGGAATTGTTTCAGTTGTTCAAAGCATGAGTTAGCAATGAAGAAATCATTGGATTGGAAGAAACATATGTCATTCTCTGCACAATTTCTGTTTCCTAGGCTAACCTATTTAGTTATGTTTTTCTCCTTACTATTTCCAACTTGGATATACCAATCCAACCACAAACAACACATCTTGCTCAGATCAGATTCAGCCTGACCATAAAACCCATCAATGTGCTTTCATCTGTATCAGTGCTGTGGCATAAACTTGAATACTATCTCATTGAAGAGTTGTCTGTGAAGACTAATTGATATCGCTTGCTGATTGCATTGTATCCACACATTGTTTTTGCTGTATCCTGCTTGACTATGAATGAAACACTGTTCCTTCTTCATTTCTCCTGTCTACTATCTGTTTACTATACATGTTGTAGTAAATAATATGATCTTCTGACTGAAAATCTCCAGTTCCAATTTCAATTCACGTACGTCCAAATGTCAATATGTAGTTGATTCATTTCATCCATCACTGGACTGAGCTTTCCATATTCATGTCTCTTATATTACACGTTGTTACTGTAATTCTGCCTTTACAAATTTGGATTTTCTCTTTCTACATATCAACATCTACAATTAGATGTCCATCATGTTTGTTTTAGCTGAATCATAGCCGCCATTGATATTCCCAAAAATGCTCAGGTTTTCCTCAGTAGGAAAACATGTTGAATATCATTCAACTTGAGGGGCTCATCATCTGGCATTATATTTTCAATCACTTTATCCTGTCTACCATGAGGTTTTCTTGGTTAAAATATAGGGGTGATTTATCATTGTGTTTTTCCATACAGTATGAAATTATGCCTTTGTCATTGTCACTAAAATGATTGTATGTCTCCAGCTCTTTCCCATGTCACTGCTGCTAATACGTGTGCCTGATGGCTTTAGTTCAGGGGTCTCCAACCTTGGCAACTTTAAGCCTGGTGGACTTCAACTCCCAGAATTCACCAGCCAGCTTTGAAGTCCACCAGGCTTAAAGTTGCCAAGGTTGGAGACCCCTGCTTTAGTTGGAAGCAAGGGTGATCTTCCTACCTTGCATAACCCTACTGGAATATATACACTGTTGGTATATACACCTGATAAGCTTTTCTCATATACCCAGGAACACCCTTAAGGATTCCTCATAATGCGGGCAGCACATGATGATAAACCCATAAGCATGTTTGGAAAAAGAAGAGCAGAAGCTCAGCTGTGACTCCAGTCAAAACGTTGGAGCACCAAGATCGTGCTTTCTTTTTCTGCCACTTTTTAGTATGCTCCATCCAAACCTGAGAGAAGATCCAGATGTACAGACTCTTCAGGATCAGTTTTAATGATCTCTAGAGCATATTAGGGAGGTAGAAAGTTAGCATCTACCCCTCTTCTAGAAGAATGAAATATTTTGGGAAATATTAAAAAGGCAGAATATTATATTTCCCTAAAGGAGAAATGGAGAAACATGATCTTGGAGATAGAAAGCAGCCTCCCAAGTCTTTCTTGATAGCCCCAGCAGATACTGAGGCAAACTTTTAGAAATGCAGATTTGGTAATCCATTCAAGACAGGATATTTTGAAACAAAGGCAGAATGATAGGATTAGAAGCAGTCATCACCCAAGATCCAACACAGGAAAAAACCATTAAACAATGATAGGAATTTTCCAACACTCTTTCATAACACAAGCCCCTTCATTGCATCACCCTCAGAAACTTCAACCAAAGTTAGCTCAGACAAACACCTAGGATTTGTTCTTTGCCTATAGAGCCAGCTATGACCCCTACATAATCCCTACATGGCCCCATGGGAGTCTGACAACAGCCAATAGAATAAATGTCCTTGCACAGGAACAGGAAGTTCAAGTGCAAAGCCCAAGGGAAGGTGTAACCCCCACTCTCAACTCCATGTGGTCAACTGCACCAGAACCATGTGGTGGTTCTGTTCATCATTAAACTTTCTTTCCAATCAGCCTCCATGTTTCTGGTGTCTCTTTCCTGGCTTGGAACTGAACCAGATGGATATTTCTCCCCACCGGGAAGATCCCCAAACTTTAGGGTAGCTTAAAAAATGATTTCCAAACCCAGAATTGCTGAGTTCTGCTTCATGAGGATTGGTGTGCATTAAAGATTAGATGCCTGACTAGCTAAAGATTTTTTTGTCAGCATCCCTGACTGCATAAGACCCAATGAAACTTGGCACAGGTACATTGCAATACCAGTGCAAGCAGGCGAGGGACTGTATAGAAGTTTCCACAGGGATATGCAAGGGAAGAGCAAACGGTAACAGTGACTTGTCATTTAAGATACATGTCCTGCAGGGGTGGGTTCTACTTACATTTACTACCGGTTCACATCATGCCCGCGCGTGTGCACGAGCGGAGCGAGTGGACCTCTTCTGCACATGCACTGATCACTTTTGATGATGTTTGGGTGAGTGGGCAGAACCTCCCACCAGTTTTACTACCGGTTCTATAGAACCAGTCCAAACTGGGGGCAACCCACCAGTGATGTTCTGCTTTTTTTGCACATGCATGATGACATTGCATACACCTACCAAAAGGTCAGAGCTTGTTTCATGAAGGCGGGATGCTGCTTTCATTATTCTGATGAAAGCCTTCAATCTTGCAGACAGTGGGACAGATATTAGGTAAAGAAATTTGTGAACATCAAATCAGATTAGGGAAAGTTTTTTTCTTTCTTTCTTTCTTTCTTTCTTTCTTTCTTTCTTTCTTTCTTTCTTTCTTTCTTTCTCTCCCTCCCTCCCTCCCTCCCTTCCTCCCTCTCATCCTGTTAGGAAGGAGAACACAAATATTCTTCCTTTTAATCAAGTAGGATATAGGATGTGCACTATTGTACCTTACCAGAAGTTCTTTCTACTGACTACACGTGTGACCATTTCTTACCTCATGGACTCTACTAAAAATAGTACAGTCACAAGCATAATGTAAATAAGCTTCTGTTTTACTATAAAACAATGATCCTAAAACAGTTTTATGACATGTTTAATTAACAATGCCTTCATTTCAGTCTCGTTGAACTGCATGGAATCGTACCCACGTGTAAGCACATTTGACTGCAATGTGAGTCATATATTGCCATATTGCAAAACATAGCTATATGACAACAGTCTGATCCTTTTTATCTACATAATGAAAATATAAGAAAAGCAGTATATCTAAAAGATTGGTCCTGGACTAGATGTTACCTAATAAATACCTTGGGGAACAAGAGCCAGTTCTAGTCCTGTCTTAGGCATGAAAACCAGCTGGGTAATTTTGGGCCAGTCATTCTCTCTCTTGGCCCAATCCAGCTCACAGGGTTGTTGTTATGGGGAAAATAGGAGGAGGAGGAAAGAATATTATGTATGATCATCATTTTTAGTAATTTGTAAGATGGGATTAAAAAGTCTAAAGAATAAATATCTATGGGCAGAAGGGAAAAAAGAAATTCTGAATTTTCCATGGATACAATATTGGGATTCAGAGTTGCTTCAGCTGATTTGGGGCTAGCTCTGCAAAATGGACATTTTACATAAACAGATATTAGAGAGGGGTGAAAACTCTCATGCATCTCCACTGCCTTCTCTTTCTCTCAAAGGGAACACTTTAAAAATGCCCTGAATAGATGTTTAAGCTTTAATAAAGGCTAGCAAAAAATAGTCAGGGGGAAAGAGAGAATATTATTCTTATCCTTCCTGAGTCATCGGAAAACACAACAGATTAAACTAAAACAAAGCAAACTTCTTGTTCTCATTCTTGTCCCCCCCCCTTATCTTTCTCTCTTAAATGTTATGATCATTTAAACAAATCATTTTTAAATTTTAAGTAGCAGAACAGGACAGAGAAGGATTGTGGGTGATTAATTAGTCCACATGAGTCTCCCCCTCCCAATTTTTAAGTACAAGCAAAGTGGTGATTTACTCAAGATGAGTAATTGTTTTTTGCATATGCTTCATACCTTTTCCCAACTTTTTGTTGAACACGTTATGTGAGAGTTCAGCAATTTACATTGCTTCTTTCAAAGGAAGCATGTTGGCTTTATTTATATGATTGTTCCATGGATTAAGCAGACTGATTAAAAATGGCAGCAACTGATGCCATAGCATGCCAATTTTTTCATGCCTGCACTTCAGCTTTTATCCTGAAGTACAGTGGACTGGCAGGTCACCAACCACAAAGACGTTTTCATTAAAATAAGCAAAGTAATTAATTCAGTATGTGAACATCATCATTTTAAAATTCCAGAGAGTTGCTGAGCTAGACCTTGGACGGAAGGCGAGATATATTGTGAAAAGAAATCATCATTGTCTTTTTCTATGGAGATTTTCAATCATCCAGGTCATGGTTGTCCCAAAGGTGCTTTTTCAAAAGACAACTGGACTTTGTTTGAAGACATTCTGCTTCTCAGCCAAGAAGCTGAAGAACTGAAGAAATTTCTTGGATGAGAAGGGAAATGTCTTCAAGGAAAAACAAAGTCCTTGTTTTTTGAAAAAGCATCTTTGGTACATGACTCTCTTTGTTTTCATTACCTTTGCCATCACCATCACCAGATATAACAAACAAGAAGGAATCTCTCTAAACGCATGTGTGCAGGCTGCACATGGTTACCTGCCCAAAAACTAAAAGGCACATCTGTCTTCCTGATTTGTATAATTCAACCTCTGGTAGAAAAAACAGAGTATCTGTGATCTATACATTCACTTTTAAAAAATATGAACTTCCAGTTTTTGGAAAGTAGGAAATTAGGGAAAAAGGCCAAAATCTAGCAATCACACTGATTTTGTTTTTAAATATTGCCTCTGGTAGCACTATCTCATGGCCTGAATGGCAAAATGGAATATGAAGATCCAACTTCATGGTGAAAGGAAGTTTTGTGAAGTGAGGCTCAAAGTGTATGGTCACTGAATTACAGTACCACTCCCTTGGTTATCCCAGTGTTGTGAGGGAATATTTTTTTTATCTCAGCCTGACTGAAGGAAGACAAGATATATAGTTGGTGTAGCCCAGATGTCAGGGTTCCAAGTAACACCCTCAACGAAAGAAGACTCCGAGGCTTGAAGTTCCTCAAAGTTCCATTTTATTAGAGATGTCATATTGACACATTTGGGAAAACCCAAATCTGAAAACTTCCAGGTTTTCCCCATCCAGAAGAAAGTCCAACTCCCTGCCCAGCACCCACATGTCCATCACATGGTCCAATCAAAGCACTGTGCCAACTGGAGATGTTTCCCAGTCACACCCCTCCAGATGCAGGGCTTTTCCTTTCCCCCTCATGAATAAAAAAGGACTAGCTTTTAACTCCATTTTTTCTCGGTATGAGAGCCAGGTTGATGTCGTGATTAAGGCAACTGGGTTGAAAATGTTTTGGAAACCTTTTTCAAAATTATATTACCTTTTCATTTCAAGCCAGTTGCCCTTGGTTGTTTTTGACAAGAGTTCCGACTGCCAGTGAAATGTCTGGTCTCATTGTGGTTGCTATAGCTTTACTATGGTCGTGGTGATGTATTCTGAACCTCTGGGTCCTCCATCTGTTAATCCACTGCCATATAGGTCTTCACCTTCTTAGCTTCTTCCATTCCAAAGGGGATACCACTCACTAATCTTGCTTGTTTAATTGAGGAGGAAACTTTAATCTTCTTCTCTCTGTCTATTTGTGCTTAGAGGTTGTATGTGATGTATCCTCAGTCTTTTGATCTCTATACTTTCACTGAGTTTCCTAATAATCTCATCACTATCCTCCTCTTGTTCATAGCATCACAGGCTATCATGTATAAATAACAGATTCTCTATTTTCTTAGTGTGTAGGCATAGGTCTGCCTCATTATGTAAAATGTTTGTTTCTGTGGAAGCTAATTTTCTCATTCCAGGTTGCTTTAGTTCATGGATAATCTTTAGAATTTGCAAACTAACTCTTCCCTTTATGGATGCATAAAAATCTACAGCTGCTCAATTTGCCACGTTGCCACACAAGAAGAGCTGTCTTCACACCTGTTTCCTCGCATTCCTTGCATTTGTTTACCTGATACAATACAAGGTAGTGCCCTTATAGTTGCATACTTAATTACCAGCATGAATACCTCCATTGTACATCCCACCAGATTTCTGTGAGGGTGCCTTAGCTGCTAGGGCAGCGTTGTATCATTTGATTTTCCCTTCTGAACTGTTAAAATTAACCTGAACCTTTAATGTCCACTTGCATTTGATTGCCTTGTGGTAGATAGGTAAATGCCAGAGTTCCATTTTCTTGAAATGATTCACTTCAACACACGGTACTTGGGTCTCAAACTGCCAACCTTCTGATCGATAAGGTCAGCATCTTAAATGCTGGGCCACCATGCCCTCCCTATATCCCCATATAGTTTACCATGAAACTCACTGTTACTCAGAGTTGAGTATCTCTTTCCTGGGATTTACATACAGGCTTTGTATTTGTATACTTTTAAATGCCTAGGCAGCCTTTCCTCTTTCTTTGTTTCTCCCTCTGTCATTCGTTAGCTTTTAACTGACTGCTTGAGTTCTTCCCCCTCTGCTGGTATTCATAATTCAGTTTTCTATAGTTTGAGAGCTCACATTTTTGGTCTTGCCTTTAGGCCATTTAGAAGAGGACCTCTCGGTAAAGCCAGAATAGCAAAACAGCAGCATGATTATGTCTCATTTCCTCTCCCATGCTTTTGAGTTGCTGTACAATATCCACCATGAAACTCCTATGTTCCTGCATTTCCTGGGATTTCTACAACTCGTTGCAGAGATTCCCTCCAAAAAGATATAGTTTACTGTTTAAACTAGCCTGCTTCCATCAATAATATTCGTAGGAGGGTCAGACTGATGAATACAGTGAGAGCATGAAGATCCCACTGGTTCATAAGCATGTCCCATCTTCTTTTAGTTGTGCTTCCTCTTTTTAGGTTCATGAGGTACTCATTTTTTACAGATAAGCTGATTAGAAATTTTTTCTCTCCTGGAAGTTTTTAAGAAGACATTGGACAATCATTTGTCTCCAGTGAAATAGGGTTTCTTGTTTGAGCAGGGGGTTGGACTAGAAGACCCCCAAGATTCCTTCCAGCCCTGTTATTCTGACCCAAATATTGGCATTTGTGGTGATTACTTTCCAGAAACCATCCTTTGAGAGCAATATTTCCGTTTTAAATTTCCATAACGATTAGTATTTTAGTGTTTAGTTTAGTTGGGTTATAGCTTTGACCAACCATTAAGTTATTTTTAAAAAAATATTCCGGTCTTTTTACCAGAAATTTTACTGAGTCATTTTACTGTAGTTAAGCTTGTTTAAATTTGCACTCTAGACAACAAAGTTTGTTATCTTGACGCAGAACTGACTATCTCGTCCCATAACCTGTTAGGCTACAGATGCTTAGCAGTAAGACCTTGCTGTCTTCTGAGTTGTTTCAAAGTTAAAAGGAAAATATCTTTATCTGGTTCAGCATCATTGCAAAGTTTTGGAGAAAGAGATTACTTCAATTTGCATCCTTGATGGAGCAGGATAGCAGTGAGCTGAAAAGGAGAATTTTCCATTACATTGTAATACACATGTTTGAGAGCTGAAGCAGACTCATTCTCCCTTTTCCTTTTCCTTTATGAATATACATGACCTAGAAATTAACCCCTTTCACTCTGTCTTGATCTGATGCTGTTACTATCCTCCCCCCTCTTACATTGGAATAGCCATTGTTTAACAATTGTTGGAATTGCAGCCCAACAAGAATATATTTAGCCAATGGAGCATTCTATATATAACTCACCCTCTCTCTCCCCTCTCCCTCCCTCTTTCTCCCCCCCCCCGTCTCACTCACCCACATTGAAGATGGTGATTCTAAGAACCCTAGGTTTTACAACTACTCAAATGCTTACAGATGCATACAAGGATTTGGGTTTCAGCCAATAATATCACATTCAAATCCTACACTTCCAAGAAGTGTGTGTAGACAATGTCTTAAAAATCTCAGCATTATTTTGAAGGGAATTATCATAATCATTACTCAGATATTTAGCTATTGCAGTAAACTTCTATTTTTGGGTAGATACAACGATCATTGACTATAGCAATTTGTCTCAATATTTGGCTCTCAACATTCCTTCCAACTTAAAAAAAAACATGTTACTGTTGTTGTTCAGTGGCTAAGTCATGCCCGACTCTTGCGACCCCATGGACCACAGCACAACAGGTCTTTTTTTTTTTTTGAATTTATATCCCGCCCTTCTCCGAAGACTCAGGGTGGCTTACATTGTGTAAGGCAATAGTCTCATCCATTTGTATATTATATACAAAGTCAACTTGTATTGCCACCCCAACAATCTGGGTCCTCATTTTACCTACCTTATAAAGGATGGAAGGCTGAGTCAACCTTGGGCCTGGTGGGACTTGAACTTGCAGTAATTGCAAGCAGCTGTGTTAATAACAGACTGCTTAGTCTGTTGAGCCACCAGAGGCTTTCCTCCACTGTTTGCCAGAGTTTGCCCGAATCCATGCCACTGCATCAATGACACTATTTAACCATCTCACCCTCTGCTGTCCCATTCCCCTTTTGTCTTCAAACTTTCCTACCATCAGGGTCTTTTCCTCTCTTCTATCTCTCTTCTCTGTCCTCTCTTCTCATTTGGTGGCCAAAGTATTTGAACTTCAGTTTCAGGACCTGTCCTTCCAAAGAACAATCAGTTGATTTTCTTTAGGACTAACTGATTTGATCTCCTTGCAATCCAAGGGACTCTCAGTAGTCTTCTCCAATGCCACAATTCAGAAGCATCATTTAAAATTTATGAAGGACCCCAAAAGAGCTTCTGTTTGTATGGATCATATTTATTGGTATTTACTGTATTAAACATTAAAAGGGATGTATTGTAAAATATTTACTAAAAAAATAACATTATTGAACTTATTAGATATTAACATAAATGAAATATTTTTTGTGAAACTACTATGTTTTTTTAGAAATAAAAATAAAATGAGATGAGTGACATTGTTTAACATTTTTGTTAATATGTTTGATATCTGGCAAATAATTTTGGTTTAGTGGACTTCTGAGAAGGTCTTGAGTGACCCTCAGGGATCCATGGATCACACTTCAAGAAATATTGAGCTATAGATTAATGGAGTACAAAGCAAGAAACAGAGAGAGGTAGCATTCAGACATAATCAGCTATTTAGGAGCAAATTATTAATATTACAGTCTGCGTTGGGTCACAGTAACTAGGTTCACAGGCATTCAGATTATGGCCTGGTAATCTTCTGATGTATACTGACTTGTTCTTCTGCATTTCTTCTCTATTCTGAAAATACAAACCATCTGTAGAAATTGTCAGTGTACTTCTTTGCTATATATTTTGATGGAAATTAAACAGACTCTGATTCTAAGGGCATCTCTTTGATCTTTCAATTTTCTCTCAACAAAATAATAAGGACCGAACCTATAGAATTGGATGAAATCTTACAAGGGGCAGATGTGCAGATGATTAGGAAATTATATAAATGGATTATGACATGATAGTGAAAGAGACCATGCTCAACTGAGGTAAAAATTTTGGTTATGGCATCGATCTAGATAGCAGGCAAAAACTATGGGAGAGGAACAGAAAGCTTACTCTAGCCACTGAATATAAAGAAAATCAATACAAGATGTTCTACAGGTGGCATCTCCCACCCACAAGACTGGCCAAAATGTGCAAAAACTGCTCACTGAAATGTTGGAAATGCAAAGCAACACTAGGTACCTATTCTCATATGTGGTGGGGATGCCCGAAAGCCAAGGACTTTTGGCTTCAGATAAAACAATGGCTAGAAGAGATGTTAAACCAGATGATAGATATGATGCCAGAACTCTTCCTTTTGGGTATAGTAAGGAATAATTACAAAAAAAGAAGGAATATATCTTATGGTACAGATATTAACGGCAGCAAGGTTGACCTTCGCACAAAATTAGAAATGTAGAAAGAACCCACAGGGGGAAGAAATAATCAACAAAATATTGACCTGTGCAGAAATGGACAGGTTAACAATGGAGCTCAAAGGCAAAGATAAATCGGAATTCTATGTAACCTGGAATACATTTTATAAATGGCTAGAGAAAAGGAGGAATGTAGGGATAGGGAATTAGAAACAAAGTGACAGGGGAGAAAAATAAATGAAATAATATAAGAAATATTAGTTAGGAGTAAATAGGATTTGAATAGATATGAAGGGAATATGTATATAACTGGAGTGTGATTGAATGTACAAAAAGTATATATGGAATATGCATGATGTTAAATTGAAATCTACACAAAGAAAAAGTGTTAGAAAAGTTTGTACCAGACAAGTCGCACCATGTCTAATGTTTTTAAATTGTATATTTAATAAAATTTATTAAAAAAACAAAATTTATTAAAAAAAACAAAATTAATAATCATACATAACAATTATAATTTGTCATCATCATCACCATCACCATCATATTAATCCCATCATCATCCCAAGTCCTTAGGAAGGACTCGATGGGTAGATTAAAAATGCCAGATCGAAACTAAACATCCAGCACACTGTGCAACCAACCATAATACAGGTAATTTTTGACTTATGACTAGTCAGTTAGTGATGGTTTGAAGTTCCAACATACAACATAACTGAAAAGGGGAAGTTAACAATCCAGTTCTGAAGCATCTGCCAAGATAGCTGCATTTGTGGCTGTTTGCAATGCCTCGTGGTTGTGTGACTGTGTTTTATGACAGTTTTGCTGAAAATTGAAAGTTATTTCTGGTTTTCAGCAAAACTAGGCCAATGACACATTGTTTGGTTCACTCTTTGATACATCTGAAATATTCAACTAAAATATTTACTGAATTATTGTAGAAAATTTTAACCCCTCTTTCACAGATTGTGTAGAAGATGAGTTATATCACACTTATTTCCAGTAAGATATGACAAAGTTGTAACTTAAATTTAGCATTTTCCAAAAAAATAAAGCTGATTCTTATATATTGAATATATCAGCAGACACACACTTACACACATTGTGGTTATATTGCAGAAAAACCCAGAAAAACAAAATCTTTAGGGTTAATGTCATTAACACGACACTGTCAATATTAGCTTAGTAAACTGACACTGTTCTTTCTCACATTTATATGATATTTCATAATATTTCCCTTATTTGTTCATAAAATGAAAGCTTTTTCTTCATGCTCTTCCCTGTCCCTGAAAATCCTTACTTTTTTTTGCTACGGCAATGTAGAACTTGAATACTAAATGGCTCCCTGGTTTAAGATTTGATGCTCCCTAGCTGAGAGGCAAAAAGCAATATTGCTACATTTATCTTTTTATGAAATGCATTACACAAAGTATAATTTGTGTCTCTGTAATAATCTACTGTTTTCAATTAGAAATTAAGCCAGTTGCTATAAAGGTCTGAAGGAAATATAGCAACCCTTTTGTCTTTTTGTTGCTTTTGTTTTCTTCCCTGAGAATGAAGGAAAACTGAATTGTATTAAACTGACAGCATAAGGCAGCCTTGCCGAGTTTGTATTCTGCTTACTGTAAATCAACTTCACAAACGCAACCTATGGTGGTGAGGCAAAGAAATGAGATTAGCAAGGAGAGAAAATAGAAACTAATTGTGTTAATGGAAGTTGATGAACCTCTTTCCTCATGCCCCCAGAAGGTCCTGGATCGAGTCTCGTCATCAGAAAGCTCTAGAATTGTTGTTCAGGTATCTTCCCTTTGCAAGGGCAGCTCAGCATTTCAGATGGACTTGATACACATGAATCAGTTTAATCAATTAGAATGATTTGGATCACCACAACTGTGTCGCCTTCCCCCACCAGAACCTTTTGAAGGGAAGCCATTTGTTTGGAGCTGCATATCCACTCTGTTTTTCTTTGAATTGTTCTTAATGGTTGCATTTCCAGGAGAGCAGTCACTACCAGCTGGGATCCAGGAGGCAGGCATGGTCAGCAGTCAGTTTTTACGATTAAGAAATACAACATAGGGGAAACATACTGGAAAACATATTAGTTCCCTGTTTTCCCACAGAATAGTTAAACCAGAGGTGGTATTCAGCAGGTTCTGACCAGTTCTGGAGAACCGGTAGTGGAAATTCTGAGTAGTTTGGAGAACTGGTAAATATCACCTCTGACTGGCCCTGCCCCCATCTATTCTCTGCCTCTCTAGTCCCAGCTGATTGGGAGGAAATGGGGATTTTGCAGTAACTTTCCCATGGAGTGGGGTGGAATGGAGATTTTACAGTATCCTTCCCCTGCCATGCCCACCAAGCCATGCCACACCCACCATGCCACACCCACAGAACTGGTAGTAAAAAAAATTGAAGCCCACCACTGAGTTAAACTATCCCTTTAAAAAAAGATACATGTGCATCTAGTTCACGCATCACCTCTTGACTAACTTCTGATTGCTAGGTTTCCAAAATCTGAGTAATTTGTCTAGATATCATATCATTTCAATTGAATAAAAATAAAACTAGCACGATGATGAAACAAAAATTTCCCCATCTTTCCAGCCTCCAGTATTTCACCAATGAGAGTAGACTAGGTGTGTCAACCTATACAAACTCCTCTTGTTTAGCAGGGGTAGGTTGTATAAGTGGTATAAATACCACAATCTATTTGTTAAATAGGACACAAAATGGTTACTAAGCAGAGAGAGAGAGACAGAGAGAGACAGGCAGAGAGAGAGAGAGAGAGAGACAGACAGACACACACACACAGAGACAGACAGACAGACAGACACAGAGAGAGACACAGAGAGCGAGAGAGAGAGAGACAGACAGACAGACACACACAGAGAGAGACAGACAGACAGACAGACAGACAGACAGACACAGAGAGAGACACAGAGAGCGAGAGAGAGAGAGAGAGACAGACAGACAGACAGACAGTGACTGAAGATCTTTGGGTGCTGCCATCTCATTTAGATAAAGTTTTCTGATTACACTCATTCTGGCATGTTCAGATGTTCTCAGGAACATGAAATTTGGTCATAAGTGCATGAATTGGTTGACAAACAATTTTGTTTCATTGCCATCATATTTCTGAATAGTTGCTAAATAAAATAGCCACTAAACGAAGAG
Organism: Ahaetulla prasina; assembly: GCF_028640845.1. Lineage (NCBI taxonomy): Eukaryota > Metazoa > Chordata > Lepidosauria > Squamata > Colubridae > Ahaetulla > Ahaetulla prasina. Next base: position 232,917,911 of record NC_080539.1, on the reverse strand, counting down.
TGGCTGTAACTTTCTCATATCCATATGTAACATGAATCATCATCATCATTTTAGCCATTGTCTATCCACTGCAGGATGAAAGCCTTTTCACGTTTCCACACATTTTTATGGGTCATCTTAGTTTCTTATCTATTTAGTACATTCATAGGCAGCTACGAAAAGAAATGAAGAAAGGCTACAAAATCCTATATTTTCTTTAAACGTTGCTGAAAACTGCACCTGGAATGCATCCCTATGGCCACAGTATAATTCCCAGTGTCTCTAGAGTGCCTTAAATTCCTGCTCCATAGTTGTGAACGATGGGAAATAATATTCTTAGAGCACTTCGCTTACCTACATGAAGCTAAAAACATAGTTTACATTTAAAGGAAGGGGGTGGGGGAAAGGTTCTCAGACAAACTGTGCTTAAGTTGTAACTCAGCCAAGCATTATGAGCTAGAGAAATCCATACTTAAGAAATATAAACTTGTCAGACAATATAAAGATAGTAATTTACAAGAATAAGTAGCAAGTACTATGCTTGATAAATAGGGACAGTTAGAAGCTTGGAAAAGTATAGTTCATCTTTATCAGTTTTAAAAGTCCATTCTATCCTGTTTCAGCTTCAATCTTAAAAATTAGTTTTTTTTTATTTCTTTTTGTCACAACAGTATACACAAACAATTGTCATAGATATAACAACATATTTTGAAGGAAATATATACATATATGTAAAAAAAATATGCATTAACTATATCAATTTGATATGATGAAGGGAACAATAGGACAGGAATTTTAGGCACTTTTGCGCTCTTATGCACGCCCCTTATAGCCCTCTTAGGAATGGGGTGAGGTCAATAGTAGACAGTTTTTGGTTGAACATTTTGGGATTTTGAGTAGAGACTATGGAGTCAGGTAATGAGTTCCAAGCATTAACAACTCTGTTACAGAAGTCACATTTTCTGCAATCAAGTTTGAAGCGGTTGACATTTAGCTTGAATCTATTTTTTGCTCTTGTAATATTGCGATTGAAGCTGAAGTAGTCTTTTATAGGAAGGATATTGCAATAGATGATTTTGTGTGTTAAACACAGGTCATGTCGAAGTCGATGGAGTTGTAAGTTTTCTAATCTAGTTGTACAAAGTGGTGCTATCTTTGCAACCATTTTCCTGCATTTTTTCAGTTCATTACATCCTGTATTTTTCCTAAAACAGGCTTTTAATGTTTTGAACTAAAATGTGCATTTTAAAGCATGTTCAGGATAGTTTAATGAATATTTGTTGTGCTCTTTAAGAAAACCTGCATCACAACATTAGGAGAAATGAAAAACCCAAAAGCTAACTATGTTCTAATTCATTTGGGAACTGCAGATAGGGATGATTTCAGGGCCAGGTTTCAAAACCTGTCACTAACGGTTTGCTCATGAGCACGCACGTGCTCTCTCTCACGTGTGACTCTTCTGCACATACGCAGAAGCATCCGGGTGGGTTGGTGGGTGGAGCCTCCTGCCGCTGCTACCGGCTTGCCCGATCTGGGGTGAACCGGTAGCAACTCACCACTGGATGACTTGATTTAAATTATGGACAAACAGAAATCCTGGAACATTCCTAGCTGGAGACATAGTTTCTTTAAATAGGAAACTGGAATTAAAAAATGAAGACCATAGTAATTGTACAAGAAAAGAGAAACAGAAAAAGCACCACAACACTAACCAATGTGGAAGGAATTGGAATATGTTGGCATATGGATTGTGCAGTTGCCTATACAACTGTTCTGTTGATTCACAGTTTCTTTTAGTGTTATTTTCCTCATTCATCAACCTTATTGTCATTCATGGAACATGGAATAAGTAGTGTAAGTGGAGTTATGAGCATCGGCATTCATTTCCTGGATTCAGTACTTATGATTGGGTAGGATGCCAGAAGAGATAGGGAATGAAGTGACAACAGATGCTTGCGAAGGAAGTTCCAGGATGCCCAGAGAATTCTCATACATTCTAGCACTGAAGATGTTACCTAGCTGGGTAATGAAACTTCTTCAAGAAAACAACCAAACTCAGAGAGCACCAAGGATCCATAATTTCAATCCTGAGCTGCAAATATTCTCCTTTATCAATTCTATACAGCAGTTACTTTCTCAAAGAATTGCATTGTACTTGTCATGAGGATTATCTCATTTCATGGATCCAGAGCAGAAGGCATGGTCTGATAGTGAAGAACATACTTAGAACAGAGCTGGAAGAGAAACAAGAAAGAGTGGCCTTCATAATATAGGAAATCTATGTGAAACACAGACCTGTCTTGCCTTAGGTATCAATTCATAAATTTTATTGGCATGAGAACAAATTGGAAAATGATATAAACATTTTATGACCTCACTAAAATAAATATTAATATTTTACATTTATATTCCATTTTTTCATCAAGACATCTTGAGTCAACTCAAGTTAGCTTAAGTTGGGATTGACCTCCATTTTACCTCTGCAACAGCAATCTGTGATAGATTGGACTGAAAGGGAAAAGGAAATCCATGACTCAAAGCCATGGATTTCACTGTCTGAAGATGGACTTGAACTGGCACTTCAGCCACTATACCATGTTGGATCTCAATTTGTCAATGATTTCTATTGCAGTGGTGGTATCCGGTGCTGAGCTGAGGGGAGAAATGAAACAGATGACTAGCCTTAAGTCACTTGTGGGGAGGAAGTGGCTGAAGGGAGATCCTCCCTATTTATCTAATACAGGGGTCTGCAACCTTAAACACTCAAAGAGCCATTTGGACCCGTTTCCCACAGGAAAAAAACAACAACACAGGGAGTCACAAAACCTGTGTGGGCATGGCCAACTTGATGTCACTCACTTCCACCAGTCACATGACCCCCCTAGCCACGCCTACCCAGCTGGTCATTAGGGCAGCGAACTGGTTGTTAAAAAACATGGGGAACCACAAAACCTGTTATGTCCTCCTCGCCTCCGTCCGAACGATGGCTTAATTAGCCGGCTCTTATCAGCTCTGGCAGCAAAAGAGCCAGCGTCTGCCAAGAGCCCTCGTTAGCTGCCAAGACGCTGGTGAGTCACAACCTTCAGCTCTAGTCAATCCATAGATTTGCCTGATACAAAGAGACACATCAGCTCTTGCTGCCTTTTATACCCTGTGGGGTGTAGCTCCATGACTCAGCACTTCCTAGGCCTGCCCCTCCCCTGCTTCTGTTGTTCTCTTTTCTCCTGCCTACGAAACCTGGGATTGAGCCAAGCCTGATTGCTGTCAGCTGGGTCTGCAGACGTGGCCTAGTGGGGGGGAAGAGTCAGTGGAAGGAGGCCTCGTTTTCTCTTTCGCTTGTCCTGCTTCTGGCTCCTGGAGCTGATCCAGGGAGGCCGGTGCTCCGGAGGTAAGTCCTGATGGCCCTTCCCCCTCACTGTCCAAATCACTTTCTGGCAGCAGGCCCGGCTCCGAGTCACTTTCTGGCAGCAGGCCCGGCTCCAAGGCACTTTTGGGCATGGGGCCAGGTTTGGGGGCGGGAGCCACAACAAAACCCTTTTGACATCTCTCTCTCTCTTTCCCTCTCTCTCTGTATCTCTCTCTGTCTCTCTCTCCCTCTCTCTCTGTATCTCTCTGTCTTTACCCTGGCCACTTCTCTTGCCTCACGGTAAACGGTAATTATAGTATAATTATTTGTATCAAAAATTGGGTCCTAACATGAAATTTATTACCTCATTTCTCAAACATTCCATAATAGCAAATAATATCTGTTATTAATCACCATGACTATCCTGTTCCAACTGGTGTCCCGTGATGTAACCTTGCCAGTGAAACCCTCTATCCTTCCACTGCAAGCATACAGTCCTGCTTCTCACGTCCATATATTGTAACTCCTCCCTTGATGTTCTTTCCAAGGCCGCTGATTACACTTTCAAGATCACCTCAATGGTCCGGAACCACCCCACCCAGCTTGCTCTTTCCAAGGCCTTTGGTCGCACCCATTATATTGGTACATATCACCTCATGTTCTTATCACGTATACTCGATCCACCCCAGTAGTCTTTTTTCTCCCTACCTTTCACCTGACACCCATATATGCTTGCTACTGTTCCTCTCACCGGAGTAGACTATCTAGTTCGGGTGGATCTATATTCTTGGCCTAGCATATTCCCTATACACCATCGCCCTTACCTTCTCAGGCCAGGCGAGGAGTGACTGGGAAGGTGAGGGGTGGGGCCAGTCAGTGGTGGGATCACTTGACAGGGAGCCACAGCAGAGGGCCCAAAGAGCTGCATGCTGCTCCGGAGCTGCAGATTGCTGACACCTGATCTAGTAGATATCTAGTAGGTATAGAAAGTGATTTAATCTGGTGAGATTCCTTTCAATAGGTGAGCAACAATAAGGATATCATTCAGATCAGCTCACTGTGTAAATTGTACACAGTGTACACAGAGCCTGTCTCTGAGGGAAAGGGACTGTTAAAAAATAGGAAAAATAAATAAATTGTGTTGCTTCTGGTTCCTTGTGCCTGCCGCTTGCAGCTTCCATATTATGGAGCATCCTTCCCTTGAAATTAAATTAACCTCATTTTTGGTGTTCTGGAACCTGTTAAAGGTAGAGTTGCTCTGGACAATCTTTGAGGAATGGCTCGTCACCATTATTCTTGCTATTTGAATAGTTGCTTGTTTATTAGATTCAGGATTTTAGTCTGTTTTTAGGTTATATACTACTGGGAATCGTTTTGACTGAATGTGGTGGGGAATTAACATATTACATAAATAAATAATCATCAAACGGACTCAATTTTGGGATTTTTAAAAAACAAAAGAGATAGAAACCTTTTCTTTTTCTTTTTCTTTTCATTTTTCCCAGCAGGTATCAAATTTCTGGGGGCTACTTTCATTGTAACAAAACATTATAAGTGAATGCTAAACTAGAATGATGAACCTGAAGCAATAAAGCTGAGCCTTCTACTGAGAGAGGTTGTCGAACCTTCAAAAGAGTTTTGAAACTGAGGAATGAATCGAAGTTGACCCTGAGATAGAAAAATTTGCTGTCTGGAGCCATTTCAGGGAGGGAGTTGATACAAGTCAAACCTATTGTGAACAAGCAAGGAGGAAAAAAAAACCATGAAAATGAAGCCATGGAATTTTACTATTGGCACACTACCATTTATCTTGACTGGTGTCCCTATTTTAGGCTGCAAGAAAAGGACAACATTCCCTCTGCTTCAGAAAAAAAAACAGCTATGAGAAATGATAGTGTCTGGCAAGAAAATGATTGAAATACTACCACAACTTTTAAACGATTAGTTGCTCTATCTTTACTTTAAATGTCAGAGTCTTGTTTTTAGCTTTCCCTGACTATCGGTTTGCCATAATTCAATTTTTGGCAGGCCCATATAAACATCGTTTGTGACTTACCAAGATGCAGCTTGTATAGTGGCTAGCTGCGACTTCTATAGATACATGTTGCTATTATTGTTGTGTGTTGATGATCAAAGGGATGGCATAAAAGTAAGAAAACAAAATAGAGGATAGACTTCTCAGGAACACAGAAGTGTAGTGTACTTATGATTGCTTGTAGGCTGTGATTGATGGTAGGGAAATGTTTAGAGGGCTTTTCTTCACCTTTCAACCAGTGAAATGCATAGGCCTGGTGGCTGAGTCTGAATTCAGTTGTTTAATTCACCTGAGGGTAGTATTATTCGACGGCAGAGGTAGGCAACTATGGCCCCTATATGGCCCGCTGTGGACTTCAACTCCCAGAATTCCTGAGCCAGCATGTTGAAGTTTACAGATCTTTAAAGGGGTCGTAGTTGCCCAACCCTGTTCTAGAGCAGGGGTCTCCAACCTTGGTCCCTTTAAGTCTTGTGGACTTCAACTCCCAGAGTTCCTCAGCCAGCTTTGCTGGCTGAGGGACTCTAGGAGTTGAAGTCCACAAGTCTTAGAGGGACCAAGGTTGGAGACCCCTGTTCTAGAGGATGAGATCAGGCTATGTACCCACACAGCTCACTCATCCAATTTTTTGCCAGTGGTTCATGCCTCCCGGTATCTGATGTCTGAGGCAGCAACTTCATCCTGTCTAAAAAGAGGAATCTTCCAGTTTCTTGGAATGAAATTCCAGTAGTGTTGAAAAGGCTGATTTGAAAACAAAATACTATATAATCTTAATAAAGAGGCACCCATAGCTATACTTCTGCACACAGGCAGGATTAAAAGGAATGTTGGAATTAATAGTGATGTGATTTAATAATAATTAACAGATAATAGTTTATTCTGGAATCTTTGAGGTTTGATCATTGACAACGTTGTGGTAGAACATAGCTGTTTAGAGCAGAATTTCTGATTCTGCCTTAGACAATGGGAGAATATCTGAACTTCTACAGCAAGGGAGTCAATGGACTTTGTAGGTACAACTTATAAAACAAAAAAAATATTTAGAACTTATTGGACTCTTACATTTTTATAGAAAAGGATTGGCTAAGACAGATTTTTTTTTGAAAATGTAAGAAAGAAACGACTTTCTTAAGATGTATGTTTTTACAATGGCCTGTATTTTTCTAAGTTTTGGGAGAAAGTAGTGGACTATATAAATGCGACTTGCACTATAAAAGCTAAAATGTTCAAAGGATACTGTTCTCTTGAATTACATAGTTAATGCATGGAACTTGACAACTGGTCAACATAAATGGATTTTCTGTGCCTTTATTATAACTAAAAGACTGATAGTGCAACATTGGATAAATAAATGCATGGCCTCATGTACTCAATGTATTGAAGACTTGATTTCACTTGCAACTTATGAGCAAATTGGTATGGAATGGATAAATTTAATGATATATATAATTCATTTATACAAATTTAAGTAGATTAAAAAATATCACCAATTTCTCCCCAATTTTTGATATTGGACTTCCCCATAAAATCAATTTAGCATGGGAAAAAGAACAAATCTGGTTTTTTTACACATTACATTCTGTATCTTTCCAACTGATATAATTGTTTCCAGAGATACTAGAGTTCTATTTTATGTAGATCTTAATATTGTCCATCCAAGTAGGTTATTTCAAGGATAACATTTGAGGGTGGGTGGGTGAGAGAGCAGAGGAAATCTACTCAATCTTCTCCTAATCTGTATTATGACCTTTGGAAACCTTGTTTTATTTTGCTCCCCTTCAGACAAAGGGGGTGAGTGGGTAAAGAAACAGCTTGTTTCTTCTCTCCTGGTTCCATTTTGCAAGCTCTGTGAAGTTGGCGAGCAGAGGAAAAGTTATACTGTGCATTCTAAATGGTGTGATCGTGCTAAGCAAACCCAGGAATGTCAGTAATAATGGGGCCCAATGTCCCTTCCAGCGGATGCATCAGGATTTTATTGTGCAAGCATTAATTTCCACTATTAAAATGGGAGAGTGGTATAGTTCTCAAAGAAGTCGCTCTGCTTTCTTTCAAGCAAAACTGGCAGGTAGCGTTAATAGTTCTGTTTCTTCTTTGGCCACCCCAAATCTTCGCATGTTTTCAGCTCCGCTTCTTCAAACGGCTCCGTGTGTGTTCAGAGATCCACCCAAGCAGGGAAATGCAGAATTAAGACCCTGTAATTATCTTAGGTAAAGTGCTTTGATTCATTTATCCAAATTGCCTTCCAGAAATGTTAGAGCATTTACAGTATTATTTAATAAGGTATTAATTGACTTTTGCACATTTATTTTAAATGTCAAAGACAACAATGTAGGTCAGAGGAAAAAATGGGAGGGGGGGTGGAGAGGCAAGCCAATTCATATGCCATGCATGTGTTTCTGTTCAGTTGGGTAGAGTTGCTTTGCTTAGCAACTACATGCAGTTTGAGGGGCAGTTCAGAGAAGGTAGGGAAGAAGAATGTCAACAGTTGAGAAAATTAGGGAAGGATAATCCAGGATGGATAGAATCCAAAATCGTATATGCTCCAGCAAACTTGACAAATCTGATAATCAGAATAAACGGCAAAAATTATGCAACTTTGCCTAATGCACTTATTACTATTGCAAACATTTGAAGCTTGAAGAAAGTTGACATCTGTTCAAAAAAAAAAAAAGAGAGAGAGAGATGCCAACAATACGCAACATGTGGCAAAACAAATGTTTGAAGAGATGAGGTCATAAGTAAGGATCCTGAGTGAGCCCCAATAAAACCACCAAATAGCTAGCCTCACCTAGCTCATCTTCTAAATGCTTACTTCGTAAGGATTGGGAGTCAGGATTTATTTAAAGGGGTGGGACGGGGGAAACCCTAAATGTAAATTTCCTCTTTTAAAAAGGCCAAAGCAGGGCTGTCAAACTTGCAGCCCATGGGCCAGAAGCGTCACGCACTGGCCATGCCTGGTTTAGCAACGGGGGAAAAAAAATCACAATATGTCATGTGATGCCGCCATGACGATGCAAGTTTGATATCCCTGGGTTAAAGGATTCGAGATTTTATAGATATTCCTGTACTGAGACTCACATCAGTGGTGGGTTGCTACCGGTTCAGTCCGGATCTTGCAAACTAGTAGTAAGGGCAGTGGGAGGCTCCGCCCACCCATCTGGACATCATGTGCACAAGCGCCACCTGCGAGTAAAGCAAGCATGCGTGCAGGTTCCCTTAGCAAAGATAAGTGGAACCCACTCCTGACTCACATGACAATGCAAATGAAGTCATGTAATTTTTAAATTCCTTATTTATTCTTTTGTCATAATCTATTTGGTGTTACGGCCAAGGCTACTTTTAGCCAAATTAATCTGCTTGAGAGACAAATGGTTAGTTTCCTGAACACTTGGCATTTCTTTTTATTTGAAAAAAAAAATCAGTGTATTTCATGCAGTTTACTGTTTTCACCTGCTCTTCTGTCCTCAAAGTTAAGTTACAATTCAGTTGTCCACTTTGCTTCTTAACATGGAATGGGGAACATTTTATCTTTAGCATCATAGAAGGAAATTTTACTCCTGATCATCACCCTTCTTAGCAGTTACCTGGAACATTGTTTTTTGAGCTAAAATTGCTTTGAAACAGAACTGGATTTGTAGGTGGGTGCAAATTACGTAGTTATTAAAAAAAAATGGTTTCCATGTTGCTTCAGTATAACAAGGAGATAATAGCAACTATTCTGACCCTTTGCTCCTGTAGCACATGGCTTTAATAGTACTCCTTCTTAACATTTAAAAGAACTTTGATAGCTGAGTAATCCCTTCATCATTTAAATATAACAAGATTTTACTGGTAAGTACAAGGGCTCGAAATGGAGTGCTTTTCATTCACATTATAAACAGTTATGGTGGATTTGTAATCCTGCTGTCATATTGTTCACTTTTGATATTAATCAGTAGGTTTATGAAAGGTATGATAGACCACAGAAATGAACAGTGAAGAAGTTACAAATCTGGCCTCTATAAAAGAAGCAGCAGCTATAATCCTTAGACACTTTTTCTTGAACATTTCCCCTTCCTTCCTTCCTTCCTTCCTTCCTCCCTTCCTTCCTTCCTTCCTCCCTCCCTCCCTCCCTCCCTCCCTAACTAATTATTAGATTCTCTTTTTAAAATAATTTTGAAGCTGTGCCCTTACAGAGAACCTCAGAAGCAATGAGAGTGGTTTGGCCTGCAAGCAGTTTACAAAATATGAGTCATCTGCCCAAATTCTTTGGCCATGTTTTGGCTATTCCACTTATGCTCTTTCAGCTGCCAAAAGTCCCCTAATTTCAAGCCAGCAAACAAATAAAAAAGTAGTTGAGCTAAAAGAATATGTAAAAGAAATTCTGAATTTTCTTTGCAGCTCACTATAGTTCTATAGAACTTTCAGTTATTTTAAACATTTCCCTCATTTGTTTTCTAGAGCTTTATTTTATTTTGGCTATAAAGGTTACTTTGTGAGATGCTTATCTGACCAGAAATGATTCTGACATAATTGCTATTTAAGTTACTACAGAAAGCTCCATAATAACCTTAATTTAATCAGTCTACATTATTTATGAAATATTATGGAAGCAACTTTAAAAAAACCTCCTCCAGAAGTCTATTACCAACTCACAGATGTTGAAAACATTTCTCTAACATTATTTATGTATCACCAGAGGTGGGTTTCAGCAGGTTCTGACCAGTTCTGGAGAACCGGTAGTAGAAATTTTGAATAGTTCAGAGAACCAGTAGTAAAAATTCTGACTGGCCTCGCCCCCATCTATTATCTGCCTCCCAAGTCCCAGCTGATTGGGAGGAAATGGGGATTTTGCAGTAAACTTTCCCTGGAGTGGGGTAAGAATGGAGATTTTACAGTAACCTTCCCCTGCCACGCCCACCAAGCCACGCCCACCAAGCCATGCCATGCCACGCCCATCAAGCCATGCCCACACAACCGATAATAAAAAAAATTTGAAACCCACCACTCTGTATCACTACCTTCCAGTTCCTGGGAATCCTTGTGATAGTTTGAGACTTCAATTCCCAATATGTGACTGGAAAACCGAGTAGGAACTCTGGCAGCTGCAATGCCAACACATCTTAACAGTTCTATGTTACAGATGGTTAAAGGCTAGTATATCACTTATGTTAGTATATATCAGACTAAGGCCAAGAATGACTGGAACAATTCACCCAAAGTTCAGTTCTTTATTTGCTGACCGATGAGAGACAGAATCTTGCCAGGTCTTGCCAAACCCTTAATACTCCCTGCCTATGGATATACCTGAGAGATTCTAGTGAATGGCTATCTTTTATCTGTTCCTCTGTTTTACTATCCAGTTCTAGGCTGTGCTGCCTCTTATCACCCTTCTCTTTCTGGAACGTGTTCCCTCCTTCCTAGGAAACTGCTCTTTCATTGTAGTCCATTAATCCAGATTCTCCTTCATGAACATAACCTCTCACAGTGTACCACCTGTCCTACTACTTAACAGAATTCTTGACTGAATTGTCAGAGCAGGTTGTGCAGTAGGTGTTGCAGACCAGTGGTAGGTTTCAATTTTTTTTACTATCGGTTCTGTGGGTGTGGCTTGGTGGGCGTGGCATGGCTTGGTGGGTGTGGCAGGGGAAGGATACTGTAAAATCTCCATTCCCACCCTACTCCAGGGGAAGATTACTGCAAAATCCCCATTCCCTCCTGATCAGCTGAGACTTGGGAGGCAGAGAATAGATGGGGGTGGGGCCAGTCAGAATTTTTACTACTGGTTCTCCGAACTACTCAAAATTTCTGCTACCGGTTCTCCAGAACTGGTCAGAACCTGCTGAAACCCACCTCTGTTGCAGACCTGCTAGCCTTACAATACTGCTGAATTTCAATAATCACTTTAGATGGATTCAAAGTCCATCAAGGCCTCGACAACTATGTGTATGTTCCAGCTGTGAATTATGGTCAGAAGGCCAACCCATGTTCAATTTGATATACCATGGCTACCTCATATTTGTCCACTATCATGGATGGATCAATATCTGGTTAAGTTTGATTTCATCTGTTAAATTTGTGTCATCTGTTGTAATAAAACGGTCTCACAAAAACATGACTGAATCCAGTTGGGTTCCCAAGAGGCCCAAGAATGATTTAGTGCTGTTTCACCTGTGATTCTGTCAACACCTGGATTGGTACCTGGAATAGGAAGTTCATAAACTTTTACTAAGTGCCTCCTCCAAACTGCTTCAAAGCAGCTGTGGTAAATGGATGAATTGCAAGAGCAGCAAGAACAGAATCTGGGTGAAGGAAGATCTAAGCTGTCTCTGATCAGACTATCACGTGAGGTATTATAATCTCAGTGACGGTCAGCATGAATGAGGAGACGGCTTGTAACACGAACCATTTATTGACAACAAGGCAACTCCAGAACAGAATCAACACTAGAAAAAGAGTTGACAGCTCTTAAAATACTGAGCTGTCCAAAATGACAACCAATAGCGAAGCCCTAATTTTCCCGCCTGAAAGAATGCAGAAATAAACCAATCAGATCACATTGCATGAGCATGCTCAGTACTCCTTTGGCAGCTCCACAGACACAACATTAAGTCTATGTTGTGATATGTGCAGCAAAGAATTGGTTGTTTTCCTACATGTACTAATTGCCAAGCTGATAACCTGCTGACTTTTTTCAGATTGTGAGGAGGTTGACTCGTCACCCTCACTTCCTGTTCCAAAATGCTATTACAGAACCTTCAGGGGGATCTGGCAACATTTTTAATGTCTTTTTTGAGGCTTAAAAATCTCATTTGGGCCAGTCTGGATTCCTTCTTCAACTACAGGAGTATCTTGTAACTCTTCATGTACAGTTAGATTGTGACACATGAAGCTGTTTGGGACAGCACATTCTGCTCCTTGTCCTATAGATCTTGATTAGTTTTGTTTATAATAGATATCCTAGTAAAGTCATAAATGCTTCTCTGAGAGAATAAAAGGTGTTCCTTTTTTAAGGAAGGCAAGTATTAGATCTCTTCTTAAGAAATTTGCCCTCGATTGTCAGAGATGAGCAATTGTAGGCAACATATTGATGAGAACTCCTTTTTCATATGAACTCAATTGTTTGACAGAAACATTTGTCTTTGGGCACCTCCATGTTTATTAAGTTAACTTGATTCCTAAAATTGTGGTGACTTCATCTAATAGAGAAGCTTTCTCTGGTCTACCTGAAGGTCTTGGGAATGCAGTCCTTGAAAAATTGAGGAATCTGTTTTATTTGCTTTTAATAAAACTATGGATTTCAGTGTCCTATATGAAGTTAAAGTGCATTTTTCTTGCAGTTGTTTTACTATTGATTTTAACTTGTAATTATAATATTTAGGTTTTCTTGTTTGTTTTACTTGTTATTTGAACTCTAGCTAATGTCTCAATTTTTATTTTACTATGTACTGTATTTTTATTGTAAATAAAATTAAGTCACGTAAAAAATATATCCTATAAATAAAGAAAAAAGGATCCTGGATTGGGCTTTTCAGATAAAGAAAATGTAGTAATGGAATTGTGCATGTAGATTTGGCTCCAATTCTCATTTCTATTTCATCTCCTTTTATTACACATAGTGGAAATGGGTTTTCTACCTCCCCTTTTCCATTCTCAACTTCTTCCTGCTAATTAAGCACCATTGTATGTAAATGAGGGAAAATATGAGGAACTGTGATTCAGTGCAAACGATCCTAGTATTTGCCATAGAAGAAAACCAATTGTAAGCATGAGGCATATTGTGACATTGTGGGAACATTGCACAAACCCTTGTCATATTCTTTCTTTGGGTCATTGCCAACAATTGCATATTTGTTAAAGCAATAAATGTTATTTATTATATGATTGGATTAATTTGAATGGCCTAACTGACAAGAATTCTAGGGAGAGTACAATAAAATTGAAAAACATTTCAAATAATGCAGGATCAATCACAATGTGGCAGAGAATACAGGAAGGAAGGAAGGAAGGAAGGAAGGAAGGAAGGAAGGAAGGAAGGAAGGAAGGAAGGAAGGAAGGAAGGAAGGAAGGAAGGAAGGAAGGAAGGAAGGAAGGAAGGAAGGAAGGAAGGAAGGAAAGGCTAGATGTTGAGAACAATTCAAAAATTGTCCTGGACCAAGGCAATTTTTAATGTTTTCCTGAAGGTGGGAAGAGATAAGGAGAAATAGATTTTAGGGGTATCCTATTTCAGGGAGTGGGATTAGTGGCATGGAAGGCACTACAGGAGTCCACTAGATGGCACTATTTTGATGACTTTTGGTGGCTTTTGGCTGTCCTGCCTCAAGTACCACATTGTCTTGGGTCAATGTTGGCTTCCTTCTTTCAATACATGCCATGTTCTTCTCTGTTTCTCTCCATCTTCCCTTCTCCCACCCTTGAAAATCAAGCTTTTCCAAATTCTGGTATAAATTAAACCTTCGGATTAATTCACAATTCTGTGAAGCCCATTTTACAATGGACTGATCTCTTTCTTTTTCTTTCTTTTCTTTTTCCCTTTCTTTTTCCAACTAAAAGAAACCTTAAGCAGGAATATTTTTTTAAAAATTATATGTTTTAAACATAAATGTTAATGTAAGATGAAAGGGTTATTACCATCTAGTTGTTGAAATCCAATTCCCATCATCCTCTCTATTAGCTATAATGGCAGTGGCAGGTGGGAGTTGGAATCAAAAAGGGTTAAAAATTTCTCACACTTGTCATTATCTATATATGCCTACAGAATTGACAGTACATCATTCACTTAGCATTTTTTCCTAAAATCTGGAGCACATGAACCTAAATAATAACTTCTTGCAGTAATGTATATAAATTAAAATAAATCTTAAATAATCCACAAAAGTATATTAAGGATGGTCTGGGATTTACTTGGAAAGATGAGTTGCAGGAAAAAAAACAAGAAAAGGCAAACAAAACCATACCAGGAACTCTCTCCAGTAGAGACAGATTATATTAGTGCAGTTTTGCAATTTAATAATACATATGTTTTTAATTTAGTTTTTGAATGGACTTCACTTAATTCTTATCATGAAGAAGTTTCTAGAAATGAACGTAATAACTAATACTTTGTTCCTCTGAAAACATCAAAGTTCCAATATTTTCAGGAAACATATGTGATCCACTTTAGAAAGCTTTGTGCTGGGATCAACAGACTTTCTCAAAAATCCAAATAAAATAGTTTGAAGATAATTCACTGTATATGAGGCGGCTTTGCTACAGGTAAACAGAAAGATTATAGGCATCTTCAAAGATGACCAAAATCCTAATTGGAACGCAATGCAGAAGTATTTTGGTTCAAATTTAGTCATGTTTAGAGATGACAAATTAAAGTTAGCAAGTCAAATCCTTTGGGTTCTAACTGTGTTTCTGTGAACTGTTATAATATTATAATGCAACACTGACTTTATTTTTTAAGAAACTGGCTTATAATGTATTGCAATTAAATTGCAATGAATTTGCATGCTGCTCAGAGTCACTTGGTAGAGGGAAGGGAAGCATGCAAATTTAATAAATACATAAATATTTGTAATTTATTGAATAAATTAATGTTTATGTTTGCATGACCATAGTGGTCACTCTCTTCAGAATTTATCTTCCTTCCTTTTTTCCTGACTTCCTTCAAATGGAGAATCTGGTGACATTTAAAAAACTGTTAGTAGTTGATATTAAATGTGTGTGTGTGTGTTGCTACACACACACACACACACACACACACACACACACACACACACATCCATTGTACAAATTATTCCAGGTACACCCTGCAGGAGGTGCCTTTACTTATCCTTCTGATTTTACCATCATTTTTAAACCTTACATTATGTATTTTCTCTTATATCATCCCCACCCTGATAGTCAGGAACAGGTTCCACTGAATTAATGAGAGGCTTAGCCAACTAAATGCAGTTCAGAGTTTTAAAGTTTTTTAATTCTTTTTTCTATGCACTTGTAACATGAGAAGTTGTGCAGAAAAGAAGTTTCTATTTCCCCCCCCCCAAAAAAAAAGCAATTCACGTTTACCTTCCTACACCATTTTGCTATCTCTTTTCTGACTCCTGTATGATGTCTTCATTTATTCTGGCCTAATCCATCCTCAACTGAATTAAAACCAAGTTTCTACTGATATTTTCAGCAACTGTAGCATTTCAAATAGTAACGTGTGTATTTTATAATTGAGAGAACCATTTTGGTATAGAGGTTAAAACATCATGCTAGAAACTCGGAGAGTGTGAGTTCTAGTGTTGATTTGGGCATGGGGTCAGTTGTTCTTATTATCCCAGAATTCAGGATAATGGTCTTAAATTATAACGATATTAAATATAAGATATAATTTTTTTTCAATTATATATCCATGGCACAAATTATTCCAGGTATACCCAACAGAAGGTGCCTCCACTTATCCTTCCGATTTTACCATCACTTAATACATGAGAAGTTGTGCAGAAAAGAAGTTTCTAATTTTTGACCTTATAGCATTTGAGGGTATTTTTAGTCAAATGGAAGGATGCATATATGTAAATGTGCCACAGAATCACATTGAAATTGTGCTGGGTTCTCCAGAAAACATTTGTATGAGCACCTTGGAGACTCGTTTCTAAACTCATCAGTCTTCAAAACAGCGTCTAGAACTGATGTCCTGAGGCAGTCTCTAGAAATTCATGCTTACATTGTTGCTTGAGGAATACACATTTCAGAACATTTTTTTAAAAAAAGAAACTCCGTCATCTCTTGTTTAAAAAAATATGCATGGAAGAGCCATTTTGACTGACAATATAAAACATCTTCATGCCCAAACATAGATAGTGATGATTTGTCCTAAGGCATTATTATTCTTATTAACATCTCTTGGCAGCTTGCCAGCCAATTAGCAGTTCCCATTCCCACTTCCTTTTCAGTCCTTCCTACCTCCTCCTTCCCTTCCATCTTCTTATTAATTTGATACCACTGCTGAATAAATAGTTCACAGTATATACTTTAACCAAATGACTGCTTCCTCTCATCTTTATGCTTGAGATTTGCCGTCAATCAGCATTATGCTGACTGTGCTTGTGCAGTTAATTCGATTTTCTGGTTCTGACCTGAGGAAGTCAGTATTCCCTCAGATTTACTTTATTTTGAGCTGGAGTGGATGCTTCTCTTGTAAACGGACAGATTTGTGCGCATGCATGGGATAATATACACGGATGCTACCTGTAAAAATGTTAAGATTCAAACTATGGCTATTTTTTTTAACAGAACTGTAAATATAGCTTGATTTTATACTTTGGAGAATGCAATGGGATATTATTCCCATGCATTATTATTATTATTTTTTCTCCCCAAAACCTTACTGCTTGAAATGTAGACTTCTGTAATCAATACTCTTTAGTGATTGGCTACAGAGTTTAAATTTCCTCCTGTAATATTCTGAGTAATTTGGCTGTTCTATGTGGGTGCTGCAGGTATCATGGCTTTACTTACATCTGTGAGCAAATAAAAGAGACTTTCTTACTATATTTTATACCTCTACTTATTTTCAAAACTTCAAGGTTGATAAAAATAATGACATTTCCATTCTATTCGGGGGTTACGGAAGGGAAATCCACTTTTTAAAGGCCAGATTTATCTCAGTATCTCATAGTCTTAAAATTTGCACAGTTTTATCATGAAACCAACCAGCAAGAAGGCAATAAACTGGTAAGAAACAAGGACATCATAAAATGGGAGCCGTCATCTAAAACTAATTATTGACTCTTAAAAATGAATTATTAATCCCACACAACATTCAAGTGCATCATCATTTCTAGTTTTAGCCGGCAGTACAAAATCACGGTGGCCAGAGGGGAAAAAAGAAAAATTATCTACCAAAGTTATACAACCTTTTTGTTTGTTTTAAGTAGAGAAGAGGAGTTCTCTGGGGTTTAAAGATAATCTTTGGAAAGCTCAAGGCAGTGAGGTCATATAACAACCTCATAACAACAGCAACAACATTATGGCATCATGAGTTATGATCCTTGGGATATATGTATCACTACCTGGACAGACTGTTCTCAGTTCCTTCTTGAAAAAGAAAAACAAGGTTGACTAAATGGGAATTTTTTAAATTCCTAGCAATTAATCCTATAGATTTTTTTTTTAAAAAATGTAATGGATATTTGTTTTTCTGCCCTGGGCAATATTGTATTTCTTCACCCCCAGCTTTCCTTTCTATATTTTTCTTTTATCTCCTTTTTTTCCTAGTCCCTAGAGGTTTATCTTTACTAGCTTGGTGTATTACTACATGGAACAATTAACCCAAGGGTTCTGAGCTTAGCTACTTCTACTGAGGGCTTAATGCTTTCTCGGCCTTACTCTGTACAATGTTCTTTCTGCGCAAACTCAGAAAGCTCAAACTGCCCAAAGAGCTGCTGATTCAATTCTACAAAGGAATTATTGATTTTGTCATCTGCACCTCTATAACTGTCTGGTTTGGCTCTGCAACCAAACAAGACAAACACAGACTTCAGAGGATAATTAGAAATGCAGAAAAAACAATTGCTACCAACCTGCCTTCCATTGAGGACCTGTTTACTGCATTGAGTCAAAAAGAGGGCTGTGAAAATATCTACAGACCCCTTGCATCCTGGACATAAATTGTTTCAACTTCTACCCTCAAAAAGATGCTATAGGGCACTGCATACCAAAACAACTAGATACAAGGACAGTGTTTTTCAAAGGCCATCACTCTGCTAAACCAATTCCCACAACACTTTCAAACTATTTACTAAGTCTGCACTACTATTAATCTTTTCATCGTTCCTATCACCCATCTCCTCCCACTTATTACTATAACCATGTTTCTTGTATCTTTCCATTTATATTGTTTTTATTTGTTTCCTAGTACAATTGAATAGCTTATTAGTAACCTTGACTATCACTAAGTGTTGTATCATTTTCCTTATGTACACTGAGAGCATATACACCTAAGACAAATTCCTTGTATGTCCAATCACACTTGGCCAATAAGTAATTCTATTCTATTCTATTCTATTCTATTCTATTCTATTCTATTCTATTCTATTCTATTCTATTCTATTCTATTCTATTCTATTCTCCCATGGCCTCTTCCTGGGCTGTCTGATGGTCAAGAAAAAGCAGTGAAAGAGAGTCATGTATATATGAGTGGGCTGGACAGAGGGAAGGGAAGAACTTCTCTGATTCTTTTTTTTCTTCCTTTAATAATGATTGCTGAGTTGAGATTCCTCAGGCTGTGCCTAATGAGCCAAACACAGAGATAACACTAATCCAGTAACACAGCCAAGGAAAGAGACATGCATAAGAAGCTATGTATACACAACAGGGCTTGTCAAAGCTTTGATTTGGGGATTCTGTTTGAAGGGGGTTCAATCAGATCTCTAAACTGACATGGCAAACTGAATTAACTAGTTGATTTAAATAATTAAATGAGATGCTTCTCAATCAAGTTGGACAAAGTAGACTTCGGTGAACACATAGGGGAAAAAACAGTTGAATTGATTTGGAGATTCAAATTAAATTGGGCATTCAGATATGAGTTTGGTCAATCCATATATTCCTAGTACAGATCACATTTCAAAGCTGGCTGAGGATAGAGCCGGGATTGCCTATGTCAGTTTATCTTCAAGCCAACCATCTTCTTAGCATCTCTTTATCCACTCTGAGTTTAACGTGTAGAATGGCTGGTTGCTTATGATCAAAATGGAGAATAACGACGTCTTCATTTTGTTTATCCCATACCTGCTTTAGATTAATTACAAGGCATTAAGCATCAGCAGGTGAATAGACAAAACAGTTTTGTAACATTGTGCCAATCCAATTAACATGGAGGGCATCAGGATGCCCCTGATATTTAATCTTGTACTCAGAGATGCCAAATCATACTGTGATGAGAAATTTGTAGTGCAATCATTCAGAAGAGTTTGAGGAATGCCTAATGTAAATATAGCAGGCAATGTGTCATTTAGAGATTTCTAGAAACAGTTTGTAGTGATGCAGGGAGAATTCAAGATACATATTTACATTTATAGGTAGTCCCCAACTCACAATTGTTCATTTAGTGACCATTCAAAGTTACAACGTCACTGAAAAAAGTGACTTATGGGCATTTTTCACACGTAACAATTGTTCCAGCATCCCCATGGCCACATGATCAGAATTCAGTTGCTTGGCAACTGGTTCATATTTATGATGGTTGAAGTGTCCCCAGGGTCACATGATTACCTTAATCAGTGGGGGATTCACTTAACAACACTGTTACTAATTTAATAACTGCAGTGATTCACTTAACAACTGTGGCAAGAAAGGTTGTAAATATGGGGCAAAATTCACTTAACAAGCTGTTTCACTTAGCAATAGAAATTTTGGGCTCAGTTGTGGTCATAAGTCAAGGACTATCTGTATATCCCATACTTCCTCTAGGAGCTCAATGAGGTAAATATGGTTCTCCCACCCCATAGTTCCCAGAAGGTAGATTAGGCTGAAAACATGGGGTTGCTCTTAGCTCACCTAATAAACTTCATGACTCTGGAAGAATGTCAGAGGCATAGAATCAAAATCATGTGAACTACTAGTTCTGCTTTATAAAGCCTTAGTAAGATCACACCTGAGATACTGCATTCAGTTTTTGTCACCACATTAACAAAGAAAGATGTTGAACTTTGGAAAAAGTACAAAGAAGAGCAACTAATATAATTAAAGGCCTGGAGACTAAAACTTATGAAGAATGGTTGCAGGATTTGGGTTTGACTAGTCTAGAGAGAGAAAAAGGACTAGGGATGATACGATAGCAGTATTCCAATATTTGAGAGGCTGCCACAAAGAGGAGGGGGTCAATTTATTTTCCAAAGCACCAGAAAGCAAGACAAGAAACAATGGATGGAAACTAATCAAGGAGAGAAGCAACCTGGAATTAAGAAGAAACTTCCTAACAGTGAGGACAATTAACCAGTGGAACAGTTGACCTTCAGAAGTTGGTGCTTCATCACAGGAGGTTTGCAAGAAAAGACTGGACAGCCACTTGTCTGAAATGGTTTAGGGCCTCCTACCTGAGCAGGGGACTGGACTAGAAGATCTCCAAGGTCCCTTCCAGCTCTACTCTGTTTCTGTTTCTGATTCTAATTTACCTTAATCCTACCTTTATCGTAACAGTCCTTCAAAGTTAAAAAACTGGCAGAAGCAGAAGCTTTGGAAGCTGAGGCAGAGATAGCCTTTATTTTCCAGGACAGCATTTCTAGCACCTTTTACGAAGACAGTATTGAAGAGAAATCTCAACTGACCTCAGGTTCCTTGCCTAATTTGCAAAGTGTTGAAGATTTGTGAGTGTGTGTTTTGAAAAGGTCATTGTACCAACTTGCCAGCTCCTATTACATCATCTTTCAGATTGATCACACAGTTGAATTTGTGGTATCACATTAAATTTCACTACAGCAAACTGTGATATCATTAAAGGGCTGAGATTTTTCCCCTCTTCTATTTTTTGAAGCAGAAGATAAAGCTGAAGTGTTTGAGAGAAAATTCCTCTTCACATATTATCTGAAAGGCAGTTGTGAGGAAAGATGGCAAATGGTTGACCAGTTAGTTACATTTCTGTACTATATTTTATTTCTTTAAATTTAATGTCAGTGCAGCTTCTTTTATCATTACTTTGCATGCTGAAATGTTAATGCGATACTGACTAATTTTTGATTCTATAAGGTTAAGAATATGGAGACAGATCAATGATTGGATGTATTTATTCAAAGGATAGAAGCTACACTGCCCTCTGGATTAGAATAAAAGTTATTTTAGGAGGAAACATAACCACAAAGAAATCGTAATCTTAGTATAATGTAGGAATCTAATTAAGACTAATGAGGCAACATTAAATTTAATGTATGATGCATTTTATAAGTCTTACCATTAGAGCTGCAGCAAGCTGTTTATTTGAGGTACAAACTTTAGTGAACAAGTTCCTAATGTTTTTCTTCAACAATTCAAGCTGAGGACTGTCAGACCCTGACAGAGCCCATGTTTTAGACAGAGCTACTGAACAAGAAAGGGGAACTGTGCAAACACATGTGCTTCTTCCAGATCATTTTTATGCCCCAATAGCAATAGCACTTAGAATTAGAGGGATCTTGGAGTCTCAGTGGACAACCAGCTAAATATGAGCCAGCAGTGTGCAGTGGCAGCTAAAAAAGCCAATGCAATCCTAAATTGCATTAACAGAGGGATACAATCAAGATCAAGTGAGGTACTAATACCACTCTGTAAAGCCCCAGTAAGACCACACCTAGAGTACTGCATCCAGTTTTGGTCACCACACTATAAAAAAGATGTTGAGACTAGAAAAAGTGCAAAGGAGATCAACCAGGATAATTAGGGGACTGGAGACTGAAACATATGAAGAACCATTACATGAACTGGACATGGCTAGTCTAGTGAAGAGAAGGACCAGGGGAGACATGATAGCAGTGTTCTAATATTTGAGAGGGCTGCCACAGAGAAGAGGGCCGTCCAGCTATTTTCCAAAGCACCTGAAGGCCAGAAAAGGAATAATGGATGGAAACTGACCAAGGAGAGATTCAGCCTAGAAATGAGGAGGAACTTTCCGACAGTGAAAACAATCAACCAATGGAACAGCTTGCCTTCAGAAGTTGTGGGAGTTTTATCACTTGAGACTTTTAAGAAAAGATTGGACTGCCATTTGTCAGAAATGGTATAGGGTCTGTTGCTTGAGTGGGGGTTGGACTAGATGACCTATAAGGTTCCTTCCAACTCTGTTAATCTGTTAAATCTGTTATATACTGATTTACAGTGCTTTACAGCCCTCTCTAAGTGGTTTACAGAGTCAGCATATTGCCCCCAACAATTTGGGTTCTCATTTTACCCACCTTGGAAGGAGGGAAGGCTGAGCCAACCTTGAGCCTGGTGAGAGTCAATCTGCCAAATTGCAGGCAGGCAGGCAGCGGAAATAGCCTGCAGTACTGCACTCTAACCACTGAACCACTGCAGCTCAATGCAAGTATTTTTGGAGATCTCTAGTTAATGTCTCAGAGGCAGATCTACTTTTTGCCATTCAGGGTGTGGAACAGGCAAGTCTTTTGAGTCTTAATTCTTCTTTCTGCAGGGCCTACTATTCTGCCTATTCATACGTTTGCAGTGTAGTTTGGGGAAATCATGACTGAATATGCCATTAGGAAGCATGATGTGACCATCACAGTTTCTGGAAATAGGAGTGAGAGAAGTTTCAGGTTAGTGCTCTATATCAGGGGTCCCTAACTCCCAGTCTGTGGACCAGCACCAGTCCATGGCATGCCAGCAACTAGTCTGTGCAAACAAGCGAAGCCCCATCCATGGGATGCAGGCAGCATGCAAAATCATGCCCCCCTCTGGTCCACAGAAAAACTTTTCTCCATGAAAGCAATCCCTGGTGCCCAAAAGGTTGGGGGCCACTACTCTAAATTATTTCTGTTTCTCCAAACAACAGATAAGCAATGCACTAGGGCTTCTTGGGCCTTCCAATTTCCTCTCTTCATGCTGCCATTGAAATTGGGCAAAATTCAGTGGATAAGAGCAATTATTTATTTATTTATTTATTTATTTATTTATTTATTTATTTATTTATTTATTTATTTATTTATTTGCATTTATACCCCGCCCTTCTCCGAAGACTCAGGACGGCTTACACTGTGTTAAGCAATAGTCTTCATCCTATTTGTATATTATATACAAAGTCAACTTATTGCCCCCAACAATCTGGGTCCTCATTTCACCTACCTTATAAAGATGGAAGGCTGAGTCAACGTTGGGCCTGGTGGGACTTGAACCTGCACTAATTGCAGGCAGCTGTTGTTAAAACAGACTGTTTAGCAGTCTGCGCCACTCAAGGACCCTTGAAGAACTTTATATTTTCTTATTTATTATTAGATTTTTTATCTCACCTTCATGACTTTATAAGCAACTCAAGGCAGCAAACATGCATAATACGCCTTCTTCCTCCCATTTTCCCCCACAACAACTGAAAGAGGGGGATTGGCCCCAAATCACCCAGTTGACTTTTGTGCCTAAAGTGGGATTAGAATTCTCACAGTCCCTTGATTTCTAGGCTGGCGCCATCACCACTACACCAAATAGGCTCTCTTTAATTGTTTTAAGTGTGTATATATGTATTTATTTATTTGTATCCCATCTTTATTATTTTTAAAAATAACTCAAGGTGGTGAACATATCTAATACTCCTTCCTCCTTCTATTTGCCCCACAACAACTACCCTGTGAGGTGAATTGGACAGAGAGAGTGACTGGGCCAAGGTCACCCAGCCAGCTTTTATGCCTGAGCCAGCACTAAAAATCGGGATCCAGAGGTCGACCCCGAGGCGCCTCACTTGTGGGGTCGATTCTCTCACCCCTCCTGTTCAACAGCTGGGTGAGATCATCAGTGGTTTCGGTGTGAGGTATCAACTGTACGCTGATGATACTCAGCTGTACTTTTCCACACCCGGCCACCCCAATGAAGCTGTTGAAGTGCTGTCCCGGTGCCTGGAAGCCATACGGGTCTAGATGGGGAGAAACAGGCTCAAGCTCAATCCCTCCAAGACAGAGTGGCTGTGGATGCCGGCACCCCGGTACAGTCAGCTGCAGCCGCGGCTGACTGTTGGGGGCGAGTCATTGGCCTCAATGGAGAGGGTGCGCAACTTGGGCGTTCTCCTGGATGGACGGCTGTCTTTTGAAGACCACTTGACGGCCATCTCCAGAAGAGCTTTTTACCAGGTTCGCCTGGTTCGCCAGTTGCGCCCCTTTCTAGACCGGGATGCCCTATGCACGGTCACTCATGCTCTTGTGACATCTCGTCTGGATTACTGCAATGCTCTCTACATGGGGCTCCCCTTGAAGAGCATCCGGAGACTCCAGTTGGTCCAGAATGCGGCTGCGTGGGTGATAGAGGGAGCCCCTCGTGGCTCCCATGTGACACCTCTCCTGCGCAGACTGCACTGGCTACCTGTGGCCTTTCGGGTGCGCTTCAAGGTTTTGGTAACTATCTTCAAAGCGCTCCATGGCATTGGGCCGGGATACTTACGGGACCGTCTACTGCCACCGATTGCCTCCCACCGACCCGTACGCTCTCACAGGGAGGGACTCCTCAGGGTGCCATCAGCCAGGCAGTGCCGGCTGGTGACGCCCAGGGAAAGGGCCTTTTCTGTGGGGGCTCCCACCCTCTGGAACGAACTTCCCCCAGGACTTCGCCAACTTCCTGACCTTCGAACCTTTCGCCGCGAGCTTAAGACACATCTATTTATCTGCTCAGGACTGGACTAGAATTTTAAATTTTAAATTTGGTTTTAATGGGGTTTTATTATTTTATTGTGGTTTTAATATTTGGCCGTATTTAATAAGTTTTTTAAATTGGGGTTTTAACTTGTATTTATATTTATGTTTTACTCGGCTGTAAACCGCCCTGAGTCCCTTGGGAGATAGGGCGGTATAAAAATATGATTAAATAAATAAATAAAATAATAAATCTCCTGGTTTCTAGCTTGGTACCTTAATCACTAGACCAAACACATATACATAATAACTCCAGATCAGAGGTGGGTTTCAGCAGGTTCTGACCAGTTCTGGAGAATCGGTAGCAGTAATTTTGAGTAGTTCAGAGAACCAGTAGTAAAAATTCTGATTGGCCCCACTCCTCATCTATTCTCTGCCTCCCGAGTCCCAGCTGATTGGGAGGAAATGGGGATTTTGCAGTAACCATCCCCTGCCACGCCCACCAAGCCACACCCACAGAACCGGTAGTAAAAATTTTTGAAACCCACCACTGCTCCAGATGTGCTATGCGCTGCCGAAGTGTGCTCCTCAATTTCAGCAAGCTCACTTTCATCTCTTAAGTAAAGAGGAAAGCGATTCTTTCACCATCATTGGACATAGCATTCAGTTGCTGTTTTAAATACAGAATCGTGGTGCTGATAGTCAGGAAAATAAATTAAGGAGAAAGGAAATACAAACACATTGTGTGTATGAAAGACAGAACAGAAATAACTCAAGATTTTGATTTTAATTTCCACCCAAAGCAATCTTCTTTATGTTTTTTAGAATGACAAGAGCTTCTGCAAATTTCAGCAACTCGTCCTGACAGGCAAATTGTAAATAATTCTGGCCATAATATTCCAACGGATGATCTAGTTAATTTTTAAAAGTAGTCTGCATTTTTGTTTGGGGGCTGAGGTGGCGGTGGCGGTGGGGGCAACAGGCTGATTGGGACAGCTATCATTATCATGAGCTGTTGTGGTGACAACAGCTTCATGGGATACTGGGGAAAACATTTTGATGATATGCAGTATTCAAGAATAGTAACTTTTTTTAAAAAATGATTGGACCCGAAGCCAAAGAAATTGATATGAGAAAAGGATAGCTGAAGAAATTGTAATAGAGGCAGAAAGACTTGAACATCCATTACTTTTTGGGCAAGCCACTAATGCTATGCTTTTCCAAGTCTCACAAATATTACAAAATGTTCACTTTTCCTGGTTCCCTAGGAAAGAAAACTCTGAACATTGAAACCGTCTTGTAATATGTGACTCCAGCATTCTATCACTCACTGGGATTGAAAGTTAAACTTTTCAATCACACACACACACACACACACACACACACACACACACACACACACACACACAAACACACACACACACACCCCTCCCTTGCTTTGCTCTTTACTTGGAGAATTTTATTTATTTATTTGTTTGTTTATTTTGTCACACAGAATATATAAGCATAAGCATGAAGTAACTATACAATATATAAGCATATATAAGTATGAGTATGTAATAACTATATTAATTGGATATAACAAAAGGAAACAAAAGGACAGGAATGGTAGCCATGCTGTATTGTTGGTGGTGTTAAATAGTTTCACAACGTCAGCAAAGAGAACACAATTACTTGTAATATGCAAATATGCAAATACAGAATATGCAAATACAGAATATGCAAATACAGAATATGCAAATACAGAATATGCAAATACAGAGACCAGCTTCATATAGCATGCTTAAACCATATTCGGGGCAAACGTAATGTTTACTGTGTGCAAATAACATGCTATACCCAAAGATATAAATTATATCATGGCTAAATATGATGGTTTACTTTATACAACAAGCTACTACAATGTCTGTCTTGTCTTGTCTTGTCTTGTCGTAACTTAACTTAACTTAACTTAACTTAACTTAACTTAACTTAACTTAACTTAACTTAACTTAATTTTGCTTAGTTTAGTTTAGTTTAGTTTAGTTTAGTTTAGCTTAGCTTAGCTTAGTTTAGGTTAGGTTAGTTAGGTTAGCTTAACTTAACCTGAATCACAAATGATCCAGATATATTTTTGCCTAATCTAGGGTGCTGTGTGAATGCAGAGACAGATGAGCTATATCTCTGTGAACTTTCAGATAACTGAGATAGGTTTGGGAGGATTTGCATATAGAATTGTTTCTCTCTTGAATTCAGACCTCTTCTGAATTAGTCCAAATTAGTCAAGTATAGATTAGGATTTGTTCAAATACAATTTACTACTCTAATACAGGATTCAAACTGTTTTAAGTCTTTATATATTGCCATAGCTATTATTTTGGATCCTGAAAGACACAACAGACAGTGAATCCTGTTAGGATAGGATTGCCATAACTCACTGGAAGAAGTTGCCAAGCTGCTGATGGCTTTCAAATCTTAAAGAGGAAAAGGTAAGAAAGTGGATCCAAAACTCCACTGGAAAAATCTTCCCTGTCTCTTGTTTGTTCAGATGTGATCACCTCCCAATGGTAATAAAATCATTGCAATTCTATAGAAATTCAAACTTGGGGCCCGTAGCTGTGCGTGCCACTGTGTAAATGTGAATATTTTGCCTAGGGCTTATTATTGTTCTTCTGAGTTTCTTTCTTGTATCCACGAAGATTGTTTGTTTGGTTACAAGCACTTCTAAGTGAGGTAAACATCTTTACCACTGACATATACCTCATCCTACCCAGTCATTTGTGCTCATTTTGCCTTAATCTGCTCCAGTCTGCTCCCATAAGAATCAGTAATATCTGGTATCATTTTCTCTGAGAATTAAGATTGACATAAGTGCTCTTAAAGATGACCAGATTTCTATGGTGTGGGTAGAAGTAGGTAGAAGACCGTGTCTATTGTTCTCATTTTCTTTCTTTCTTTCTTTCTTTCTTTCTTTTGCTTTTTTTTCCATTTTTTTCTTTACTGAGTTTCCTCTTCAGTCACGTTTTAACAAACAAAAATAGCTCAATAGCTGCACCCTTACAGGATGGGTTGCTTCTGAATTAGATTTAAATCAAATAACTTGAGAAGGATCTTTCTTAGTTTCACTCGTTTGCTAGACAGGAATATTCATCAGCTGAACACATAAGTTTGTTGTGTCTTTGTAGGTTCCTGTTTAGCTGCTTGTTTCCCAAACATGCAATTTTTTAAAAAAACTTGCTAGAAGGAATGTGTTTTTTTCTCCAGTGGACTCTTGCCATTAGAACTGTAAATCAGTCATCTAAGAATAGATGCTAGTGTCACAAGCACTAAAATGTTCCAGTTCTCTGTTTTCATTTTATAAGTGTGTCTTAGCTTGAGCACTAAACAAAGTGAAATTTAGTTTATTTTCCTCTGTTGTGAGACTTTTGACAACTTTCTTTGCTGACAGAATGAGTTTTACAGCGGAACAAGCTGTGATCTCAAAATCCTTGCGGTTCATATAATAAAAGGTGAATAAGCTGATTTTAAGTATCAAAGTAAGTGAATGTACCTGATCTTGCCTGGCGTTTTTGTCTCCCCCCCCCCCACATCTCATTTTTTCCCTTCCTCTATCTCCAACTTTTCTGACAGACCCTTAAATTTCTTCTTCGATCTGTTGTCTTCTTCCTGCAGTTCTGTTCTATCAAAGTAGTTATGTAGTTACATGAACTCGGTATGCCTAGTTTAAAGAAAAGAAGGACTAGGGGAGACATGATAGCAGTGTTCCAATATCTCAGGGGTTGCCACAAAGAAGAAGGAGTCAAACTATTCTCCAAAGCACCTGAGGGTAGAACAAGAAGCAATGGGTGGAAACTAATCAAGGAGAGATGCAATTTAGAACTAAGGAGAAATTTCCTGACAGTTAGAACAATTAATCAGTGGAACAACTTGCCTGCAGAAGTTGTAAATGCTCCAACACTGGAAATTTTTAAGAAAATGTTGGATAACCATTTGTCTGAAATGGTATAGGGTTTCCTGCCTGGGCAGGGGGTTGGACTAGAAGACCTCCAAGGTCCCTTCCAGCTCTGTTGTTGTTGTTGTTGTTGTTGTTGTTATTATTACTACTATTATTAGTAGTAGTATGTTTTCCTCTCAAGCTGCAACATGTGGCTCTTTCTTTGGCTTTATCTTTTATCCCAACAACTTGTCGTTCATCCTTCTATCTTGAATGACACATTAGCCTCCAGTTTCCAAAATATTGGTCTTCCACCTGACAGTTAAGGAAGGACCTTAACTATTAGCAGCCATCCAGCAAAGCTTTCCTTCTAGTAAGTTGTTCGTTTCCTTTGAAGGTTTATTAAAGGTAAAGGTTCCCCTTGGACATACGTGCTACTCATTCCCAACTCTAGGGGGTGTTGCTCATCTCCGTTTCAAAGCTGAAGAGCCAGCGCTGTCTGAAGACGTGTCTGTGGTCATGTGGCTGGCATGACTAAATGCCAAAGGCGCACGGAATGCTGTTACTTTCCCACCAAAGGTGGTCCCTATTTTTCTACTTGCATTTTTTATGTGTTTTTGAACTGCTAGATTGGCAGAAGCTGTGACAAGTAACAGGAGCTCACCCCATTACATGGCATTAGGGATTTGAACCGCTGAACCTCTGATCTTTCGATCTACAAGCTCAGCATCTTAGCCACTGAGCCACCGCATCCCTTTTGTTTGTTTGGTTTGTTATGGATTGTCAAAACCCTTTTTCAGCTGATAGAACCTTAGCCCTCTGATAAGGCATTCACATTTTGGGCAGTGATGGATCAAGGGTACTATATATGGCACTCCTAGGCCACGTTGACTGATGGTGTCACCTCCCACTGATGTAAAGATTTGCATTTTAAAGTAGCATTTGCTTTTGAAGGAGGGTGTGGTTGGGTTCCCTAAACTTTGGCACACTAGACCAGGGGTCTGCAAATTTGGCTCTTTTGAGACTTATGGACTTCAACTCCCAGAGTTCTTCAGCCAGCAAAGCAGACCCCTGCTGTAGACTAAAGCTTAAATCTTTAAGCTCTGTTTTAAAGCTTAAAGCTGGTCCTATCTGTGTAACAGTAGGAGTCTGGAAATGGAAGGCTCTCAGAAAAGAAACTCACTGGATAGGAAGCTGAATGCACGGGTAGTCCTCAACTTACAATCACAATTGAGCCCACATTTTCTGTTGCTAAGCAAGACATGTTAAGTGAGCTTTGCCCCATTTTACGACCTTTCTTGCCATGGTTGTTAAGTGAATCACTGCAGTTGTTAAGTCAGCAACATGATTGTTAAGTGAATCTGGCTTCCCCATTGACTTTACTTGTCAGAAGTTCGCAGAAGGTGATTCCATGACCCTGGGACACTGTAACCCTTATAAATACAAGCCATAAATACAAGCCAAGTATCCAAAATTTGATCACATGACCAAGGGGATGCTGCAATGGTCATAAGTGTGAAAAATGCTCATAAGTCACTGTTTACAGTGCCATTGTAACTTTGGTCACTAAATGAATGGTTGTAAATTGAGGATTACCTACATTTCAGAACTTGGGGAAACTATCTAGAACTTAATTTACTGGTTTCAAGCAATGCCGGATGCCCCTCTGCCTTCCTGTCCCTTTCTGCCTGAAGATATTGCCTCACTCGACTAGGCCTGGAATCAGCGGTATATTTATCCAGTGTGGAGGATTGCATATCCTATTTCATCTTTCATAGCTAAAAAAAAAAAAATTACAAAGGCATTTTAGCTTATTTTTCAAAATGTCCCTTTAAAGCGAAAAGATAATTTGACTGTATTTGTGGGGAAGGAGGAATACTGTCCAGCTTTTTTTTTTTTTTTTTGAAAAAAATATATATAATGGAATTAATCATGAAGATTATTTTTAGTAAAAGTTCAACTTTATCCATGTATTTTAATGTGGGAAAAGCCTGTCCTTTTCCCTCTGCTAATGTCTGATGCTTTCCAGCCCTCCTGTGAGGGTGTTTGAGTATCTTAGGGGGCTCAGGAGCGGAGGAGAACTTCCTCCTGGATCCTCTCTGTTTTCTTTCGTGAAAATGACATTCCTAAGCTGTTTCACTTTCTGACAGGAAATGGAACCTTGCCAAAAATGATTAAAGTCCAAGAAAGCATAACAGTTCCAAAGCTGTAGCAGTTCTTTAGGAGTCCCGAGTTTGACATTATGTCAAACAAATGTGAAATATTGTTTATTAAATTTGAATAATGCAGGGGAAAAGGGAGAAATGGGCCTTGGCTTATCGTGCTTAGGTTCTTTATTAAGTCTGCAAAGAACTTCTTAGCTTTAATAAATCGAATTAAATTCAAAAATATACATGCATCTGGAAATCTTGGTTTTCTATTAGTCTCTGTTGTAATTTGAATGTGCGTTCTTGAAGTCCCACAAAGTGAGGTGCTTCCATGAGGGAGAAATGTTTTTAGTTTAACTTCCTCCAAAGAGCCCCTTCTCTCCTCCCTTCCCCCCAAAAAAGATTTCTAATACATGGAAGAGATTCTAGGGCACTAATAGTTTTCCTGTGTGCTCTCACAATAATTGGATTCTCAGAAGAATTAGAATGAAGTATTAGGGTTTATAGTATAATTTATAAATGTCTCAGCTTCTAAGCTAGTTTATTCTAACATTTAAAACATCAGGCAAGAAACCAGGAGACTGTGAGTTCTAGTCCTACCTAAGATATGAAAGCTAGTTGAGTGACTTTGGGCCAGTCATACTATCTCAGCCTCATAGAGTTGTTGTTGTGGGGGAAATAAGAGGAGGAAGGAGTATGAGCCATGTTCCAAATTATAATTTCTTCTTAATAATGTAATGATTTATGATCCATGGAAACTCCTGAGGGGTTTCCTACCACTCCATTCCACTGGTCAAGTTTCCCAATTCAATATGGTCAGATTGCAGGGTCTGTACAAATTCCCATTGCTAAAAATGTCCATGAAAATGCATAAGAAATAACAACAGCAAAAATTTTATTTATTTATTTATTTATTTATTTTTATTTGTCATAACAATATAATAATATATATATACAAGGATAAATAAAGGGTTATATAATATATGAACGTATATATGAGGAGAAACGAGGTACTAAAAACATATATATACATAGGGGAAGAAACAGTAGGACAGGAACGGTAGGCACATTTGTGCTCTTATGCACGCCCCTTAGAGTCCTCTTAGGAAAGTGGTGAGGTC
Organism: Ahaetulla prasina; assembly: GCF_028640845.1. Classification (NCBI taxonomy): domain Eukaryota; kingdom Metazoa; phylum Chordata; class Lepidosauria; order Squamata; family Colubridae; genus Ahaetulla; species Ahaetulla prasina. Next base: position 232,886,117 of record NC_080539.1, on the reverse strand, counting down.
AACCGTGGACAGTTTTTGAGTAAAGCCTTTGGGGTTATGAGAAGAAACCACAGAGTCAGGTAATGCATTCCAAGTATATACAATTCTGTTACAGAAATCGTGTTTTCTGCAATCTAAACTGGAGCGGTTGACATTGAGTTTAAATCTGTTAGTAGCTCTTGTGATATTGTTATTGAAACTAAAAAAGTCATTGACAGGGAGGACATTACAACAGATGATTTTATATGCTAAACCCAGATCTTGATGAAGGCGACGAAGTTCCAAGTTTTCTAGACCCAAGATATCAAGTCTGGTGGAATAAGGTATTTTATTAGTTACGGAGGAGTGGAGAATTCTTCTCGTAAAATACCTTTGGACACGCTCAACTGTGTTGATGTCAGATATATGGTATGGGTTCCAGACAGGAGAGCAGTAATCAAGAATTGGCCTAACAAATGTTTTATATGCTCTGGTCAGTAGCGTGGTGTTTTTTGAAAAGAAGCTACGTAAAATTAAGTTAACAACTCTTAGAGCCTTCTTAGCTATATAGTTGCAGTGGGCTTTGGAACTTAAATCGTTAGATATAAAAACTCCAAGGTCTTTGACAGGGTGGGGGTCATCTGCGAGGCAATGTCCATCAAGCATGTACTTTGTGATTGGGTTCTTTCTTCCAATATGCAAGACTGAGCATACTGAGCCACAAATGGTGGCCTTCTGTGTTTGTGTTTGTCTGTAGTGTCTATGCAGGTGGTGTGTGTGTGTGTGTGTGTGTGTGTGTGTGTGTGTGTGTGTGTGTATGTGGTAATGGTGGTGGAATTGAGATGGAGGAATCTGCTGTATGGATTGAAAATAGCACTAGCCTTATATGACACTTTATCTACCATCTGGAAAAGTCAATGTTGTGTATATAAAGAGAAAATCTGTTTAAGAGCATTTTCATCCATGGTTATGTTGGATGGATTGCATTTGTTATTGTGGCCTGAACTAAGAGATTTGGTATTTGATTTTGTGCCTACACAAAATGGAAACTGAGACTATCCTCTTAAGTGTGTTTTAAAATGCTATTCCCATCCTCTTCTCCCCTCTGCCCAAAAAAGTGAATTTGGAGTTCCTGAACTATTTCTTAGATTAATTTATTTTGGATTCTGTACTTCTCTAGTTTATATAAAGCAATTTATGAGTCAAAATATGCATATTAAAAAAGGACTCTCTTTAAAAAAGACAAAAAATGAGAATATTGTTGGAGTTTGAAAAAGAAATCTGAAATTTGGGTAAAACATATTGATGACTGAGTGGATCCCAAAAGAAATAGATTGGATATACTGTAGATTGATCCAGGAATCACTGACCCCTCTTACTTTGTTTTCTGAGGTATAAAAACTGGCTTTATTTTTGTAAGAGGATTTCATGGGGAAACAGTTAACCTCTTTTTATAGTTGGTAATTTTAATTTTTTTAATAAACCAAATAGTCCCAGTTCAGAAAAACAGTAAATTAAGTTTATCAATAACTATTTTGATATAATATTTCTACTGACTCATACAGACCTCCTCTCTTTCCTCTCTCTCTTTCCTTATCTCTTTCTCCCTCTCTTTGTCTCTCTCTTTCCCTCTGTTTCTTTCCCTTTCTCTCTTTCCCCTCTTTATCTCTCCCCTCTCTTTGTCTCTTTCCCTTCCTCCCCTGTGTTATGTATGTATACAGTAATCCAGAGTTCAGCATGGGGACACAAATTTCCCAGTTACAACAACTTCCAAGACAAAACATCTTCAACTTGCATAACAACTCTAGAGAAAAGTATGGAAAGCGTTTTCCCCCCCTTAGTTTCCATTCCAGGACTCTGTTGCTACTTATTTAAGAGCTGTCATTTTTGTCAGTTTGCCAATGTCATTGGAGATTTGTGTATGCATGTGTGTTTATAGAGTTTAATAGGGACCACTAGTACCATCATTCAGGAAGGACAGCAGTTCATGTTTACATTTCAGACAAGCAAAATTGATTGTACAAGTCAGTCAATGTCGCTGAGCACTATTTGTCACTACATAAGCAGCCACAATCTGTGTTGCTATAAATGCAGGAGGACCAGGGAATAAATCACATGAAGCATGGGGAGTAGATTGAATCTATTCATCCATAATTGGAGCCCTCTCATCATGTTTGCTCTTTTTAGCCAGGGTTCCAATATGGACTGTTACAAAAATAAAAATAAAACCCTTCTGGTGTCAAAAATATTGGAGGGCAGATTGCTCTCTCTATATATTTTAATCTGGTATATAAAGTTGAAGATTAGATGGGGGTCTGCTTCACGCGTATCGCATTGAGGAAATCCTGTGTTTGCCCCTCACTCGCAATAATTTTGTAGAGAGTTGCAAACCAATCCTGTGATGAATGTAGCCCATATATGGCAAATAGTTGCAAGTATATCGCTGAAACATTCATATGTTAAAATGTATTTGAATATTAGTACCGAACAAACAGGCATCCCACTAAGCAGCAACAAAGTTATAACCCATCAACTCACAAGAAATCGGACCACGTCTCAGTAACAACGGTCAGCCAATCAAACAGTCTGAAACTAGACCACGATTCAGAAGTATCTGAAAAACAACACTAATCCTAATTTGCATCACATAAAAAAGGTATTTAAAGACCTGTGTTTTGACAGACGAGAACAATTCAAAGCGCACTGATGATGTCTCCTCGAATGGTGACAAAACGTTTGCAACCAAATTGCCAAGCTTGGAGCTCAAGCCAACAGCCCAAAATTCATATGATAGTTTTTAACTTGCATATGTAAAAAACAGAAAGCATGTGTCATAGACTGATATTATCTATTATGTAACTCTTCCTTAAGAGAGTTCAGATAATGTTGGTTTTCCTATCATCTCACATTCAAGTATATCAGTGATAATATGCAGTTAAACAATGCTACAACAAAGAATATTCAAAATGAATTCACTGGATCTCTAGCCATTTTGTAGGTGTGCTGCTCATAGTTCCTGGAACCACTGAATAAAAGAAACAATGATAAATAGGGGGATATTGCATTAAATAATAAACAGGGGTTAAAATTAAAAATCCATTAAAAAGAGGTACCATACTCACTTATCAATCTCACAAGTGAAATATTCCATGGAACACTCTATTCTAAGTCTATACATTTGGGCCTAAATACAGAAATAATTTGAAATTTACAATTCATCAGTTCTTCATCATCTAAATCAGGGATCTCAAACTCGCGGCCTGCAGGCCAAATGCATCCCACCTCCTGTTTAGCGACCAGGAAAATGTCATGATACATCACACAACAATATATGATGATGTGAGTTTGATACCCCTGATCTAAATACTAATCACGTCTGAACCTGCTTATTTTTTTTTCAAAATCCATCAAGTTTGACTAGATGTTGCCATCTTTAAGATAAAAAAGGAAACATACAAACAGATTTAAAAAAACTGACTTAAAAAAAAGATACAATAAGTGATGAATATACTCCTTTATATTATTATTATTTTAATATAATTTTATTGCAAGTTTTTTAAAAAGAGAAAAAATAATACACATTAAAATAAACTACGGAAAAAGAAGAAAGAAGGAATGAAACAGAAAACTAAAGTGTAAAAAAAAGATAACCGTAGAAGAAAATTGTAAATTTACCTCTTTCTCTAAAATTACTCTCTTTCTATAATCTATCCTGTCTAATAATCAAAACTGTAGTTCTTCACCAATCATTTCTTCATTGTAGGTATTACCAAATCTTTCCATCTTTGTGCATACAACAATCTTGCTGCAGTTATATATTAAAACAAAGATCCAAGAGTTATTTTTAACTTACTCTTCAGTTGTATGTTAATCTTTAAAATTCTCTAAATCAGTGACTGCATTTAAACCCAACATTTTCTAGCTTTCTTGCATGTCTACCAAGGATGATAAAATGACCCCTCTTGTTGTTCACATTTCCAACATAGATTTCCTTTATCGATTTTTGATATGTTTTCTGGTGTCATGTATATAATCATTTGTACACAATTTTGTTTCAGAGTCAGTCTTAGAGTATTTAATACCATATCGTAAATTCTTTAGTCTACTTTGAATCTTTCTGGTTAATAATTATGTCCCTCTCCCATCAGATGCTCTATTGATTTTATTCTGTATTTCCTTGATAGAAGCTAGTCACATTGCATTGCACTCATGTCAGAAGCACCAAGGCACTTCTGGGTTGAAAGGTTTAACTGATGGCATAACTATTGCCTGGGAGACACTGAGTTTGAGACTCCATTCATGTCCTCAGCAGGACCTGGAGTACTCGGGTCTTGAATGCAATCTTGTCGCTTGTCAAGTCAGTGTCCTAACCATATGAGCTACCATGCTTCTGTATAGAATTCTAGCATTTCATGTTATGTTAATAATTTGTCTTTGCCTATTATTTCTCATCTATAAAATGTTTCTTGTGTTGGGAGCCACAAAGATGTTTTCAAAGAACAACGTACTTTTGTATCTATTCCATATTCTCAATATGGCATGTCTAATATAATTTTTAAAAAGTCATCGATCTTGATTTTGTCATACCAGAAATATCCATTCCACCCAAACCTCTGGTCATGCTCTTTTAATTCCAAAAACCTTTTGTTTCTCAGCAGCACCCATTCTTTCATCCAAACCAAATACAATGGTAGTTCAATATTTGGCTGTTTCAAAACTTGTCAGATTTGGTACTCAACACATTTAGGTGAAAAAAATGTCCTGAAACTTGGTTGTTGTTTTTTTTTTGGTACTCAGTGTGCTCATGGTAAGAAGATGGGACAGCTATGGAAAATGGACAGGAAGTCAGCTATTCTGAGAAGGTTGCTGCAAAAGATAGTGGGGGATGGCCTCAGAAGCCAGACAGGAAGTCAGCCATGCTGAGAAAGTCACTGACATAAGAAAAGGGACAGACAAGAAGTCCTTCCCAGCTGAAACAAAGGATCATGTGGTAAGTCACTTAGTTTGTTTGGCAACATAATTTTTAGTACTCATTGTGTCTCTTGGAAGCCATTAACAGTGAGTACTGAGGTATTCCTGTAGCAAGCTGCAAAAGGCAACGTCAAATAAGGTAAATCTGGTTCTCCTGCTTCATCTTGTAACATATTATATTTAATTTGTCATCATTACTCTTGCAAACTTAAGATAACGCATTTTGCCACTGTTTAAATGATGCAGGAATTGTCAAAAATGGTATTGTCTGAAACAAAAACATCATTCTAAACAAAACATTCATTTTTGTTATAGAAATTTTTCACAATGACAATTGTAATTTCTCCCATGTTAAAGTGAGGAAACTACTCCTAAAGGAATAGATGAAAAATGATCATTGTTTCCATGAGTCAATCACATACTTTATATAGCTATGGTTAATTTTACCCAATGTAACTAAAATAATTAGAAAGAATATATTCTCTGTATTCATTGCTCTCATCAGTATGGTTCCAAGATTTTTGCTGATGCAGAAATATTCCATTTTCCTAGGAAAGCTCTAATCTTATACAATGATCACATGTCTTTATATACTATAACGTAAATGCACATTATTTAGATAAAGATGGAAGATGATGCTTTGGATTTGCATAACTTTTGCAAGAAAATTGACAGGTTTCCAAAAGAGCAAATACTTTCTACATAGTCATTTATTAGGAAGTACTTAAGAAATACACCTCAGTTGTTTTAGCTTTTAAAGGCACTCAAGTTTAAAAGAGAATAAATAAACAGAGGGTGAAAATGTTTAGAATTTAAGAAAAGGGATGACTTCTTTGGATAGTTTGTGTGGGGGAATCACCCATTTCTTCAGCCTTTGAAATCTGTGGATTGATAGGTTGTCATGTTTTAATGAATACCGAGTAATTATCTTTAGATATGTTCTGATACTTTTCTAAAGTTTTAAGAATTGATTCTTGCAGATATGATATATGTCCCTGCAGGATACAGCTACAACCAGATTAAAATAACCATCCTATGCCTAAATCGGATGGTTAATTAATTTAGCAGAGTTCTTACCATGCCCATTTACAGATATGGGGATGGATTGATAGAAGTGTATCAAGAAATATATAATAACATCACTTTCTTGACATATAACCTGTTAGGCTAAATATTGTGGCTCTAATTAATGTTTCTGTGACTGGAAAGAAAAACCTCAGTAGAAGGTAGTAAAAATATTAATAATATTTAAAGAGATACATTATATTAGGAAGGGTAACATTTCCTTCTTCTCCTTCTAGGAAGATAGCATATCAACATACAATACATTTGAACAAGTTTCAAAGCAAGCAACTTTAATAGGAGTGCATTCATTGTCAACATATGATACAGAAAAGGTCAACAGTTAATTAAATAATCCATCACCTTAGGACAGAGAGCAGTTCTCAACTCTGACAACCCATGGCAGAAATATTAAAAGGTCAAAAAATGAGTTACTATAGGATTCTAGTTTGTTATTCTACATTATAAAGATGTGGCACGACTTGAGAAACATGAATCTGAACAGGAGAGCAAAGGGAGGGGAAACAATGATGGGTGAACTTCTTAGCTTAAAATCCATCCCTTTTCTTTTCTTCAAGCTTTTTAGGAAAAAGTTCAGGGTTCCCCCCCACAACATTCTTTCAATGAATAGAAAAGATGAAAGAAGCCACATGAACCCTCAATAAACTGTTGGGACTGTAACAGAACTTATTGATAGAAAAATAACAGTATTCTAATCGTTGGGATATTGTTCCAACTTTCAACCAATGAAAGTGATAAACATGGCGTTGTTCATCTATAAGAAATATGGGGATGCCCTTTTCTGGCCTTTAATACTCCTTGGGATTTTATTTTTCCATTCAGTGACATACCACTAAGTAATGGGAGGATTATTTCTCATTTAAGTTTTTCTGTCCATTCAGTGACATACCACTAAGTAATGGGAGGATTATTTCTCATTTAAATTTTTCTGTGCATGTGAAATTAAAAAAGGGTGCATATTAAACTTCCAATAGGCTTAATGTTACTGTAAAATGTAAGAGTTCTCCAGATGTTTTGGGAGAAGGGCGGTATAGAAATTTAAATAATAAATAAATAATAAATGTTTTGGGGTTAAAGGAACTCTTTGTGGGCAACTTCACAAGAAAATGTTTTCCTGTTTTTTTCTAATGCTTTTGAGGACTTTCCCTGAAGTGTCAGATGGGGTTAATGTTTTTCCAGTTAATGTTTGTGAACTTAGCTTTGAAGAAGTTACAACTTTCCTGCATATCTTCACAACTGAATTTGATGTAGGAGTACCTCAAATTTTTGACTTACTACCATTGGGAATTTACTACCACTAGGACATTGAGCTTGTCGATTGAAAGGTCGGCAGCTCAGCGGTTCGAATCCCTAGTGCTGCCGTGTAATGGGGTTAGCTCCCGTTACTTGTCCCAGCTTCTGCCAACCTAGCAGTTTTGAAAGCACGTAAAAATGCAAGTAGAAAAAATAGGGACCACCTTGGTGGGAAGGTAACAGCGTTCCGTGCACCTTTGGCGTTGAGTCATGCTGGCCACATGACCACGGAGACGTCTTCGGAGAGCGCTGGCTCTTCAGCTTTGAAATGGAGATGAGCACCGCCCCCTAGAGTCAGCAATGACTAGCACGTATGTGTGAGGGGAACCTTTACCTTTACCTTTTTATCACTGGGAAGCTTATACATACTTTATTGATCCACAAATAACATGACATATTACTTGTGCTGAACCTAGATGTAAACATAGATGTTGTGCTGAACATAGAACTAGAATATCTGAAGATTAATGAATCCTATACAAAAGTATACACAAAGACAGGTGATTTTCAGTCCCAAGTCAATTCATTTTCAGTTGAGTGAATGAACATGGTTTCTTGAAAGCCAAATACTTTATTTTTTTATTTTATTTATTTATTATTCATATTTATATACCGCCCTATCTCCCGAAGGACTCAGGGCGGTTCACAGGCACATAAAACATTTATATACAAAATTAAGATAATCATTAAAAAACTTATTCTAATGCCTAATTATTAAAAAAATATAAATATAAGTATTAAAACCAATTTAAAACCCCTATAAATTTAAAATCTAAGCCAGTCCTGCACAGATGAATAAATGTGTCTTGAGCTCGCGACGGAAGGTTCGGAGGTCCGGAAGTTGACGGAGTCCTGGGGGGAGTTCGTTCCAGAGGGTGGGGGCCCCCACAGAGAAGGCCCTTCCCCTGGGCGTCGCCAGACGGCACTGCCTAGCTGACGGCACCCTGAGGAGTCCCTCTCTGTGAGAGCGCACGGGTCGGTGAGAGGTATTCGGTAGCAGTAGGCGGTCCCGTAAATAACCCGGCCCTATGCCATGGAGCGCTTTGAAGGTGGTTACCAAAACCTTGAAGCGCACCCGGAAGGCCACAGGTAGCCAGTGCAGTCTGCGCAGGATTGGTGTCATACGGGAGCCACGAGGGGCTCCCTCTATAACCCGCGCAGCCGCATTCTGAACTAACTGCAGCCTCCGGATGCCCTTCAAGGGGAGCCCCATGTAGAGAGCATTGCAGTAATCCAGGCGAGACGTCACGAGGGCGTGAGTGACCGTGCATAGGGCATCCCGGTCTAGAAAGGGGCGCAACTGGCGCACCAGGCGGACCTGGTAGAAAGCTCTCCTGGAGACAGCCGTCAAATGATCTTCAAAAGACAGCCGTTCATCCAGGAGGACGCCCAAGTTGCGCACCCCTTCCATCGGGGCCAATGACTCGCCCCAACAGTCAGCCGAGGACTCAGCTGACTGTACCGGGATGCCGGCATCCACAGCCACTCTGTCTTGGAGGGATTGAGCTTGAGCCTGTTTCTCCCCCTCCCGACCCGTCGGCCTCCAAGCACCGGGACAACACTTGATAGCTTCGTTGGGGTGGCCCGTGTGAAAAGTACAGCTGGGTGTCATCAGCGTACAGCTGGTACCTCACACCGAAGCCACTGATGATCTCACCCAGCGGCTTCATATAGATGTTGAACAAAAGGGGCGAGAGGATCGACCCCTGCGGCACCCCACAAGTGAGGTGCCTCGGAGCCGACCTCTGCCCCCCTGTCAACACCGTCTGCGACCGATCGGAGAGATAGGAGGAGAACCACCGATAAACGGTGCCTCCCACTCCCAATCCCCCCAACCGGCGCAGCAGGATACCATGGTCGATGGTATCGAAAGCCGCTGAGAGGTCTAATAGGACCAGGGCAGAGGAACATCCCCTATCCCTGGCCCTCCAGAGATCATCCACCAACGCGACCAAAGCCGTCTCAGTGCTGTAACCGGGCCGGAAGCCGGACTGGAACGGGTCTAGATAGACAGTTTCATCCAGGTGTAAGGGAAACTGATATGCCACCATACTCTCTACAACCTTCGCCGCAAAGCGAAGGTTGGAGACCGGACGATAATTACCTAAAACAGCCGGGTCCAGGGAAGGCTTCTTGAGGAGGGGTCTCACCACCGCCTCTTTCAAGGCGGTCGGGAAGACTCCCTCCACCAAGGAAGCGCTCGTAATTGCCTGGAGCCAGCCTCGTGTCACCTCCTGAGTGGCCAGCACCAACCAGGAGGGGCACGGGTCCAGTAAACACGTGGTGGCATTCAACCTACCCAACAACCTGTCCATGTCCTCGGGAGCCACAGGGTCAAACTCATCCCATAAAATGTCACCAAGACCACCCTCAGCCGTCTCACCCGCGTCACCGCAATTTTGGTCCAGACCATCCCGAAGCTGAACGATTTTATCGTATAGATAACCGTTAAACTCCTCAGCACGTCCCTGCAACAGGTCATCCCGCTCCCCCTGGTGAAGGAGGGAGCGAGTCACCCGAAACAGGGCGGCTGGGCGGTTATCTGCCGATGCAATGAGGGAGGAGGCGTAGCTACGCCTCACTTCCCTCAGTGCCATTAGGTAAGCCCTAGTATAGGACTTCACTAGTGTCCGATCAGCTTCCGAACGGCTAAACCTCCAGGAACTCTCTAGGCGTCTTCTCCGGCGCTTCATCCCTCTCAGCTCCTCGGAGAACCAAGGAGCCGGTTGGGACCTGCGCCGGGTCAGAGGCCACAAAGGCACGACACGGTCTAAGGGCCCCGCCGCGGCCCGTTCTCAGGCCGCAACAAGTTCCTTAGCCGAGCCACGAGCCAGACCCTCAGGAAATGGCCCAAGCTCCGTCCGGAACCCCTCCAGGTCCATCAGGCGCCTGGGACGGAACCAACGTATCGGCTCCGTCTCCCTGCGGTGGTGAATGGCGGTCAGAAAGTCCAGGCAAAGGAGAGAGTGATCTGACCATGACAAAGGCTCGATGACTATTTCCTTCAAGTCCAGATCTCTCAATCACTGACCAGAGATAAAAATCAAGTCCAGTGTACCACCCCCTGTGTGAGTAGGGCCATCGACTACTTGAGTCAGGTCCAAGGCCGTCATGGAAGCCATGAACTCCCAAGCTGCTGTCGATGACGAGCCGGAAGATGGCAAGTTAAAGTCCCCCATGACTAAAAGTCTGGGGGTCTCCACTGCCACCCCAGCAAGCACCTCCAGGAGCTCGGGCAGGGCAGCTGTCACGCAGCAAGGAGCCAGGTACGCGACCAGCAAGCCCATCTGACACCTATGGCCCCATCTCACAAAGAGGGATTCACAACCGGCAATCTGAGGTACAGTGGTCTCCCTCGGTTCCAGACTCTCTCTAATTACAACCGCCACCCCCCCACCCCTACCCTGGGCCCTCGGCTGATGGAATGCACGGAAACCCGGCGGGCACATTTCAACAAGAGGCACGCCCCCTTCTGTGCCCAACCAGGTTTCCGTAACGCCTATAAGATCCGCGGCTATAAGATCCCTGAATAAGATCGTATATTAGGGGGGCCTTATTGACCACGGACCGTGCGTTGCATAACATAAGCCGAAGGCCCAGGCTCTGAGGGTCTTGACCATCCGGGGAACAGGACAAGTCAGAGGGATCGGGGCGCGCAATCGCCTGTAAACATCGAGCGCGCCCCCCCACAGAACGATATGATCCCCCCCTTCCGCCATATCTGCCCCTCCCACTTACCGTACAAATAGGACCACCCTCACTTGAAGGAACACCTTCCTCCCCCATAACCTCCGAACCCAATAAATAACCGCCGCGAGCACACGCAGGAACTGGCCCCCCACCCGACGGGCTACCCCCAACACCCGCCCTGACCCTCCCACCCCTTAAAAATGCCCTATCTAAATGGCCCTTGATAAAAAAGTGGGCCATTCCTGCGAGGCGGGGGCACCTCGCAGGCGCAAGAGTTCCTGTCCCGAATATCGTATAGATACCATATAAATATCGCGGGACTAGAAGAAAGGATTTGACGAGGGATTAAACTATCCCAGGACGGCAGGATATTAAACAATAGTCTCTCCAATGGATACCCATTTTCTGATGGCTCTTCAAATGGTGGCTGGTACATGATGACAAATAATATAAAACTGGAGAAAGATGTAAGTGTCTCAGTCCTAAAATCCATTGAAAATGAGGTAGGTAGTTCTTCTAACATCGCCATCGGTATCTCTTGTTCAGTCATTTCTGGATAAGTCCCCCGGCAGATCGCAAGCCGGCCTCCAAGCCTCTTCCACCCCAGTTCCAAAGGAACAGTCATAGCCAAAGAATCCCAATCGGCGATGTCAGGTGCTGATGATAATGCACATGAAAATAGTGGAATGAAGCAGGCCCATATAGGCCAGGACGCCTCCAATGCACCACCACACCACTCCCCTCCACCAGGATGGTCCAAGACTAAAGTCTCTCCAGGCCAGCCCCTCGTTCCAAAGGCTCCAGATCTTGTCCAAAGGCCCGACCGCTTCACAGGTCCAGGCCTTTCCCAAGAACCAGGCCCGGTACCTCCAAAGAGGGCCGACATGTTATAAAATGCCGCAGGTCCCAAACGCGGCAAGGAGCGGAATAACGGACGGCCTAGAGGCAAGTCTCATACAGGGAGGGCAGTGGGGGGGCCGAAAACAATCCTCCATCCCCCTCACAACTAAAAACAAGTCCAGGGGGCGGGTGAGATACCGTAATTCATCCAGTACAGGAAGAGTTATTCCGGTGCGACCAAACAGAAGAACAGCCACGGCCTCGTCTATCAGCAGTAAACGACGAGCCGCGGCCTCGCCTCAGGAGTAATGGCCGCCGTCCGCCGCTCGCCCTCACCCTCCCGGCCTCATTCTCAGTAGCCGTGAATCCGAGAAGGCCCGCAGACCTCTCCCACAGCTGCTGAGAAGATGGTAAAGTGGGCCGGGGGGTGCAAGCAGCTCGGCTAGCCACCTGGGCGCTGCCATCCCACGAAGAACATCCCGTCGGCGGCTCCAATCTTCTAGCAAGCCGCCATCTTGCGCATGCGCAGAGCCTACTTCCATAGTAATTGATTAATCAGATGAAATTTTGTTTCAAGTCTCTGATTTATTAAATTACATTTTCTTTTAAAAAAAATATTCACACAGTTATGCATCTATTGCTGCCCTGCTTGCCTTTCCATCTTTTCAAGTGCAGCCTGTCCTTATCAGCCAGCCTACATTGACTGATTTTTAAAAACAACAACAACCATGTAAGGATAGAACATTGTACTTAAATAGAGGACTGCAATGAAATTTTGACAATTAAAAAGAAAAATACATTTTTATTGTTGTCAAGAAAACAACTGAGATATTCCCATGTGTAATGAATGCAAAATTCAAAAGAAACTTTATTTTTACCATTTATTAGACTATCAAGTTAATAATCACAATTACCCAGATAAAAGTCTGCCCTCTGGCTCTAATTTATGTCTATACAAAGAGCCCTGGTAGTGCAGTGGTTAGAATGCAGTATTGCTGTCAGGGTTCCAAGGAATACCCCCCAACGAAATAAAGCTCTGAGGCAGGCTAAGTCTGCCGAGTGCCAGAAGTTCGATCCCGACTACCTCAAGGTTGACTCAGCCTTTCAAGGTGGGTAAAACAGGGTTGCTGGGTAATGTGCTAACTCTGTAAGCCACTTAGAGAGGGTTGTAAAGAAATATGAAGTGGTATATAAGTGCTAAGTGCTATTGCTATATATCAACTCTAGCTGGATAGAAGATCTATGTGAGTGATTGTCAGAATGATGATAGCAGTATTGTAATGCAAACCCCACCCCTTTTATATGTGTGTCTTAATGAAAGCAGCAAGTTCTTGTTGTTGCCCATGAACAAATGTGCCTTAAATATGTCAATCAGCCATCTGTCTGTGTGGTGTTTGATTTGGAAGGGATGTTTTATATCTCCATTTAATGTTGTAGCTGAATGTGGACAGACATATGTGGAGAGTTCATGTTAAAAATAATGCTGGAGATGTCATATTAACATATCTTCCCTTTTCTCCTCTTAGTCAATGACTTTCTATTTTGCATAGTTCTGTAATCCAATATATTTATTTCCTGTGCCTTTATCTCTGATTGCTACCCCTCCTTTTCACACACTATATTTGTTGCTTTTGCTGTCCACTCTACATCATCGAAACTGTAAATATCTTGATTTTCTCTTACCCTAATCAAATGTAACCAGGTCACCTTGAAGTTTCATCCCTTCATTTACTCAATTCAATTATTCTCATCATCTCAAAACTTTCAACTTATTTATTTAGCGTATGATATAGAGCGAATAGAATAGAATAGAATAGAATAGAATAGAATAGAATAGAATAGAATAGAATAGAATAGAATTTTTTATTGGCCAAGTGTGATTGGACACACAAGGAATTTATCTTGGTGCATACGCTCTCAGTGTACATAAAAGAAAAGATACGTTCGTGAAGAATCATGAGGTAGAACACTTAATGATAGTCATAGGGTACAAATAGATAACAGTAAACTAAAACTTTCAGCCTGTCACCTCCTGAAAACACGAAGCATCCCAAATGCTTGCATGTTTTTCTCTCTGTCTCCCTCTTACGCACATCCACCCTACAATCCCATAGTGAAGGTACATATCTAAGATATATTTGATTTGTATCAACAATTAGTGAGTTTGTTCTTCGTAGTTTCATATACATTGCCAAGAGTGATTTTTGTGTCCTTTGTGAAATATACAAAGGCAAAGGGGAAAATATATGCAGGACTTCCTCATGCAAGGCCTCACGATGGGATCTACTATATTGATATTTTTGTTTGCATTATTTTGTTGATAAATAAGACTAATTTACCTCTCTCACATGTGCACACCTTACTCAATGGTATAACTTTCCAGAAGACAGTTCCCTACTTCAAGAGACTAGATGTTCCAAAACAAGAAGAGAAGGAGCATCAAGTGAGGTGGGGGTCCTTGGCATCCTGCCCCTCAAAAGACTTACAAGATGGATCAAAACTTGCTGGCACAGATGATACCCAGGAACTAAGCCATCTAAGAAGATAAAAGTGTTTCTTAGACCCAGAAGGAAAGCAATTGCCAGAACAAGGACCAAAGTATTGATGATGAATCTGTTGGGTTCTGTTAGCAGACAAGCTGCCCTACTGGGCAGCAACTGTTCACTTGCAAGACATCTTCAAAGTCAGTCCCATGTAGAGCACATCGCAGCAGTCAAAGTATGAGATGAGGAGGATATGAATCTCTATTGTGAGGGCTTCCTGGACTCCAGTCTCCAAAGACCCAGATTTTCCCACCAGTTGGGCAAAGGCACCAACCTCTAACTATTGTACTAGCATGAACTCCAGGTCCAAGAGGATCCGTGATCTGAAGGATCAGGTGCCCTGTAGTTCATCCTTGAATGAACTACAACCTCATACAAAACCCATACTGGAACTGGAAACCCACCTGATTGTTCACCAACAAGTGCAATCCCATCACACACACAACCCCCCCCCTTCACAAATTTGATTGCTGACGTTCATAACTGAATTGCACTAATATTATTTTGCAGGCTGAAGCATAGCTGTACGATACATTAATCTACAACTGCATAAATGAAGGTGTATGAAGAGTCTACATTTCACTCTGCTTAGTTTGATCTGCCTGCACAGGCGGGTGTTTTTATGATCGTTCCTGCTTCTTCTAAATTCTCTGTCTTCATTTTCCAAGCCTAAACCTCACACAGTTCCTTCTGTGCTGTCCGCATCCGTCTCTCCGAAGTCTGGCAAGTGTTATATGATTAACTCTTACTGTAAAGTGGTTTGAGAGACTTTGTATGAGAAGCAATAAAAAATATAAATTGAATTGAACTGTGGCTTCACCTCCCCACTTTTTAGTGTAACCTCCCCCCCCAAAAAAAAACCTCTTTTGAGTCAAAGCTGCATGTCATATGAGAAGAAAAAAGGGACAAGATTAAGAATCCACAAGAGGCGGGGGGGAGGGGAAGGTAACAGAAAATGGCAGCATTTCCCTTGCATGAGGCTTTTTGTCGGGGATGGATAGAATAAAGGAGCAATGCTTGTTTTCTCAGTGCAACAAATGATTATATAAGACAGATGAAAATCTTTTAATTTGAACCTCTAGTTTAGGTGTAAATGCTCACAAGCATGGTTTGTTTGTTTTTTGCACAACTTTATTAAATTTGCTCACAACATTTCTTTGACTACACTGAATTTATAAGATACTCCTGGGACATTTTATTCAGGTGCAGCAAACATTTTCAGAAAGAGCTCTTGATAGGTACAAATCCAGCATTCAAGTTCACCTCAACTGGACTTACTTTTTGAACATCGTGCCCAGGTGTACGATGACATCTGTCTTTGGGCATCATTCACCAAGGGAAAGAGCTTATTTGTGTTTATATTGCCTACTTGCAATCTATTATTTGGTCTTGTTTTCTAGCAAGCAAACACGAGGAGTCTTTGGTAGCCTCAACAATAGGCACTTATTATTAATATTATTATTCTAACAATAAACTAGCTTATATACAAAAACTACATCATTCAAGTTCTTTGCCTGAATGACCCATTGAGAGTGGGGTACATTTCCTGCTTTTAGTGTTCCAGAAAGCATTGGTAGGTTCCTCACCTAGTCAGTCAGAGAAGAGAAGGGGGATCTATTATTTCAAGTTTCTGATTGTGGAGAAGCTTTTCTAATTTTATTTATTTATTTATTTATTTGTTTGTTTGTTTGTCAACAAGTACAAGGAAACAAGTATCAGTACAGACATAGACTTGGACACATGAAAACTGGCACAAATAAATGGATATAAATTAGCAAAACATAACCATAAACACATAAAATGAGTACATATAAATGGGGACAGTATGACAGGGACAGTAGGCACGCTGGTGCGCTTATGCATGCCCCCTTAGGGACCTCTTAAGAAACGTCTTCCAGACGTTTACTACTCTATTGCTGAAGTCGTATTTTCTGCAATCAAGATTGCAGCGGATTACATTTAGTTTGTATCTATTGATAACCCTTGTGTTATTGTGGTTCAAGTTAAAGTAGTCATTAACAGGTAGGATGTTATGGTAGATAATCTTGTGTACTAAGCTTAGGTCAGAACATAGACTGCATAGTTCAAGGTTATCCAGGCCTAAAATTTCAAGCCTGGTGGTATAAGAAATTTTATTGCGAGCAGAGGAGTTGAGTACTCTTCTTGTAAAATATCTCTGGACCCTCTCTAATATATTAATGCCCGAAATTACAGTGTGGGTTCCAGGCAGGTGAGCAGTATTCAAGGATAGACCTGGCAAAGGTTTGGTATGCCCTAGTTAGAAGTATAGTGTTACCAGAGAGAAAACTTCGTAAAATAAAGTTGACAACTCTTAGTGCCTTTTTAGCAATGTTGATACAGTGAGCTCTGGGGCATAGATCTTTTGAAATGATCCTACTTCCTTGACAGACTGTGGGTCATCTTTTAGATTGTTTCCGCCCAGCTTGTATTTGAAATTTTGATTTTTATTGCCAATGTGCAAGACTGAGCATTTGTTAGCAGAGATTTGGAGTTGCCAATTGTTTGACCATTCAGATACATAATCAAGGTAGTAGGGTAGTAAAATTGTCTGTGATGTTAAATAGTTTTACATTGTCGGCAAAGAGGACACAGCTGCTTGTAAAATGATCACAAAGGTCATTTATATAGAGCAGAAAGAGTGTTGGTCCTAGAACGCTGCCTTGGGGAACACCACTGTTAACTGGTGCAGGGTTTGATATAGTGGTTCCAATTTTAATTACTTGTTGCCTGTTTGATAGGAATGCAGCTATCCACTTGTGCAAAGATCCAGAAGTGCTGTAAGAACTTAGTTTTAACAGAAGTTTGTCATAGAAAATTTCAATTTCTATCTGTTCGTCCCTTCTGTCTGTCTATCTGTCTGTCAACCTAGCCCTATTCCTAAATTTTTAATGTTTAAACTGGCATGCTGAGCAATGTTAAAATCAATAAAAGCCATACCGAGGAATGGATTTATTCAGACTAAATCCGTGTGCTTTTAATTTTATAGGAAAGTTTTTGAAGTGCAAATGCCACCAGCAGGTGAGAAGAGAAGGCTTCACCCTCGTCTCTTCTGCTGTGGTTCTTCAAAGAAT
Organism: Ahaetulla prasina; assembly: GCF_028640845.1. NCBI lineage: Eukaryota > Metazoa > Chordata > Lepidosauria > Squamata > Colubridae > Ahaetulla > Ahaetulla prasina. The sequence goes on along the minus strand of NC_080539.1, from coordinate 232,868,647 downwards.
GAACTCACTTGAACCTGCAGTTTAGATATAGAGAAAAGGGAAAACTCCATCAAAGGGTCAGTGCAAATAGAAATTAGAGGCGAGAGATATTGCTCAAAATACTCAAGAAAGGGAAGGATGAACTTATACCTGGAGCCTGATTATTGCTCTGTTCCTCGAACTGCTGTTAGTTACATCTCAAAAGAACAATAGCTATGCATTAAAACACCCAGATTATGTCAGGTCATGTTCAGATTGGATTTTGATTCCAGATTGGATTTAGAAAATGAGGTTATTTTACTCACTGCATAACAAACTTGGATTCATAGAATAGGACCCAATTCATAATACTGTAGATTTTGATCAGGAGTGTCAAACTCGATTTTATTGAGGGCTGCATCAGGGTTGTGTTTGACCTTAAGGGCCCAGGGTGGGTGTGGCCAGGGTGGGTGTGGCCAGTTCAACGTCATTCATATTGGGGGTGCCTATTGTGACCCAAGCGTTTGCCAGCAAAAACGGGCTCCCAAGCTCTGTTTTTGGCTGCAATGACCTCCTGCAACCCTCTCCCAGCGAAAATGGAGCTCGGGAGGGCAGCCTCCCAAGTTCCGTTTTTACTGTCAGAGGCACTGCAGGCTGGTCATTTGCTGTTTCCAGGGCAGCCCCATGGGCCAGATCTAAGCACCCAGCGGGCCTGATCCAGACCTGGGGCCTTGAGTTTGACACCCCTGATTTTGATCCTACAGTACTTGCCTTGGATGAAAAGACAAATTTTTAGCCAATGCACAGTACCCATTGATCTGTCTCCCTCCACAGTCCGGGAGACATGAGTGATGACTTAATTAGCCGGCAACTATCAGCTCTGGCAGCAAACTAGCAAGCGTATGCCAAGTGTCTCTGTTATCTCTCTTGATGCCGATGTGTCAGTCAGGAAACCAGGAACAAAAAGGACTTCAGCTCTAAGCTTTTGATTTGCTTGCCACGAAGTGGTACAGCAGCCCTTGCTACTTTTATATTCTGTGGGATGTGGCTTCATGACTCAGCACTTCCTAGGCCTGCCTCACCCCTGCTTCTGTTGTTCCCGCCTCTCCTTCCTACGAAATCTAGGGTCCAGCCAGGCCTGATTGCTGTCAGCCGGGTCTGGAGGCATGGCCTGCGGGGGGAAAGAGTCAGGGGACAGAGGCCTCGTTATCTCCTCCACCTGGCCTGCCTCTGGCTCCTGGAGCTGAGCCAGGGAAGCCGGTGCTCCTGAGGTAAGTCCTGACGGCCCTTCCCCCTCACTTTCCGAGTCACTTTCTGGCAGGGGGCCCGGCTCGGGGGGTGCAGACACAACACCCATGGTTAAGATAACGCAAATGAATTATACGTGAAATGTGTTTCCTGCATTAATGTATTATTTGGCTGCATCAACATTTTGGCACATTATTATTATTATTACTTAGATGTAACATAACTGCCCACTCAAGTTACATTTTAAAAACATAAAAGAAAAATGCAAATATCTCATTATGCAACTTTCTACACTAAGGATAGTTTTATATAGATTCACATTTCCTTGGTATCCCCAATTTTATTTTATTTTTTGCTTTTAAAGCAAAACAGTTAGGCAGCAGGTAAGGAAAAAGAACTCAAGCCAGAGATCTGCAAAACATTTTAATGGTCTCACTTAAAAGAAAAAAAAAAACTCTTTTAAGTGCACAAATAGACTGATAAGCAATTTCTTCAAATGCATTTATTACGGAAATGATGGTGGCAGAGCTCACTTCCCTATATAAATATATTTTTTTGCGTTTTTGTAAAAATAGCTACCATTAGTCCTTTGATACTTTATTTCAGTGTATGAAACCATATGGGATTTTACAGACCAATTAGCAGAGCACCAACATAAAGTATTACCCCCCCCAAAAAAAGTGTATATCCCAATTTCTTGAATTATGTAGGCACTGAAAGCATAAACTTTCCAACATGTTCAGTTACAAAGTAAATGATGTCAGTCTTGTTTTCCTCCCATTTTCATGTTTAACTTAACATTACCCTAGAATACTTGTTGTAAGTAGAATACTTTTTTTGTTGTTTTGTTATGGTTGCTCAAGAATAATGATTGCTATTATAGCTCGAAAAGAAAAGATATATGATTCTGACTGTTATGCGAAAGAATTATAAACATGCTTCATTAGATAATGTTTATTTATTGCACACTGTTTGTTTACCTCCACTGTAGCATTAAAGTTTTGACTGCTTTTTAACTATCAAATTTGATATTGTTGCGGCAGCTGCACAACAGAAATGATGGCCACATTACAGCTGTTATCAAAGAATAAGATTTATAGCTGTATTGCATGGTGCAAAGATATCTGCATATTTACTTTGTTCTTATTACTTTGTTCCAATATTTTAATGAAACAAGGTGGGATGAAGTAATGTAAGAATACATGTTAGAAGCATTTAAAGAGAATATATATATATATAAGAACACTATTCTGATAAAAGTTTATCTGTTTCAGAGCATATCATGCAAGCTCCAATTTAAGAGGACAAATTGTCCTGGAAACAGCAAACGTTTTTCGATTAGTAGAGTGTCTTCTCCAGATCTGCAGTGGAAACATCATCAACTTGGATGCATTGATTCATCCTACAAAGAGCAAAATAGGTCATAATAACTTTGAAGATGGTGTGCTCAGTGGTAGGATTCAATTTTTTTTACTACCGGTTCTGTGGGTGTGGCTTGGTGGGCGTGGCATGGCTTGGTGGGCGTGGCATGGCTTGGTGGGCGTAGCATGGGAAGGATACTGTAAAATCTCCATTCCCACCCCACTTCAGGGGAAGGTTACTGCAAAATCCCCATTTCCTCCCGATCAGCTGGGACTCGGGAAGGCATGGAACCAGTCAAAGCTAGTATTTACCAGTTCTCTGAACTACTCCAAATTTCCATTACTGGTTCTCCAGAATGCATGCATTCAGGTCACACAGTGCATTTCTATACATGGTTACCCAAAAAGTAAGAGCAATCTTTATTCTTAAAGAACGGCTGAGAGAGCGGCAACCACAGTTTCCTTGTTATTCCCACTCATTTGGCCTTGTATTTTATTTATTTATTTAAAATATTTCATTAGTGTGTGTGTGTAACAGGGTGAGCTCCCGTTACTTTTCCCAGATTCTGCCAACCTAGCAGTTCGAAAGCATGTAAAAAATGCAAGTAGAAAAATAGGGATCACCTTTGGTGGGAAGGTAAAAGTGTTCTGTGTGCCTGTGGCATTTAGTCATGCTGGCCACATGACCACGGAGACGTCTTTGGACAGCGCTGGCTCTTCGGCTTTGAAACGGAGCTGAGCACAGCCCCTTAGAATCAGGAATGACATATGTGCGAGGGGAATTTATAAGTACAGGTAGCCCTTGACTTACTTAAGTAAGCCCTTGGATTACTTATGACCACGATTGAACCCAAAAGTTCTGTTGCTAAGTGAGACATTTTAAGTGAGTTTTGTCCCATTTTACGACCTTTCTTGCTTCACTTGTTAAGTCAATCACTGCTGTTGTTAAGTTAGTAATAGGGTTGTTAATTGAATCTGGTTTCCCCACTGACTTTGCTTGAAAAAGGTGACTACATAACCCTGGGCACTGCAAACCATCATATGCCAGCTGCGAAGTGTCCAAATTTTCATTATGTGATTATGGGGATGCTGCAATGGTCATAAGTGTGAAAAGCGGTCATAAGTCACTTTTTGCGGTGCTATCAGATCTTTGAGTGATCACTAAATGAATGGCTGTAAGTCGAGGACTACCTCTGTGTGCAAAGCTTTTAAACTGAGACAACCCTAGCTTATGCATTGGCATCTGAAATACAAAGCAACAGCATTCTATTGCTGGCTTCCAAAGAAGATTTACTCATTCTTGTTCTCCTGGATCAGGAATGCAACTTGAGGACACAGGATGCTTATTGTGAACTCTTTTTATTTATTTTAGTTCTTGAAATACTGAATAGAGACATAAGACAAGATGAGAGGATTGTGGGAGTAAAGATTTAAAAAAGAGATTTATAAAGTAAGAGCTTCTGCCAATGATGGTGCTGGTTTTGGATACAAGCAACAAAGTTACAGTCATACAGCCATAAGTGGAAAGAGATTGGTGATGGGAATGATGAGAAGATTAATAGTAGTGCAGATTTAGTAAATAGTTTGACAGTGTTGAGGGAATTATTTGTTTAGCAGAGTGATGGCCTTCGGGAAAAAACTGTTCTTGTGCCTAGTTGTTCTGGTGTGCAGTGCTCTCTAGCGTCGTTTTGAGGGTAGGAGTTGAAACAGTTTATGTCCAGGATGTGAGGGGTCTGTAAATATTTTCATAGCCCTCTTTTTTACTCTATACAGGTACTCAATGGAAGGCAGATTGGTAGCAATTGTTATTAGTAGGTTTTCACATTACTAAATAGAAGAGGAAGAAACAAAAATATGAAAATACAACTTTAAACAGAATGGATGAAGAAAACTGACTTTAAGATTGAGAAAAAGGTTATTTTTTAAAATATTTGGACATCACGATGACAAATATGAACTGCACGTTATTTCAAAATAACTATGTTTAGACATGGATGAACTTTAAAAAGATACGTTAGGATACAAGAAACTACAACTGTCACTGTTGGGGAGAATTTCTGTGATCAAGATGAATGTTTTGCCTAGAATGTTGTTTTTGTTTAAGACAATATCTGCTTTGACAACTGATGCACTGTTTAAACAATAGCAGAAGGATATATCTAAATTTGTGCACTGGGAAAAAAATGAGTTAAATCAAAGGTGTTATAAGATACACAAAAAGGAGGAGGATTAGGTTTACCTGATTTGAAATCGTATTTTGCAGTTTGCTGTTTGGAGTTAGAAGCAAGGCTGTTTGGAGTTAGAAGCAAGGGTGAAATCCAGTAGTTTCTGACAGGTTCTGGAGAACCGGTAGCAGAAATTTTGAGCGGTTCCAAGAACTGGTAGCAGAAATTTTGAATAGTTTGGGGAACCGGCAAATACCACCTCTGGCTGGCCCCAGAGTGGGGTAGGAATGGAGATTTTGCAATATCCTCCCCCCAGGAGTGGGGAGGAAATGGGGATTTTACAGTATCCTTCCCCTGACATGCCCACCAAGCCATGCTCACAGAACCAGTAGTAAAAAAATGTGCACTTCACCACTGGTTAGAAGAATGTGAGATTTCGGTGGCATAAATATTTGTGGTTACAATAAAGTTAAGGCTAATATAAGTTCTAAAAATCATTATATTACAAGTGCCATCCTGAGAATTTGGGATAGACACAAACTAATGTATCTTTGTGGTTCTTAACACAAGAAGCATTTTATACTTGAGAATTATGGTATTTTCCTCTCCCCCACCCCTCTGTCTTGCTCTAGGACTATCTATTGGTTTTTATCTTTTTTCTTAAAGTTTTGAATAAAATTATACAGAAATAAAGCAATCCAATTTGAACTTATAGGACTGCACATGCTGTACCCTTAAAATCCTTGGGTGCATTCTCCAAGTCCACCAAAGATTTTTGCCTAAATTTTTAAATGACAGAACGGTGGGAGTATTAACTACATGTGTCAAATAATCATATTAATTACATTGATTTCTCCTTTAATATAAATTTAATCAAAGTTATCTTCACTACTTTTTAGAGTGAGATCCCTGGCATATTCATTTAAAGTGGCATGCTCCTTTCCTTAAGATTTGTCAGGGGGTCTTTAATTCTAGATTTTAGAATAGTTTTAACTAATACAAATGATGCTTTTTAGTATTTTTTTTTGCATGTATTGCTCCTCTTTATTCAGGGTGGCGCTGTGGCTCAGTGGTTAAGATGCTGAGTTGGTTAGTTGGAAAGCCAGAAGCCCAAGTTTGAGAACCGATCGCTACTTGATGGAGTTAGCTATCATTCTCACCAAGCTCCTGCCAACCTCACAGTTTGAAAATGTGCACGTGCAAGTAGATTAATAGATAACACTTTGGTGGGTAGGTAAGAGCATTCTGTGATGTCAAACTGGCCACATGACCATGGGAATGTCTTACAACAGCACTGGCTCAATGGCTTTCAAACAGAGGTGAGCACTGCCCCCCCCCACCCCATAGTTGGCAACGACTAGTGGAATAAAATCCACAGGGACTCCTTTACTTTTTACCTTACCTCTTTAGTTATTATTGAATGTTCTGGATATTTGGAAACTATTGCTTCTCTTTTTCCTGGTTAATGACCACAATTAAATTATTTGAAGTTGAATGTCATGCCCATGCCTAAATCTAAATCACATGGGTCTGGAAGGCAGTGGGCAGTAGCCAGCCAAAGCATTTGGGGAATAGCTTTTCCATAAGAAACATACCATTGGATTTCAGTTTTATTTTATTTTCAACTCAAATTGCATAAATGTACCTTGATGAACGTATCTTTTCTTTTATGTACACTGAGAGCATATGCACCAAGACAAATTCCTTGTGTGTCCAATCACACTTGGCCAATAAAATTCTATTCTATTCTATTCTATTCTAAAGTCAGGGCAATGCAAAGAGCAGAATCAAAAAGTGCAGTTCTCTTTCCCATCATGTAACACTGCTTGCTTGAGGGACACAACAACTAAAAAGGGTTAGTGATGGAAAAAAAACTTTTCCAATGATTCAGATTCCTGTATTAACCTGTCTAAGGGACATGATGGCTCAGAGGTTAAGCCTGCAATTACTGCAGGTTCGAGCCCGGCCCAAGGTTGACTCAGCCTTCCATCCTTTATAAGGTAGGTAAAATGAGGACCCAGATTGTTGGGGGGGCAATAAGTTAACTTTGTAAAAATGTACAAATAGAATGAGACTATTGCCTTATACACTGTAAGCCGCCCTGAGTCTTCGGAGAAGGGCGGGGTATAAATGTAAACAAACAAAAACAAAAAAAACAACAAAAAAAAAGCATGTCTGCTGGAAAGCTGACAGCCTGGGTTTGAGACCCGAGTATTGCATGATTGGGTGAATTCTCATTACTTTCTCAGCTCCTGCCCACTTAGCGGTTTGAAAGCATGCAAATATGAGTAGATAAGGTGGGAAGATATCAACATTCCAAGTGCTTTTGCATATAGTCATGCTGGACACATGATCACGATTTGGACAATGGTGGCTATGAAACAGAGATGAGTATCCCTAGAGTTGGATACGATTGGACAGGTGAAACCTTTACCATTAACCTTTATCTTAATCAACTTGTGTATAGCTCACTTATTATTTACATTTAGGAATCATTTAATTGTCTTCCAGACATTCCTGTGTGTATCCTTTGAAGTGAAGATGGATATGTGCAGTTATGTTGGCAATTCTGCTTAATTCCCAGAAAATATATGGCTGCTTTAAAAGGCTGCCAAAACAAGCTACCCTGTTCCCACTCTCTCTCTCTCTCAGATACCAATTTTTCTTCAAATTTGTACTTAACAGTAGATCAACTACTCCCTTCTTAATGCAGCAAAATATCAATTTTGTGTTTTATTTCTCATTAAGATTACACTAAGTGAATTAATCTAGCTTGATTCATACTTAAGAGTATACACTCATTGAATTCAATGAACTGTTGCAGCATTTGATGTGTGCAGGCAATCATTTGATTATTTCATTTTTTTCAGCATAATCAGAGAATCACAGAGCTAAGAAAAGACTAGGTTTTGCCCAGATCCAAGCATTCCAAACAGATCACTACTTAGTGTCTGCATAGGTACAGTCTGCAAAAAGAAGCCCGCCAACTTTCTAGGTAATTGATTCTGTTGTTATTATATGGCTCATCTATCATGGAGAAACTTGATGTCTCCTTTCATGTAATAAGAGTCTTAAATACTCTGAACAATGGAAAATAAAATAGTCAAAATCTTTTAGATATCCCTTCAGATGTTTGAAGAGTGTTATCTCTTCTTAAGGCTAAATACATCCAATTCTCCAAGGAAGAAATTGTAGGAATTGGTTTTGAGGCTCTGGTCATCTTTAAAACAATTTCTGCTTCTTGAACTTGAGCTGGGCCTGACAAATGTAGAAAATATCAGAAGCATTACTTTCTGTGATTTGAAAATTGAACTTGTTTGGATGCAACCTAAAATGGTATTTGCCTTTTCAGAAACTACATCACCTTGCTAACTCAAATGTAGACTGTAATTGATCATAATTCTAAAATCCTTTTAATCTGTACCTTTGCCAACCCAAAAGATTTTCAACCTGTTTATTCAATGTATTTTTTTTTTCCTAAGGGAGGATCTTTGTGCTTATCTCTTTAATCTGTTACTCTTTTTTGCGCAAAATTGGAAAGCAGAGAAAATACCCTTGGAAGGAGAAATTATTAGAAAAAATTTAGATTGTGCAAAAATGAAGAGATTAACTTTGATGATTAAAGAGAGGATTCAGAATATTTTAAGATAGGATAAATTTTACCATTGGTTAGAAGAAAGATACAGATAAGCGATGGATAATTATGTAAGAAAATGATAATAATGTATTAGTGAAAAAATGGTAATAGTTTAAAGTCAAGAAAGAAGAAACAACAAAATGATGGAGTTAGGAAGAAAACACCAAGACATCACACGGAAGGAATTGCTGATGTTTTAAATGTATGTTTGTCTATAAAATAAAATAAAAACTTTAAAAAAAACCTGTTACTCTTGGCCCTTCTAATGACTTGATTTATTGAGATCAATTTTATTTATTTTTCTCTGTTATCATATAATAGCTATTCCATTTTTTAGGTCTTTTGAAATTTGCCAAGGATTTCATCTACTTCACTGCCCGTGTCATTAATCACAATGTTGAAGAGTATTGGCCCAGGTCTAAAACTTGTGACATCTCACTTGATATCATAGACACAATATATATCTGCTCAAGGATCACACCGATCATAGTGAGAAAATGGGAGGGGTTAGAACTCATTCTGGAGGGAGGATGTATGACTTTAATGGATTCCATAAAGTACTATGGCTTTCTTAAACAACTGCAAGTATTACAAGACCCATTTGCTCTTTAGGATTATCCAAAATTGAAAAGAAAAAAAAAAACCCCACACACTGGGATTAGAAAAAATAGCTCCAATCCCTAGATTTTGCTCCCCTGACTTTGATGCATAGTTGTTGTTCAATGATTTTCATATGCTTAATTTCTAATGTTCAGGGTATTATAAACTGATGGTGTTATGGAACAAAGTACAGAGAGCCGAAGAAGCTTCTTGGATGAGAAGCGAAATGTCTTCAAAGGAAAACAAGGAAGTCCAGTTACCTCTTGAAAAAAGCACCTTTGGGACAATTATGATCTGGATGACTGAGAATCTCCATAGATATTTGTTATGGAACAACTTTACCAATAAGCACCAGACCATAGTTCAGTAACAGAGCACATAACCAATAAGATCTTCACTTATCATTCAATTGCTGAAGTCTCATCTCAAAAGGATCAGGTGGCCGATGATGAGAAACACTTCTGCTTGAGACTCCACAAGCCTCTAAAGGCAGGTCTGGATTTAGAGCTTATCCTAAATCCAGTCCTGTTATCAGAACTGTCTGGAAACTGTTTCTGGAGGGTCATAATAGAGTGTGTTACCCTTTATCGATCTTCCAATCACCCTCAAAGCAACTTCCATGAGTGTTTTTCTGCTCCACTTCAAAAGTACAGTATACTTTTCCGGCATATGTTTGCTTGAACATTGTCTGTTTGGCTTAAAGCCCTTCGCTTTGCTGCAGACTAACCTCAACAGGTCAATTATTTTTGGAAAGGAAAACCATGTATTCAACTGGGACAATGCTTATCAAACACTCTGATAGGTTTTTGTTTTTTTTTAGATTTTCCCTTACCAGCACTAAAGAAATAACATAGCAGTTAAGAAAGTAACCTCAACGCCTGAAAACCTTTTTGTGGTAAGCAGTGTTCTTCTCAGACTTTATTTAGTCCAGAGCTTTATTGCTTTATTGTTTCCACTCACCTGAGGCAGAAGCTACCTATTAGCCCATATATAACACGCATATATATAAAGGTGTATATGTCCAGGAAGTCCCACCCCCAGAAAGGAAAGCGGATGGGCTATTGTTTTCCTGGAACGAAGTGGGCAGTCCCAGAAGCAGGGCAATTGTCCAATAGGAAGACACCATAGCCTGCAGTCTGGATTGAACAAACTTGCAAACTGTTGCTATAATGTCTTAGTCTGGACAGGATTTTCGTAAACTGGTTTAAAGTCAAGTTGGCAGGCCGCAAGAGAAAAGCAACTTAAACAGCATGTGCAGATATGCCATAGAATAGACAATAATAAATAGGCAGAATGGAGCTAGAGAAATTGTCCAGATATAGAGCAGATCCCCCAGTTTTAACATTATTTATCTAGTTTCTTTTAATCAAAATTGGAAATTTTCCACTTTTATGATATTCAGGCTTTGTCAGCCTGGATTATTCTGTTTGCAACTTTGGATTCTTTGTCCATATGAGATTTGAACACCCTGAATTTCAGCAAATAAAAACACAGTTACAGCTTTTCCATTGTAACCCTTTTTCCTTTATTCACCTGTGGGAACAATTTGACTAGAGCAGAAAGGCAAAGCAGAGAGTGGTAAAAATAGACAATAAATAGCTGTTTAATATGTTAAAATAACTTGAGCAGTGAAATACTAAAGCTGTAAAAGAGCAGGACAATTTACATCAACAGTATTTATATTGCTATTCTCTTGTGGATGGTCTTTAGTAGACATAGATAGTCTAATATGTGTATAATTCCATTTCTAAAATAAGGAGAATTCAATATATTGGACTAGTCCAAGCACTAGGCAATTCTTTTAGAAATAATTGCAAACTTTTCATGCTGCTTAAACAGGCCTATTGACTTTAAGCAGGTATTTAAAAAGATTATTTGTTTGTTCAAAATAGATTGTATTGTGTCCTATGAAGAAACAACATAGTTACCATCAGTCTATCCATCCATTTATTTGTCTGTCTTCTGGCTCTTAAGATATAAAAATGTTGCAAGCCCTTTTTATGTAAATATAAATTTATTCTGGTCCAACCTCCCGGTGAAACCTTTGGATACCGGGTTCAGCTGTCTTCTTAAGGCTTTATTACATCTTTAGACTAAGGTATGAGTTCTGATCATCAGTTTTCCTTCAGCAGTTTATCTCAGGATGAAATATTTGCATCTTCCTAAGTTATTATAGCTCATCCTGAACCTCCAGTTCTTCTCTTCCTCCTCCATTCAAATGGTAACTGACTCCAAAAGTACTCCAACTCTTCTCTATTTTAAACTGTCAGCTTGAAGCTTGTCACCTGTTACTAGTTCAGCTGAGAGACTCATATTATCTGTTGAACATATACTGTAGTAGGAAAGCAAGATTTCTGGAGGGCAAGATCCTTAAGAGTCAAAAAATAGAGTAGCTTGGCTCCCAGAAGAATCTTCCCCATAAGCCCACTCTTATTTTTGATAAGAAAAAAGAAAAAAAGGGGGGGGGGAGGAGGCGAGATTAAACTTAACCATTTTGTCATGAGAATTTGATAATATGGCAAGCTGAGGAGATCTGGAACTTATTTGCAGCCGTTAGTTGCAGGGTAAGTCCTTCAGGTTTACATTTAAACTCTCAGCGGTTACTTCCAAATGTTGATCAGAGAACATTAAAATATAAGCAGATACAATATGTTTATTCTAAATCTGCATCCCTGTATTGCTTCTTTTTAAAAAGATTTACAGTTGTTGCATGATGTATGAGTGGGCTGTTCTTTTCTTCTCATCCGGATGAATATATTCATACTTTTTAAATTGACTTATTCAAGTCAAGGACAAAAGGCTAGAGTTGGCTTGTGTTGAAATGAAGATATTTTAGGTGGCCCAGTGAATCTATATCTAAGACATGGAAAGAATACAAAGGAAAGGAATGCATCTTTGACAGTCTTCCAAAGCTATGTCTCTTCCTCACAAAACCATGGGTTTTCATTGCTTGCAGCTATAGAAATCAACCAACAAATGGTGTTATTGGTTGCCATTGTGTGCAGGAATAGTTAGAAAACCATGAACACAGAACAAGACCCACAATTACCACAACAATGGGCTTCTAGTGTCCCCATTGTGATAGACTCTGAGCTTTCACACTGGGACTGCAGAGCCACCTCTATGTCCACAAATGAACTGCACAACAACATTTCTTCAAGCCCAAAGGACCACCACATAACAATAGGTCAAATTATGGTTGTTTTCTATGAAAGAAAATCAAGGAAATGGGAATTAAGCACTTATATTATTGATGGAAAACCTTCTGTAATTCTCTGTCTCTTTCCAGCTGACTCCATTACTGGTTTAATGTCTATCATTCCCATTGGAATGAACTCCAAAAAAATAATAATAATAATTCAGGAACAGGAAAGGTATACACTTATTTTTTGAGAAAGAACTAGAATGGGTGCCCTGACACCCATTTTTCTTTCAAAAGTAGGATTTGCCCTCAACCATGTGGCAGAATTTCAAAACGATGGAATCTTTGCTTCTCGGGAGTTTCTCAAACTATAACATGCAATTAATACATATAGTTCCAAACCCTATGTGTATTTGTGTTTTTGTGTGTACTGTATATGTATATACAGTATATGTATATACAGTATATACAGTGTGTATACCAGTGATGGGTTTCAAATTTTTTTGCTACCGGTTCTGTGGGTGTGGCTTGGTGGACGTGGCTTGGTGGGCGTGGCAGGGCAAAGATACTATAAAATCTCCATTCCCACCCCACTCCAGGGGAAGGATACTGTAAAATCTCCATTCCCTCCCCAATCCAGGGGAAGGTTACTGCAAAATCCCATTTCCTCCTGATCAGATGGGATTCCGGAGGCAGAGAATAGATAGGGGTGGGGCCAGTCAGAATTTTTACTACCAGTTCTCAGAACTACTCAAAATTTCCGCTAATGGTTCTCCAGAACTGGTCAGAACCTGCTAAAACCCACCTCTGGTGTATACAGGAGAGAGAGAGAGAGAGAGAGAGAGGGAGGGAGGGAGAGAGAGAGAGAGAGAGAGAGAGAGAGAGAGAGAGAGAGAGAGAGAGTGTTAAACTATACTACAGTAGGATCCATGGTGTTATTAGAAAGGAATAGTGCTGGAATTTAAAAAGCAGAAATAAATCTATTTGTTATATGATATAAATTAAAGCAAGTTTCAAAATGCAAGCAAAACAACACATCTTTACAAAATCACATTTTATTAAACCAAAGGAGAATTACCTAAGCGATCCAAGTTAAGAAATATTGTTGAAATGCTGAGAAATTGTGTTTGTATGCATCTAACTCAGTGTGTTCACATGCCTATTGCTAGCCTTAGAATCTCCTCCATCACTAAGATCTGCTATAAACATAGAAGAATAACCCTCAATAAATCATGATAATTTATATCACTGCTAATTCTGGGGAAGAAGCAGCAGGGGTTATTCTTGAGTCACACTTCATATTACCCAAACTATAATTATTTTCATTAAAATCTAAAATGGCTTACAGCAAATTTAATTCTAAACACACAGCCTTGCACATTGAGCAGCGCACACAACAGAGCCAGAAGTGTGTTTGAAGTAACTAAAGTCAAGTGCAAAATAACAAGCAACCTTTTGATTTATACTTTTTAATTATATATCTTTGTAGACATACAATCAAAGCACTTCTGATATCCCCTTTTTAAGCCTAACATCCAACTGGCTCTTTCAGTTGCCGCTCTGTTGATTAAAAGTCAGTGTCAACTCATGGAAATGCCGTCAGGTGCTTATAAATACTGCCTCTTTCATAGTTTGAGCATGTCAAGAGGACACACTTTGTTTCAGAAGGAGAAAGAAAGTGCTTCAGTCGTTCGTGGGAAGGGGAGAGCGCAGCGATGATAAAGAGTCTCTAAGAGCTCTTGAGAGAGTCTCATAATCCACCAGCTCACCTTACTGCTCTCTGATGCCTTTCCTCTTAGAATTTCAAATAATTTTGACAAACATTTAATTAAAGTTGAACTCTGTTTTGACACGTAAGGTACATAGCACGCCTATTAATTAACACCAAGCCCAGCCTCTTTGTAAACTTTGTAGAAATCAATAGAATTTTTTTCCCCTCACAAGCAGAGAGAGAGAGAGACAGAGCTTCAAATCAGAAGCTAACAGTGAGCTGCCAACAGCTGTTATTCAAAAGCTGCTTTATATCACAACACACTCTCTGGAGTTACATTTACATCCTCATTCTCCCATTCTCAAGAATCAAAGGAACACTGCCTTTAAAGCAGAAAGTGACAAACTTCTAGCTATGGAGGGAGGTTCAGAGAAAAGGTAAGAGAGAAGATAAGGTAAGTCTGGAACCCACACTGCATATCAGACATAAATACAATCGAGAGAGTCCAGAGATATTTCACAAGAAGAGTCCTCCACTCCTCTGCTCACAATAAAATACCTTATGCCACCAGACTCCAAATTTTGGGCTTAAACAACTTAGAACTACGCAGACTTCAGTCTGACCTAAGCATAGTACATAAAATTATCTACCACAATGTCAATGACTACTTCAGCTTCAACCACAACAATACATGAGCAAATAATAGATACAAACTCAAGGTAAACCGCTCCAAACTCAATTGCAGAAAGTATGACTTTAGTAACAGAGTGGTCAATGCCTGGAATGGTCAACCACCTGACTCTGTGGTTTCTTCCCCAAACCCCCAAAACTTTAAGCTTAAACTGTCTATTGTTGACCCCATTCCTAAGAGGTCTGTAAGGGTGCATAAGCACACCTGCAGGCCTACCGTCCCTATCCTAATATTCCTTTTTACTTACCCTTTTCATGTATCCAAATTATGTTTATACTTTTATCTGTTATCTTATATATGATTGACAAAAATAAATAAATAAATAAAAATAAAAATAAGGAAAGGAAAGGGGGAAAAAAGTACAGGGTTTTTCTGCAGACCATACAACATTGTCAACTAGTGGCATAAAGAATGGAGTCACCTTGCTCTGACAGATAGATGAATGAGGTGACAGGGAGCTTTCAAGTATTTCTACTGTTTGCCTCAGATCATCACAAAGGAATCGGGGAATGAGAGAATTCTCAAATTCTCCTTGGTGCATAGTCCCTAGCTTGCCACAATGAGATTCTTCTAGACATCACAGTTTTAACCACTGTATTGCCAAAAACTATATTTCTAAGGAGTTTTTCTCCCAAGTGTCAGTGTACGAAAATATAAAGACTGGGTAAAGAAAAGAGAAGTTATTTGCTCCTGGGGATTAAGAATTCCACCCAGCCATTTGAAAATGACACAGGATGTTTGGTCAACATGGTTGGGATTCTTGTTTTACAAAAGGAATTTCGGAGTGCAAATGAGTTTCCCCTCCTCCCCCAAGCACTAAGTTGGTTAACCTGCTGTGTGTGAAATAACTTTCTAGTATGCCTTGCATCAATTTCTATTAGTACTTATCTATATAATCAGACAATATTTATAATACCGACTACCAAGAGTGTGGAAACTAAAATTTAAGATAAATAACGCAGAAGGGAGAATATGCAAAGAGAGGATACGCTTCCTTTGTTTGAGCTGCACTTGCTTAAGTCTAGTTGCGATATACAGTGGGAAATACTGAAAAGGCATTTAAGGGGCAAGTATGTATCTGGTTGAAGAATGAAAGTGGCAACATTTTCACTAAGTATCCAAGGTAAAGAAGCTGTGAATGTACTTTTAAAAATATTTTAGAAGCTATGGAAGAGGCATCAGCTATAGAAGGTAATGGAGGCCCAAAAACTGTTGTCTTAATAATTTGGAAATAACAACTGCAGTGATTCACTTGATACCAGTGGCAAGAGGCGGGTTTCAGCAGGTTCTGGCCAGTTCTGGAGAACCGGTAGTGGAAATTGTGAGTAGTTCAGAGAACCGGTGGTAAAAATTCTGACTGGCCCTGCCCTCATCTATTCTCTGCCTCCTGAGTCCCAGCTGATCAGGAGGAAATGGGGATTTTGCAGTATCCTTCCCCTGCCACGCCCACCAAGCCACGCCCACCAAGCCATGCCATGCTCACCAAGCCACGCCCACAGAACCAGTACTAAAAATTTTTGAAACCCACCACTGCTCGAAATGCATTCTAGTTTTCTTTAAAAAGGTGTACAGAGGCCTAAGAGAAGGATGGTTTGGATAACTAGAACCTATCAAGGCTGATCGGAGTGCTGAGAAAATAATTTGTTCTGAGCCTTAAACTCAAAGGACGGGGGGGACGGGGACGGACACTTGTTATTTTATTACTTTGAAATTTGCAAATTATATTGCGCTCCCTTTTCCCTTATTGTGTCGTATTTTCATTCATTGTCATTTTGTTTTTAATTTTTATTGTAGCTATGAGCCTCAAGAGCTGGAAGTGACATAAGAGTAGGAGTTAATTTCGCTTCCTGGCTGCCCACGCCACACCTGCAAATTGCCTTGTGACCATGTGTTTCTTGTGTTCCTTCGTTTGACCCTGCAACTGTCATTTAAGTGGCAAAGGGAATCAAGAGAACATTTGGCAATTATCTCCTGTCCCTGTACTCACTTGAAACTGAAATATGACATTTTGTTTTCCTACTCTTATTTGCTCTTAGGCAAAGAAGCAAGTGTGGTAAAAGAGTGGTCGGCAGGGGTCCCAAATGGCGATTCTTTCACCTGAAGCTATTAATGCGACGATCGTGGTTTCTGCAAGGTTTTTGTATCATCATCTTAAAGGAACAGTACTAGATTCCATAAACACGTCTATCTATATAAGACTACAGAAATACAAAGCCATGCAGAGATACAAGTAGTCCTCGAATTAGAACGCTTTGTTAGTGTCTGTTCAAAAGTACAATGGCACTGAAAAGAGTGACTTATGTTTATTTTTCACACTTATGATGGTTGCAATCCCCATGGTCAGTGGTGAAATCCAAATTTGTTTACTACTGGTTCTGTGGGTGTGGCTTGGTGGGCATGGTGTGGCTTGGTGGGCGTGGCTTGGTGAGCATGGCTGGGGAAGGATACTGCAAAATCTCCATTCCCACCCCACTCCAGGGGCCAGCCAGAGGTGCTATTCAAACTACTCAAAATTTCTACTACCGGTTCTACGGAACCTGTCAGAACCTGCTGGATTTCACCCCTGCCCGTGGTCACATGATCAAAACTTGGATGCTTGGCAACTGGCATGTATTTATGACGGTTTCACTGTCCTGGGCTCATATGGATTACCTTTTTGTGACCTTCTGAACAAGCGAAGTCAATGGGGGAAGCCAGATTCACTTGACAAACATGTTACTAATTTAACGACTGCAGTGATTCACTTGATACCTGTGGCAAGAAAGGTCTTAAAATAGGGCAAAACTTGTAGTCCAGCTCATAGCATCAATATCGGTTTTTACTCACATCTAAAAGTATTTATTTTTTCTTTTGTAGCCCATAAAGATTTCTCTGAAACATGGCCCCAGAACTTGTATCTCTGCATGGCTTTGTATTTCTGTAGTCTTATATAGATAGACGTGTTTATGGAATCTAGTACTGTTCCTTTAAGATGATTCGTCTCAGCTGCATAGGGAAACCATTTATTTCATTTGCTATTGAGGAATCCATATATCAGCTTGCACCAAAGAGTAATACCGGATGCACAGACTACCAGGGGAAAGGATTCCCTGAAAGTACTTTGGATATTCTTATCATGAACACAATAGATAGTGGCAACATTATTTGATCCGTGATCCAAGGGCAGAATTAATACCACATGTTCACCTCATTACACAGAGATTTGATACATGTTTATATAAACAAAAAAAAGAAAGAAAGAAAAGAAAAGGGGAAGAGAGGGGGGACACCATGCCATGATATGCTCTCTTCATCTTCAGAGCAGGTATACATCAGATTTAATATCCCAGCTTTTAAGAACAGCAGGATGAGACTCGTTGGTGTTATTCAATGTAAGTAGCTACAGCTTAGGTTCATATGGATACAATAATAGCATTGCTCTATATTTCATAGAATATCAAGAGAGTGAGAACCCTTGTTTTGGCAACAGACAAATAATTAAAAAAAAGACTTCTGCTGGATGTTTCTCATCTAGTGCTGTGTTGATACATATACACACACACACACACACAAAGACTTCAAAAATTTGCTTTGTCTTCTTTTTTTTTTAAAGGAGAAGAAAAATCCGATAAAAGTTTCCCAGAAGAAATGGATTTGCACTTTGCTGAATTACAATATAAATTATACATATATACATATACCTATACACTGTGGTGGGATTCAGCTGGTTTGGGTTGGTTCATGCAAATTGGTATTTAAATTGCTGGTTGGCCCCACCCCTTCCTGCCCTGCCCCTTCCAGGAGTCCCCACGTGCCCCATTTTGGCTTCCAGGTACATGCAAGGAGGCCTCCTAGGCCCAAAACGGGGCACGGGGGGCAACGTCCCCCCGTATGGCCCATTTTTGCTCCCAGGGGGTGCAGGAGGCCAAGTGCTGCCTGTCACACACCCCTGGCCATGCCCACCAAGCCACACCCACAGAACCGGTAGTAAAATATTTTAAATCCCACCACTGCATATACATATATATATACACACACATACAAACTCACACACACATAGAGAGACATACCCATCTATACCTTTTCCAGCTTCGTCTATTCTCCCAGACTTCCTGCACTTCAGATTTCTCAGGAATAATATATCATCTTAAGACAGAGGAAGGATGACATCCAATGAGCTTTTTAGGACAGTACGAAAGGGCAGCCAGGGAGACTGCAGACCCGTGGAAAATTGAAACACCAGCACTCTCTTCTGTTGTTGCTTGTTGTTGTTTAGTCACTAGGTTGTGTCTGACTCTTTGTGACTCCACGGACTACAGCATGCTAGACCGCTCTGTCCTCCACTTTCCCAAAGGTGTTTTTTCAGGAGGCAACTGGGACTTTTTTTGTTTTATCTTTGAAGACGTTTCTCTTCTCATCCAAGAAGCTTTTTCAACTCTGACTGGATAGTGGGGAATGGAAGGATTTACAGTCCTTGCAGACAGCTGGTCATCTGCATCCTTTTAGGGGGTCGTTGAGACATTTGGAGGTTTATCTGTGGCAGTGGTGGGTTTCAAATTTTTTTTACTACCGGTTCTGTGGGTGTGGCTTGGTAGGTGTGGCAGAAGAAGAATACTGTAAAATCTCCATTTCCACCCCACTCCAGGGGAAGGTTACTGCAAAATCCCCATTTCCTCCTGATCAGCTGGGACTTGGGAGACAGCGAATAGATGGGGGTGGGTCCGGTCAGAATTTTTACTACTGGTTCTCCGAACTACTCAACATTTTCGCTACCGATTCTCCAGAACTGGTCAGAACCTGCTAAAACCCACCTCTGATCAGTGTCCTCAGGGTCGCCTGAGTACTGCAGACGGTTCCTGTAGTCTGCAATTTTTCAGGAAATCCATTCATACACCCACACCATTTGAAGGATATTCATCCCAATATGCATAGCTAAAAGTCTATGGAGACTCTTTGGGACAACCATGATCTGGATGACTGAGAATCTCCGTAGACACTGTCCTCAAGTCTGCCAAAACTCATGCCCATTATCTCCATAGACACTATCTAACCATTTTATTATCTGCTGTCCCCTTCTCCTCTTGCCTTCAATCTTTCCCGCCATGAGGATCTTTTCCAAATACTTTCCCGCCATGAGGGTCTTTTCCAAATACTTTGGTGGCCAAAGTATTTGAGCTTCAGCTTCAGGATCTGTCCTTCCAAAGAAAAGTCAGGGCTGATTTCTTACTCTCTTCTACATGAATACAATAAAGCAGAGGAGAAATCCAGCAGGTTCTGGAGAACCAGTAGCGGAAATTTTGAGTAGAATAGAATTTTTTATTGGCCAAGTGTGATTGGACACACAAGGAATTTATCTTGGTGCATATGCTCTCAGTGTACATAAAAGAAAAGATACGTTCATCAAGGTACAACATTTACAACACAATTGATGGTCAATATATCAATATAAATCATAAGGATTGCCAGCAACAAGTTATAGTCATACAGTCATAAGTGGAAAGAGATTGGTGATGGGAACAATGAAAAGATTAATAGTAGCGCAGATTCAGTAAATAATCTGACAGTGTGGAGGGAATTATTTGTTTAGCAGAGTGATGGCCTTCGGGAAAAAACTGTTCTTGTGTCTAGTTGTTCTGGTGTGCAGTGCTCTATAGCGTCGTTTTGAGGGTAGGAGTTGAAACAGTTTATGTCCTGGATGCGAGGGATCTGCAAATATTTTCACGGCCCTCTTCTTGATTCGTGCAGTATACAGGTCCTCAATGGAAGGCAGGTTGGTAGCAATTATTTTTTCTGCAGTTCTAATTATCCTCTGAAGTCTATGTTTTTCTTGTTGGGTTGCAGAACCGAACCAGACAGTTATAGAGGTGCAAATGACAGACTCAATAATTCCTCTGTAGAATTGGATCAGCAGCTCCTTGGGCAGTTTAAGCTTACTGAGTTGGCACAGAAAGAACATTCTTTGTTGTCCTTTTTTAATGATGTTTTTGATGTTAGCTGTCCATTTGAGATCTTGCGATATGATAGAACCCAGAAATTTGAAGGTTTCTACTGTTGATACTGTGTTGTCAAGTATTGTGAGAGGTGGAAGTATGGAAGGGTTTCTCCTAAAGTCTACCACCATTTCTACCGTTTTGAGTGTGTTCAGTTCCAGATTGTTTTGGTTGCACCACAAGGCTAGTCGTTCAACCTCTCGTTTATATGCGATTTGTCATTGTCTCGAATGAGACCAATCATTAGTTTGGAGAACCGGCAAATGCCACTTCTGACTGGCTCCAGAGTGGGGTGGGAATAGAGATTTTGCAATATCCTTCCCCCAGGAGTGGGAAGGGAATGGGAATGGGGATTTTGCAGTATCCTTCCCCTGACATGCCCACCAAGCCATGCCCACCAAGCCACACCATGCCCACCAAGCCACCTCCACAGAACCAATAGTAAAAAAAATTGGATTTCACCACTGGTTAGAAGGCTGTGACCTGAGATTTCGGTGGCATAGATATTGATGGTTCCAATAAAGTTAAGGCTAATGTAAATTCTAAAAAAGCTGTCACGGTAAGAAAAAAGAAAAGTTGCTACCAAACCAAACCAAACCAAACCAAACCAAACCAAACCAAACCCCATCATTTTTACGTTATTGTTGCTTCTGCTGGATTCTAGGCTGGTCAAAATGTTCCTTGGATACTGCATTCAGTCTATCATTCCCACAAATACCATTTAAAAATATATTTTGCCTCTGATTCAGGGGTGAAATCTAAAAATTTTCCCTACTGGTTCTGTGGGCGTGGCTTAATTGGTGGGCGTGGCTTGGAAGTCAGATGACTGGGTGGATGTGTCCAATAACAATAAATAATAAAAATAATAAACAAAGTATACAAAACAATAAGAGGTACCAAAAACCAACTTTCACACTTTACACACACACACAATACAACACAACTGACTCACACACAATGTAAAAGCAGATGCATTTCACCCAAAATGGCCCCTGCAACAAGCAGGAACCTTACACTTTCACACTTTACACACACACAACACAACTCTCTCTCTCACACACACGCACACGCACACACACAAATGCCACATACAGCTTTGTGAGATTCTGTGTGTTTGTGTAGTAAAAGTGAAACACTACAGAAACACACCGAATCTCAGAAAGTGGCACAAATACTTTATTTTATTATTTTATTATTTTATTTTTTTAGATCGGGGTCTCCAACCTTAGTAACTTTAAGGTTTGTGGACTTCAACTCCCAGAGTTCCTCATTCAGCAAAGCAGGCAGTCAAAGCAGGCTGTAATCAGTAGCTGAAGTAAAGCATGGTGTTGCCAGCTTGAAAGGAGTAGCAATTATAGATAAGTGAGAGGGGGCTCTTGTAAGTTGGGGGCTGTTAAAAAATGATTTTAAAAGCCTGTGAGGATCAGGCAAGTCATCTGGGATTGCCAGAGAAAAAAAAGATTTTAAAAGCTCCTCTGACGATCTCAGCTGAAGTTCCCTCATAGCAGCCCAGAACCTCTTAAAATAATTGTTTTAACAAGCTCTTCAGCCAAAGAGCTTGTGGAAAACATGTTTTTAAAGGTTCTGGTGATGAGGAACTCAGGTGAGATCGCCAGAGGAGCCTTTTAAAACTTTTTTAGAAAAAGTTTTTTTAAAAAAGAGTTTAAAGGTTCTGCCGATCTCAGTTGAGCCTCAGCTGAGCCTCAAAGGCTTTTTTTTACTTTTAAAGGCATGTTTTCGACTGAAGAAAAATTGCTTTTAAAAGTAAAAAAAAAACACCAACCTCTGCTGATGGTCTGGCTCAGCAGAGGCAGGCGGCGGGGCCAGGGATTTTTGCTACAAGTCCTCCAAACCACCAGCCGCCATCGCTACTGGATCGGGCGAGCTGGTCCGAACCGGGAGCATTTCACCCCTGCTCTGATTGTATTCTCAAAATACTTTATGAATGTGAATAAACAAATAGACCAACTCCAGTAGACATATTAGTGGATTTGTAATATCCGAGCATTCCATCAGCCAAGGGCCCAGGGTAGGGGTGGAGGGGTGGCGGTTGTAATGAGAGAGGGTCTAGAGCCGAGAGAGACCACTGTTCCTCAGATAGCCGGCTGTGAATCCCTTCTTGTGAAGTGGGGCCATAAGAATCAGATGGGTTTGTTGATCACGTACCTGGCTCCTTGCTACGTGACTACAGCCCTGCCTGAGCTACTGGAGGTGCTTGCCGGGGTGGCTGTTGAGATCCCCAGACTTTTGGTCATGGGCGATTTCAATCTGCCATCGGCTGGCTTGTCATCAACAGTGGTTCAGGAGTTCCAGGCTTCCATGACGGCCTTGGACCTGATTCAAGTAACTGATGGCCCTACTCACACGGGGGGATCTGCGCTGGATCTGATTTATATCTCTGGACAGTGGTTTAATGATCTGGTAGTAAGAGATTTAGTGACAATACCGGTGTCATGGTCAGATCATTTTCTCCTCCGCCTAGACTTTCAGACCGCTACTCACCACTGCAGGAGACGGAGCCAATGCGTTGGTTCCGTCCCAGGCGCCTGATGGACCCTGAGAGGTTCCAGACGGAGCTTGGGCGTTCCTGAGGATCTTACCCATGGCACGACTGAAGAACTAGTCGCGGCCTGGGAACAGGCCGCGGCTGGGGCTTTGGACCGTGTCGTGCCTTTGCGACCTCTGACCCGGCGCAGATCTCGATTAGCTCCTTGGTTCTCTGAGGAGCTGAGAGATGAAACGCCGGAGAAGACGCCTAGAGAGCACCTGGAGGTCCAGCCGCTCCGCAGCTGATCGGACACTAGTTAGGTCTTTTTCAAAGACCTACCTAGTGGCACTGAGGGTGGCGAGGCGTTCCTACGCCTCCTCCCTCATTGCGTCGGCAGATAACCGCCCGGCCCGCCCTGTTTGGGTGACCCGCCCTTCTTCACCAGGGGACGGGATGACCCCTTACAGGGACGTGCCGAGGAGTTTAGTGGTTATCTATACGATAAAATCGCTCAGCTTCGGGATAGCTTGGACCAAGATTGCGATGATCCAGATGAGATGACTGAGGCTCGTCTTGTTGATGTGGTTTGGGATGAGTTTGATTCTGTGGCTCCCGAGGACATGGACAGGTTGCTGGGGAGGCTGCATGCCACTACATGTTTACTGGACCCGTGCCCCTCCTGGCTGGTGCTGGCCACTCAGGAGGTGACACGAGGCTGGCTCCGGGGTATTATAAATGCTTCTTTGATGGAGGGGGTCTTTCCCGCTGCCTTGAAAGAGGCGGTGGTGAGACCCCTCCTCAAGAAGCCTTCCCTGGACCCAGCTATTTTGGGTAATTATCGTCCAGTCTCCAACCTTCGCTTTGTTGCGAAGGTTGTAGAGAGTGTGGTGGCACGGCAGTTCCCTCAGTACCTGGAGGAAGCTGTCTATCTAGACCCGTTCCAGTCCGGCTTCCGGCCCGGTTATAGCACGGAGACAGCTTTGGTCGCGTTGGTGGATGACCTCTGGAGGGCCAGGGATAGGGGTTGTTCCTCTGCCCTGGTCCTGTTGGATCTCTCATCGGCTTTTGATACCATCGACCATGGTATCCTGCTGCGCGGGTGGGGGGGGTGGGGAGGGGGAGGCCCCGTTTATCGGTGGTCCCCCCCCTCCCCCCCCGCCCGGCCGCAGTCGGTGTTGACAGGGGGGCAGAGATCGGCCGCGAGGCGCCTCACTTGTGGGGTGCCGCAGGGGTCGATTCTCTCGCCTCTCCTGTTCAACATCTACATGAAGCCGCTACGAGGTCATCAGTGGCTTTGGGGTGAGTTATCATCTGTCGCTGATGATACTCAGCTGTACTTTTCCACCCCAGGCCACCCCAGCGAAGCTGTCAAGTGCTGTCCCGTTGTTTGGAGGCCGTGCGGGTCTGGATGGGGAGAAACAGACTCAGACTCAATCCATCCAAGACGGAGTGGCTGTGGATGCCGGCATCCCGGTACAGTCAGCTGCAACGCGGCTGACTGTTGAAGCGAGTCACTGGCCCCAACGGAAAGAGTGCGCAACTTGGGCGTTCTCCTGGATGAACGGCTGTCGTTTGAAGATCACTTGACGGCCGTCTCCAGGAGAGCTTTTTACCAGGTTCGCCTGGTCCGCCAGTTGCGCCCCTTTCTTGACCGGGATGCCTTATGCACGGTCACTCATGCTCTCGTCACTTCTCGACTGGATTATTGCAATGCTCTCTACATGGGGCTACCTTTGAAGTGTACCCGGAGACTGCAGTTAGTCAGAATGCAGCTGCGCTGGTGATTGAGGAGCACCGCGTTGCTCCCGGGTAACACCTCTCCTGCGCAGTCTGCACTGGCTACCTGTGGTCTTCCGGGTGCGCTTCAAGGTTTTGGTTACCACCTTCAAAGCGCTCCATGGCTTAGGGCCCGGGTACTTACGGGACCGCCTGCTGTTTCCACATGCCTCCCACCGACCCGTACGCTCTCACAGAGAGGGTCTTCTCAGGTGCCGTCCGCCAAGCAATGCCGGCTGGCGGCCCCCAGGGGAAGGGCCTTCTCTGTTGGAGCTCCTACTCTCTGGAACGACCTTCCCCCCGGTTTGCGCCAAATATCTGACCTTCGGACCTTTCGTCGGGAATTAAAAACTTATTTATTCATCCAAGCGGGACTGGACTGATTTTTTAGATTTTTTAAATTTCTAAATTTTAAATTTTAAATTTTTAAATTTTCTGTAATTTTATATGGGGTATTTTAGGTTGGTCAATTTGACGGTTTTAATTCGGCCACTATTGAATAGGTATTTTAAATTGATTTTTAACTTTGTATACTTACTGCTTTTTATCTTGGCTGTACACCGCCCTGAGTCCTTCGGGAGAAGGGCGGTATAAAAGTTTAATTAATAAATAAATAAATAATAAATAATATGAACAGTTACCTCCCCAATATAACAAGATCTCTTGCAACTGAAGCAAAATGGGAACTGATTATATAACCATGTAATGCATTGCAGCTCATATGTTTGCCCAGATCCAAAAAGCTCCTGGACAGATATCATGGGAAGCCCTGGGATTTTCTTCTGAAGTCTTTCTGAATTAACTACTAATGGGGAGCCTTCTTTGATAGCTCTGTTGTAATTAAGTACAGCTGGATGAAAAATCAGCCACAAAGGGAACTCAAGTTTGTTTATCATTATTCCTGATTTTGGTAGCAGATGTTTTGTGAGTACCTTTGTAGCGGGCTTAATTTGTCTTCGCTTAATAGGAAGCAGGTAAACTTTGATTAATAAACTGAACAGTCAATTGCTTAGTCGTTTTCAGAGATTTCACACTATGATTACAATTTTGGGGACTTACCGAGTCAGATTCCACAGCAGGCTTTGGCGTGCAGTAGATAGGTGTATCTATATGTATGTAAGAAGACCCTGAGATTCTAATTGTCCTCTCAGCAAGATAGATGCAACACAAATCATCATGTATTATAGGATTTGGTATTTTTATAATCTTTGGAAATAGTACTTTTTGATGTTGTTAGCTAGGGACTGTATTATTATTTTATAGTTTCTCACACAGTCAGCCAGATATTTAGACTGGATTTGACATTTTTATCTGCTTATTGAGTTCTTCCCAAGGACCTAAGATAGGCAAATATTGATGTCTGATGGTGTTAGAAGTATCATCGCAGGATGTAAGCTGTTTCGAATAAAGCTGCCTTTTGCAATTGACTAATGGTGAATTTGTCAATGCCGATGGTGTTCAAGTGGTGCTCCAGATGTTTTGGAATTACACCCAAGGCATCTATTGCTATTGGTACTATGGTATCTTAGCTTTCTTTTGCGACAGTTCTTCTTCTTCCTTTTGCAGGTCTTTGTGTTTTATTATCTTTTTCAGTTCCTCCTCTTCTATTCTGCTGTCCCCAAGTGCTTCCACTATCCAATGTTTTTTGTCTTTTGTATCAACATTTGTTAAGTCTGGTGTATTATTAAGCTAAGGACCATACTGACTGAAGACAATGACATCACCAATGAATGTAAAGTCCGGGTTTTCAGCTTCACCTTCTGATTTTCAAAGTATGTTAAGTCAATATAAAGCTGAACACATTCATTTCCTGGGAAAATCAGTACTATACCTTATTTGTTCTGTTTGGGAAATGTCCTATGGACCCTATAGAACTCTAAGCTGCAGAATAATCAAAATTTATTTCTGGGAGAGCAGAACAACAACAATTGTCTCTGAGGCCAATACATGACAACGAAAAGGTTCCAAGGAAAAGGAAGTAAGCAATCCATTGTGCCCCATTACACACCAGCTTTGGTTTGTATAACAGCTGCACAAAGAGGAAAGATAGTAATAGGGTCCCTTCCCAACATTAGACAGCCTAATGCAGCTGCTTGAGATTGCATATGCTATGACCAGGTGAACAATTATACCCATGTGCATAACTCTGTCAGTCCCACACCCATTCAACTAGCCTTCTGGTTCATCTGCAGCATCAGGGTATAATTCAAAAATCTATTTTTTTTTCACATGGAATTGTGAGAAAGGCCATTCTGACTTTTATCTCAGGCTGCAAGGTGTTATAGAGCAATCCTGGTGATGCTCAAACAACATTTCTGAGAATTTTACTCACAATTAAGATGGCAAAATGTTATGCTTTCTTCGGTTTTTTTCAGGTTTTTCAGGTCTCTGCATTCTGCCTAATTTAACAACAAATTAAATAATGCCTTTTAATGTTGGAACATCTGTGCTTTTTCTCTGGTACTTTTGCACGCACACAAAATTTTGCAACCAATTTTCCCAATAAAATGTCTTTTCAAATGTTAAGCCAGTCTGATGCACAGCTCCCCCTCATACATCAACTTTTAGTATTAGGAGGAATTATTCCTTGCTCTGTTGTGAATCAAAAAGCTCCCATACTTTGTTTTTAACTGAGGCTTTTATTTTTTTTCTTTGTATTCCAAATTAATTACTCTTAGCCACTTTGGACCATCCAGGCTGAGTATAATGTCAGAGAAGATGATCACAGGAACAGTTAGGTAACCTCACATGGGCAAATCAGTTTGCTCACTGGATGAATCCCTTGAATTTATTCTTAATCACAGATTTGGAAAGAGGATAGAAGTATAGGAGAGTACCTTATATTCCACCCAGCTCCAAAGCTTTACTAGTGGCTTCTAGGATTGCAAGGAATTCAACCAGAAGTCTTCTGCAATGAAGGCAAAAACTTTGCTATTGGAAATTTGGTTTAGAACAGGGGTCTCCAACCGTGGTCCCTTTAAGACTTGTGGACTTCAACTTCCAGAGTTCCTCAGCCAGCTTTGCTTTGCTGGCTGAGGGACTCTGGGAGTTGAAGTCCACAAGTCTTAAAGGGACCAAGGTTGGAGACCTCTGGTTTAGAAGATAGATTTCACAAAAAAGAGTCATCCTTTTTTTCCCTGTATATGTAGCAATTCATAATTCATTTTCTATGCTGTGCAAATTTTTTAATGAATACATAAAATATATAATTTTGAGCTGCTGCCAGATTAAAAAAAAATTCTGGTCTTGCATGTCTTACTATTACATACAGTAAGTAATCATTAAGTAATCATAGGGGACTGGAGGCTAAAACATATGGTTATATCTAGTTTGATGAAAAGACGGATCACTAGGGGTGACATCGGAGGTGGTTTTCAGCAGATTCTGACCAGTTCTGGAGAACTGGTAGCAGAAATTTTGAGTAGTTCGGAGAACTGGTAGGAAAAATTCTGACTGCCCCCCCTCTCTATTCTCTGCCTCCCAAGTCCCAGCTGATCAGGAGGAAATGGAGATTTTGCAGTAACCTTCCCCTTGATTGGGGTGGAAATGGAGATTTTACAGTATCCTTCCCCTGACATGCCCACCAAGCCAAGCCCACCAAGCCATGCCATGGCCACCAAGCCACACACATAGAACCGGTAGTAAAAAATTTTGAAACCCACCACTGGGTGACATGATAGCTGTGTTCCAATATCTCAGGGGCTGCCACAAAGAAGAGGGAGTCAAGGTATTCTCCAAAGCATCTGAGGGAAGGGCAAGAAGCAATGGGTGGAAACTAATCAAGGAGAGAAGAAGGAGTTCTCCTTAGAACTAAGGAGAAATTTCCTGACAGTTAGAACAATTAACCAGTGGAACAATTTGCCTCCAGAAGTTGTGAATGCTCCAACACTGGAAGTTTTTAAGAAGATGTAGGATAAGCATTTGTCTGAAGTGGTGTAGGGTTTTCTGCCTAAGTTGGGGGTTGGATAGAAGACCTCCAAGGTCTCTTCCAACTCTGTTCTATTCTAAATAGAATAATTTAGAAGACAGAAACAACACTCCAAACGATCAAATCGGTAAGCGAAAAGTGATGGAAATAATAGAATGAATTCTAACAGAATTGACTGCACACTTCTTCACTTGAGAAAAATAAACCAAATGCACTGAGATAAGGTGAGATACTGGGCTTGGCAGCACTGATTGCAGACAGGGCCTTAGAACTGTAAGTGGTCACAATTTGAGTTTGAGTCAGCAGTGTGATATGGCTACAATCAGTGGTGGGATTCAATCGGTTCGCAGCAGTTTGGGAAAACTGGTTGTTAAATTACCCGCCCCCTGCTATCAAAGTGGATCCTGTGTACTGGCCTGTCCTGCAATGGAGAAACAGGCAATGGAGCGGCCTTACCAATGCCTTACCTCTTTCTTCTCCCTGATCCTCCTCCTTCCCTCATGCCAGCCACTCCGTTGCCTGTTTCTCCATTGCAGCACAATGCATCGCCCAGAATCCACTTTTTTATTTTTATTTATTTATTTATTTTATTTCTCACAACAGTATATATAAGCATAAGCAAGAAATAACTATATGATATATAATCATATATATAAGCATAAGTATGTAATAACTATATGAATTGGATACAATGAAAGGGAACATTAGGACAGGAACGGTAGGCACCCTTGTGCTCTTATGCACGCCCCTTACAGACCTCTTAGGAATGGGGTGAGGTCAATAGTAGACAGTTTTAAGTTAAAGCTTTGGAGATTTTGGGAAGAGACCACAGAGTCTGGTAGTGTATTCCAGGTATTAACAACTCTGTTTCTGAAGTCATATGTTCTGCAGTCAAGATTGGAGTGGTTCACATTAAGCTTAAATCTATTGTGCACTTGTATATTGTTGTGATTGAAGCTGAAATAGTCTTCAACAGGAAGGACATTGTAACAGATGATTCTATGAGTTAAACTCAAGTCACGCTGAAGGCAGCGGAGTTCTAAATTTTCTAAACTTTGATAGTCTCTGTGTGTGTGTGGGGGGTGTAATTTAACAACCAGTTTGCCCAAGGTCATGTTGGGCCACGCCTCCCATGACAGTGAACCTGACCCTGGGCAAACCAGTTGTTAAAATTATTTGAATCCCACCACTGGCTACAACAAATGCAAATATAAGTTGTGGCTATATCAGTTGAAGTATAGATTCCAAATTACAGGAACAGCTCCATAGTGTTGGTTGCTAAGATTCCATTTCAAGTACTGTGTTCAGTTCTGGGCAACATACATCAAGGGAAATAATTTGAAATAGGCTCAAAGAAGGGCTTCAAGAATCAAACCGAAGTCTAAAAGAAGAGAGTGAGATGATTTAGGAGAAAAGATATATGGCAAATTATATGCCAGCAAGCAATGTTGATGCTTAGGGAACATGTAGATAGATTTTCTTCAGGATGATCTCTCCTCAGACTGGTCCTTCAGGACTTCGAATGGGGTACCTATGGCTTCTGCAATTGAAACCACCTTTTGAGGAGTCCTTGGTGATCTCTGAGCTTGGCTGTTTTCTTGCAGATGTTTCATTACTCAAACTAGGTAACATACACAATGCATCGATGTGCACTGATGATATAACAGTTTAGGTAATGAAATGTCTGCAAGAAAGCAACTTAGCTCAGAGCACCAAGGACCTCTCATTTCAACCCTGAGCTACAAAAAAAGCTTTTTGCTGTTGGTCATGTCTCTTTTTTCCCCCTTTCCTTCTCAATACTTGTCAAGAAAGCTAAGTCTTTGCATAATGTGTCCAATGTGGGATAATTGAGCCTGGCCATTTGTAACTCGGGTGAGAACTCTGGATTGATAGCACTCTTGAAATATATGAAAGAATATCACCCAGAAAAAAAGTCCTGTTCAGCAATGCAGTCTGAAATAAATTATTGGACTTAGATTTCATACACATTCTTGTTCAATTTCAGAAAATAACCTCTTAATCATAAGGGAAGTTTTGTTGTTGTTGTTGACACCCTTCTGTGGGGGTGTTATTCCACGTGTTCAACATTGTTCAATAGAGTTGAAAAGCCATCTGCCAGGGATGTTTTAACCTGGATTCCAGCACTGAAGATGGAACAGATTTGCTAGCCTCAATTATCATTTCCATTTCTGTGATCCTGTAAGTGCAAAGAGAATCCATTAAAATCAAGCATACATGTCACTATGCAGGTATCTCAGAGAAAGAATCTGAAGGTCTACATATGCCCCCGTTTTGTAGTATTCAGCAGCCTTTTTCTACTTTAGCAGGTTGAGCTGAAATGAAAGTAATGTTTCTTGCAAGAGTTGGAGAAAAAAATGTGGGAGACACAAATGAGGGAAAGTGCAGAAAGGTCCATTGCCTATATATACAATACAATATTGCAATACTGATGGCAAAGGTAAAGGTTCCCCTCGCACATATGTGCTAGTCGTTCCCAACTCTAGGGGGCACTGCTCATCTCTGTTTCAAAGCCAGCACTGTCCAAAGACGTCTCCATGGTCATGTGGCCGGCACCAAAGGTGGTCCCTATTTTTCTACTTGCATTTTTTTATGTGCTTTTGAACTGCTAGATTAGCAGAAGCTGTGACAAGTAATGGGAACTCACCCTGTTATGCGGCACTAGGGATTCGAACTGCTGAACTGCCGATCTTTCAAGGATAGGGGAATGTGTCATGAGGCTTACTTTACTCTGGGTTTTTGCTCACTCTGCTCTTTTTTTTTTTTTTACATTTATATCCCGCCCTTCTCCGAAGACTCAGGGTGGCTTACAGTGTGTAAGGCAATAGTCTCATTCTATTTGTATATTTACAAAGTCAACTTATTGCCCCCCCCCAACAATCTGGGTCCTTATTTTACCTACCTTATAAAGGTAGGCTGAGTCAAACTTGGGCCGGGCTTGAACCTGCAGTAATTGCAGGCTACTGTGTTCTAATAACAGGCTCTAACAGCCTGAGCTATTCCAGCCCTTATTCCAGCTCTTATGCTCTTCATTCACAGCATTTGAAAACTGGTGACCCAAATGCTTAATACTAAAAATATCTTTTTTTAAAAAAAAAAGATCTAGAAATTAAATATGATTTCTATCCAGAAATTCAGAAGTATTTAATTCTCCCACCCAGTCTAAAAGCAGAAAAACATTTGCTGTCTGTTTTCAAGTATACTCTGGCATAGCTTGAATTCCTTTCAGCCAAGAGCATTGTATCTGTTTCCATATTTTTGTAGCCATACCCACTAGTAAGAACATGAATTCTCCTTCCTGTTGGCTGCTGCTCAATGGGGATGACCATTAACTATTCACTCCATCCCACTTCTCTGGCCACAGAGAATAAAACAAAACATTGACTCTGAATTCTAGGCATGTTTGTTATGATTTGTCTAGAGTAGCTTTCACTGAGTTTGCTTTATTATTCTGTTCCTCCATGGCCATTCACCATCCTATGTACCTGTGTAGTTACATTCAATCCAGGCAGAGGTGGGTTCTACTAACCTTTACTACTGGTTCACAGTGGGATCGTGTGCGCGAAGTGAGCATGTGCACAGTTGCTTCTGTGCATGCGCAGAAGCTTCCTGATGATGTCGGAGTCGATGGGCGGAGCCTCCCCCGGTTTTACTACTGGTTCGCAAGAACCGGTCTGAACCTGGGGCAACCAACCACTGATTCCAGGGAGGAATATGTTAGATTTTAATTGATTCTCTTTGCACTGGTAGAATCACAGAGCTAGTTATCTGGGGTCACCACGTTGAGGAAGGACAGTCTCGTTTGTAGGGAAAACTTTCATTACTATTCATTTCTCTTCAGACAGCTCGGATTGTTGTTCTGTCTTCTATGCCTCCTGTTGCCACTTTTTTAATAATTGCTTTTGTACATTCTTCTAAATGGGTTTAATGAGTCAGAAATTGAATTTATAACTAAGTTGTACTTAAGCATATTCCGATCATAACAGCATCATGCATTTTCATACAAATATTTTCTAATTTCAAACTTGTGTCTGATCATCTGCTAAGGAAGAGATTCATTCTTATTAGTCTATATTTTTGCCTTGTTTAGGAGGCTTTTTTCACAACGCTGTTGTGATTAATACAAGATGTTTAGCAAATTTATAAAGTTTTGTTTTTTGAGGTGGGGGGTAGGGAGTAAATGTAATTGAAAACTGCTTTTCCTAACCTGGTGCCCTCCATTGGCTATATATAAGAATTGATACCTCAAGTACACCAGGCTGAGAAAAACTGGCCTAAGCTTTTCGTGTGAATTGGAGACACAGTATTCTGTGGTTTAACATTTAGGAAGAGTATTGAAACAAAACAAAGCTAATAAAAATAACTGAAACTTAATACCTTGGAAGCTGTAATGGCCATGATACTTGTGGTCCAGCAGAAGGAATACCAGGCATTCAAGAGACAGTGGAGGTGCCATCCAAATTCCTTCAAGGTAAAATTTAAAACACATTTGTGGGTTCCTTTTCAAAGGAAATATCAAAAGAGTTTGAAGAATGCATAAAAACAAAAATTAAAGAAGACTAATAAAAATTCTTAGCAGTGAAAAGAAAGGCTGGCACAAACTTCTCTGCCCCAGGATAGTACTAGAACTTTGGCATTTT
The DNA here is from genome assembly GCF_028640845.1 of Ahaetulla prasina. Taxonomy (NCBI): domain Eukaryota; kingdom Metazoa; phylum Chordata; class Lepidosauria; order Squamata; family Colubridae; genus Ahaetulla; species Ahaetulla prasina. The sequence continues at coordinate 232,835,315 of NC_080539.1, read as the reverse complement.
TTTTGCCCTGAATATAACAAATGGGCATTTTGAAGAATAGATGGAAAAACTGAAAGAGTTAGCAGAGATGGCCAAATTAATGGTTCTAATTAAAGAATATAGCCAATCTTGTTTCTACTTGGAAACCACTTCCAGACTCGAGGCAGAAAAAACCCTGAAATTTTGACTAACTAGATATGTTGCTATTATAGAAATGGCTACATACTAAGTATGTTAAAGGGTTGAGGCTGTATATTATTATTTTTATTCTATTGCATTGAAAAGAGGTGAGACATTTATATTTTTCTTTATTCTTTTTTTTCTTAGTCCACACTTCACTTTTCCCTTCTTTTCCTTCTACCAGTTCACCATTATATTTCTTTTCATTTGTAATTTATATTATTATAATATAATAATAATATATTATATTTGTATTTTATATTTTCATTTGTATTTTATATTATTTATGATTTCAATACACATACACACACATACATATAAATGTATCTCTGTACATAGATAGATAGTCTATTATCATCTATCTGTCTGTCTGTCTGTCTGTCTGTCTGTCTGTCCACAGCTACTGTATATAACAAATGATATCTCTACAAAGTGGAAGGACGTTAAAATCCAACAAAGGTATTAAACATATTAATCCAAGAAATGTAAATCAAAGCTCATTTCAAGACTTAAAATGTCTTTCATCCCAACAGGTCCCAATTTCATTCTGCCCTGGGCATTCTAAAATGCCGAAACATTTTATGAGAATTTCAGGTAAAAGATAAAAAGGTACAGACTCCCTCAAACTGATTCTTGATGGGTAAATTTGATAGGACATTCAATAAATTTTGCCAATTTATTGCATAATTTTGTTACTTCCTAGTGATTTGCCGCCCAAGTACAAACCAGATCTAGCTTTGCTAAGATATCTTTGCAAAATTGTAGTTTGCTAAGTTAGAAGACCTAGGATCCCAGGTCTTCTAACTGCAAGTTTTTTAAAACAGTCAGATGTGGAAAATTTTAGCAGATGTAGTCAAAGGAACGCTGGTTAAAAGAAAGGGCAAGTATCACCAGTACTACTGGCTGATGCCAAGATTTGCTGTAGCTTTTCCAGCTGGTCTCTCCAAGCTTATAATCAGTGATGGGAAGGAGAAACAAAGAACCCACCCCTTCTTGGGTGGACCTGATAAAAGAAAGAGAGGGGCCCAACTAATAATGGTGAGGGGCCATATTTTATAAAAAAATTGGCTTGTAAGACACACTTCTCTTGCAAAACAACAAACAAAACTAGATTCAGCTTTGGTGAGAAGCTTTAGCTATCTGGAATCATGTTTCTCAATGTTACAGTGGTCAGTATTCATTTATATTAAATTTGTATTCATTTAGATAGAGCAACAAAGATGATTAGGGGACTGGAGACTAAAACATACAAAGAACGTTTGCTGGAATTGAGTATGTCTAGTTTGATGAAAATAAGGGTCACTAGGAGTGACATGATAGCAGTGTTCCAATATCTCAGAAGCTGGCACAAAGAAGAGGGGAGTCAAGGTATTCTCCAAAGCAGGGGTCTCCAACCTTGATTCCTTTAAGACTTTAAGCTTTGCTGACTGAGGGATTCTGGGAGTTGAAGTCCACAAGTCTTAAAGGGACCAAGGTTGGAGACCCCTGCTCCAAAGCACCTGAGGGCAGGACAAGAAGTAATGAATGGAAACTAATCAAGGAGAGAAGCAACCTAGAACTAAGGAGAAATTTCCTGACAGTTAGAACAATTCATCAGTAGAACAACTTGCATCTAGAAGTTGCAAATGCTCCAACAGTGGAAATTTTTAAGAAGAGATTGGACAAACATTTATTTTATTTTATTTTATTTTATTTTATTTTATTTTATTTTATTTTATTTTATTTTATTTTATTTTATTTTATTTGTCAAGCATATATAAGATAACAGATACAAGTATAAACATGATTATGAATACATGAAATGAATACGAATAAAAAGGGACATTAGGACAGGGATGGTAGGCCCGCAGGTGCGCTTATGCACGCCCCTTACAGATCTCTTAGGAATGGGGTGAGGTCAACAGTAGACAGTCTTAAGGTTAAAGTTGTGGGAAGTTTGGGGAAGAAACCACAGAGTCAGATAGTGCATTCCAGGCATTGACCACTCTGTTGCTGAGGTCATATTTTCTGCAATCAAGTTTGGAACAGTTTACCTTGTTTGTATCTATCAGGTGCTCGTGTATTGTTGTGGTTGAAGCTGAAGTAGTCATTGACAGGTAGGACATTGTAGCAGATGATTTTATATACTACGCTTAGGTCAGAGTGAAGGCAACGTAGTTCTAAGTTGTCTAAGCCCAGAATTTCAAGTCTGGTGCCATAAGCTATTCTATTGTGAGCAGAGGAATGGAGGACTCTTCTTGTGAAATATCTCTGGACTCTCTCAATTGTATTAATGTCCAATATGCAGTGCATTTCATTTGTCTGTAGTGGTATAGGGTTTCCTGCTTGAGCAGGAGATTGGAGTAGAAGATGTCTAAGGTCCCTTCCAACTCTGTTATCCTATTCTATGTATTTATTAGATCTCTCTTTTCCTTCAAAATTCTGAAGTGACCTTCTTAGCACTTTCTACTCTGTCCTCAAAGTGACTCTATGAAGAAGGTGAAGCTTTAAAAAAAAAAAGGTGGGGTTGGGGGGAAATACCTCCATGGCTGAAGGTTGAACTTTGGTCTCTGAAGTCCTAATCCAACACTTTTAAATGCCTTCCTCCAAATTATACTGTCTTCTTTTCTAATGCAGAAACCTCCTAATAATTAGATAGTTCACAGGTAATCTTGAGCTGCTTTAAAAAAGCAGGGCCTATAAACAGTAGTGGGATTCAGCCAGTTCACACCACTTCGGGAGAACCGGTTGTTAACTTTTTGAGCAGTTTGGTGAACTGATTGTTGGAAGAAATCATGAGGGCAGAGAACCGGTTGTTAAATTACTTGAATCCCACCACTGCCTATAAATAAATATGTAGTCACTTTAACAAAGTAGAGCAGAGCAAAAAACAGATGCCAATAAGCAATAGACACTCTTTTCTTTGTTGTAAGTATCTTACCTTGTTGTGGGCAATTCCATAAAACTGCCAGAAAGAAAGGCTGGGATTGGCTGAGCTCTGCTGGGGACCTCAGGTGGCTTCCTAGGAGCCAATCCGATCCTGCCTCTGGTGCCTGGTTTTGTTTGCAATGTTTTCACACACATATTTTCAAAGAAAGCTTTTGTTTCACCAACACTGCAACACAGTATGCCACATTAGGCTGTGATTTGGAAGTGACAACACCAAAGGGACTCTTGCAAAAGCGTCAAAAGCAACGACATCTGAAAATTAAAGCTTTCCTCTCGCTTTGTTCTTTTAGAAATTTAGCTTTCCATTTAAAATTTACACAAAGCTCACGGGAAGGGGACCACCCACTCCCCAGGAATGCATGTCAGTACACCATTTGGTTATTTCAAAAAAAGAGAAACTAGTTCACTCACAAATGCTTTCTGATACATTTCCTATGCTCTGTGGTAATTCAATTAAAAAAAACCCCACTTGTATATATTTCCTCGTGCTTTGGTAGAGATTAATTTGTGGCGCGGAACAGCTAAAACTAAGAATTTATTTTTTTAAGGACACACTCTCCAGAATAAGGCCCAGAAAAGTGGCTGCTTTTTAAAAAATTAGAGAGTTTTGCAAAAGACAGAGCTACTATTCTACACTCAGCTTGGTGATCTACGGTTGCATGTCTGATAGCATCCTGCTAGGGCCAAACTAAAGATCTCTCTTAGGTCCACTTTGCTTTTTTCTTACTTTTTGTCTTTTTTCAGGTCAGGGGTTTGGATTTTGTTGTTGTTGGTTTTTTTGGATGGTGACTGCCTGGACTAATCCCTGCTGTTTTCTTGACAAGTGGTTTGCAGTGTTTCGCAGGATTGAGAGAATATGTCTGGCCCAAGGACATCTAGTTGGCTTTGGGCCTAAAGACAGTAGGATTAGAACCCACAGTCTCTGGTTGCTAACCTGATGCCTTATCCACTACACCAGGGGTGTCAAACTCAAGGCCCGGGGGGCCAGATTCGCAGGGTGCTTAAATCTGGCCTGCAGGGACATCCTGGAAACACTGAAGGACCAGCCTGCAGTGCCTCTGCCAATGAAAATAGAGCTCAGGAGGGCTGTGGACAGCACAGGGCTGTCCGAGGGTTGCAAGAGGCCATAGCAGCTGAAACAGAGCTTGGGAGCCCATTTTCGCTGGCAGAATGCTCATGTCACCACAGGCGCCCCTGACACAACTGACGTCGAGCTGGCCATGCCCACCCTGCACGACACCATACTGGTTCTCTTACTGGTAGTTCCTTGCCTTTCACCAAAAGGGTTGCTGGCTGCAAATGAAATATGACAAAGTCACAGTTAAATGGCTTATGCTTCAAAAGGAGATCTTAGGGCTGAATGAAGTTCTGGCTTTGAAAGGATATCCGCATAGCACCTGTCTGTAATTTTTCCAAACAGCTGCATGACATACAGGTAGTCCTCAGCTTACAATTGGTCACTTAGTGACTGTTTGACATTCTAACCAACCAACCGGGGGTGGTATTTATGACCTAGACTTCTAATGGTCAGGCCTTCCCCATGGTCATGTGACTACACTTTGGATGCTTCAGCAGCTGGGCCACGTTTATGGCTGTTTGCAGTATCTCATGATCCCATGACCACATTTTAAATGGTTTTGACCAAACCCGGCATTTATTTTCAGTTTTCAGCAAACATGCATGCCCATATAAAGCCATTGGCTCAGTTAATGACAGAGGAGTTTGCTTAACAGCTGCAGATTTGCTTAATAACTGCCACAAAAAGATCATAAAATTGGATCAGTTATGCGACCAACCTATTTTACAACCCTCATGTTTTATGACCCGGATGGGCAGGCTCCATTGCAGTCATAACTCGACAACTCTCTGAATTTGGTTTAAGGCATTCCTGAAAGGAACTAAATACATTAGCACATATGCTCCCATCACATTGTGCCTAACAAATCTGAATCTCCTCAAAACACTTAGAAATACTCATTTATTTATTTCAAACATTTCCTCACCACTTTGATTATCAAGACTGTAAGCTTGCTTACATGTTCATTTCCTGGATTAAAATCAATAAGACTTAATTGTGTTCCTTGGGTGGATGAGGCAAAAAAGATGTAGTTTGCCCCTCCCCTCCCTTCCTTCTGCATGTCACCAGCTCTCTGAAACCAACTGGTGTTCTATTAATACTAAATAATATGGGATCTGGATCAATAGTTGTGAAATGAATAAAATATTATTTCCCAGTTTAAAATGTTAAAAACATCAGACAACACAGTTTTAAACTACCATTAAAAATAACATCTTTTTTCAGCTGAATTCAGTTTTTGAAAAAGTAACATACTATTTCCAGGATATTCATGGACATATCATTGTAGGATATGTTATGTTTTTGGCCACAGTATGCTTGTGAGTTTTTTCTTTCAGAATATTAAAAATGGGCAAAAGCTTTAGTAATATAGAGATTTCTTAAATGTATATGCTGCCAGATTCCCAGAGACTCTGGGCAGTTTACAATTTTTTGAAAATTTAAGAACAAAAAATAATATGAAACCACAAAAAAAGAAATATCACAAGATAGAACAATGTTCTCAAAGGAAACAAACCAGAGAAGGGAACAAAAAGAAAGATAGTGGTGTCACATCCTTTACAAAGGCTGAGGCAAATGGCCTATACATACATACATACATACATTCATACATACATACATATATTTATATGTTATTATATGATATGATACGGTATGGTATGGTGCAGTGTGGTATACTATGCTAAGCAATGCTATGCTATGCTATACTATATTTACTATACTATACTATACTATACTATACTATACTATACTATACTATACTATACTATACTAATTATTGTTATGTTATGTTATGTTATGTTATGTTATGTTATGTTATGTTATGTTATGTTATGTTATGTTATGTTATGTTATGTTATGTTATGTTATGAATATATAAGATCAAGACAACCTGGAGAGAAGTTATTCAGCTGATGGAACTACAGAAAGATGTGAAGATTAATTATAAGATTTGACTACTGAAAAAAATGCAAGGGCCTGACTTTATCTGAAGCCCTAGAGCATGAATAGCAAACTTACAGCATGTAGAGCTGGGGTGAGCATGGCCTGTGCATGATGCATCTGGCCTGTGGGCTGCCACTTTGACACCCCTGCCCTAGAGACTGCTAAACAAAGGCTCACAGCACTGACTAAGGAGAGCCACTAGAGAAGCAGAGGACAAGAAGATAAACATTGTGTTCTCCCAAAAAAATAACCCATCCAACTGCATTGCAACAACACAGTAATAGCAGAGTCACCAACAGCAGAAACTGAATAGTAATGGAAGAACATATGGGAGAAATAGAAGACACAAAACACTAGTGCAAAGTGGCATTAAGGAGAGCAGATCACAGCAATCTTGGAACAGATACTGGTTACCATCACAGTAGCATCTGATGGTATCCCTCAGCAAGTCAAGAACATTAAGGGCTTGATATTACCTGACCTAGACATGGTGCAGACCTACTGGCGAAAGAATCTAAAAGCAATGCATGAACATCTAGCAGCAGAGATGAACAGTAGACTTAACCCAGACAGACTAACACAAGGAAGGACAGTACTGATCACTAAAGACCTCCATAAGGAAATAGCACCATCCAACTACTGGTCAAATACTTGCCTACCCCAACATGGGAAGTTCTATGAGGCATCATAGCCACTGAGATAGAGGACTATATAGGCCACTACATGAACACAGTTCAGAAGAGCACTGAGAACAACTCCAGAGGCTCAAAGCAACAACTGCATAGATAGTAGTCACTCAAGACAACTTCTAGACAGACCAATTTGAGCACAGCCTGGACTGACTACAGGAAAGCTTATGGCGTAGTGCCACAAATGGATATGTGAATTCCTGGCACTATACTGGGTCTACACTAAGGATCTATTTATCTCAGGAACTCAATGAGATTGTGGAAAACAACACTAGAAGTCAACTCAAGACAGCTCACACAAGTGTGGAATATACCAAGGTGATGCACTGACCTTGCTGCTGTTCTGCATAGACTTGAACCCCCTCAGCCAAATAATCACAAGGACTGGATACAGATACAGGTTGAAGAGTGGAATTACCATCAGCCACTTCCTCTACATGGATGACATCAAGCTGCTGATCCACCTGATATGAATCTACAGTGAGGATATTGGGATATAATTCAGACTAGAAAGGTGTGGCTGGATGGTAATGAAGACAGAAAGGTACTGAAGACTGAGTTGGTGGAATTACTATTGGGCACATAACAGACATATAAACAGCTACAATATCTTGGTGTCCACAACCTCGTGGGAACTATGAAGAGGAGGCAAGAAAGACAGAAACATACAAGTACAGCAAAGGATAAGACAGAACCTGAATAACCAACTGAATGGGAAGAACAAGATCCATGCCATCAACATGTGTTCCCTGTTAGTCATCAGATGTCCTATTGGTTTAGTGAGCTAACCAAAGCAGAACATGGAAGCTGCCAATGTGAAGACCTGGAAGCTCCTCACAAACTACGAAGGTCTCAACCCCAAGATCACATTCAAGAAAATGTGAAAAGTAAAGCTCAAAGAGGTTCCACAGGTGGTAGGACCATTTGAGACTGTAATTCTGAAGCTGGGAAAGTGGCTACACACCTAGGAACAACATCAGAGTTCTCTGTTCAGAAGAATGCAAGGCTAAGAACAGCTAAGGCATGGTGCAGAACCCTCTAATTCCCAGGCTGCTTATGGAGGACATCAGATTAAGGAAGATGCAGAGCACCCATAGCAGTGAGAAGAGATTTTTTTTTTAATAGCAAATCATAATGAATTTTTCTACTTATGCACAACAGTCAATGTGTGTGCTATCTACTTATACGGCCCTTGCTGTCATAGAATCCATTAGGAGAAATCATCGGATTTTGAATTAAAATAAATCTAGAATGGGGGTAGGGTTGTTGTTTTTTCATCACTTTTTTTCTTTCCCTTTTTGCATGACCATTTTTCCCACTGCACAGGCTTATCCTGACACTGCTGTAGAAGCTTGCTCAGTATGGAGGTGATCAGTGCCAAGATCACTAGAGCCAACATCAGAATCAGTGGAGGCTTTCCATAAGACACCCTTTTAGATCTCCAGGAGGGAAAAGGGAAACTGGGCTTACTGACAATACTTAGTAGTGACATTCAAAACATCTCACAGAGTTTTCTTGGCCTCTGCCTCTATTGGCTTGTTATAGATATCATTCTGATGAGTGCACTGTATAGCACAAAGAGCTGAGACTTTTGTCTGGTTCCAACAGATTTTGGAGAGCATCACATAAAGACACAAGAAGACCGCAAAGAAAACACACACACACACACACACACATATACACACACACTGGGACTCTAGCTCATCCTGATGAAGATGTGTGTTGCTGTACAAAGATCAAGAGGAGGAAACTGGAATATTTTGGGCACTTTTGAAGGGGAGATGGAGACCATCTGGGGAAAAGGATGCTGTGAGGAAGAGTGCCAGGACAGAGATAAAAGTGACGGCAAAGGAAATAGTGGCTTGGAAACATCAAAGGGCAGGACTGAACACACAGGCGGAGGGGGGGGGAGGAGGGAATCATCTTGAATTAGAACAGGAAAATGTCAGGATCCAGAGGTAGAGCTTGAGATCAAGGTACTCAGCTGGCTCTAGATCAAGCGTCGGGAGTCTGGGTACAAAGTCTCATTTCGGAAACCAGACATTCTAAAGCACAGAGCAAGCCAAATCAAATAAGAACGCAGGTAACTGGAGCCAAGAGTTCATTGCTAGAGTTTCTTCACCATATTAAATGCCACCCAGTAGGCAGGCGACCCCAAGGCAACTATGCCTAGGCTATACAATTTGTCATCGTCAAATCAAGCAACTCTTGGACTGCAAGGGCATTTGCTATCCTTTTTAATAACCTGAAGGGGAAGGGATTTGCATGGAGAAGTCTGCTAATTAGATGCAAAGGGCTGGAAGGAAATGGTGTAAGCCACTAAAGTCAGCATGGAACAAACCTGGAAACAACCATGTTGTTTTCAGAAACCTGTATCAAAAACCGAATCTGAACCTTGAGTTTGAGTTTTGAACCCAAACCCAACTTTTGGAATCTGTAAATGATGACATAAGTAAAGGTTTCTTTACATATGTGCTAGTCGTTCCCGACTCTAGGGGGTGGTGCTCATCTCCGTTTCAAAGCCGAAGAGCCAACGCTGTACAATGACGTCTCTGTGGTCATGTGGCTAAATGCCAAAGGCGCACAGAACACTGTTACCTTCTCACCAAAGGTGGTTCCTATTTTTCTACATCCATTTTTTAACTGCTAGGTTGGCAGAAGCTGAGGCAAGTAACGGGAGCTCACCGTATTACGCGGCACTAGGGATTCGAACCGCTGAACTGTCGCTGAACTGCTGACCTTTTGATCGACAAGCTCAGTCTCTTAGCCACTGAGCCACAGTGCCCCCATATATGTATGATGATATATGTATGATGATATATGTATGATGACATACGGATATTGTAAACCTCAGATCTTTTCAATATTAAATGCTGGAGTTTTTACATGCTCCAAGGCTATTGAAAGGTAGCATTTGATATAAAGCAATCCAGGTCTTCCAAATGATTGGTCATGAAGTTCCTTAAAAGACCTGATGTGGGAAATCCTTGGGATAGGCTAGATCAATTATTCAGGAGGATGATCCATATGTTTCTATTGCAGTACATTTCTTTCTATGAGTAGCTGTGTGGCAAAGTGGATATTATGAATGAACTGGGCTCATTCTGGAGAAATTGCACATAATTCAGAATTTAATGACTAACCCAAGCACTTCTACTTTCTCCTTGGGGACCGAGAAATTCTAGAAAGGAAAAGAGTCAGATCAGTTCTGTGAACATTGTGATTACTCTCAAGTTTAAGAAAGACTATGGAATCCAACCACCTAGTGTCAGGTCTTACACAATTTGGATAATACATGAATCAGCTGTACTTCTGACACAGAAGTGTGACAACAGGACAGTAGTGGGTTCCACTTCCCTTCGCTACCAGTTCAGAAATGTGAGTGCGCACGCCACCTCTTTGGATGCACAGAGCCTTCTGTGCATGCACACGACATCCGTGATGACATCCGGGCGGGTAGGCGGATGGGCGGAGCCTCCCACAGCCACCACTACTAGTTTACACGAACTGGGCCGAATTGGTAGAAACCCACCACTGCAACAGGACAAAGAGGAACGGAGTACAGAAGACAGTCCATGGCTTCACATTAGGGTGGCTTAAGAAATTCATTTTATTAGTATTTTAATACAAATTAATTTACACTTTCAAAACCAGCTGAACCTGGGATATGTGGATCCTTCCATATCCTACTTCTCCAAACTCTGAAATACAAAATTTGGAAGCATATGCATTACTAAAATAATAGGACAATAAAGAGTGGCCGGGATTTGCCTCCAGGAAGTGTTTCTTCTGCCTTGATATGGTGAAGGACCTAGCCATTCTATCTTGATGAAGAATCACAGTGAGATAAATCTGCCTTGATCAGCCTCTTTCCTTTATAAGTGGGGGCTTAGATTCGGGACACATGCACACAATTTCTCACCACTGCACAAGACTTTTTTTTTTTTGCTGCAAACAAAACCTCAATGAAATGAAATGCCCTTTACAGAACCCAACAGTGTATGAAATAGATAAATATATATATATATTAATTGGAAACACTTTCCAAATATATATTAACATTGAATAAAATGTTGTTTTTTAAATACATGATGCACATGATGATGAAGAAATGAGATAGAATGAACTTTTGCTTGAATAAAATACAAATTGAAGTAGAAAAAAAATGGCCAGACTCTACTTCTTAGTTTACAATCAGATATTTCCAGTAAAAGGAGGGTCAGGATATGGTAGATCCAGATAACATATTTCAAGAAATTTGCTAATCATTGAATTTTTCCAGAAAAGATGGCATAACATTGAATGTTTCGTTCCCCTTAGGAATTTTGAGGTAAGCTAGGATATTTTCCACAAAATTAGAGAAATGTGAGTTCTTGTCAGATGGAAGTCCACAAATATTTTGAGAGAAATTTGGGAATATCAGTAAGACTGGAATAATTCATCCTATTCCTAAATGTATATATAGAAAAACTGTTACTCAAATCACTTAGAAAAAAATGCATTTAAAATACACTCTAAACTGAAAGTAGGGCAAGGAATTTATTATGACATGTTTATTAAAACTCATTTGATTCTCTCATTCTAAAGACAATGTCTTTTGGAGAAAAAAAAACATTTTTTTCAGAAATTATAAATTACGTTGTATGATGTAATGTCCTACACACCTACCTTGACATAACTCTCATGGATTTCAATTGCTTACTTCCTTACTGCAATTTGCTCCAAAAGGGTGGTGACCCTCCAGAGAAGATATGGAGGAGGTGGGGAGTTGTACAGGAAAAGAGAAATAAATGAATTTATCTTTCCAGAAAAAAAGACTTTCAGAATCTTCAGCTCCATTTGTGTGGTTCTTCTTAATTGCGTATGAGAGCTTGAGAAGCTGGAAGCCACGAGTACGCAACAGGAAGGGAGGCAGCTTCAACGCTCTCGATTAAAAAACCAAATAAAATAGAAAAAGAACAGAAGCAATCAGACCTGCAGATGGTTAACATTTCCATTTGCGCTCCTTCCCTCCCTCCCTCCCTGGAAGTATTGTTTTTATTCTGCAGTTAAATCTTCCCAGACTTTAGCTCTTGTTTGATCTAAAGAAGGAAAAAGTTGCCACTGCTTTCCTGAGAGTGGGAGCTGCTGCACCCCTGGTAGGATTAAGAAGCAAAGGGTCCCATTCCTACATAGGATCATTAATCCATTTTTTTAAAAAAAAATGAAGGAAAGAAAAAAAAATAAAGGATTTGCAAGCTTTTTGGAATTTTACTTTTGTCTTGCCAGCCCTTTGATTTGAAATATGCCTCTTTTATTTTGTGAAAGATGTCCCCACCCTGATGGCTGACACAGTGGGCTTGTGAGATTTGGGCTTGGTGTGCTGCATGCAGCCGAACCCGTAGGTTTTCAGCTGTGCTGAAAGAACCCCCCCAAAATGCCACTTAGGAATATGAATCATCCTGAGCCTTCTCCCAAAGGATCACATTGCATAAATATACATGGGCTGAGAGCTCTGTGTGGCAAGGCTCCCACAGAGAGACGGCTTCCCTCTTTTCCCTTTATAGTTTCTGTCTCTTGTATTAAAAAGTTCTTTGGAGGTGCTGCTTTGGCTGTTTCCTCATTAGAGAAGAAAGACACCAGCAGTTTAATTAATGCAACCTTGTCACTGCCTTCTATGATTACAGTTTACTTAAAGACTTGAGTTCTCCTAAAGTACAGCTAGTCCTCTTTGGCCACCTAATGGGAAGGAAGGATTCACTGGAGAAGAGCTGGGAACGATTGAGGGCAAAAGAAGAAGGAGAACGAAGTGGCTGGATGGAGTCACTGAAGCAGTAGGCATGAGCTTAAATGGACTCCAGAGCAGGGGTCTCCAACCTTGGAAACTTTAAGACTTGTGGACTTCAACTCCCAGTATGTCTGATCTGGGAGAATTTCACCCCTGATTTTGTCAGAGTTCAAAGTTAAAACAGCACTGAAAAGAGTAACTTGTAACAATAGCACTTAGACTTATATACTGCTTCAATTTACTTTTGCAGCCCTCTCTAAGCAGTTTACAGAGTCAGCATATTGCCTGCAACAATTTGGGTCCTCATCTTACGCACCTCAGAACAATGGAAGGCTGAGTCACCAGGCAGATTCAAACTGCCAAACTGCAGGCAGCTGGCAGTCAGTAGAAGTAGCCTGCAGTACTGCACTCTGACCACTGGCTCATACGAACATGTTTCACACTTACAACCATTGCAACTTCCCCATGGTCATGTGATCAAAATTCAGATGCTTGGCAACTGATTCATATTTGTGACTGTTGCAGTGCCCTGGGGTGAAGTGATCACCTTTTGTGACCTTCTGACAAGCGAAGTCAATGAGGCAGCCGGATTCACTTAAAACAGCCATGATGCTAACTAAAAAACTGCAGTGATTCACTTAACAACTGTGGCAAGAAAGGTCGTAGAATGAGGCAAGACTCACTTAACCAATGTTTCGCTTAGCAACAGAAATGTTGGGCTCAATTGTGGTAGTAAGTCGAGGACTCCCTGTGTCATCAGCCACTCAGGCTCTGGATGCTTTAGAACAGGGGTCTCCGACCTTGGCAACTTTAAGCCTGGAGGACTTCAACTCCCAGAATTCCCCAGCCAGCAAAGCTGGCTGGGGAATTCTGGGAGTTGAAGTCCTCCAGGCTTAAAGTTGCCAAGGTCGGAGACCCCTTTTTTAGAAAGATCTAAGCAAAAATTAGGAGCATTACTAATACGCTGAGTTTCAAAAGCCCAAATCCAGAAATTTAAGGCAGATGGAATTATTATTTATTCCTCCTGTAAATGTTTCAAATCAGAATGCCAGGTAGGCAATAGACAGATTCTTTTAACCAAAGTGCTAGTTGTTTAGAGTATATTTTCCAATCCATGTAATTTACTATGTATGGTGGCAAGGATTAATTCTTCCTGGGAATGGTTAAGGGGGATGAATGTTGGGGTTGGATATCCTGGAATTGGGGAAAAATTCCCCTCCTGGTTCTAATGTGGGATTGAAGATGGGGATTATTTTTTTCTCTCTATTTTGCTTCATCTTGTGCGTTGCAAGGATAGAGTACTTGCTTAAAACCATTTTGACATATGTGTTTAGAGAGAAAGTTCACACCTATTCTTGCCTATACCTTAAAATAATCTGCATCAGTGGATTAAAAAAAAAACTTTGTAACTTTATGATGTGTGGACTTCAATACCCAGAATACCCTAGCCAGCATGCTGGCTTGAGAATTCTGGGACTTGAAGTCCACACGTCTTAAAGCTACCAAGGTTGTGAAACACTGATCTAGTTTATTGACCTCTAGGGACATTTGGGTGGTCCTAATAATTATTCACAGAAAATAGTTGTGATTGGATATATACTACAATTCTATTCCTATTTATCCTGAAGGAAGATCTGCCATATGCAGATACGGTTTGCTCCCGTGTAAGCATATTATCCATTATTGGAGCTTCAATAAATCCAGCCCTTATAAGGACAAGCTTGTTTGCTTTTTTAAAAACAGATTTTATTTCTTCTTTATGTCTGGTTCATTCAAATAGCACTTTCTTCTAGGATCCTTGATAAGAGAGATCAAAACACCTGAGATCCTAAATCCTTCCTTGGGCATGTAAACAGACATGCTAGCTTTTTTGTCATTTGGAAAAATAATTGTGTGTGTGTGTGTGTGTGTGGTTGATAAAATTGCCCAACAGCTCAAACTATATGATAAACAAAATGTGCCAAATAATGATCACATACTAATTAAGTTAAATGGCACAGCTGGACAGTATGCATTCATTTACTACAAAGTCAAGGTACCCTCAGGACATTTCTTTGTGGGTTTGTGTAAAGATGAAGGGAAGTATGTTATTCTATTCAGGGTTTATTTTAAAAAAAAAAGCATGGGGAAATTTGGAAAAATGCCTCACTTGAATTTATATTCCCTTTGTGATCCATCAAGGAGGATTCATCTCTTATTCAAATGACAAGTCAATATGTTAGTTGGATCAAAGGCCATTAATAAGATGCTAAAAATGCTTCTGAGGAACAAGGGGATTTCTTTAACAACTCATAAAGTGCTTTTTAATCCATTTCTGACTTGTTAAATTCTCACAGATTGTTCCATCATGAGGCAGTCTCAATGACAGTTGGTGTGAGGAGAGGCAAAGAAGAAAGAGGGAAAGAGAGAGAGATAAGGGACTGGGTTTCAGGCAAGGACAGCCGGCTGATGACATCTTCTCTGTCTCAGACTCCCTCAGTTTTAGTCAGAAATTTCAGGTGGAATGCTTTTATGACTCATTTAGTCTGGCTATGATACAAGCCAAATGCTTTTTCCCTTTAAAGTTCCAGAGGATTGTTCATGAGGCATTGTGCAACAGCATCTTCCGTTAACAATGGTGCCTTTTCTTCCCAACAGAGGATATTGGAAATTCCTGTGAAGGACATTCACAGGAATTCCTTCCACTCTGCCCTCCAAACATGCCTTGTAAGAACGTCAATGGCTGTAATTCAGCATGTCTAAAGGATATGAAAAGTGGCACTTGTATTGGAGCGCCCTGTCCATAATAAGCTCCATTAACTCCAGCAAATGTTAGTGGCAGTTTTAAGAGCCAGAGAAAACAGCCGCATCACTTAGCAACTTTGGAATAGGCACTCAGTCTAATAGAATAACAGAATAACAGAGTTAGAAGGGACCTTGGAGGTCTTCTAGTCCAACCTCCTGCTGAAGAAGGAAACCCTATACCAGGGGTGTCAAACTCGCAACATCACGGCAGCATCATGTAATGTATGGGGACTTTTTTCTCCTTTGTTATACCAAGTATGGGCATGGCCAGCATGTGGCGCATCTGGCCCATCGACTGGGAGTTTGACAGCCCTGCCCTATACCATTTTAGACAAATGGTTAGCCAATCTGTTCTAAAAAAATCTCCAGTGTTGGAGCACCCAAAATTTCTGGAGGCAAGTTGTCTCACTGGTTAATTGTTCTAACTGTCCAAACATTTCTCCTTAGTTTTAGGTTGGTTCTCAACTTGATTAGTTTCCATCCATTGCTTCTTGTTCTGTCTTCAGGTGCTTTGAAGAATAAATTCAACCCCTCTTCCTTGTGGCAGCCCGTCAAATACTGGAACACTGTTATCATGTCACCCCTAGTCCTTTTCTTCATTAACCTAAACATAACCAATTCCTGAAAACACTCGTCATATGTTTTAACCACCAGTCCCCTAATCATCTTTGTTGCTCTTCTCTGCACTCTCTGTGGAGTCCCATAGCTAACATGGAACCACCAAAATCAGAGGCAGTATACCCCTTAAAATTGGATAAAAATGAAAAAAGAAAGCTGATTACATGGTCTATTTGTGGGTTTCCCAGAGGCATCAGATTAACCCTAGCTGAAAGCCAGATTCTAGCCTAGGTAGAACTCGGTCTGATCATTTTGTTAATTCTTTCTTGAAGACCACATAAGGGCAAAAATAATGTTTAAATTACAGTTTGCTCATTATTGTTTATCTGAACCCTCCTCCTCCTCCTCAGTTGTATTAAGACGAAGAATCGACTAGAAATGCAATCATATTCTTAGGCATGAAAGTTTGTTCTGGGCATTGTGTAAAATTTCTTTTTGACGTTTTTATCAGGGCCCTCAAAAGTTATCTTTGGAACTGGGACAACAGCAGTCCAGGTAAACTTCCTCCATTTTTTTAAAAAAAGCTAGGATTTTGTTCATGGGAACCAAGTTTAAGCAGATGTGAAAAGTTCAAATAAAGGAAGGCAGATTAAATGCACTTTTGTGATCCAAAAAATCAAAACAGATGCTATTATTCAACCACCAAAAAGTAAAGCCTTAGTAAGGCCACACCTTTAATACTGCCTCCACTTTTGGTCACCACATTATAAAAAAGATGTCGAGACTTTTGAAAAAGTGCAAAGAAGAGCAACTAATATGATTAAAGGCCTGGAGACTAAAACTTATGAAGAATGGTTGCAGGATTTGGTTTTGACTAGTCTAGAGAGAAAAAAAGGACTAGCAATGATATGATAGCAGTATTCCAGTATTTGAGAGGTTTCCACAAAGAGGAGGGGGTCAATTTATTTTCCAAAGCACCAGAAGGCAAGACAAGAAACAATGAATGGAAACTAATCAAAGAGAGAAGCAACATGGAATTAAGGAGAAACTTCCTAACAGTGAGGACAATTAATCAGTGGAACAGCCTTCAGAATTTGTGGGTGCTTCATCACTGGAGGTTGAAGAAGGGTTTAAGAAGAATTTGGACAGTCACTTGTCTGAAAGGGTATAAGGTCTCCTGCTTGAGCAGGTGGTTGGACTAGAAGACCTCCAAGGTCCCTTCCAGCTCTATTCTGATTGAAATTGAATCACTGTAGTTAAGTTAGTAACACAGTTGTAAAGTGAATCTGGCTTTCCCATTGACTTTGCTTATCAAAAGTTTGCAAAAGATGATCACTACAACTCTCATAAATGTAAACCAGGTTGTCAAGCATTTGGATTTTGATCATGTGGCTTTGGGGATGCTGAAATGGTCCTAAGTGTGAAAATGGTCATAAATCACTTTTTTCCAGTGCTATTGTAACTTCAAACAGTTACTAAACAAATGGTTGTAGGTCAAGGACTACCCGTATTATACCTTATATGTCAATCAAAGTATGCCTCCTGTGGAATACTGAACTGCAATTCTTCAGTTAAAGCCAGAACCTTTATCTCATTGGCAAAAAAGTATTTATTAATAGGTAGTTTCTCCAACTTTTTGGTAGCAGGGCTAGATTTATCTATTTCAGTACAAATTCTGATTAAAAATGCACAAGCATCATCAAGATGGCCTATATGGAAATGTCATTCAGTATCGTATCATGTGGTTTCTTAAGCTTAACTTCAGTAGCAATAGCAATCGAACTTAGACTAATATACCACTTCATAGTGCTTTTATAGTGCTCTCTAAGCAATTTACAAAGTCAGCATATTGCCCCCAACAGTTTGGGTCCTCATTTTACTGACCTCGGAAGGATAGAATGCTGAGTCAACCTTCAGCTGATCAGGATTGAACAGTGGGCAGAGTTAGTTTGCAATGTTGCATTCTAACCACTGAGGCTCCTTCAGCTAACTTCCTGTAATTTTCACTGAACTGGTAAGGTGTAGTCCTGGAATCTCTGTTTCATTATTAATGTTACTTGTCCTTCACAGTTGAACCATAGTAGCCAGTTATTATACTTTGGATCTGGTAGCAATACATTTACTGACTACCATCTAGCATCTAGCAATACATTTACTGACTACCATCTAAATACCATTTATTTAGGGAAGCAAACAAACCAAATTATTTTTTATCAAGGAACAAATAGGCAAACAACTATGGCCATAAACCTTATGGTATAATTTTAGCCAAAATCTGGAGTCAGATATCCTATAGAAATATATTTAGTAAAATGAAGTCCCATTTAGACAGCTGGAGGAGGTAATCTGTCTGGCAAACCAGATGCAGCAGTGGGAAGAGAGAAAAAATTACCTAGTCTGATGTCTATAGTCTATATTCCCATTTTCTTCATTTCATCAAAACAGCTGGATACTGTTGCTGACTAATTACAGGAGGTGGGATGTTACCAGTAAGCAAAGAGCTATCACTACATGAAAAAGAATTTCTCATCCCTATTTATAGGCCAAGCTCTGATTCCATTATTTACATAGAATATTTAATAGTCGTGAATCTTCAATAAAACCTTATAGCTTTATATATCACAAGGTCCTCAAATATGGATCAATTCATGGATCTTCTCTCTTGTTGAACAAATGTGTGCCAATATTGTGTGGGTGCAAATATATCTTTTTTAGCATTCAAAATATGCGGCTTAGCAATACAGTAATTGCCTTTTTTTTTCCTTGGGGTTCTATGTCAGCTATAAAGACTGTTCCTGCCAAAGATGTGAAGCATATAAGACAGGGGTGTCAAACTTGTGTAGTCACAGCATCATCACGTGATGTATCAGGACTTTTTTCCGCCTTCACTAAACCAGGTGTGGGTGTGGCCAGCACATGATATAAGCAGTGGTGGGATTCAGCCAGTTCGCACCACTTTGGGAGAACCAGTTGTTAACTTTCTGAGCAGTTTGGCAAACTGGTTGTTAGAAGAAATCATTAGGGCAGAGAACCGGTTGTTAAATTACTTGAATCCCACCACTGGATATAAGACAAGCAGAAAGTCGTTTATCATAACAGGGCTGCCCATCCTCAGGTTGATGCTTTTAAATCTTCCAAGAAATAATGTTTTTTTTTCCTCCTTGGTTTTCTTTCTTTAGGAATGTTGGCCTGAAAGCCAACTTCAAGCTGGTGCGTTCCAGCTGTATTTGAGGAAAATTGCAACCATCAGGGAAGCCTTGGCGATAAGAACTTGTAACCTGACTTGGTTCTCCTGTAGAACAAGCTCAAATCATTAACACCTACAGCAATAATTTTCAAGGAAATCAAGACAGATCAGGAAAGGCTTGAGGTGAAATACAGTACAAACAATCTGCATAGTAGATATAATTGTAGAACAGCAAACAAACAAAAAGCCAATTCTATTAGTACTCTATTCATAGTTTGTTTTATTAGTAATATGAAAATATTTTTTTTAAAAAACCCACTCATTAATGTTCTCTGTGCCATATATAATTATATATGCTTCTATCTGGCCTACACCAGTTCCTTCTTAAAGCTCAAAGGGTTATAATCTTTCTGTACAGTAATAATAATGCTAAACAGCATGTATGTAGAGTTGCTACTTAAGTTTTTACATTGTTAGCCTAAGGCTGTTTCTTGGGGTGATCTTCTACAACTGATGTTTAGAATAGAATAGAAGAATGGAATGGAATGGAATGGAATGGAATGGAATGGAATGGAATGGAATGGAATGGAATAGAATAGAATAGAATAGAATAGAATCTTGGAGGTCTTCTATTACAGCCCCCTGCTCAAGAAGGAGAACCTATATCATCTCAGACAAGTGACTGTCCAGTCTCTTTTTAAAAGCCTCCAGTGTTGGAGCGCACACGATTTCTGGAGGCAAGTTGTTCCACTGGTTAATTGTCTTCACTGTCAAGAAATTTCTCCTTTGTTCTAGATTGGTTCTCTCCTTGATTAATTTCCATCCATTACTTCTTGTTCTGCCCTCTGGTGCTTTGGAGGATAATTTGACCCCCTCTTCTTTGTGGCAGCCCCTCAAATAGTAGAATATTGCTATCATATTACGTTGGAGGGAATCTGGTTTCTTTAGTACAGATCATAGTACAGAAAGTCCTCATTTACAAATGCCTCATTAGCAAATGTTCAAAGTCATAAAGATGCAAAAAAAATGTTTTGTGACTGATACTCACATTTATGACTGTTGCAATGTCCTGTGTTTGCATGGTCATCATTCAGGTGCTGGTGACAAGCAGAGTTACAGAGAAGGTGGAAGTAAAACAATAAGTTGTCATCATTTGATATTTCACTTAAAAAACACAGTGCTTCACTTAATGACCAAAGGGGAAATGAGGTTTTAAACCTATCACAGTCGGGTGATGTTTTGCTTTGTACCTGCAGTATTTAGTGAAGGAATTATGAGGTCTCAAATTGTCCTTACTAAGCAAGGATTATCTGTATAATTTCCTTAGGGACAAATGAGGTCATATGCTCTTCCAAATTTCACTAGCTTTCAAGCCCTAGTTGAGGGGTGTCAAACTCAGGGATCGTGTTGTCATCACAGGATGTATCACAACTCTCCCCCCTTTCCTAAACTGGGGGTGGGCATGGCCAGAGTGTGATGCATCCAGCCCAAGGGCTATGAGTTTGACACACCTGCCCTAGTTCATAACTACACTCATGGTCATAACCATGCTACCCAATGATTTAGGAAATGCTCAAAATGAATAAGACTCTAGAATATTTTTGAAGCAAAGGAAGGAAGCAGTCTTCCTCTGGATCTACAGTTTGCAGATCCAATAAGGTCTATTAGGTCTTTCAAACTGGCCTCAAGGTTCTCAAATGATCTTCTTCCTTCTTGCCCAAAGCCCCATCAATAGTTTTTCCCCACCCTATGCTATTTCCCCTAACACTATTTTTCCCCCAGACAGGTTTTAGTTATCTTAACACTTAATGCCTTGCAAACAAGAGTCAAGCTAACAGCATTATTAGTTAAGGGTAAATTGAAATGGAGATACTGAACTTGATTGTGCATCAAGGTTTTACTATTTTGCATGTTTAAACATTGCTAACATTTGTTTCTTTTCAGTTTTAGGGCATAATTTCTCTTTCAACCGTTAATTAGTCCAGGTCTTAATGCTTGTAATATATGTTTTCCTCATCAAGTTTTCTTCTTTTTTTTGTCTCAGCTTGTACCTTTGAAGTTGTTCCAAGAATGAATTCTCTGCTTGCTTTATGTTTACCACCATTGCAATCATGTTCCATCGCTGATTGCCATTGTGATTTTACAGTTTACATTCTTGAAAGTCATTATTTAAAACTCCCAATAGTCGATTCATGCCTTATCTCTCTTTTTTTTAAAGCAAGCAAGCAAACAAACAAACAAACAAAACAAGCCATTTAGTCTGAGTTCATCTGATTCTTTTATTTTTTAGTTAAAACTAAGTAATTCTGCCATTAGTCTGGCACTGTACTGTAAAGCACCCTTCCCCAAAACCAGTGGCATCCAGATGTGTTAGGGCCACAACCCCCAGAATTCCTTGACATTAACTATGATGGTGAGAATTCTGGGAGTGGAGTTTCTCAAACATCTGGAGGACACCAGTTTGGGGAGGCTGCCATTAACTAACAACATATGAAGTAATTATAACAGCCTCCTAAAACTGGTGGCTACCAGATGTTTTGGAAGTTCACTTCTACAATTCTTACAGACATGGTCAGTGACAAGGGATACCTCTGTCTGTTCTGGTCTCCAAAATCTTTTTACTATGTTCATCATTCCATTCCTTTTAAAAATTGAATGTTACAGTTCTGTTCATACTACTAAAGTTATGGGGAAAAAACATAGGGTGGGGCCTTATCTTGAATGCATCCCTCACAGATGTTGTGAGTACTATTGGTAATAGTCTGGAAAGGGATTCCATATGTTTAGCTGTGGTTTAGGGGAGATTTTTCAACCTTGAGAACCAACCCCACCCACCCACAATATCTGTAAAATTTGAATTTGAATTAAATGAGTAACAAAAGTTTTTGTCATTGGTTCTCTTATTCTGGTTCAAAATTGGTTCCTATAAAGGCTGCTTCTCTGAAGACAAAACACAAAGGGAAATGGCAAAAGTCTTAAATATATAACCACCACTTCACAGTGCTTTGATTCCTTCTGCAATCCCACAGCCTATGCAACTTCGTGAGGCACTACTGAAAATATCTAGACCCGTTGATGGCATCACTCAGAACTGAAACAGCATTTGAAAACTACAAGATAGCTTGGGAAAAAGATGCAGGAGGAACTTTCAATTGATTGATTGATTGATTTATATGCTGCCCATCTAACTAGGAGTGGTGCGGTTGCCTAGAGGTGGAGCTCTCACCTCATGTTGTAGTCCATCAGCAGCCTATGGAGCTCGCAACGGAATCAGACAGCAATGAGGCTGAGGTGAGGCCAGGGCCATCAGGAAGTGAGGTGCAGACTCCAGAGCCTCTAGAGACTGATAGTAGTGAGGCAGAGGAACGGGAGGAGCCTGTTCCTAATGCACCCATGAGAAGAGCTGCCAGAAGGCAAGAGAAGCTCAAGCAGAGAAGACAATTCAGGAGTAGGGCCAAGAGATGATTGGCCCCTCCGATAAGGCTTAAAATAGACCAGCACTGGTGTTTCAGCTTTGCCGGATATAAATGTTGTAGCTGCGTCTTCTGCTTCTTATACATCTTTGTTTTTGTGGCTTCTGGATGTTTGCCAGGAAGGGCCTTTGGCATTTTGCTTAATTGGACTAAGGTTTGTTAGATAACTGAGGAATTTGTGTTGGGAGGCATTTGTTTTACTTTGAGTTGAACGATGCTGGGAATGAAGTAATTCTCAGCTGTTCGAATAAAGTTTGTTTTTCCATGGACTAAGTTTATTACTACCTACTTGGGTCTGGGTCACAACACCTCACAATCAGGAGGCTGTGACTTTGATCCTAGGTAAATGCAGATATTTCTTTCTCTGACACACTGAGAATATATCTGCTGAACAAAACTCCCCATTAGTGACAGGAAAGGCATCCGGCCATTAAAATACTCTGCTAACTCCATTCAGTTGCCCAGACTCCACCCCACAAGGGATTATGGGGTCATTAAAAGAAGATGATATGCTGCCCATCTCACTATCAAGTGGCTCTGTTAAATGCACATAAACAGGTAGTTCTAATCTTATAACCACAATTGAGCCCAAAATTTCCACTGCTAAGTGAGATAATTGTAAAGTGAGTTTTAACCATTTTACAACTTTTCTTTCCACAGCTGGTAAGTGAATCACTGCAGTTGTTAAATTAGTAGCACAGGTGTTTAGTAAATCTGACTTCCCAATTCCATGTCAGAAAGTCACAAAAGGGAATCACATGACCTCAGGACACTGCAACCATGATAAATACATGCCAAGCATCCAAATTTTGATCACGTGAACACAGGGATGCTGCAATGGTTGTAAGTGCGAAAAACGGTCATAAGTCACTTTTTTCCAGTGCTGTTGTAACTTCGGATGGTCACTAAACAAATGGTTGTATGTTGTATGACTACCTGCACCAAAACTGTGGAAGAAGCTCAAATGTCCATTCTTTTTAGAGAAAATATTGGCAAAAATGCCAGCGTTCCATGACTGTGACCACGATCATGAAATAGGCCCGTGAT
The DNA here is from genome assembly GCF_028640845.1 of Ahaetulla prasina. Classification (NCBI taxonomy): domain Eukaryota; kingdom Metazoa; phylum Chordata; class Lepidosauria; order Squamata; family Colubridae; genus Ahaetulla; species Ahaetulla prasina. The sequence goes on along the minus strand of NC_080539.1, from coordinate 232,811,701 downwards.
GCTGGCTAGGAAAGAGAATGAAGCTGATTGTGTTCTCTGTCTGGCAGAAAATGGGAATGCACTTTGCTTATGAGCAACAGCCCAAGTAAAAAGAACACTTCCCTGCACTCTTCATATCAAGTTGGGATGGAAGGGTGTGAAATGACATATGTTAGAGGAAAGCCGCAGTCCAGTGTCAATTCAACAAGCAAAACCCAAAACGATGAGAAAAGTGGCAAAATGTATGGCAACTTGCATAGCCCGGAAGGCCCTAGTGCTGTTTTTTTGCTTGACCTTCGGAGCAAGAGTCAAACTGCTTCTTTCGACATTTGGAAAAACAACCCATGGGTGCTTCTAAGAAACGTAAACGTATTCATTGCCTGCTTCCAACTACGTTGAAAGGAAGCCTGTGGTGGTCTAATGACTCGGCCAGTTCTTTAGGGATTTATTTTTTCAAAGTTTCCGATAAAAAAAGAAATCTGTGGGAAATGAATGATGGCATAATAGCTAACACATGCCAATTCATATAAGCATATTTATCTTTTATGGCATTTGGGTCTCAATTGTCCTTACCCTGCTGAATTGCTGTCTCACAGCATTTCTTTCTATTAAATTATTTACATTGTGTGCTCCATCCAAAACTGTCTTGTTTGTAAAGTTATTTATTACCTATATTAAGGGGGTGGGGGAAGAGGCAAGGTAGAGGGATTCTCCCTTCTACTGTATACTTTTTATTTTTACCATCTATTTGAAAATGGGCCTTTTAATAACAAAAAACTGAGGCGGTTCGGAGATACAGAAAGAAGTAAATACAGGACCTTATATTAAATTATTTATTTGTGGCAAGGACTGGTATAATCAGGATTTTCATTCATTTTATTCAAGTGATGTAACACTCGGAATCCTTACCAAGAAATAGATTACAAATGATAAATCTATAGATTTACCAGTTAAGCACATAAGAAGAATTATGTTGGATTAGATCAAAGGCCTTATCTAGTTTCACATACTGATCCCAAGTAGTTAATCAGATATCCCTGGGAAATTTGCTAGCCGGGCAACATTATGTGGAAAGTACATCATTCATGTTCCTCAGCAACTTCTTCTGGGAGTCACCTTGCTTCTGGTAGTATTGAGGCTTAAGTATTAAATGTGCCATATTCTCCTTTAAAGCTATCAAGCTGATGGTCACCAGTATATTACACGACAGTAAATCCTCCAGTTTAATTCTGTATCATGGAAAGAACTTGTTCCATTAATGTTATGAGAACACAAGAGGAAAACACACACAACTTCTGATCAACTCCCTTTTAGCGTGGGCATAACTGTATATCTCTGTGTCCTGCCCCTGCCAGTCCCACTTCTCAGCATGAAAGTGTTGTGTCTCGTTCGCTTTCCCCGCAGCCGGGCTTCTCTTATCTCCTTCCGGACGCTGAGGAATGTCCTGGCATGCCTCCAGACCCCAGCCCTGGCACCTTGCCCAGACAGGCCGAGGAAGAAGAAGTGCTTCCAGCCCCCAGCCCTGGCTCCATGCCCAGGCAAACGGAGCAACTAGACCCCTCCCCCTCCCCCACAGCATGTGAGCCTGAGGAAGGTCAATTACCAACAGCTGGAGCCTGGAGCGACCCTCGCTTCAGGAGAATTGATAGGCGGCGTCAACAGAAGGAAGGGAGGGGCAGGCCTGGATAAGTGCTGAGTCATGGAGCCACACCCCATGGCCTATATAAAGGATCTGCTTTCTGGCATTCTCTGAGTCAGGCAAAGTCTACCTTATATTGCTGAAGTCACTTCCTGGTCTCCTGCCTGCCTTGAGAACTTTGCTAGGACTTTGGCAGAGCTGCAGAGGCACGCCTGATTCGGATTTCCCTGACCCGGCCGTCACTGGAGGAGTGGGACACGACAGAAAGCTTAAAGTGTTGTCATCTTCTTAACGGGAATTGTCTCAGAATACTATTGTTCTGCTTGCCCTGTTCTTTTTTAGAAGAAAAAACAGGATTCTGAGCATTGTCACACCCTAAAAGGTATAATCTCCTTTGAACTGAAGCCAATTCCTATTTTCTTCCAGGATATTTTTTTCCAATTTCTACAGCTATAACTTTGGAATTCTACAATTTCTACAGCAGTGGTGAAATTCAGCCAGCTCTATCCGGATCATACAATCCGGTAGTGCTGGTGTCCCATTTTTGATCCTCTGCACATGTGTGGAGGAGGTGCACGCACTCACATTTGTGAACCGGTAGCAAAAGTGAGTACCACCCCTGTTCTACAGTCTATTTCTACAGTCTACAACTTTGGAATTCCCAGGTGATTTTTCTTCCAAGTACTAACTTGAGCTGGCCTAACTTTACCTAGCTTCCAAACCCAGGCAAAACACTGCCATCTTTATCTGGATTAAAGTACTGCAATACATGCGGGTTTTTTTCAGTTCCTTTCCAAGTGAAACCCAATATACAGGCTTGTGTTTTCATAGACGTTTCACTCCTCTTTGGCCTCTTTTCACTTTTGCTTGATTTTTTTTTTTCATTCAGAGGAACAAAGAAGGTCAGGGCTAAATAAAAATGTTCAGAGAGGTAAAAAGAGAGACAAACCTTGCACTAATTGAGGAAGACTAATGCATAAATTATATAGTGGTATATTGTCCCTCCTCCCATTTTTTTTTCAGGAGAAAAAAAATGTTTAGGATTTCTCATTTCTTAAGAAATACCTTTTGTGAACCAGAATTCTGCAAAGCCACCTTTTTGAAATAGGAGAATGTGTATTTCTTGCCCTCAAAAAACATATTTTGTCAGCATATATTTTGCAGAACATTGAGGTAAAAAAAAATTCTGCTAAGGGCATCAGTTTGAAGTTCACATTCTGCTTCTTTGCAAAAGCAAGCATGTTATTCTAGTGCATGGGTGTCTATGTGTAAGTTGCTTTCTAGATATTAAACAAAATTGATCCTCTTCACTACCCAACAACCTATTATTTAGACATTACTACTTTTTTTATGAATGCACATTGAAAATTATCACATTTCATAGAGAGATGATTCCAAGAACACATTTAAATTATATTATTTTCAGTTATTTATATTTCACAAAAATCTACTCTCAAGATTTCTGAAAGTGCTCCCACAAATTAGCATTTTCCTTGGTGCACGCTAAACTCTATGTCCCACCTGGTTTTATGTATTTAAAATTCGATTGTACTTAATAAAGTCATGTGGCTATTTTAAGCAAAATATTTATTTTTTATTCGAGGCCCTTATACATTTATCCAGGAGACATTATTATAAAAGGAAAGTGTGGGAAATGTAAAGACAAGCTTATCCATATAAAGCCTAGACAAGGAGCTCATAGGTAGGAAGTATAATCAAATCTTCAATCCATTGAGTAAATAGCAATAGCAATAGCACTTAGACTTATATACTACTTCACAGTGCTTTTACAGCCCTCTCTAAGTGGTTTTCTGAGGCAACACATTGCCCCCAACAATTTGGGCCCTCATTTTACCCACCTCAGAAGGATGGAAGGCTTAGTCAACCTTGAGCCTGGTGAGATTCAATCTGCCAAATTGCAGGCAGGAGTAGCTTACAGTATTGCATTCTAACCACTGCACCACCACGGCCATACATTTATTTTTTCAATGTTGCAGGATCTATCTTTAAGCTGTAAGAGCTCAGAGGATCCATTTACATTGGCCAGTTGTTAAATTCCATGCACTTCAGCCAATTATCTGAAATGGTATAAGGTCTCCTGCAGATGACCTCCAGGTCCCTTCCAACTCTTATTCTGTTATTACACAACTTTACAATGAAGGACAAGGCAGCTACATGCACCCTCGGGACATTTTGAGGTAAATGTACAAAGGATCCACATCCCACCTCGGATAATTTCTTCAAAAACCTTTTCACCTTTGAAGTTATTCCTAGAGCACATAATCTCTCCTCAAAATCCCAGGACTCCTAGAAAAAAAAAATTCAGGATAATTTTTCTACCTGGCACTAAACTGAATTCTGCGATAAATCTTCAGCTTCCATCAATGGTCCATGATCTCTGTATCCTGAAGTTCATCTCTGTATGCTGATTTTACTTCCTGCTGCCAGGGGGAGGTATACTTCGATGATGGGAGGAAGTCTGGCATGTAGGCATATGGAGGAAATGGCTTCTTCTTCCAACTGGCATTTCAGCAATCTTAAGGACAGATTTTGAAGAGGGAGAGAGGAGCAGGAACAACAGCAAGGAGAAAAAGAATAGCAGGACTTCAAAGGTGCTATTAAGCTTAGAAATTGTGAGCTACTAATTCAGAGCAAGAGCATCAGCAATGGGGCTCCTTGCTGTAAGAAAAATTATGAAATTACTGGGGAAATTTGTGGCGAATTTAGTTGCTTTCGACCCGTCACCATTGCTGCCCACACAAATCCTGCCCAAATGCAAGTAGAATAAAATGTAATTAAGTAGCAGGACTGTATACAGTGAAATAATTATGGCACTAAAAATATATTTGGAAAATTAATTCTTTCTCCTCAGTTGATTCAAGCATCCATGTAGTCTCTCTCTCTCTCTCTCTCTCTCTCTCTCTCTCTCTCTCTCTCTCTCTCTCTCACACACACACACACACACACACTTCTCTAGGTAGATTAATTGTTTTCCATGACTGTCTACAATGATGAATCCATTCCATACATAATGCAGACTTGTACAGAATCTGGCATCTTCTCTTTGCAAACAGAAAGATTCTCTGCAACAATTATTTATCGCCACAATGAGTGGGATCAGGATGGAGGAGGTGGGATGACTACTGTTTCTTCTCTCCCTAGTCTTGACTGCACAAAGAACTTCTCGTTGTGTGTTGTATATTTATCCACATACCGTGCTATGTCATTATCCAGGCTCTGCTTTGGTTTTGGGCAGAAAGAAAATATGTAACCTGGGAAGGCATCCCTTGACAGAACTGTTTCTGGAACTGTAAACTATTCAGCTTAATTTCAGACTTGGTGGTCTGTTTTGTGTGGTTGAGCTGTGGGTAGAACATATAAGACCACGGGAAGTCTCTTTGCATGCAAGCCTAACTCAGTGGAGGATTCCCACATGATTTATTTTAATCATAGTTTGTTGAACAAACCATACCAGCCTGATTCATAGAGAAAAACAAATACTCATAGATCTCCTACATTCATAGACAAAATTAAGTTCTTAAGCCATTTCTTGTTTGTTTGTTTATATCCCACTTTTATTATTATTTAAAAATAACTCAAGATGGCAGACAAATCCAACACACCTTCCTCCTCCTATTTTCCACACAACAACCCTGTGAGGTAAGTTGGGCTGAGAGAGCGTGACTGGCCCAATATAGTACCTTCCCTATTTATTTTTCTTTAAAGGTTCTCTGAATTTTTTTTAAAAAAAGACGGAGAAGGTGACATGAGTTAGCCATATACAAGTTCATCTTATTCAGAAGGAATGCTAAAATTCATGTTGTTAGGTAAGTATGCTTACGAATATAGAAGTAGCACAGTCAGGGAGGAAAAAAAAGGCCTTCAGGAAATCTTGTTCAATTTCCTAAATGCTTTTGTCCCCCTGTGAGAGACGTTTCCATTTTCCCCTCTGTTTTTAGGTACTTTAATGCTTTTTTCCTCAAAAAATTCTTCACAGGATGTTTTCATCAACCCCTTTTCTATTGTACATCTCTCCATCCAACAATGAACTCACTGACATATTTACTTTTCACTGGAAAATGTTAACGTTCATTCATGATATATTTTCTTGAGACGTAATTTTAAAGTAAAAAGTCAATGGGACAGTGGTTTTCTTTTCTTTTTCTTTTTTTTTGCAGGGTAAGGAGTCAAAAGAAGAAGATGATGGTCATGATATCAAATTTGAAGCCCTGCCTTATTTATACACATATCAAGCAGTGGTGGGTTTCAGTTTTTTTTAATTACCGGTTCTGTGGGCGTGGCTTGGTGGGCGTGGCAGGGGAAGGTTACTGCAAAATCCCCATTCACTCCCAATCAGCTGGGACTCAGGAGGCAGAGAATAGATGGGGGTGGGGCCAGTCAGAATTTTTACTACCGGTTCTCCGAACTACTCAAAATTTCTGCTACCGGTTCTCCAGAACTGATCAGAACCTGCTGAAACCCACCTCTGATATCAAGGTTGTATGAGAAGAATTCTTGGTGCTCTCTGAGCTTGGTTGCTTTCTTACAGATGTTTCATTACCCAAACTAGTAACATCATGAGATCTTACCTGATGATGTTACATACTGTAGTTTGATAATGAAACTTCTGCAAGAAAACAACTAAGTTCAGAGAGCACCAAAAGCTCATCATTTTAACCCTGAGCTACAAATATTCTCCTTTAAGGTTGTATGTACATGCAAAAGGGAGAAGCTTCAATATTTTGATCTCCTCCTTGCTTCTTTTCATCTCCTAAAACTGTTGACAGCAAGGGAATTGTAAGATGCTGGCAAAATGGATGTGCCATAAAACTTAGGGCTCATACACACATGCTCCTCACTTCTCTCATAATTAAGATAAAGCCAGGAATCTCATACACCTCTCACAAAAATTTCACAGAAATATTCTCCATAGAGCCAAATATTTAAAAGAATTTCCTTCCCCCACACCAATTTGGAGAGAAATGCAACAAATAATTGTTCGGGTCAACGGTAGCAAAAGTACTATATAAAGCAGACATGCAATAACAGATCAAGAGCAGTGTTTTCCAACTTCAGTAACTTTCCGATGTGTATTGTGGAAATTAAAGTCCACACATATGGAAATTAACCAGGTTGGGAAATATTGACTTAGAATATATATTGAATGACAACAGAGGGAAGCAAAACATCATTGCCACTATTTTCTTATTGTATAAAGTGGTATGGAAGTGTATATTGGAGAACACGGTGAAGGTCAATGGTACAATAATTGTGATGTTTATACGTTCTTTCTAGAAATGTCTATGTCTCCTTTCCAGGAGATTCATTTGGAAAGAGCCACACACAAAGCTTGCTTCCAGAAAATAGAATCTGAAGATTCTCACCTCCATTTTGCAATATGGTCTAGGTTTTTGCCCTCTGTGATATTTTTGGTGCTTCTCCCCTCCCGTCCACACCCCCCCCCCGCCTGCCCCACTCTCGGCTGGTTGCCATCTGTCTACATGTCACAACAATGATTCCTTTTGAGAGAATCTCACTTACCCTTAGCAATTCACCTCTTGCCACATCACTAAGAGCTAATTAATGGCCGCATAGAAGCTGTTGAAAGGCACTTGCATATTTAGGTGCTCCATGTGCCTCACATCAATTTAATAGGGTCTTACCCCCCCCCCCCCAATGTATCATTTGCATGCCAGCAGAAGCAGTGGCGGGGTACAGATGTTGCACGCATATGGGGCAGCGCACATGGCGAGCACCTTTGCCATCAGCCACATGGAACACAGACAGGGATAAGTGGGCTTTGGCATCCTCTGTAGGGCTGTCAAATTGCTGATAAGGTGGAAAGAAAAATCTTCACTTATGCCAATTTAGGATCTGGTATAAAGAAGGTTTAATTTTACATTTCCATTCTTCAATCCTCATAGGATATAAGATATGTAATCGGGTTATTCCTTACGACCATATGATGCATACAGATCCAGAGGAAATCTTTTTGATATCCGGCTCCCAAACCGCTTATGGGGAAGTCAGATTTGCTTTACAACTGTGTTACTAACTTAACAACTGCAGTGACTCCCTTAACACCTATGGAAAGAAACGTCAAGCAATGGGGCAAAATTCATTTAACAAATGTTTTGCTTAGTGACAGAAATTTTGATATGAATTATGTTCATAGATTGAGGACTATCTGTATTGTAACAATGTACAATGCAGCCTCCTCTAATTTTTCTAATTCTCTGATTGGCCTTTCTAGGCCAGGGGTCTCAAACTCGATTTCATTGAGGGCCACATCAGTGTTATGTTTGACCTCGGGTGGGCTGCAGGAGTGCATGGCCAGGGTGGGCATGGCCAGCTCAACATCACTCGTGTCTGAGGTACACGTGGCTCTTTTTGTGGTTCTGCCAGCAAAAATGGGCTCCCAAGCTCTGTTTTCAGCTGCGATGGCCTCCTGTAACTCTCTGCCTCCTGCAACCCTCTGCCAGCTAAAATGGAGCTCAGGAAGGACCCACGTAACCCTCCAGAGCTCCGTTTTCGGCAGAGGCACTGCAAGCCAGTCTTTCACTGTTTCTAGAGCAGCCCCGTAGGCCAGATCTAAGCACCCTCAGGCTGAATCTGGGCCCCGGGGCCTTGAGTTTGACACCCCTGTTCTAGGCCATCTGAGGGAAGGTTTCACCTTGCATCTTTCTGTAATGCTCTGACAAGCCCTAGAAATCTCCTCCATATATGTTTTCTCTCTCTAATATTCAATGTCATCTTGAATTTGAGGGCCTCAGTTCTAATCATTCCCATGAATTAACATATTTGCATGTTATACTTGGGGAAGTGGGGGGGAAGGGAGATGTAACTTGTAAAAACTACAGTGTTATGCAGTACATTGTCTACTTGTGGATGACCTTCACCTTCTGAGGAATATCAGACAAAGGATCTTCTTCTGGGGGTGCTACAGGAATTAGAATATCTCAGGTGCTGGTGGTTAGTTTCATAAAAGGATAGGATTTCCATTAACTTCAGGCGAGCTTAATGTATTCTTCTCGTAGTGAGACAGTGAGAATGAGTCTGGAGCCAAATAATACACTTTATAGACACAAATAATCGTAAATTGGGAATGTCACCTTTAGGCAGAGGCATTTTTATTATTGTTAGTGGAGCTGCTGAATAGGTTTGATGTTTTATTCTCTTGGGGACTAAATGTTCGAGAGTACATAGCCCTATCTTTATCAGCCTCATAAGAAGGGAGCCCAGCCAAACCTCCTATACCTCTCTATGATTGATAGCAGATGGCATGCTTTAAAATAAACCTATCCATTAGCAGTCCTCAGTGTTTTTACTCAAAGCATTTACAACTGTTTGAATTGGAAAACACACACGCACACCCATGTAACCACACACATACACACGCTTGTTTCAGCTCATATCAGCTGTACAGGTGCAAATCTTTTTGTTAACTGTTAAACAGCAGTGAAATAAAACTATGTTTTTATTTTATTTGAATGAAGGGCTCATATTTCAAAGCAGCATTGAGATAGGAGGTTGGTTGAGGGCACTCTATTCCATGGCAGTAGGTTGAGATTTTGCTTTACAATAAACCATAAGATATTTCTTTCCTAATAACCCCACGGGTCATATGGGATTTCTCCTAAAGGAGTTGGGATCTAAAAAGGTAATTTAAATGGCAAATTGCCAATCTCAGAAGGACATTTTCAGAGAGACAGATGGGCAAACAGAAAAGAACAAGTCCTACTCTCGATCCTATCAGAATAGATTCTTGTTGCTGCTGAACACTAAACTCTGCTATCCATAACTATCCATAAACTATCCATAAAACCAATTGGTTTGGGCTAGCTTTGGATTTAACTGGTGCACACACAAATCTCTAAATACTAAACGGGCCCTTCTTGAATCGAGAAATTGGATTTGTGCGGGATGCAAAAACTATAACAGAAAGACCTTTAAAGAACTTTCAAACTTCACCTTCCGATATCTGTTCTCTCCAAACTTTCTTCTCCTCTCCACTTCCTCTCTTTAAACACTGAACAAAAGCTTCTCTAAAATGAAAAGTCACTGTATTGGTGGTCAGTAGGTTCCTGGTCCTGACTTAAAGTATCTTTAAAGTCCTTGATGACACAATACTGAGATATAATAGTCAATCCCTTGCTGAAATTGAACCTGATTATCTGTTGGATTCCTGAAGAGATATCCTGCTGTAACTCCTGTCAGCCCATGATAGGAAAGACATTCCACAAGGGCTACTGGCATTCTACCTTATCACAGCAGGGTATAATAAGTGGTGGGATTCCAAATATTTTCCTGCCGTTTCTATGAGAGTGCGCTTCACGTGTGCTTTGCACGTGTGCACAGCACTCAAAGACTGCCCTTGATGTCAGCACTGGTGAGCTGAGCTGTTTTTTTTTTAATTTATTTACATTTATATCCCGCCCTTCTCCGAAGATTCAGGGCGACTTACAGTGTGTAAGGCAATAGTCTCATTCTATTTGTATATTTACAAAGTCAACTTATTGCCCCCCCAACAATCTGGGTCCTCATTTTACCTACCTTATAAAGGATGGAAGGCTGAGTCAACCTTGGGCCTGGTGGGATTCGAGCCTGCAGTAATTGCAGGCTGCTGTGTTTTAATAACAGGCTATCTTACAGCCTGAGCCACCACGGCCCTGGTGTTGTTTAGCTCAGCCGAGGTGTGGCAATCCACTCTGCCGCACGAATCAGCTGAGCTAAGAAACAAGGGAATATAGGACAGGGAACGGCAGGGGTGGGAGGGCGGGGCCAGCCAGAGGTGGTATTTGCCAGTTCTCTGAACTACTTAAAATTTCCGCTACTGGTTCGTCCAAACTGGTCCAAACTGGCTGAATACCACCTCTGGTATAGTAACAGAACCTACCTTGAAAGCCTGACAATGATTCTCACTCCACTTATTATACCAAAAAATTTCAAGGTGGGGGAATCTTAAGCTTCTTTCTCATCCCCTCCTGTTTCTTAGCAATAAGTCAATACTTACTTAACTATACTTGCATTTCTAATTCAAGGGTTATCTTGATACTCCTCTAGGAGTACCTCCTATCGTGGGACACAGGTCAGATGGCAGGCCTTTTACATAATTTATTTATTATTTATTACAAAAATTTATAAGGCTGCCCAACTCGCACACAGGGAATTTACAGAAATAAAACCTCAATACAAAATCAAATAAATCCCCATCCAACCACTCCTTGGTGGCAACTATCAATTGACCACTTGATGAACTCCATATCACCCTGGGGGTCCACATCATGTCTTGAGGGCTTTTAGAAAAAGTGTCAAAATGAGAGCCAATCTTATTTCTATGGTGTTCCACAAAGAGGAAACCACCGAGAAGGCACTTCTCAGTCCCATTAGATCGTGGGTGTCAAACTTGTGGGGTCACATTGCCGTCATGTATTTCTACATGGATGGTGTTCCACAAAGAGGAAACCACCGAGAAGGCACTTCTCAGTCCCACTAGATCGTGGGTGTCAAACTCATGGTGTCACATTGCCATCATGTGACATATCATGACGTTTTCTCCCTTTGTGGAGATGGGGTGGGCGTGTCCTATGTGTGACTCATCTGGCCCACGGAATGACAGTTTGACACCCCTGCACTAGATGGACCTCCTTAAGAGAGGGGATACGTAATATATCTTGTCTCCCTGCTCTGGTTGGTTGGGTAGCTGTAACTGAGAAAAGACAGTTCTTCAAATAGCTCTGTCTCAGTCATGCATGGCTTTCTTTATGAAAGATACATATCGCAGAAGTGCATGGAGTACCAACTTTGCAAAAATTATGCAAACCAATTAAATATGCTTTATTTCAGTGTTCTTTCAGTCCCAAGTGACTCTCTGTGAATACCTTTATTAGATTTCATCTTTCACCTTTATGGTTATCTCTTGGTTTTGATTCTTAATTGGATCTGGCTATTTTTTAAAAAATTGTTATGATGTTGTCTGTTTGATGTTTTGCTGTTCATGAGAGTGGGTTATAACTCCAGAAAAATGAATAAGATAAAAGTAAAATAATACATTAGTACCTGAGAAAGCTGTATTTGGTAGAGTATAGAAATGGTTAATTAAAGTCTCCACAGTTTAACTAAATAGATTGTATAGTTTTTCAAGTCAAAACCATGTAGATGACAGGGACTCCTAAGAGACAAGGGTTCCTTCATTTAAGTGATGTTAGAGAGGTTAAGAATTTAGACACTTCTGAGACAGTAAATAAGAAACATAACAGAAGTGTGTATGAAATATGTCACCTCATTAGTGGCTATCTTGTCCAGTGAAAAGATAAAAGGCAAAGACAAGTTTAATGATAAATAAGAAACTGGGACATTTTCAAATAAATCCAAATCAATAGAGGAGTGTTTGTGTGTGCGTGTGTGTGCATGTTTGTGTGATTTTATACCCATGCAGTTTGATAATACGGCAAAAGAAATTTAGCATGCATACCGGTAAATGGGGCCATGATAATTATGACAGGCTGGTGATTGTACGGAAATGGACAGAAATACAAGATCAAACCTTCTTCATAATTGGCATAATTCAAAGATGAGCCAATCCGCTTCACTCTGTGCATTTCTGCAACAAATTAAAACAGCTTCATTAAATTCTTTTTTTCTACATCTGCCTCTGTCTTTGGATGTTTTGCTGTTATTATGGTTAGGTTGTTTACCAGTAGGATTCTGTTCATTCTCTGTTTGTTAGTTTGGTTAGTTGCAGAACACCTTTGGCGACTTGTCTCTACCAAATACTTTCTGACAATGACCAGTACTTTAAAACAGACCTGGACAACCCGTCCCCTGTTGAATCATCATTTTAGAGGTATTTCCTTACCTAAACAGAGAAACAGAATGACAAGAGGTGGGCAAAAAAGCAGTGGGATCCCAAGACAAGCAGATTCCCTAGTTAAATAAAGTGACAATTGAACTACTGGCCTCAAATCAACCATACTGCTACAGTCTACCCTCACATCACCTGAGTCGTCTGATGTACTCTTGAAGAACCTTTATCCAAGAGCTCCACCAACATTTAACCCATAGTAATAGTGGACCCTCAGGGGCTCACTGGCTAACACGTGGAGCTTGTCAATCGAAAGGTCGACAGTTCAGCAGTTTGAATCCCTAGTGCATAACAGGGTGAGCTCCCATTATTTGTCCCAGCTTCTGCTAACCTAGCAGTTCAAAAGCACATAAAAAATGCAAGTAGAAAAATAGGGACCATCTTTGTTGGGAAGGTAACGGTGTTCCGTGCGCCTTTGGCATTTAGTCATGCTGGTCACATGACCATGGAGACATCTTCCAACAGCGCTGGCTCTTTGGCTTTGAAATGGAGATGAGCACTGCCCCCTAGAGTTGGGAATGACTAGCACATATGTGCAAGGGGAACCTTTAGCTTTTTATATTAAAAACAAAAAAGTTCTTGCTGTCACTTAGCAGGCTTATATATCTAACACAACAACAACCTCCCATAGAACAACAACCTCCAATAGAAGAGATGCTATAAACAACTGCTGGCATGCAAAGAAAAGGAAGCCATGAGAAATGACTGGACACGTTTCATTCAAGCAGTCAAATCCAAAGGCTCAACTGTATTCTGGCATATCAACATTGGCAGTTGGTTCAATTCCTACACTGGAGAGCTTATTTAGCTGTAATACAACTGTACTATAACTGTACACACTGCTACATTTTATACCAGCCAAACTTTCTAGATCAGGGGTGTCAAACTGGCAGCCTGTGGCCGGATGTGTCATGCACAGGCCATGGCCACCCCAGCTCCGCAAATGGGAAAAACATCATGAAACATTATGTGACGGCAATGTGACACGGTGAGTTTGACACTTGTGTATCTAGTTCACAGAGCCCAAGCAAAGGAAATTCCAGAAACACAAAAGTTACTCTCCCTCCCAGCGATACCACCTCATCCTTGTTCTAACCACTTTGAAAATTGTTAAAGTGTGTTAAAAAAAGTTGCCTATAATATATATGATGATTTTGTAGAATAAAATACATTGCTGAAACAATCTTTGGTTTGTTTTTAGTTTGAACTTCATGAGGAGTAGCTAGAATTACTTCTTTTAGTTCCGTCAGGGCATCTTTCAGTGTTAGAATTAACTTTGTGAAGAAGGGTGGCATGATTTGTTTTGACATAAAGAAGAGGCCAACAGCTTGAGTACATACCACTCTGGACTGCCAGTGGCCAGCTTGATGGCCTTTTCATTTCAGTTGCTATTTTAGCAGGGAATGGTTAAAGTAATGTTCTTTTGAAATGGATTCTCATTACAAATTATCTATCTATCTATCTATCTATCTATCTATCTATCTATCTATCTATCTATCTATCTATCTATCTATCTATCTACGTGTGTGTGTGTGTGTGTGTGTGTGTGTGTATACCACACACACACACAGACACATATAAAATTATGAATTTGTCAATTGAAAGGTTGGCAGTTCAGTAGTTCGAATCCCTAGTGCCTCATAATGGGGTGAGCTCTCGTTACTTGTCCCAGCTTCTGCCAACCTAGCAGTTCAAAAGCACGTAAAAAATGCAAGTAGAAAAATAGGGACCACCTTTCATAGGAAGGTAACAACATTCCATGTACCTTTGCCATTTTTAGTCATGCCAGCCACATGACCACAGAGATGTCTTCAGACAGTGCTGGCTCGTCGGCTTTGAAACTGAGATGAGCACCACCCCTTAGAGTCGGAAACAGCTAGTACATGTGCGAGGGGAACCTTTACCTTTGGTACAAAACAGCATTATGGTTTTTGCATTTTACACTTCCAGTTGCTATTTCCATTGCCTTCCAAATGTTCCAGGGTAGTACTTTGTGTAGCAAACACAGTCTTGGCTAGGTTATAATCCTGGATGGATTTATAACAACTCACAGCTATTATGGGTAATGGCAAAAAGAGAAGCACATAAATCAAAGCCAGTTAAGATCCTGAAGTCAGTAAAAAGGCACTTGCTGAGTAATAAAGAGAGCTGGACGGATGCTTTTCATAGGTAAATTAGTCATACAATCTGGACTTTATCTAGATGCTAGATGCAGTGCTTTAGATAAGAGCTATCCGAGATCCTTAGCTGTGAAGCAAGGAGCAAAATCTAACATGTCATCATCTCAAAACAATCCTGATGCCTTGGCCTATTCATTCATCAATTATCCCAGGACTGATTCAGAGAGAGAAATGCTATTTGTTAAAGTCACCAACCACACAATCTGAAGCATCTGGTCTTTAACTATTTTATTTTATTCTAGAGGGTTCTCAATCATGCAATGAATGAATCAGGTATGATTGAAAATGTGCTGGCTTAGAATTCTGGGAGTTGAAGTCCCAACCCATCTGAAGAAAGTCAGATAAGACAGAGCTGCATTGTCTCTTAGGCTGAATGAGTATTAAGGCTCAGGGCCTTTGAAACTCCCAAGATCCTGCCCAACCTGCCAAACTGTTTTGGATTCCCCCAAATCTATGGAATGATGGAATAGGAGCTACTTTATATATATTGTATACAGTGCAAATCATTTTCTATATTTCTTTCCTGGAGCTTAGAGGTATGGGGATACTGAGATGGGGAAGGTTCATTTAGGCTGATCTGGGAATAGAATTATCTCCTGAAGTTTTTTTTTTTTAAAAAAAATATGTGATTTGCTTTTTTTTTGGGGGGGGAACCCTAATTACCATCCAAAAGCTTGTATCTTTTCCTTGTCTTGCTTTTCTTTTTTGTTTTAAAAGGACTTTTTTGTTACAGAATTGGATTGACAGGTACAATATAAACAGAAACAATCCATTAACATTGGTGGAACATTGGAAGAAATAACCTCCTTTTGTTCTTAGTGGGGCTTTGGAAGTTTCCTGATGGTTCAGCATCCTTGGAATTAAACATTCCCATATGTACATGGAGATTTTAAAACATAAGCCTTGAGGAAAGATAAGGAGAAAACTGTAAAACACAACCTTAAATATTTTGAAGGACAACTTCCTGAACTATGTGGCAGTTGGCAAGGCATTCAAGGGGGGGGGGGGAGAAGTATTTGGTGAAGCCAAGCAAGTGTTATATACTTCTTTGACAAGCGTGTTTACTTCTCAGCTTTGATTTGCTTTTTGTTGTTGATTGCTAATACTTCCATACCTATCAGTGATGGGTTCTCCTGTGGTTTTTCTTATATTGGTTGACATGTGTTTTGGATCAGTCATCCAGAATGTGGGAGTTTGGCCATCAAGAAATGCTGTCAAAAGGATTTGTTCTGCAAAGGCAACAACTGAAATTAAAAGATGGACTTTTGTTCACATGAGGATTCTTTCTTTTGAAAGGGTCCTATGAGCAGGAGTTTGAAGCCAGCAGAGGGTGGAAATACGGAACTACAAAAACAGAGTGGTGCTGTAATCAGACAACAATACTGTGACAAGTGTGGTGGGACTGTGATAGCAGAACAACCCACCACTTGGAATTTGAATAATGGATGTGTTATTGATTGAAGCTGGGTGAGAAAGACAGTAAAACCAACAGACCAAAATCTGGAGTCCAGAACAGGCATAACCTTCCATTGCTGGTTGGACACACAGGAGTACTCAGATGGAAGTTGAAGAATTACAGAGGGAAGTTGAACAATTGCCTCTCCAGACTGAGCTGGCAGTTATTCCTCTGGTAATTTAGCTCAACCAAATATAAATGGAGCAAATCACTCCTGAAAAATACTATCCCAAAACCTATATAGTGAATTAGAGGCAGAAACTCGAAATTCCTCACAGATGAAATAATTTCTTCTTTCTGTTTCATGGTGTCTGCAGGATAGACGGGTTGGTTCCTTTTACTCTTTTTCTTAAATTTCTAAAATAGGGGTGATAGGAGATCTCAATGAAATACAAACAAACAGTTAATCTGTCCTGCAGTTCTTAAATATACAAACCTAGTTAGAGCTATGTACTGTTGCTTATGAGATAAACTGTGTTACATACTATTTGTGAGTGAGAGTCTGTGGGCATCAAGCAGATTGTGATCTGTTCTGATTGATATCCATTTTGTTTTGGGTTTTCAGCCTATTTTACTTTGAAACCAAGTCAAGTTTAGTAAGTTCTTAATTCCCCAAGTTCGAGCTGCTTACTCAGATATTAGTACCAACAACTAAGCAATTACAGAATACTATTTATATGAGTTTAGTTTCTGGAAACTTTATATAAATATTCGTGTAGACTTTAGCAAGAAATGCAGAATCAGGATGTGTAAATCTGGACTAGCATTCCTCCCTGTGGAATGTCATTTTGCTAGTTTCTGCCCACTCTTGTCAAGATGTTTCCAAATCTTGATAGCATCCTTTAGTATTTTTGCTATCTCTCCATCTTTGCATTATCTGTGAATTTTCTAATCTCATTATTCAAAACATATGTATCGTGTACAATGCAGGGCCTAGGACAAAGTCTTGTGACATAGCCATCTTCACTGCCTTCTAGTTTGATGTGAAGCTTCTGATATATCAACTTGTTCTATGTTCTCCACAAGGGCCTGATGGATGACTTCATCAAATGCTTTGCTATCCATTACTCTGGTCAAATAAATTGGCCACACTGGAGAGTGAGATCAGATTAGTTTGACATGATGTGTCCTTTATAAATGCATGCTGGCTCCTACCAAGCAATGCATTATTTTCTAAATACTAACAATCCAACTGTATGGGCACCCTCTATATTTGTCAGGGTTGGTTTACATTATCAAGGTATGCTTGTTACCTAAATTTTTTAAAAAATTCCTTTTGATGGCACAGTATTTATAGGATGTTTCCTACATCATATACCTTGAAACAATAAGGAATCCTAACACTGATGAAACTGAGAGTAGTAGAATATATTATTAAAGTTTGTTAAAAAAACAAACAGGCAGTGCATGGATGTAATCAAAACAAGACTAGTGTACAAGGCTATAAAGGTATGGAGAGGTGCAGTGAATAGTATGAGTGCAAACAAGATGTAACTATATTTTCTATTCTTTTCTTTTCTTATGTTAATTACTTTGTCTTACTTTTCTTACTTCTTGTGTGCACTTTGCATTGTTAATTCAAAAAAAGGTAGTAAGACCTGCCTGCCTGCTTTCCTGCTCCCTCCCACCCACTCCTGCTGCCCTCTCTCCTCTGTCTCTCTCTCTCTCTCTTTCAAGAAACAAAAGGAGATGAGAAACACATAAGGAACTTATCATGGTACATGCAAATCCTATGATGAAAAAAATATTTACTTTAAATTGGTCAATAAAATGTTTGCTTGGAATGTGAAATGTTTTCAGCCCTTCCACATTTTTCAGATTTACCCAATCTTCCCCTAGCTACCACAATGCCAATTTTGGGGTGGGTGGGTGGGAGGGGAGATGCTTTGCCTGTTCACAATGATATCTTGGACACAGACATTGACTAAAACTGATGGGCTCCATGGAAGGCTTGGTTGAAACTGGGACAGAGACAGTCTTTGTAATCATGGCTCTCTATATCCTATTACATCATTCAACCAATCTTTGGTTGGTTAGGAAATCTGGAACTATAAAATGAGATGGGATTGGGACAGTGGTCGGTTGCAACCAGTTTAACAACCGGTTCTGTGAGAGAGAGGGTGCCTAACGTGCTTGTGTGCAGCATTAAAATACAGCAATTTGAAGCTCAGCTGCTTACCTTCTAAGACACCCCAGGTAACTAGAACAGCGGAGGTGTGGAAATCAGCTGTGCCGTGTGAATCAGTTGAGCCAGAAAGAAGGAAATATGGGACAAGATAGGGTGGGTGGGCAGGGCCAGCTGATGGTCAGAACTACCGGTTCGTCACTGGATTGGGAGTTGCAAAACAAGACGAGAAACTTTGTGCTGGCTCTAGCATCAATAAACTTTGATTATTAGGGAGTACTCTCAATCGAACCTCATGATTTGTAAAGGAAGGTTTCCCAAAATAAATTAACAAAGCATAATATTATATTACATTTAGTGGCTGGGCTGCAAAATTCCGGTTACTCTATAGCAATAAAATTAGAGTTTGGTATATCTATTAGCTATTTTTAGTAGTTGCCTATATTTTATGCAATCCAAAGCTGGTTTCTCTGCACTGATGTACTGTGTTAAACCATGGCTTATTTTGATCATAGCTTGTCATTTTTAAAGTACACTGTTGCATTTATGCATCAGCCTAATAAAAATCAGTCAAGATGGATTAGGGTTTAGTGCCATGTGTGAATTCAACCAATAACTATACACTTCATAATTTTAATATATCCCTCTCTTTTCTAAATCTTCCTCTATCCTTGGCAAGGAAAATAAATAAATAAATGTTTTGTCTTTCATCTTTGGAGAACTGCTCCCATTAAAATATCAACAAGAATGAGTTGATATTGTGAATGTTCTCCAACTAAGAAGAGAAACAAGCAAAGTCCTGTGAGAAAATAAGGACCTGGGCCAGTCATTACTGCTGGAATGTGGAAACTATGAAGACATATCCTTTATTGCTGAGGTGGAAAGCATATTCAGCGAGTGGGAAGTACAAGCTGGTATGTACGACAGGCAGTAGTTCACGAAGCAACAAACTGTGGGCGTCACCTCAACCTTCAGAGCAACTTGTCTAAACCTTTTTCATCCCCTTGAGATTGGTGCAGCCAGCTCAAGGGGGGAAATGAGGCATGGAAGGAAGAACAGATGTGTTTAATTACAACCCTACGTATCAGAGTTGGCATTTCATGAGTGGCTCTCCATTAGCTCCCCTTTCTTATGGGTTTGTTTACTTTTAGAGGAACAAATGTTGAAAGATTCACCCCTATCGCTGGAGAAATTCAGAACCCACATTCTCAATATAGAATTTGCCAAAAATCTGCTGGACTGAGCGAGTAGTAGGACACCCATGGAACATTTGAAAACAAATCTTCTCCATCTTTCACCACGTTATTCTCAACAGCATCGGGGTTTTGTTTCTTTGAGATGGCTTGATCTTTGCAGAAAGCCACGCAAAACGCCAGGCTGACCCCGACTCCCGGATTTCAAGGAGATCTTTGCCAAATTTATTTTTATCTTTGGTCTTTCATTCCAGTGCTGGTTATGCAAACACAAGGAACAAGGAGCAAGGGGCAGTTTCTAATTTTAAAACCCAAAGTGAAATCTATATTTAGAATATTTTTTCCAGTTGCTATATTTGTTTGCATTTTTTTAAAAGAAGAAGTCCCATTTATAGAAATGGAATTCAAATAAGAATTAACAATTCTTTTTCTCCTTTTACCTTGCATTATTATCATTATTATTATTATGGCTTGTTGTGGTAGAAAGGTAAGATGGGGCAAAAATGTGTCACAAATACCATTGACTGGTGCTAATGGTTGATACGGGTTGCTGCCAGCATCATAGGTATCAACCAAGTACCTTCTTAAAATATATGATGTTCCAAGTAGTGCAGTTTTTTGCAGTTCCGCTGGTATTATTGCAGGAAGCTGCAATTTCTTGATGTGTTGTGTTGTTGTTGTTGTTATCATTATTATATTATCATTAGTATTATTGAGTGATTACACAGCCATCCTTAATTAGTACAAGGAGATGGGTGGAGTGATTCTGGAAATATTCAAGTCTCCTTGAAAAATCAAGGATGTTCTTTTCTAGGTTGAAGCAATGATGATATCACAGTGTTTCTCAAACTGATTCATGAAAAATCCTTTTCACTGGGGGAAAAAATGAATGAAAGGATTTAAGAATTCTACTGTTTGTTTTTTTCCATCAGGTTTCTTGATTTGCAATTAAAATTACATTTTTTTAAAAAATTGAAAACTTTGGATTATCCCGCCTGCAAAGAACAATCTTCTGAGCTACAAACGTTATAGTTGAAACTATTTCTTTCCTCCAGGCCTGGGATTCTACATTGGAAGAATATGGTGACAAGCCGAAAGTACAACTGATAAAATTACTGTCACACAAAAATACAGACATTCTTAGCAGCTGCTGTTTCCATCTTCGTATGTCATACATGCTGAACTTGTTTAACTTCTAGCTGATATGCATTGGGTAAATGCCCTAAATCTTTTTCCTCTAGTCACACAAAAGAGTGCAGAGAAGAGCAACAAAGATGATTAGGGGACTGGAGGCTAAAACATATGAAGAACGATTACAGGAACTGGGTATGTCTAGTTTAATGAAAAGAAGGACTAGGGGAGACATGATAGCAGTGTTCCAATATCTCAGGGGCTGCCACAGAGAAGTGGGAGTTGGGCTGTTCTCCAAAGCACCTGAGGGTAGAACAAGAAGCAATGGGTGGAAACTGATCAAAGAAAGAAGCAACTTAGAACTACGGAGAAATTTCCTGACAGTTAGAACAATTAATCAGTGGAACGACTTGCCTGCAGAAGTTGTGAATGCTCCAACACTGGAAATTTTTAAGAAAATGTTGGATAACCATCTATCTGAGATGATGTAGGGTTTCCTGCCTGAGCAGGGGGTTGGACTAGAAGGCCTCCAAGGTCCCTTCCAACTCTGTTGTTATTATTATTATTATTAAAAGTTCCTTTCCCACAGAAGACCCAAAGAATAGGCTGCTAAAACTAAATAGCTGAGAATAAATGCAACCCCCCTCCAAAGAAACAAACCCATAGAGGCTAATTCTCAAAAGTTGTATTATTATTCTGAAGCAAAGTCTTAGATTATAAATGTGTCAAATCTAGTACCTACCATATACAGTATCTAACTACTAGGCATAAAAAAGAGATGCAAAATTCTAAACAATCACTAGATGGAAGTGAGGAGATACAGAAACTATTGCTTTTTGCTGCTACCTAATGGTTTATCCCAGATTTCCAATCTCTATTTATAGCTAGTCCTTGATTTATGACCACAATTGAGTCCAATCAATACAGTTGCTAATGAATACAGTTAAGCGAGTTTTGCCCTTTGACCTTTCTTGCTACAGTTGTTAAATGAACTGCTGCAGTTAAGTTAGCAACATGGCTGTTAAGTGAATTTGACTTCCCCATTGACTTTGCTTGTCCGATGTTCACAAAAGGTGATCACATGACCCCAGGACACTGTAACTTTCATAAATACATACCAGTTGTCAAGCATCTGAATTTTGATCACATGACCATGGGGATGCTGCATCAGTCATGCAAAAAATAGTCATAAGTCACTTTTTTCAGTGCCATTGCAACTTTGAATCGTCATTAAATGAATGGTTGTAAGTTGAGAACTACCCGTAAAAGGTCTAATAAGTACACAATATTACAAAAACAGGAATCTGTCATAACCTCTTCAAAGCAAAACAATTTCTTAAGCAACCTTTCTTGTGCAACATCAATCAACTTTTCTATGTTTTTTTTTATAGGAATATAAATCACATATATTTATTTTGGGTACTTTTTGATACCTCTTGCAGAATGGCACTGTAGTCTATATGTACCTTTGATGTAATGAATACAGTGAACTTCCGAACCCATCAATCAATGCCATTGTTCTGTCTCCTTCCCCACTTCGGAGCAACGAGCTGGCCTTCAGCCAGTGGATTCATGGCTCTTATCAGTCCTGGCAGAGAAATCACAGCTGCCTGCCAAAGTTCAAATAAATGACTCACAGAGTAAGACTTTCAGCTCTCTTTGAAACGGTTCAGCTAATTTTTGCTTCCTGTGGAATGAGAGCAGTCCTAAAGCTCCTTATATATCCTTATATATCCTTCCCTTTGATGACGCCACCTCTCTAATCTTCTGAAGCGTGGGTCAATCCAAGCTTGATTATTATTATTATCAGCTGGGTCTGAAGGTGTAGCCTGGGGAAGGGAGGAATCAGGGGATGACGGCCTCATTACATCCTCTGACTGGTCTAGTTCTGGCTCCTGGAGCCGGGCCAAAGGAATCGGTGCTCCCGAGGTAAGCTTTACCAGCCCTTCCCCCTCACTCTCGGAGTCACTTTCGGGCATGGATCCAGATTCGGGGGCTGGAGTCATAACAGCCATGATATTTTAATACAGTCAATATATCCGCTTTTTAAATAGAGCAGAATGATCAATCAAGAATTTGATTTCAGATATGTATAAACACAAATGAATAGCAGGGGATTTTTAATCTCTTTACAAAGAAACAAGCAACAACAATACAAAAATAGCTATGTGACATAATCAGGCTGATAGAAAGTCCCCTTTATGGCTGATGAATCATCCCACAGTGTGAATGGTACAACATTCATACTGTGCACGGAAGCTTCCTTAAAAAGAGGGGAATAGATCATTCAGCCTGCAATATTTGAAATTAACAGACTAGTATGTATGACATCAGCCCAATGTTTATAATAGCATGTTGCCTTGCTGACTTAAAATGGAAAGAATCCTATCCAGGCCTAGAATACTATGATGAGAACAGGTTTCCTAAGCCTGCAGGTAGAGTGTCACATGTTCATAGGAAGCTTCCAACAATGGAAGAAGAAAAGATGGATTATCCTTGCATCTTTCCCTTCTCCAACTCTGTTCTGTAGAACTACAGGACATTCTGGTGGTGGGAGTGCTGGAAAGGGAAGGGGTATGTTGCCAACATGAATGCTTTCCTTCTGCTGCCAACATGTTTCATTGCTGGATTTTGATCCCATTCCTGACCAGAAAGAAAGCTTCTGTTTATAAAACCCCAATTAGATCCAGGATTCAACCAACCAATATTGCAACCTGCCAAAGACACACTTGCCTATTTGTTTAGCAATAGCTATAGTACTTAGATTTATATACCACTTTACAGTGCTTTAAAAGGGACATGGTGGCTCAGTGGCTAAGACGCTGAACTTGTTGATTGAAATGTCGGCAGTTCAGTAGTTCAAATCCCTAGTGTCACATAACAGGGTGAGCTGGGAGATGAGCACTGCCCCCTAGAGTTGGGAACGACTAGCACATATGTGCGAGGGGAACCGTTACCTGTACCTTACAGTGCTTTACAGTCCTCTTTAAGGGGTTTACAGAGTCAGCATATTGCCCCCAACAATTTGGCTCCTCACTTTACCCACCTCATAAGGATAGAAGTCTGAGTCAACCTTGAGCCTGGTGAAATTTGAACTGCCAAATTGCAGGCAGTTGGCAGTCAGCAGAAGTAGCCTGCAGTACTGCACTCTAACCACTGCGCCACCATGGCTATATAATATATAGTCACAGGGCAATAACAAAATAAAATAAAATAAAATAAAATTATAATATAATATAATATAATATAATATAATATAATATAATATAATATAATATAATATAATATAATATAATATAATATAATATAATATAATATAATATAATATAATATAATATAATATAATATAATATAATATAATATTTATTTATTTATTTATTATTTATTTATTATTTAAATTTTTATACCGCCCTTCTCCCGAAGGACTCAGGGCGGTTCACAGCCTGATAAAAAATACAAAATAATACAATATAAATACAATTAAAATATAATTAAAAACTTATTAAATTGGCCATGATTAAAATTTAGAATAAAACCCATTAAAACCCATAAGTTTAAAACTAACCCAGTCCAGCGCAGATGAATAGGTGAGTTTTAAGCTCATGACGAAAGGTTCGGAGGTCCGGAAGTTGACGGAGTCCTGGGGAGTTCGTTCCAGAGGCGGAGCCCCACAGAGAAGGCCCTTCCTGGGCGCCGCCAGATGACACTGTCGCGCCGACGGCACCCTGAGGAGTCCCTCTCTGTGAGAGCGCACGGGTCGGTGAGAGGTATTCGGTAGCAGCAGGCGGTCCCGTAAATAACCCGGCCCTATGCCATGGAGCGCTTTGAAGACGTTCACCAACACCTTGAAGCGCACCTGGAAGGCCACAGGTAGCCAGTGCAGCCTGCGCAGGATAGGTGTCACGTGGGAGCCACGAGGGGCTCCCTCTATCACCCGCGCAGCTGCATTCTGGACTAACTGAAGCCTCCGGATGCCCCTCAAGGGGAGCCCCATGTAGAGAGCATTGCAGTAATCCAGACGAGACGTCACAAGGGCGTGAGTGACTGTGCATAAGGCATCCCGGTCTAGAAAGGGGCGCAGCTGGCGCACCAGGCGAACCTGGTGGAAAGCTCTCCTGGAGACGGCCGTCAGGTGGTCTTCAAAAGACAGCCGTTCATCCAGGAGAACACCCAAGTTGCGCACCCTCTCCATCGGGGCCAATGACTCGCTCCCAACAGTCAGCCATGGACTCAGCTGACTGTACCGGGATGCCGGCATCCACAGCCACTCCGTCTTGGAGGGATTGAGCTTGAGCCTGTTTCTCCCCTATATAATATAATATAATATAATATAATAATATAATATAATATAATATAATATAATATAATATAATATAATATAATATAATATAATATAATATAATATAATATAATAATATAATATAATATAATATAATATAATATAATATAATATAATATAATATAATATAATATAATATAATATAATATAATATAATATAATATAATATAATATAATATAATATAATATAATATAATGTTTACCCCTATCCAGGCATGTTTACTCTAGGGGACAGTGCTCATCTCCTTTTTTTAGCTGAGGGAGCCAGCATTGTTGAAAGATGTTTCCACAGTCAGGCGGTCAGCATGACATCACGTTGTAGCACAGAGTGTGTGGCAAAACATAGAACACTCTTACTATCCCATCAAAGCAGTACCTATTTATCTACTTGCATTTTGCCTGCTTTCAAACTGCTAGGTGGGCAGGAGCTGTGGCAAGAATGGGAGCTTGACCCATCACACATTGTGCTCAGGTCTCGAACCCAGGCTGTCAGCTTTCCAGTTGACAAGCCCAGCTTCTTAGTCATTGAGCCATTGGGTCCCTATAATATAATTTCATGTCATATATCATATCATATCAGATCAGATCAGATCAGATCAGATCAGATCAGATCAGATCTCATAACACAGGGTTACAGGAAAAACCTCGGAGCTTATCGTGGATATCACACTGAATATCAGTGTGAAAGTAGGTAACATTCATGTGTAGATTAATGTAATGCTTGCCAGATTATTGTAATTGTCTTCTAGAAGATCCCTAATGATATGTGGGACGTAATGTTGACTTGAAGTTCTAGCATCCTTGAAACCCAGGCAGACTGAATGGCTCCCACACTTCAAAAACAGGAGTTCATTTGTCTTCCAGCCCTGATTGCAATCTTAGCAGATCTGAGAACCCACCAAAGGGAAAGAGTTAAGCTTTTTCTCTTCCTCTCTTCTTCTAGTTGGCAGAAAGTTTGTAGTTTAAAATTACACACTGACTCTGGTGTAGAGACACAAGAAATTATAGAGCAGACACTGTCCAGGACAACGTATAATTTAAAATTGTACTAAAGAATGTATACCGCATGGCAAAATAAGTGAAGTGCTTCTTCAAATATAAGTGTTTTGGATAGAAAAGCTGTAATTATCCACTCCTAGGGAAATGTTTGCATTCATTCTAAATCAATATTTACTATTCATCTCTTGTGTTCAACAAAACAAGGTTTTAACTTTTTTTTAATTTTAATGAGGTACTAAGACTACAATAATTCTACAATGTAATTGTCTCGATACAAAATATTGCTAAATTGTGTTGCTATTCTGGGAAAGAGCCATTTATACAAAGGAGAACGGGAAAGTGTGCGTGGGGGGGGGGAGGGAGGGAGACATTCCTATTTGTGAAATGTTACTACAGTAACATACAATTCAAACTCAGCCAAGCAGGAAGATTACCAAATTCAAGAGCTGTTAAGCTGTCTCTCTGTTAAGACCCTTAACTGGAAGCAGTCGGGTGAGTCTTCTTCTCACCCGAGTCAAAAATATGGACCTCTTTCTTCATAATGATGCCTTTGCAGCTGAAGTTTGACATCAAATGAAGGAACAGGTTTTCCCCCTTCTTCTGATTTAGTTATATATATTTTTTCCTTTTAAGGGCAACCTTCTTTTTTTCCCACTTAAGTCTCAGGGGGGAAAAAAAATAGCCCGCAAACAATTAATGTGAATAAAGGGAGCATCTGCTTTTAGCCAGCATGGTGGAAATCTAAAGCCATTCTAACAAGATTTAAGAAGCTGCTAAAATTTGATCACCAGATATATGTTTCTTTTAACAGCCAGTGCTTTCATTGTGTAAAGAAGTTGGCTACCTCCCAGTAATTGCTCATGCTTTACTTCCAAACATCCAGAAGCAACAAAGTCAACAGAATGGACCAGAGCTTCGTTTTCAAGTCAGTGACCTCCAGTTTTAATTAATGTTCCAGATTCTCAAAGAATACAAGGAAAAAATGTTACATCTCCAAATGTCCTCTATAGCAGTCCCTTAATCTTCCATTCTATCTCTTTCTCCCTCCCCCTCCCCCTCTCTTTTTCTCTCTCTTTAATGTCTTCTCTTCCTGGAGGCTGGGGAATTCTGGGAATTGAAGTTCATATGTTTTTAAAGTTACCAAGAATCTCTGCTCTAGAGAACTGTATTTCCCATGGATTGAAACACACACTAATTCACTGTGTGATTGTATGTCAGAAGATGGAGGATGGGGTGTGTGTGTGAGACATCCTACTTTCTGCATTCTACTACTTTTGTTCCTACCTTGCCTTTAAAGGGTAGAGGAGAAGGAGATTGTTTTGTGGAGATGGTGGGAAGAACTGAAGGCCAAGAATTTTCCCCTGGCTTAGATTTTAATCTGAGTTGGAGAAGAACGTTGAGGTTTTAAGAGCTTGCCTCTTTGTTGAGGTAGGTTTTTAAGAATCCCTGAAATTTGATTTCTAAGTCTGGCTTGGAACATTATTACCAAGCTTCCCAGACCATACTTGAACAGGTCAGAGAAGAAAACAAAAAAGGAAATCTAATCCCAGCAAAAAATAGGTTGGTGTCTAAAAATGGGCCTACCTCATTTTGGTTTGTTTAAAAAGCTTGTTTCCATGCCATTTGCATGCCAAGCTCCAGCATGATTGAAATGAAAATGATTGAGATACAAAGCCTTAAAAAAAAAAAGTTTCATAGAGGAACTGGTAATTGGCCTGTAACTATCGCTGGCTCAGAAACATAACACTGTAACTCCAGAAAACTAGGCATTTAAGATCCCATCTTTTATTTTAACCTGACATTGGCAAGCAACCACTACGCCACAAAGCCAAGTAATGTTTACAGTTGAATATTTCTCCTGCAATATGAAAAGAAGAAAAGAGTTACAAGAGAAAACCACCACAGTTCACAAGCTCCCTGCTGCAGATATTTTCACTTTCTTTTCTTTTCTGTTTTTTTTTTTACCTGTGTTCATTGGAATCTATGAAAACAGATCCAGAAACCGTAAGAAAGAAGAAAGACATTTTTAGAATAGTTAACAAAAAGGTAATGTGGAACAGTTGGCTCCAACTATTTCTATACATACTAAAAAGCAGAGACATCACCCCTGCCAACAAAAGTGCATATAGTCAAGGCTATGGTTTTCCCAGTTGCAATGTATGGCTGTGAAAATTGGACCATTAAGAAAGCCTGAGAGCCAAAGAATTGAGGCCTTTGGAAAGGGAAAATTAAGCGGGAAAAAGCTCAGTGATTATTGGCTAGCACCCTGGCTAAGAGACTATATAAGAAGAGCTGTCCCACTGTTTCTTTGCTCACTGTACAATAAAGAGCTGTTGTTCACACAGACCTGGCTCCTGGCTCCTCACTCATCCAACTTAACACTGGTGACGAAGGTAGGATCGAGGTAGACAGGTAGACCAAAGAAAGCTGACAACTTTCAAATCCAGCCAAATGGACAGGGCGACAAGAGCCAACCACGACAGGCACGATGTCCGCCTACACACCACCAACGCCATTCAATCCAGCAAAAGAAAAGTGGGGATCATATATGGCGCGGTTTGAATGCTTCCTCGAAGCTAATAATCTTCAAGGGCTGTCTGACAATTGGAAGCGGGCCTATTTTCTGAGCCATTGCAGCCCCGAAGTCTTCGAGATGGCCGAGTCACTATCAGAACCAACCCCAGTACAATCAGTACCATGGCAGGTCTTGCAGACCACACTAAGGGCACATTACGCCCCGGTACCCTCCAAATTTGTCCAGCGGTATGAGTTCCGGCAAAGACTGCAGCGAGAGGGAGAGCCGATCAGTACTTATATGGCTGCACTGCGCAAAGTCGCTATGCACTGCAAATACTGAAACCCTAGAGCAACTAATCTGTGGCATTAGAGATATTCGCCTACAGAGACGACTGCTAGCCAAAACTAACCTTACCCTGCACATTGCACTAAATGAAGCAAGGGCACACGAGTCATCGACTAAGGCAGCCAAGACCCCAGTTACCAATGCCACCCCAGGCGACTTTAAAATCACCCGCTGTACATAGAGAAGTGATCAAGTCCAACAGTGGAGATGAGACTGATGAAGTCATCTTCAAAACAGATAGACACAAATGCGATAACAGGGACCAAAAAGAAAGCTGTGCTAGCTGTGGAGGATTACACCAAAGACAGATAATGTCGGTTCAAAGACGCCACTTGCAGGTTATGTGACAAGAAAGAACACCTGGCAAGGGTGTACAGGGCAATCCAGCCATCCAGCCACAACCAAAGAGCAGTCACTAGTCAAACCAGCCAGCCACAGCAGAGAAAAAAAGATAGAACTGGCCAGCACAAGAAAGGCACGTATTTCAAAATGCCAGAGACTTTCCAAACCAGAATAGGCCAAGCAACCACCTCCCCAGAGAAGAAGATGCACATCACCATCAAAATAGAGGGCGTTCCATGTCAAATGGAGCTTGACACTGGCTCATCCATAACCATAATGTCATGGGCCGAGCTCAAAGCAGCAATTTTGAACTTGAAAAGGCATCAACTGAAACACCAACGACTGAGACTAAAAGATTACCAGGGAAATCGTATCCCTGTAGAAGGCTACGGCACGTTCCAGGTCAAGTACGGCCAGTACAACAAGAATCTACCCCTCACTGTGATCAGCAGACATCTCCCAAGCCTCTTAGGCTTAGATTGGTTCAGAGCTTTGGGACTGGGGGTCACCGGAATCAATGCTACCAGAAGCAGCCTGAGGGATTATCTGCTACGCGAATTCCCAGACATATTCAATGACTGTCTTGGCAAGTATGTGGGGACCCCTATCTCTTTCAACCTGGACTCTAATGTAGCCCCCATTAGACTGAAGGCTAAGAGAGTGCCCTTCGCACTAAAACCAAAAATAGATGAGGAGCTATACAAGCTCATACAACAAGGAATCTTAATTCCAGTGGACCATGGAAAATGAACCCAATTAAGCCTGATGGGTCAGTGCGCATATGCGCTGACTATAAGGCGACCCTAAACAAGGCTCTCCAAAAAAGTGCCTATCCGGTCTCCATTGTGCAACACCTTTTACACTCTCTGGGCCCTGGCAATATTTTTGCTAAACTCGATCTTGCGCAGGTGTACCAGCAGCTGCTGGTAGATGGCACTACCACAGAGGCACAGACTATTGTAACCCATAGAGGTGCCTTCAAGTGCACAAGACTACGGTTCAGGATTAGCATAGCCCCCAGTCTATTTCAGAGTGTAATGGAGCATCTGCTGCAAGGACTTCCAGGGGTAGTCCCCTATTTTGACAATGTCCTTGTCACCGCAACAGAAAAACAACAACTGGGAGACCATTTACGAAAGGTGCTAACAATTTTTCGGGCTGTAGGACTGCAAGTTAAATTAAGTAAGTGCAAAATAGCAGTACCTGCCATTGAATTCTTGGGGTACAAGATAGATGGAACTGGCATTCACTCCACAGAAAGCAAAATACAGGCTATTTGGAACGTGCCAACCCCTAAGAATAGGGCGGAGCTACAGGCATTCCTGGGACTTTTAAACTTTTACTCAATATTTCTAAGAGACAAAGCAATGATTGCTGAGCTACTACACCAGTTGCTGACCAAGAAGTCCCTATGGGTTTGGGGCAAGACAGAAGCTGAGGCATCTGCGGCTGTAAAAAAACTCCTGTCTGCTGACAGTCTTTTAATCCAATATAACGGGACGCTTTCCCTTGTGTTGGTCTGTGACACGTCCCCCTTTGGTGTAGGGGCTGTCTTGAGCCATAGACTACCGAACAGCCTAGAGGTGCCCATTGCCTACTTCTCTCGCACCCTGTCCAGTGCTGAACGGAACTAGAGCCAGCTGGACAGGGAGGCCCTGGCAGCTGTAGCAGGGGTAAAGAAATTCCATCAATATCTGTTCAGACGAACTTTCTAATTGGTCACCGATCACTGATCCCTCTTAGGACTTTTGGCTGGAGACCGCTCCACTCCAGCAGCCTTGTTCTCCTGTCTGACTAGGTGGGCCATTTTTCTGGCTGTCTATTCCTACCACCTCGTTCATCATCCTGGTCAGAGCCTCAGATATGCCGATGCCCTAAGCAGGTGCCCATTGCCGGACTTATTGGAAGACCCGACCCCAGGGGTCCCTATCCTGCTCATCACTATGGACTTCTGCTGAAGTGATGAGAGCCTCTGCTAAAGATCATGTATTGTGTACTGTGATTGGCTGGGTGCAGAGGGGGTAGCCGGTTGGCTCTGTGAGCAGGGAATTTAAACTGTTTCAAAACAAACAAACTGAACTTTTCTGGGAGGGAGGGGGGAAAAAAAAGGGGGAAAATGTTTTTGTTTTTTAAAACTTTTTCAATAAAAAAAACAAAAAACCCGAAGTGGCCGGAGGACTTACCTGATGAGTTTGGTGTCCAGCGTCGCCTTCTCAAGAAGCCAGTCCCAGCCGAAGGAAACAACGCCCATAAAAATATCCAGGAGGTTCCATTGGCTGGGCTGTGAGAAATAAAAAGTTCCTCCAACCAGCCCAAAACCCTGCCTCAGACTGAATTGCGCAGGTCAACTAGAATCAGGGTACGCCCTGATCACCTGCATGATTATGTATGTAAATAGTTGCCTAAGTGTCTTCTGGGAAGGGAGGGGTGTTATGTATCTAATTCTGGAGGGAAAATTAAGCGGGAAAAAGCTCAATGATTATTGACTAGCACCCTGGCCAAGAGACTATATAAGGAGAGCTGTCCCACTGTTTCTTTGCTGGATTCTCACTGTATAATAAAGAGCTGTTGTTCACATAGACCTGGCTTCTGTCTTCTCACTAGCCCAACTTAACAGGACATGACTTTGCAACTAACAACAACAACCTTTCTATACAGAGGAGTCAGTTACACATAACCCTCCATGCCTTGAAGACAAGTAAAAAGAGGTACTGTATGAAATAACATTTATATAGATTATTTTATTGAGACAGAATTAAGACAAGAAAGAGACAAGAAAGTCAAATATTATTGAGATAAGAAAGTTAAACAATATGTCATCCTATTTCCTCCCCCCAACATTTGTTCTCCTTTCCAACTGTCACTAGCTTCCTTTGAAGATAGTGACAGGCAGGCAGCACTCAGCCTCCTGCACCCCCCTACAGTCTCCTGGTAGCAAAAACAGGCTGCAGGAGGGGAGTGCCACACCCCCCTCTGCACCCTACCTGGGAGCCAAAATGGGGTGCGTGGGGACTCCTGGAAGGGGCAGGGAGGGAGGGGCCAGCCAGCAATTTAGCAACCGGTTCTCCCGAACTGGTCCGAACCAGCTGAATCCCAACATTGATTGTGAGGGGACAGCGACAGTATCACTGGGGTCACCAGGTATGGATAATTTAGAGTTGAGTATCATCCATGTACTGATAATACTTCAGTCATGGTAAGAAGAAGCCTCTGGTAACACAACTGAGCCCATGAGCCCATCCTGAGGAACAAGGCCTTAAATATTCATTTAAGTCAGGGGTGTCAAACTCATAATGACATGTTGTCGTCATGTGACATATCACAAATTTTTCCCCCTTCACTAAACTGGGGGTGAGAATGGCCAGAATGTGACACATACAGCCCACGGACTGTGAGTTTAACACCCCTGATTCAATTGTTCTCTATGCTTGGCCCTAATAATATATTCAATTTTTTTCTAACTTGTTTCCTGATATAATGGGCATATACTTTGCTTGGCACAAAGATTAAGAATTCTATAAGCAAAATTAAGAGTCCACGCAATACAGCAAAGCTAAACTCCTCTTCTGCGCATGTCCAAGATGGCGCCGCCCTGCTGATCGGGGGCGCGGCGACGGGCCTTTCCGGGCTCTTTTTGGGTCTGGGGGGGGCCTTAATACCATCATAGGCCCCCGCCCTGATGGAGGAAGATCCAGCCACCCGTAAATAGGGTGGCTGGGCGTTGGGAGAAGCCCCGGAGTCACGGCGGAGCCACGGCGCCTCAGAGGTAATCCTGGCGGCCTAGCGGCCTGCCGAGCCACCGCCAGCCTTTTTCGGCGGTTTGGCGGCGGCGGCGGGGGCGGCGGGGGGTAGGGGGGCGTTGGCAGCGCCCCCTGGACCCCTGCCTGGAAGACTTGGCCAGTTTGGAAGTTGGGTTTGGAGTTTGGGCGTCTCCGGTGGCGATGGGAGGAGCCCCGGAGGGGCTGCGCCCCAATGAAGATCTGGAGGGCCGCCCGGGCTCCATCGGCCTCTTTGAACCTGCGGTGGCGAGGGCGGCGGCCTGGCCCTTCCCTCTCCGTCGGGCGTTGGCACCGGTGAGCCCTGGGTCTGCTGGCGGATTTGGCGATGGGTGTCCCCCTCTCATCTGGGGGAGCTCTAGTGGCCTGCTCGCGGTGGCGATGGGGGCGTTTCCGGTGGCGATGGCCTGGCGGAGGCGGTGGGCGGCGGCGGCCTGCCCCGGTGCTTTGAAGTGGCGGATGGCCCGATAGGCCCAGGGTGGCTGTGACCTTGCCCTAGTGGCGCGGATATGTGGCAGCGCCGGAGGAAGGCCCGGGTCCAGCGGACACCCTCCACTATTTACCATCTTTATAACATCTCTACCATCGTTCCTCTCCCTTCTTCCTTAGCCCACCCCAGGTCGTTTGTATGGGGTGGTGAACTGACTGAGTCAGCGGTTTTGTCATCTACCGCACATGGATTATCTCGAACTATTTCCCATCACGACAGACTGGTCATGGTCATTTTATCATCTGTTATGACTTCTGCTGCCCACTTGACCAGCCCAGGATGGGCCTTGCCGGACCGTCTCAGTGATGCGAACATTTACCGCGGCTGACCTACTTGCCCTGCGAGATGCCCCTCTCGCGGGTCTGGCCCTCAGATTATCGAGGCCCACCTTGAGGACGGGCTTTGGAGTCCCGAGAGGTGGCATCACGAAAAATAGGAGGCTTAGGGTTTTAATTGGCTGTTTTAATAGATTTTTAAGGGAGTTTTAAAGGGATTTTAAGGGGAGGGAAACCGACGGGCTTGGGTTGGGGGGTGGGAGGGAAGGGGTGGGTGTTGGGGGTAACCCGTCGGGGGGGAGTCCAGTTCCTGCGCATGCTCGTGGCGGGGGGTTGGTGGGTCCGAGGGTCATGGGGGGAGTCGGTGTTCCATTGGTTGAGGGTGGTGCTATTTCCACGGTAAGGGGGAGGGGCAGATATGGCGGAAGTGGGGGCTCATATCGTGTTAGGGGGGTGCGCGCTCGATGCTTACAGGCGATCGCGCGCCCCGAGCCCTCAAACTTCTCCCGTTCCCCGGATGGTCAGGATCCTCAGGGCCCTGGCCTTCGGCTGATGTTATGCAATGCACGGTCCGTGGCCAATAAGGCCCCCCTAATTCACGATCTTATTCAGGGGGGTGCCGCGGACCTTATGGGCGTTACGGAGACCTGGTTGGGCCCAGAAGGGGGCGTGCCCCTTGTTCAGATGTGCCCACGGGTTTCGAGCATTTCATCAGCCGAGGGGCCAGGGTAGGGGTGGTGGGGTGGCGGTTGTGATTAGAGAGAGTCTAGAGCCGAGGAGACCACTGTACCTCAGATTGCCGGGTGCGAATCCCTCTTTGTGAGATGGGGTCATAGATGTCAGATGGGCTTGCTGGTCGCGTACCTGGCTCCTTGCTACGTGACAGCTGCCCTGCCCGAGCTCCTGGAGGTGCTTGCTGGGGTGGCAGTTGAGACCCCCAGACTTTTAGTCGTGGGGGACTTTAACTTGCCATCGTCCGGCTCATCATCGACGGTAGCTCGGGAGTTCATGGCTTCCATGACGGCCTTGGACCTGACCCAAGTAGTTGATGGCCCTACTCACGTTGGGGGTGGCACTCTGGACCTGATTTTTGTCTCTGGTCAGTGGTTGAGAGATCTGGACTTAAAGGAAATAGTCATTGAACCTTTGTCATGGTCAGATCACTCTCTTCTTCGTCTGGACTTTCTGACCGCCATTCACCACCGCAGGGAGACGGAGCCGACACGTTGGTTCCGTCCCAGGCGCCTGATGGACCCGGAGGGTTCGGACGGAGCTTGGGCCATTTCCTGAGGGTCTGGCTCACGGCTCGGCTGAGGAACTTGTTGCGGCCTGGGAACGGGCCGCGGCGGGGGCCTTAGACCGGGTCGTGCCTTTGCGGCCTCTGACCCGGCGCAGGTCCCAACCAGCTCCTTGGTTCTCCGAGGAGCTGAGAGGGATGAAGCGCCGGAGAAGACGCCTAGAGAGTTCCTGGAGGTCTAGCCGTTCAGAAGCTGATCGGACACTAGTGAAGTCCTATACTAGGGCTTACCTAGTGGCAATGAGGGAAGCGAGGCGTACCTACGCCTCCTCCCTCATTGCATCGGCAGATAACCGCCCAGCCGCCCTGTTTCGGGTGACCCGCTCCCTCCTACACCAGGGGGAGCGGGATGACCCGTTGCAGGGACGTGCTGAGGAGTTTAACGGTTATCTATACGATAAAATCGTTCAACTTCGGGATGGTTTGGACCAAGATTGCGGTGATACGGGTGAGACGGCTGAGGGTGGTCTTGGTGACATTGTATGGGATGAGTTTGACCCTGTCGCTCCCGAGGACATGGACAGGTTGTTGGGGAGGCTGAATGCCACCACATGTTTACTGGACCCGTGCCCCTCCTGGTTGGTGCTGGCCACGCAGGAGGTGACACGAGGCTGGCTCCAGGCGATTACGAGCGCTTCTTTGGTGGAGGTGTCTTTCCGGCCGCCTTGAAAGAGGCGGTGGTGAGGCCCTCCTCAAGAAGCCTTCCTGGACCCGGCTGTTTTAGGTAATTATCGTCCGGTCTCCAACCCGCTCGCGAAGGTTGTAGAAATATGGTGGCATATCAGTTTCCCTTGCACCTGGATGAAACTGTCTATCTAGACCCGTTCCAGTCCGGTTTCCGACCCGGTTACAGCACGGAGACGGCTTTGGTCGCGTTGGTGGATGATCTCTGGAGGGCCAGGGATAGGGGTTGTTCCTCTGCCCTGGTCCTATTAGACCTCTCAGCGGCTTTCGATACCATCGACCATGGTATCCTGCTGCGCCGGTTGGAGGGATTGGGAGTGGGAGGCACCGTTTATCGGTGGTTCTCCTCCTATCTCTCCGACCGGGCGCAGTCGGTGTTGACAGGGGGGCAGAGGTCGGCCCGGGCGCCTCACTTGTGGGGTGCCGCGGGGTCGATTCTCTCGCCTTCTGTTTAACATCTACATGAAGCCGCTGGGTGAGATCATCAGTGGTTTCGTGTGAAGTACCAGCTGTATGCGGATGACACCCAGCTGTACTTTTCACACCGGACCACCCCAACGGTTATCAAGTGCTGTCCCGGTGTCTGGAGGCCGTCGGGTCTGGATGGGGAGAAACAGGCTCAAGCTCAATCCCTCCAAGACAGAGTGGCTGTGGATGCGGCATCCCGGTACAGTCAGCTAAATCCGCGGCTGACCATCGGTGGCGAGTCACTGGCCCCGATGGAGAGGGTGCGCAACTTAGGCGCCCTCCTGGATGAGCGGCTGTCTCTAGAAGATCATTTGACGGCCGTCTCCAGGAAGCGTTCTACCAGGTTCGCCTGGTGCGCCAGTTGCGCCTTTCTGGACCGGGAGGCCCTATGCACGGTCACTCACGCCTCGTGACGTCTCGCCTGGATTACTGCAACGCTCTCTACATGGGGCTCCCTTGAAGGGCATCCGGAGGCTACAGTTAGTCAGAATGCGGCTGCGCGGGTGATAGATGGAGCCCTCGTGGCTCCCGCATAACACCCATCCTGCGCAGGCTGCACTGGCTACCTGTGGCCTTCCGGTGCGCTTCAAGGTTTTGGTGACCACCTTTAAAGCGCTCCATGGCATAGGGCCGGGTTATCTACGGGACCGCCTACTGCGACCAGATACCTCTCACCGACCCGTGCGCTCTCACAGGGAGGGACTCCTCAGGGTGCCGTCAGCTAGGCAGTGTCGTCTGGCGGCGCCCAGGGGAAGGGCCTTCTCTGTGGGGGCTCCCGCCCTCTGGGACGAGCTCCCCCCGGGACTCCGTCAACTTCCGGACCTTCGAACCTTCCGTCGCGAGCTCAAGACACATTTATTCATCTGTGCAGGACTGGCTTAGATTTTAAATTTTACAGGGGTTTTAAATTGATTTTAATATTTATATTTCTATTTTTAATAATAGGGCATTGGAATAAGTTTTTTAAAGATTATTTTAATTTTGTATATTGATGTTTTATATGCCTGTGAACCGCCCTGAGTCCTTTGGGAGATAGGGCGGTATATAAGTTTAAATAATAAATAAAGAAAGAAAGAAAGAAAGAAAAACTCATGTGCTGCTATTTTCAAAATAATAATTGTTTATTAAACTAAGGAAGTCCCTGTTCTTTCTGTCTCTCTTTCTCTTTCCCCCACCCATTTCTTCATTTTTGGCTCAAACTCTTGTCAAAAGATGTAGTAAGAACTGGCAAGCTTAGTGTTCCTAGTGGATGGAAATCTCAGCCAGGTTGCTCAGTCCTTATTATTTCTATTCCCCAATGATTTTGAAATTAACACACAAAAAAAATGTCAAGCAGTTTGGCACATATTACTATTACTTTATTAAAGATATATATATTTTATCATGTGTGAATTAGTTTGCAGAACGTTCACACTAATGGACATCATCAATTAGGAAAGACAAAGTGAAACAAAGAAAAGTTTAGGACTTTCTTCTCACAGAAATAGCAATTAATTCTTTATTTCCATCAATTCAAAGGATGTTACAAATAGCACTTTTATCTCTAATAATTCATCTGAATAAAATTTAAGTCTAATTTATACATTGTTCCAAAGATTTTCTCCCAACTTTTTTACTGCAACTTGAGGAATTATAAAAAAATCTTCCAAGACAGATTTTATATTGCTAGTCTAAACTATATACCTCCAAAACAATCTTGGATGATTATTTTCAACTTAAAGTATGTATCTTTAAGTTGCTGTTTAGATGGTCTCTGAAACCACTTAGATTTTGACAAATGTATACGTAACGGGAATACATTTCAGTTTTGTTTGGTTTATAAAAAAGGAAATACCTCCCAAGATAATGATGATGATGATGATATAATAATAATAGTAGTAGTAATAATAGTGATGATGATGATGATGTAACACCATCAAACATCCAGAACTGTCCTTGGTAAGGACTCGATAGGTAGACAAAAATACCGAACTTAGTCTGAAAATCTGGTTGAGTGTGCGAATAATAATAATAATAATAATAATAATAATAATAATAATAAGAATAAGAATAAGAATAAGAATAAGAATAAGAATAAGAATAAGAATAAGAAAGCAAAGATGCAAAAATCCACTGACAACCCAAACTGCTGACTTTGCAATGACAAAGTTGAAACTGTTTCACACTTAATATATGAGTGCAGCAAAATTGTACAAGCAGATTACAAAGCTAGACATAATCAAATTGCTAAATAAATCCACTGATCATTATGTAAAAAATATGCCTTACCTGTATCCGAAAAGTCGTGGAAACATAAAGTGGAAAAAGTTATTGAAAAT
The DNA here is from genome assembly GCF_028640845.1 of Ahaetulla prasina. NCBI lineage: Eukaryota > Metazoa > Chordata > Lepidosauria > Squamata > Colubridae > Ahaetulla > Ahaetulla prasina. The sequence goes on along the minus strand of NC_080539.1, from coordinate 232,773,283 downwards.
GAGAAGATGAAGATCTTTGTGGGACTTTCAAATACAGATGGATCATTATTTGGAACACAACACACAGATATTATGGTTGTCGAGGGCCGAAGCGTACAATTTATTGCTATTGTTGTACCAATAGAAAACAAACTGGGAAAAAAATCACAAAATATTGCTACCTGACCATCAAAACTACACGATTATGGATGAAACATGTAACACCCATTATCATAGGGGCACTTGGTACCACATCCAAGAATTTTACAAAATACATCAAGAAATTGCAGCTTCCTGCAATAACACCAGCAGAACAGCAAAAAACTGTGCTACTCAGAACATCGTATATCTTAAGATACTTGGTCAATACATAAGATGCTGGCAGCAACCCATATCGACCATCAGCACCAGTCAATAATATTTGTGATACATTTTTAAATGTTCAGTTGACTGAGTTTCATGTTTAATGAATAAAAGTTGTTAATAATAATAATAATAATAATAATAATAATAATAATAATAATAATAATAATAATAATAATAATAATAATAATAATGATGATGATGATGATGATAATGATGATGATGATGATGATGATGATGATGATGTTAATAGAATCTGATAGATGTTGACAAAAAACTATTAACTTATTGTGAAGTGATATATAAGAATATTGGAAATGTACTATATCAGGCACTGACGTTTTTTTTAAGGGCCAGATTTCACCCCTCCACTCTGCCAGTACAACTGGCAGGTCGGCAGGTCAAGGAGTGTGGCAGCCAATGAATAGTGGAAGCCCACTAGCAAGGAGCCACTGATTGGCCGGAAGCTTATCAGAGGTTCTTGCCTGAAAATCTGTTCATCCATTCTTAGTTTACAGGCCATATAAAAACAGATAATGGCCGACATTTAATCCATAGGCTGCAGGTTACCAAGCCCTGCTTTTCATAAAAAAAATTACAATATTGTAAAGATTAGAGCAGAGAAGAATTAAATACTCATTCTATAGCAAAAGTTTGAATGTATTTATTCACTATGGAAATGATAATATTTAGGATACTGCTCAAACAGATTCTTTCTTAGGGGTTATGTAAATATTGAAAAAAATTACCTGTTTTGTCATAGTTATTATTTGTATTTGCAATATGCTACATTTATGGATATGAGAGAATCTATTAAATTATACACTTGTAGATTTGTATGAAAAAAACAAAACAAAATAAAGTTAGAGCGGTGTGGTTTAAATCTTATGGCTGAATGAAAATTCCTCACTGGACTTCTGCTTTGGAGCAGATGGGAGAATAAAATGATCTGTTTTGCAAGCCATGGATATTTTATGTTTCATGTTTACCTAACGTTGATGATTTTCACAGAAATGTATGCAAAGTGCATAGGAGATTGCACATGCAGGGAAAGCGTAAGATTTTAGGCACTCTATTAAGAGGCAGGCCACTTTGATTTATTTTGTATATGCTTACATCACACTGGAAAACAGGATGCTTCTGCTACCTCAGATGAAAGGTCCAATTAGATTAGTTCGGTTTCCAAATGCTAACTACCAGGTGACTTTTAAAAGCTTACATAGCTAGACCACAAAGGGAACAGCCTCCCTTCCTATTTATCTCTGGCAGCATCTGATTTTTTGAGGCATATTGCAGGGGTGTGTACAAACCACAAGATTTGGATCAGATTCCAATTCTGCAACGCAGGCTTCATTTCAAAGCAAAATTGGGTAACCCAAACCCTTGACTAGCATAAATGGATGCAGCCTTTTTACATTTTTAACAGAATGAGAAATAATTAGAGGCACATTAGACTTTCTAGGAGAGATAAATCCTGCCTAATATTAGAGATGGCTTGATGGATTTCAGAATTGACTTCTTCATATTTTCCTCGATCATTGGTGCAGAATATCTTTGTTTTAGAGAGAGAATTACCGTAAGTAATATTTGCACACATAGTGGTTTTTGTTTTCCCCATCAGAATGAAGCCTATCATGTTTCAGGTAAATACAGCCAGGAAAAAGCAGAAGGAGGTATTATTCAGAAAATAACAAATCTTTTATATAAGTTATAGTTTCTATAGAAAAAGACTATAAAAGATTATAGAGTTGCTCCAAGTTTAATCTATATACCAACTCTTTTGTTTTGTCATAGATCTCTATAGTTATCCTTCTATTGCTATTGCTGAAATTCAGCTTCCCCCCCACTTCAGTGTATGGGACTGACTGTATTAGCTTAAGAAGAATGAAGCAACTGAACCAAATTGCAGATCTGAAGTGTCATGAAACATCAGCTGATTATTGATTTTACAATTATAGTTTTAACTCCAAAATGCTTGTAGACTTTTCTGCTTCATTATTTAAGTACTATACAGTGTGATCTGGTGGATGAGTGCTTTGACTCAAATTGTGTCTAAAACTTCCTTCCTGCCTGCCCTTCCTTCCTTCCTTCCTTCCTTCCTCCCTCCCTCCCTCCCTCCCTCCCTCCCTCCTAGACAAAGAAAAATGTCTGGCTCTCTGTACCTGTGATGCAAATAATACTATTTGTATGGATTTCTTGATCCTAGCACTACCATCAAATCCAAGAATTGCATTGCAATGCTCCAAACTTCAAAACAATTATTCAGTAGACTTTGGAGGCTCACAAAAGAAATTTGGTGGCAACGCAACAACACCAGGCCTCATACTTTACAAACCACACAGAGGGGAGATTGCAAAACTGAAGTTGACTGTAGGATAATACTTGCTATGCAATGCAGACTTGCGGCATTGCAATTTTCCAAAATAGAAGAATGGGCACCTGTTTTATTCAAATGTAGGGAAGGTGCCCCAGCCCTTGCTTGCAGGCATAATTTTCTTATAAATTTCTTCCCTGGTAAAGCTGCAAAAGACTCCAGTCTAAATCACTGAGGGGCTGGTGTTAGTTTGACAATATTGAAGTAAAATTGCTTGACCAGTTATAAAGCTGCTTCCTGTCCTCCTAGCCTTGGACATTGAGCCTTTCCTTTCAGGAATCTAAAGACTTTTTGAATTTTTGAAGAAAAAGGTGAAATCAGGAGAAATATCCATCACCTAGGGAAGAAAAAATATTTGCATATATTAGTAGAGAAAACAAAGCAAGGTGGCTATACAGTAAACATTACTCTTATTGTAACCAGATGAGAGTATAATAACCACAGTAGCAGAGACAGTAGATAAACATTTTTCGAACAATAAACCAAGGCGATTAAATCAAAGCAGGGGCTCTCTTTTTAGAAGAGACTTTGGAGTTTAGCTGAACACTTGTCCAAGACTTGATTGGCTTTCTACTGGTTGTAAAGATAGAATTAATTTCGAATTGGAAAGGAATTATGTGAACAGCCTGGCATTCTGCGGGATCCTCATGGTTTTTCACATATAAACGTACAGAGCCTGATTAGTGTTAAAGGCTCAAAGTGACAAAGTCAAGTATTAATGTTAAAGTCTGTGGGTTGTAAATCAATAGTTTAAATAAATGATTTGAACTGTTCATTATGGAAACTTCATTCTGAGAATAATTATATGTCTAAAAGTCAAAGTGAGATTTAAGTCCTCTGTTGATCTACAAAGATTTGGCAGACATCATACATACTTAATCAGTCACAATATACCTCTAGGCTTTAGAATGTAACTTCCTTCTACTAGGAAATTCACTAAATGATGTGTGTTTGTTCATATTTGTTCATTCTACTGGCCATGTACCATGTGTAGCCTCTGTTTGTAAAACTGCCTGCTGAGGGTTAATGCTTGGCAGTGCACTGGAAAGTCATCCTTTCACAAGTCCATTAAGAACTCACAGTGCAGCATAGACATTTCATGCTCTTTTCTTGGAGGGAAATTGTTCCGCAATGAGCTGGTTTGGAAATCAGACAGAAATGAGTTGTGTGAAAGACTTCTAGTGAAATGAAGTGGGATCCTAATCACACAAAAGGAGAAGGAGCATCCAATACCTTATAGCAGAGGTGTCAATCTTGTGTCAATCTCGTGTCATCATGTGATGTATCACCACTTTTTTCCCTTCGCTAAACTGGGTGTGGGTATGGCCCATGTGTGATGCATCCAGCCACGGGCCGTGAATTTGACAGCCCTGCCTTATAGGAAAAGAAAGACACATCTCCCAATACCAAATTAAACCAAACTACACAAAAACTACAAGCAGGAGTGAGCTGAGGGAGTAAGGGTTATAGGCTAAAGTTGTAAGCAGTAAATGCATTTTGACATTGTAATTAAACTAAGTTCTTTTTGTTTTATGGAAAGTATCAGGCCGCCTTATAAAAAACAACCAACCATAGTATTAGAAATCTGAATCACTTTGCAGCTTTAGCGTTTCATGAGAGTAAATAACAGAGGTTCTGACCAGGGTGGGTTCTACTTCTACTTACCTTTACTACCAGTTCAAATCGTGCCCGTGCGCACGCGATCGCTCCACTCGTGCATGCGCACGCTCTTCTGCACATGTGCAGATCGCATTTGATGATGTTCGGGTCAGTGGGAGGAGCCTCCTGCCAGTTTTACTACCGGTTCTATAGAACCGGTGTGAACCAGGGGCAACCCACCACTGGTTCTGACCAGTTCTGGAAAACCAGTAGCAGAAATTTTGAGTAATTCGGAGAACCAGTAAATACCCACTCTGAATGGCCCCGCCACCATCTGTCCTCTGCCTCCCGAGTCCCAGGTGATCAGGAGGAAATGGGGATTTTGCAGTACCCTTCCCCTGGAGTGGGGAGGGAATGGAGATTTTACAGTATCCTTCCCCTGCCATGCCCACCAAGCCATGCCCAAAAAACTGGTAGTAAAAAAATTTGAATCCCACCACTGGTAAATAAGATGTTACTACAGGTTGCTACAACTTACAACTGTTCATTTAGTGACTGTTTGAAGTTACAACAGCACTGGAGGAAAAAAGTGACTTATGACAGTTTTTCATACTTATGACTGTTGCAGCATCCCCATGGTCATGTGATCAAAATTCAGCTTCTTGGCAACTGGCATGTATTTATGACGGTGGCAGTGTCCTGGGGTCATGCAATCATCATTTGTACCCTTCTTAGCCAGCTTCTGACAATCTAAGTCAATAGAAAGAAGTCAGATTCACTTAATGACTGCATGATTCATTTAAAAACAGCAATGACTCACTTCACAATTGTGACAAAAAGATGGTAAAATGGAACAAAACTTCCTTAACAATTGTCTTGCTTAGCCACAGAAGTATTCTGTAAGAAACTAAACCAAGTTTAGAGCCACAATTTATCAAGTATGATAGGCCACTCAAAATTGTCAAAAGCTTTTTATATATCAAGAAAAATCATGACCACTTTTTATTTTTAAATATAACTTATCAATAGCATTCAGAATAGGTCTCTTTGGTAGCTTTTGGAAACAAATCTAGACAGGATGTATCATTTTGGTTTAAAAATTTTTTTCTTCTATTGTCATGAAAAGCTTATAATTTATGTTCAGAAAAGAAATAGGTATGTATGAGTGTGGCTGAATTGAATCTTTTCCTTTTTTAAAAAATCAAAGAGATAAAGGTTTCATTTCATGACATATTCCTGAATTTCATCTATTACTTAACTAAGTTTTAACAATTTCTTTCCTTGATATCTTATACTATACAGCAGAAATACTATTAGATCCTGGAAGTTTTTCAATTTCAGTTTTTTAATTGCCTCTTCAGTCTCATCTTCATCTCATCAGTTATAGAACTTAATTAAGACTGATTAAGAACTTGTTAATCTGTAAATTTTCTGAGCATATTCAAACAACTTTTTAAGTTAATCAAGTAGACTAGTTTTTTCTGGATCAGTTGTCAGTTTACTATATAACATGGAATACTATATATTTTTACATTTCTCCTTTTCCTTGCTTGGTTCCATCTCAAATAAAAGTGATAGGGTTTTTTATTCTGTTCTTTATGCGATTGATAAACCAGCAATTCTCTGACTTACTACTATTTAAAAATGTTACATAAAATATGCCACTTTTTAATTTTAATTGATCAATTTTAGAATGGATAAAATTCATTCTGTATTGCTTTTATCTTTTCTTCTAAAGGCAAGATTGTGTTAACTTTAAGTCTTGATTCTAATTGCTTCAAATCATTCACTAATATATTCTTCTGTTTTTGCATGGCTTTCTACTTAAAGGCAGAAAGATAAACAAACCTCTCATAAATATTTTACTAACATCCATATTGTAGATAAGAAAACATCAGGAGTTAAATTGATTTGGAAGAAGCTCAACATGGGGATGCAGTCTTGTGTAAGAAAAGGGACCACTTAGGCACCATAAATGCAGAGAATTTGCAAGTGTATCTGTTTGTTAGCCATGGTTAATTCTAAATCTTAAAACCTTTGCAGCAACTTTTGCCTTTTGTCAAAAGAATGAACTTTCCCAATTAAAAAACAACAAGACACCACTGGTGGGTAAATCAATGCCCAAAGGAGAATTGGAATGAATATCTATGAATTTAGGGGTCATAAGTACACACTTGCCATTCTTCCGTGTATCTTGCAATTGTACCAATAAGCTGATCTTATAAAATCTTCTGTGATTAATTGTTTTAATTTTTACATTTCATCGGGGAAGTAGCTTTTGAAATAATTTTGCTTCCCCCTGGACTGATGCAGCAAAGTTGATGAACAATATTCAAAAACAAAAATAGCCTACAAATTGCAATTGGGTAATTGTCATGGAGTGCAGAGTCTATAGAACTGCATTCAGCATATTTGTGACCTAAATTACCAAAAGAGAGGAGCCAGAACCAAAGATTTTGTAAGAATAGTGGTCAGACAATCCAATCCTACAGTATATTTAAAGGTCAACAGAGAAACAATCAGAAATAATACAAGACACTTGCAGAGAGTTGCAGGGAATCAAAAGGCCTCACATGCACAGCCACCGAAATAGAATCAAGCTAGATAAAGCTTATCAAGTCAAGACTTGGTCAAGATTCCAAGACTGAATTAGGATGTGTATATGTGTATGTGTATATATGTATATGTGTATGTATTTTAACAGAAATTTTATTTAACAGAAATTTTCAGGCTATTTTATCAAGAAAAATTTCTAACAAAGCAACTAGATCTGAATAATTCATTTGCATGCCTGTGAACATTAAACCTCATGTTATTTTTGCAGGTTTGCAGCTCCTATTTCAATTATCAATGCCTTTTCCAAATGCATATCTTTGGAATATGTTTAATTTGAACAAATTGAGTAAGATTAGCCTTTATTTCTGTTTTAATTTGTCCTCTCTGTCTCATTAAAAAATGAGAATTTTGATGGCAACTTTTGGAGGAGCTCTGGGGATACATGCAGCCCTCATGTTTCAATTCCTCTACCACTGATTTCTATTTGTTTCCCTAATTTTAAAGAGTCCAGAAATACCGTATATGCAAATAACTTTCCCAGTAAGGAATGGCAAGAAGCAATGAATTCAGAGTTACTTCTGGAACAAAAACAAACTGTTAGGAATCAGACTGTATATACTATAGACTTCATGTTTTAATTATTCATTTAGGAGGCATTCAAAGAAACATTTAGGAAGCACACAGAGATACAGTGCTTTCCTCTTTGGTTGAACACCCCATGCGTTTTCCCCCCAGAAAGATATCGATATTTGTGATAATTATAAAGTATAAACAATAAACACAACAAATAGTCTTAAAAGAGATAAATTATTCAGACTTCTGATTTTAAATAGACTTCTATGAAAGGACCCTAATAGCCACAGTTGCTTTATTTGGCCTGCAAAATCCTGGTCAGCCCCTGGATTTTTTCTTGATTCCTTTGCTGCTATGTAATTGTCATCTGGATTGCTATAGCTCAGGTAGAGCTGGTACAGTGTCCTAGTGATAGACCAGTGGAAAATGGAAGTCCATTTGTGGTTTAGGTACAGTCTTTCACTGTTTCCCAATATTCTAGGCAAATTTGGTGGAGGGTGGGATTCAAGCCGTGGATAGCTCAGGCTGTTAGGAGCCTGTTATTAGAACACAATAGCCTGCAATTACTGCAGGTTCAAGCCCGGCCCAAGGTTGACTCAGCCTTCCATCCTTTATAAGGTAGGTAAAATGAGGACCCAGATTGTTGGGGGGGGGGCAATGTTGACTTTGTAAATATACAAATAGAATGAGACTATTGCCTTATACACTGTAAGCCGCCCTGAGTCTTCGGAAAAGGGCGGGATATAAATGTAAATTAAAAAAAAAAAAGTAGCTGCAGGAGTAAGGGAGAATAGGCAAATGCTTTCCCCCCCTTTTTGGGGCAGGACTGCCCACTTCCAGGATAGCAATAGCAACAGCTCTTAAACTTCTATACCGCTTCACAGTGCTTTACAGCCCTCTCTAAATAATTTACAGAGTCAGCATATTGCCCCCAACAATCTGGATCCTCATTTTACCGACCTTGGAAGGATGGAAAGCTGATTCAACTTTGAGCCAGTGAGAATTGAACTGCTGGCAGTGGGTAGAATTAGCCTGCAATACTGCATTCTAACCACTGCACCACCATGGCTCGGTATGGCTAAGCACCATGGGATGTACTATATGTTCAAGAGATTTTTATAACAGCAACTACTCTTCCTCACTATATGTGATATGTACTTTGAAGCTTTGTGATAATCTGCCTACTGCCAATGTTTCTTATTTTGGAAAAATGAAAAGACAACTGTACAGTATAGTTCTATATATTGATGATCAGTATTACGATGATCAAGTTCCTTATATTGAAATGGCTGAAAGAAAGTTTAACAAAGAAGATGAAATAAATAAACATGTCTCTAGATTGGGCAAGGATGATAGGGAAACCACAAAATTTCTTTAAATAAAGCTTGTTCAGTAGCTTTGCAATAGCATTTAGGCTTATATACCACCTCATAGCATTTTATAGCATTCTTGGGCAGTTTATAATGTAGAATTTTTATTTGCATATTGTTGTGCCTTGTCAGCTGCCAGCCCCTCCAGCAGCTATCAGTTGCCAGCCCCTGGGAGTCCGGGTCAGCATCAGGGCAACCTGGAAGCTCCAAGGGAGAACAGGGAATGGAGCTGGCAGAGAGAGAGAGAAAGAGGAGAAGCCTAGGCCATCTATCAGCCCTCAGATGGAGACTCAACAGCCGCAGGTCTGGAGGTGGTTGATGAAGAAGGAGAGGAACAGCTGGGTCCAGTGCCTGACACGCAGCTACACAGAAGGCAGAGAAGGGGAGAGCAGTGGAAAGCTGTGAGCTGATCCTGGGGAAGGAAGAGCCACCGCTACTAACAAGGCCCCACCCTAGCTCTGGGGATAAAAGGCAGGGGGCAGAGATGAATAGATGTGATAGACAACTATTCATCTTCTGGCTGGCTGGACTTGTTAGCCTGCAAAGTAAACTTTTTGCCGGGGCTGCCGGCACTCCTAATAAAGGAATCTTTTGAGTCCAGGTCAGATGGTTTGTCGTGTTTGGGGAGCTAGGTCAGAACACATATTGCCCTCCAAAATCTGGTTCCTTGTTTTGCTGACCTCAGAAGGATGGAAGGCTGAGTCAAACTTGAGCCCTGTCAGAATTGAACTCTAGGCTGTGGGCAGAGTTTGCCTGCAATACTTGTTGCTATAGGATGTGGACACAGTCATTTTAGTAACTTCTATACTTTATCTACTTCTATTCTGTCCCCTCCTGGCCTCAGCCACGCGAGCTGGCTAAACGAGCCAGTAATTGAGTTCATGGCTGCTATCAGTCCTGGCAGGGAATCTGCAGCTGCCTGCCAAAGTCTCCCTTTATCTTGGGGTTGCCAGGCAACCAGGAAGTCAGCAGTCCAGGCTGAATGTTCAGCTCAATTCTCTACGAGTCACATAGTTCAGCTCAATTTTTGCTCGTTACGGAACAGAAGAGCAGCCAGGGCTGCTTTTATACTCTGTGGGGTGTGGCTCCGTGATTCAGCACTTCCTAGGCCTGCCCTACCCATGCTTCTATTGTTCCCGTCTCTCCTGCCTACGAAACCTAGGATCTAGCCAGGCCTGATTGCCATCAGCCAGGTCTGGAGGCGTGGCCTGGGGGGGGGAAGAGTCAGGGTACGGAGGCCCCGTTATCTCCTCCACCTGGCCTGCCTCTGGCTCCTGGAGCTGAGCCAGCGAAGCTGGTGCTCCAGAGGTAAGTCCTGATGGCCCTTCTCCCTCACTTTCCGAGTCACTTTCTGGCAGGGGGCCCGGCTCGGGGGGCACAGACACAACAACTTCTATACTTTATCTACTTCTGTAGATAACATGAGAAAATAAAGTAGATAAAGTGTTTCCTGCTTATGTAACCAGTTAAAGCAGGGGTGTCAAACTCACATCGTCATGTCACATGACATATCATGACTTTTTCCCCATTTGCTAAACTGGGGATGGGTGTGGTCAGCGTGTAATGTATCTGGCCCTTGGGCAGTGAGTTTGACACCCCTGAATTAAAGCACAAAAACATGATAAAGAAAAAATTCAGGATCCTTCCAACTTTAGGGGAGTACCCACCTTTGTCCAGATCCAAATAAGCATATGACTCAGAAAGAATTGGATTTTGTGTCTTTGTTTATGCTGAGCCAGATCTAGTTTACCTGAATAATGATATGTACAGAAACTATAAATGATCAGAGGCCTTCCTCACAAATGTGTGGAGAAATACAGAGTCATTGGAACCTCCTACCTCTATCAGAGAAAGCTATTGGTTCTGGTGGTGTGTGTGTGTGTGTGTGTGTGTGTGTGTGTTCACGCGCGCGTGCACGCAAAAAGGACTCAATGAAAGACATGAATATTTGTATTTAAGTGAGCTGTGTCAATGTTTTTTCATTTAATAACCACATATTGATCAGCTTTATAACATGTTGCCGTGTCTTATTAGAAACGAAAACTTTCAGAAGGGCTATATATTTTAGTCATAGAAGAAATGATAAATTTTAATATCAATATTTGTATGATTGGCTTTACTTTTATGTATTTGTTAAATACAAATAAAGCAACAGTTTTAAAAGTGCCAGAAATTGCTTCTCCCTTTTGGCAGTTTTTCAGCACTCTTTGCAAAAAATGGCTCTTAGTTTATTTCCACTGCCCAGAGTGATAAAAATTTCTCACCAAACTTGACTAGCTATGAGCATTATTACTTCCATCCACTGTGTATCCCTGCTGAGGAAAGCAAGAGAGGAAGAATGACATGATCACATAAAGTACACTATGCCATCATGGCTTCTTAAAGATGACTAGATGTGTGTATACTAGATGTTATACTGAATTATCTTCATAATTCATAAAGAGACATCAGACAGGAACAAGGTTAGCATGATAATGATGATGATGATGATTATGCAGTTCCATAGAAACCTTACTTCTTGGTACACTCTAACTTTGGGTTTTTTTTTTCTTTTCTCACAGACATTTTATTACCCAACTGGGTAACATCATCAGTGCTAGGAGTAAGCAGAGTTTATTCTCTGTTTATATACTAATGGCTTGCTTTGCTAGTGTTAGTGTTGTTTATTGTTTGATTGTTTGTATTGATAATCCCTTGACTGAGATATTGTTTACTGCTTATTGGTCTAACTTTAATCTTGGTATTAATCTCAGTTTATCTCTGTTTATCTGGGTGTTGATTTGCAAAAACACCTCTTCAACAGCAATCAACACCCAAATAATCTATGTTTATTGCTCATTGGAAACTGTTTGTGGACTTTTTGAATAAAACTGACAAACCTAACCTGGGTTCTGGCAATAGCAGTATTACTTTCAAACTGCTTCCAGTTACACTACATTTGTTATAGTAGCTTGCCCATTAACATGGAACATTGACATGAATCTGTACTTTTTTGATTCCATCCTTTCTTGTATTTGAATATTAGTTCATGCACACCGCTTTCACAAATGCGCTTTCACATGCACACATGTGCATGCCCCCACTTCCGCAGCCCAGTTCTGAACGGGCTGCAGTGGCCAAGGACCAGGGGATGGGGACAGTGGTGGGTACCAGATCGCCCTGGCTCGGGTGAACCAGTAGCGGCAGTGGTGGGATGCTCCACCCAGCCGCCCGGATGTCTCTGTGCATGCACAGAAGTGACGTGCACGAGCGTGAGTGTGCACACACTCATGAGCGAATGGGTAGCAAATTAAATTGAAACCCACAACTGGTTTGGGACTCCTGCTCTATCCTAACAAAGCTTAAACTCCAGAAGATGTTAGTGCAGGAAAGAGTCTTCTGAGAAAAAAATAGAAGCAACAAGGTTTTAACAGGTTCTACTCTCACTTTAGTTCTCATTATTCCTTCTATACACAACAGGCCAAGGTCTTCGGGATTCTTATTTTATTTTGGGCAACCCCAACCATCCGATCCATTTCTGGCCAGCCTCTTCTTGATCTCTAGCCTTCTACCCCTGAGAGCTTAAGCTTTCAGTTCATATTCCTGTTGTGGTTTCAGAAACCTTTCTGGTTTCTGAACACAATACAGAATGCATAATACACCTTACAATATACCTTCAGATCAGTAATAAATCTTTAATACAAGACTGTTAGATCTTGGATGCAAGATCTGGCTATGGAAGGAATTTTCAACAGTGCCTTCTTTTGTTGCTGCTTTTTCTTTGTATCTTTGGTTGTGCTGCACCAGCACTGCTGTAAATATCATCTACCAGTTAACACAGTAGGGAAGACAATCTGGGTACAATTTAAGGAATCTAGTCTGAAACCTAGAAGATCAAGAAGAGAATTGCAATCACTGAGGGATGAGAAATAGTTCAATTATAACTATATTCTAACTGAAATGCTATCCTTTTTCATTTGGAATACATACAAGGGAGAAATAGCATTTTCCCCCCAAGTTCGATGTCTGTTTTAAGTTTACAACAGAATAATTTAGAATGAATAAAGTGAATAATAAGCCTGCTGGATAGCATTTCCATAATAGTGCTGCTGACAAAGACATCAATATTTAATATCCAGTATATTTTCCCCTTTCTTTGTCTTTTTTTAGATTTTATTTTTTTAAACTTACCTTTCTTATTCTTATAAATAACTCAAGGTGGCAAACATATCCAATATTCCTTCCTCTTCCTATTTTCCCACACAATAACAACCCTGTGGGCTGAGACAGAGTGACTGGGCCAAAGTCATCCATGTGACTTTCATGCCTCAAGCAGGACTAGAACTCACAGTGAAGGTATAAACTTGCTCATAGATGGAAGTTTTGTACTCAACCTTCTTAATAAAGAAATTGGTCACCGTTCCAAATGACCACTGAACGACAATTCAATAGTTGGGTAATGAAATGTCTGCAAGAAAACAACCAAGTTCAGGGAATACCAATGACCCCACCAATTAAGCTGTGTCAAGAAGAGAATGAAGACTGGGTAGAATAGAATAGAATAGAATTTTTATTGGCCAAGTGTGATTGGACACACAAGGAATTTGTCTTGGTGCATATGCTCTCAGTGTACATAAAAGAAAAGATACGTTCATCAAGGTACAACATTTACAACACAATTGATGATCAATATATCAATATAAATCATAAGGATTGCCAGCAACAAGTTATAGTCATACAGTCATAAGTGGAAAGAGATTGGTGATGGGAACTATGAAACGATTAATAGTAGTGCAGATTCAGTAAATAGTCTGACAGTGTTGAGGGAATTATTTGTTTAGCAGAGTGATGGCCTTCGGGAAAAAACTGTTCTTGTGTCTAGTTGTTCTGGTGTGCAGTGCTCTATAGCGTCGTTTTGAGGGTAGGAGTTGAAACAGTTTATGTCCAGGATGCGAGGGATCTGCAAATATTTTCACGGCCCTCTTCTTGATTCGTGCAGTATACAGGTCCTCAATGGAAGGCAAGTTGGTAGCAATTATTTTTTCTGCAGTTCTAATTATCCTCTGAAGTCTGTGTTTTTCTTGTTGGGTTGCAGAACCGAACCAGACAGTTATAGAGGTGCAAATGACAGACTCAATAATTCCTCTGTAGAATTGGATCAGCAGCTCCTTGGGCAGTTTGAGCTTACTCAGTTGGCGCAGAAAGAACATTCTTTGTTGTCCTTTTTTAATGATGTTTTTGATGTTAGCTGTCCATTTGAGATCTTGAGATATGATAGAACCCAGAAATTTGAAGGTTTCTACTGTTGATACTGTGTTGTCAAGTATTGTGAGAGGTGGAAGTATGGAAGAGTTTTTCCTAAAGTCTACCACCATTTCTACGGTTTTGTGTGTGTTCAGTTCCAGATTGTTTTGGTTGCACCACAAGGCTAGTCGTTCGACCTCTCGTATTTACAATGGGTATTTACAATGCATGCCTAGTTAGAAAGTTAGATGGAAGTTTCAATGTTCTGTTTACAGGTCTAATCTAATTAGGAATTATTCAGTGATTTGGGAAGTAAAACAAGTCACTTCTTTTCAACAGATCATACAGGTTGATTCTAGCTGTGTGAAATAAACTTTTGCAGAAAATATAGAACTTTTAAAAAAAAGTAGCTCACTAGACCACAGTACATTCTACACAGATATCTTGAGTATTATTTCACCACATACTTTCTTCCAGAAATCAAACTTGGAAAATAGCAATTTGGAATCTCCATTGGTTGTTATTTTTTTTAAAAAAAACCAAAAACCCTACACATTTGACATCTCTGGTAGATATACTTTTAATATTAGCAAAATTACAATCCAGTCTTTTATTGGAATTATTGTTATGGGGAAACTTGCAAAAATATTAAAATTGAACATTTTTAAGCTGTAGATATAAATTATGAGATTCACCTGAAAGAGTTCACAAAATCACCCCATATTTGCCAAAAATATCTGAGACCACATTAGATTTAGAAGGGAAAGCTAGAATGTTTCCTGCAGTTTTTGATGAAGATCTAATTTCTCCAAACATTTCATCATGTTGAAACCAGAAAAAGAGCTGGAAGCTATTCATAAAACAATTGATTCATCTGTGGCTTGAATGCAGAAAGCTAATGCTGATGGATAACTTTCTTGGATGACCCCAAAAAGAGAAAATCTGAGTTGTTGCCAATTTGCTGCTTCTTTTCATTATCCTTTAATCATAGTCACTTTGTGAATAATTTTGGTAGCAAAGTTTCATTGTGTTTTATAGAATACAGTGGCTTAGCATTAGCACCAATCTGAAGTTCCCAGAAATATAGATAGAAATTGACGAGACTCCAGGAAGTTCCCAGAGACTGAGAAGATTTAGATAATTCTTTGTTCATTATAACACACTTTCTGGGACCTGAGCCTGACAATATTGTCCCACAAACAAAAAGAAACTTAAGGGAAAACAACAAGTAAAAGTACTGGGTTATTTCCATGAAGTGTCCTCTGAAGTTTCATTTTGACTGAAAGAATCAATAAAAATATGACCAGCATGAAGTAAGGCTTTCTTGGTTTATTGATATAGATTATTGATCTATATTATTCTCTGGTCTGACCTACCAGATTATTCTCTGGTCTGGCCTACCAGAGAAACCATATTATCCTGTTAAGACTAGCATATGCTACTTGGGGTGACAGAGGGGGCCTACAGCAGATCCCGTCTGTCAAAAAAACTCCACCTTTTGGCATCCAGAAGAAGAACCTTCTCTGCCACAATGCCTGACTTTTGGAATAACTTACCCTCTAAACTAAGATCTGCCCCAAAATGTTGAGACTTTGCGAAAAGTGCAAAGAAGAGCAAGTAAGATAATTAAAGGCCTGGAGGCAATATATATATACATACATATATATAGGTCTTTGGTTGTTCGGGTTTTCTCCCGTGTAAAATTGGAAGTGTCTTGGCGACGTTTCGACGAAGTCTCATTCGTCATCTTCAGGCTTCAGCTTCGTGCTTCTGGGAGCAATGTGTGATCGCAGCTATTTCTTCCTTTTAACTGCTAGTGGGGGTTTGAACTGATTGGGTGGGAGCTTGGCTGTGCTCTGATTGGCTGGGGTTTTTTCTGTGCTCTGATTGGCTGGGGGTGTGTCCTGTGTTGGTGGGGGCTTGGTTGTGCTCAGTCTAATCTGTGCTGCAGGGGGATTTGAGCTGGTGAGCTGCACTGCTGCTGTTTGGCTTCGTGTTCGTGGTCGTGCTACATCTTCGTAGTGGGTGTCAGTCTGCTGCATGTATGGATTGGAGGGGTTTGAAGTGGCTAATGTTGCAGCTGCGGTCTGGCTTCTGGTCCTTGGTCGTGCTTCCTGATCAGTGTGGGTTTGGGTGTGCTTTCTGGGTGGATGTGTGGTGGTGACATCCTGTGTGGACCTCGTGAGTGTGGGTCTGGTGTCATTCCTCGTGTTAGGGACACGTTTGTCAATAAGGGCAGGTTTCCAAATGGCTGGTAGGCGGAGGTATCATCTCGTTTGTTCATGCTGTGTGGGCGTTTTCTATCTCGATGGCTTCTCTGATTATTCTGTTGTTAAAGTGTTCAGTTTTGGCGATAGTTCTGGTCTTTTAAAGTCAATATCGTGTCCTGTGACTTTAAAGTGTTGGACCAGGGAAGAAGTTGGTTCCTCTTTTTTGAATGAGTTCTTGTGTTCTTCAATGCGTGCACTTATTCTTCTGTTGGTTTGTCCAATGTATGTGGTGGGGCAGGCGGTGCATGGGATTTCATATACTCCTTGATTTTCTAACTCAATTTTGTCTTTGGGGTTTCTTAGGATGGTGGATATTTTTGGTTTGTGCAGAATGCTGTCTTGTTGTTATGTTGGTGGAGGATCTTGCTGATTCTGTCTGTGGTGCCTTTTATATATGGGAGTAGGGCTGTGCCATTTTCTTGCTCTCTGTCTTGGGTTTTAGTGGGGGTTCTTTTGGATTAGTTTGGTAATCTTATTTCTCTGGAATCCATTGGATGTTAGTACGTTTGTGAGAGTGTGTAGTTCGGTTTTAGGTGTTGTTCGTCAGCTAAGCATTTTGTTCTAGAGATGAGTGTCTTGGCTACGGAGTTGATCTGTGCTGGGTGGTGGTGTGAGAGTGCATGCAGATAGCGGTTTGTGTGTGTTTTCTTCTGGTAGATGGTGTGTCCTAGGGAGCCATTGGGTTTCTTGTAGACTAAGACATCTAGGAAGGAAGTTGGTTGTTAACTTCTGTTTCCATGGTGAACTGTATTTTGGGGTGTAGGCTATTGAGGTGTGTGAGGAAGTTTTCAAGTTTTTCTTTCCCGTGTGGCCAGATTATGAAGGTGTCGTCTACGTATCTGAGCCAGAGTTTGGGTTTGTGATCAGATTTTTCTAGTGCTTGGGTTTCAAAGTGTTCCATGTAGAGGTTGGCAATGACAGGTGAGAGGGTGATCCCATGGGTGCGCCTTCTATTTGTTTGTATTTTTGTCCGTTATAGATGAAGTATGTGTTGGATAGGCAGTGGTTGGTCAGATCTAGTATGTGCTTGGGGGGGTTATATTTGTTTTGGATAGCTGTCAAGGCTTCTTTGATTGGCACTTGGGTGAAGAGGATATGACATCAAAGCTCACGAGTAGGTCGCTGGGCTGTAAGTTTTGTTTCTTTATGATCTCTATGAACTGGAATGAGTTTTTACGTGTGAGGCGATGGATTCTGCATAGGGCTGTAGTTGTTTGGCGAGAAATTTGGCTAGGTTTTGTAGAGGTGAGCCTATGGAGCTGACTATGGGTCTGAGTGGGGTTCCTTCTTTGTGTATCTTGGGAGGCCGAGAGCTTAGGGCATCTGGATGATTTCTCTGGGAATGATTCTTTGTTGGATTTCTTCGCTGATGGGGAGGCTTTTATTTTGGATCTAGTGGTTTTTCTAGGTAGGTGGTGGGGTCTGTTTTAGGGGCTTGTATGCAGGGTCTTGGAGTAGGT
Source organism: Ahaetulla prasina (assembly GCF_028640845.1). NCBI lineage: Eukaryota > Metazoa > Chordata > Lepidosauria > Squamata > Colubridae > Ahaetulla > Ahaetulla prasina. The sequence goes on along the minus strand of NC_080539.1, from coordinate 232,755,516 downwards.
TGGTTAATTTGGTTTGGTAGTCAGATGTGTTCATAACCACCGTGGCGTTGCCCTTGTCTGCTGGTAGGATTATTATGCTGGTATCTTTTTTCAGGTTAAGTAGTGCTGTCTGTTCCTCTTTGGGTAAGTTGCTTTTGGGTGGCTTGCTGCTGCAGAGGATGTTGGTGATTTCGAGTCTGATTTTGTTAGCGTCATCGGGGTTGATTTTGGTCAGGCTGGTTTCAACTCCGCATATAATGGTCTCAGTGGGGATGTGTTTGGGAGTGACTGCAAAGTTGAATCCTTTGGAAAGGACATCGGTTTCAGCTTTGGTGAGGATCCTATCTGAGATGTTATGCACTGTTTGTTTCATGTGTTGCTGTGAGGGTGGAGGGGTTTGTTTCTGGCGTTCTTGTAGTCTTCGGAGTTTGTTGGTGTGCGTGTCTGTCTTGAGGGTGGTCTGTGTTTCGGCTCTCCAGACGGCAAGTTGTTTGGATTTGTCCCAAAGTGCCGGGTGCATCTTGTTGCTGAGTTTAAAGTCACAGGACACGATATTGACTTTAAAAAGACCAGAACTATCGCCAAAACTGAACACTTTAACAACAGAATAATCAGAGAAGCCATCGAGATAGAAAAACGCCCACACAGCATGAACAAACGAGATGATACCTCCCGCCTACCAGCCATTTGGAAACCTGCCCTTATTGACAAACGTGTCCCTAACACGAGGAATGACACCAGACCCACACTCACGAGGTCCACACAGGATGTCACCACCACACATCCACCCAGAAAGCAGACCCAAACCCACACTGATCATGAAGCACGACCAAGGACCAGAAGCCAGACCGCAGCTGCAACATTAGCCATTTCAAACCCCTCCAATCCATACATGCAGCAGACTGACACCCACTATGAAGATGTAGCACGACCACGAACACGAAGCCAAACAACAGCTATGCAGCTCACCAGCTCAAATCCCCCTGCAGCTCAGACTAATCTGAGCACAACCAAGCCCCCACCCAAACAGGACACACCCCCAGCCAATCAGAGCACCAAAAAACCCCCATCCAATCAGAGCACAGCCAAGCTCCCACCCAATCAGTTCAAACCCCCACTAGCAGTTAAAAAGGAAGACACAGCTGCAGTCACACATTGCTCCCAGAAGCACGAAGCTGAAGCCTGAAGATGACGAATGAGACTTCGTCGAAACGTCGCCAAGACACTTCCAATTTTACGCGGGAGAAAACCCGAATAACCAAAGATCTACATATATATATATATATATATATGTACATATACATATACATATACATATACATATATATATATATATATAAAGAATGATTGCAGGAATTGGATATGGTCAGTCTAGAGACAAGAAGGATTAGGAGTGACATAAAGCACTATTCCAGTATTTGAAGGGCTGCCACAAAGTAGAAGGGGGGTCAACTTATTTTCCAAAGCACCAGAAGGCAAAACAAGAAACAATGGTTGGAATCTAATCAAGCAGAGAAGCTACCTGGAATTAAGGAGAAACTTCCTAACAGTGGATCAGCTTGCCTTCAGAAGTTGCAGATGCTTCATCACTGGAGGTTTTTAAGAAAAGACTGGCCATCCACTTGTCTGAAATGGTATAGGGTCTCCTGCTTGAGTAGGGGGTTGGACTAAAAGTTAGACTAGATGGCCTCTAAGGTCCCTTCCAACTCTGTTACTGTTACCTCCACGGTGTCTTCCAGTTCTATTCTGATTTATTGATATCCTTCCATAAGAGTCTAAAGACCTGGCTCTGCAAATTGGTTTGGGGACCCAACAAGGCAGTTCAACTCTGGAGGTGACTGCTAGATTAACAGAAGACTGCACCTTCACCCTACTCTCTGATCTTCACATGCCCATCTTTTTTACTAATCATATCGATGCATTTTCTTTGTTTTCTTTTTTCCTGATTTATTTTGTTCTTCTATTGTTTTACTTCCACTTTGTTTAAACTTCCTTTTTATTTCTTTGCTTTTTTTTATGGTTGTGAGCTGCCTAGAGTACCCACATAGAGAGATAAGCAACAAATAAATTTAATAACAAGAACAATAATATAAAATTCAGTAAATATTCAATTAAAATAAAAATCCTAGTTTATTTATTTATTTATTTATTTATTTATTTTTCAGATTTATATACCGCCCTATCTCCCTAGGGACTCAGGGCGGTTCACAGGCAATTAAAAGCAAACATATAAATACAATTTAAAATAACACATAAAAAACTTATTCAATAGCCAAATTATTAAAACAATATAAATACTAAAAACCCCATTAAAACCAATAAATTTAAAAAACTAACTAAGTTGACATTTTAGTATGATTTTAATGAGAGAAAGTCCTAAGGTTGACTTTTTAACCTATTGTAGAGGTGTTTCATCTGACCAGATTAATGTGCTTTCTTTCTATTCTTGAGTTGCTTCCACACAATGTGCCTCTGCTTTGCCCAAGAAATGAGACTAGGTAATGTTACTGCTCTCACACAAACTGATATAGGGAGTTGTAATCACTGTAGCAATGATTACAGGTTCCCTGCTGTCCTTTGCTTTTCCAGCCACCCTTACCTATTGGGAAAACTAATCATCCATTCTTTACCTGAACTTGTGGGCACCGCAGGATTGGGAATTGAAATCTTAATTTTTATTGCAGTTTTATTTAGCCTTAAGGTAAAAAGATAAAGCTTTCCCATGTCCAATTGTGTCTGACTTTAGAAGGGTGATGTTCATCTTTGATTCATGCCTGAAGAGCCAGAGTTATCTGAAGATGCTCCTATGTTCATGTGGCCAGAATGATTATACACTGAGGTGCATAGAACAGTGGTGGGATTCAGCAAGTTCTTTCCGGATTGCGCGAAGTAGTAGCGACAACTGTGGGAGGCTCCTCCCACCCGCCCAGACAAAATGCATGACTACTGCGCATGCACAGAAGGCTGCGCGCATGTGCAAAGGAATGCCCACTCACATTTGCAAACCGGTAGGAAAGGTAAGTGAATCCCACATATGGCATAGAACGTTGTTACCTTCCCACCAAAGTGATATCTATTTCCCTATTTGCATTTACATACTTTTGAACTGCTAGATTGGCAGGAGCTGAGGCAAGTGGGCGCTCACAGTACTTGGGTCTCAAACTGCCAGCCTTCCAGCTGACAAACTCAACTTCTTAGCCATTTACTTCTAATTAATTGCCATGCTTCCTCTGACAGCACAATCAAGCTTCTCAAGTAATCTGCAGGTATCTGATGACTCCTACACAGCTTAATCTATGAAATCATTTCATAAGACTAATAATTACTAAGGAGATTGCCACATTCCTTCCTAAGAAAGAGAAGTTTGATATACTTATATAACAACTCCCTTCCGTCATTTCTCCCTTTTTCTGTGGAAAAATTGGTATGGAAAACAAAGAAGAAAATCCCCAAACTCTCAATACTATCGGACCTCTGAGTCTTTCTTTTCCTTATCCCCCTTGAAGTCAATTTGTTCCACTAATCCTTTTGGTCAGGTTAAGGTCTTTTGTATTTCTGATCCTCCTTTCCACCTTTGTGGATATGTATATGTGTCGTGTGCTTTCCCTACTTTGAACTGTTCCCAGGAAATAGACATGCACATAAAATATATGTACATATCAAATAGAAGGAATCCTGGCTGACAAATCTATCAGTCTCCTGGGAATGGTTCGTTTCAATGTAGATATAAAAAACATCAACCCAAATATCATTTTTATCTCTCACAGCAAAGACCAATGGACGTGGACATGAAGATGTAACTGTGCCCAATTACCAGATGCAGAAGGGCATTTCCCTGGCCAATGTGCTGAGCCAATTGGAGCTGAGCAAGTTCCTGTCCTTGGCTGCATTATTCCTAGGCTTATACTTGAGATGTTCTGGATTGTTTGCACAGGAAGTATTGATTCAGGAACAGAAGAAAAATGTCACTTCCAAAAAGGAAGAAAGGCGCTTGAAGTGGTTCTCAGCAGCAGAATGGGGATGAGAGGGAGCTGATGTCCCTCCAAAAAAAAAAAAAAAAAAAGTAGTAAAATGCTTTCATCCTGAAGCAAGAATGAAATGAGGATGACCTCAAATATAACACCTATTAGGTGAAAAGGGAGAAATACATCATGTGTAAAGAAATGAATGCCTCTGAAGACAGTGTAGACATGACTTTTCATTATAATGATAAGAACATTTTATTTGTTTGTTTAATGTTTGTAGATATGGCTTCTCACATCAAAGCATTGTGCTTGAATTGTTTGCCAATCAATTTGTCCCTATCATCTTGTAGTATTTAGTAGACTCTTTAAATAGCTACAAGCATTTAAACAAGCAAACCATTTTTTGTTCCCTTTAACTCAGGACAATTTTGGGTGTTCTCTGATACTTCTAAAATGAAATCTAACATTTAAACATACACATAGCATAATATAAGATGATATATTATCCCACTGTTGTTACAAACTAATTAAGAGCCTTTTGAGGTAGCAGCCAGTAGTAGTAACTTACCATAATTTGTCTCCATCTAATTGGTTTCTTGCTAAGAAAGGACATAAATAAATGTCTACCAAGCAGCTGGAAAAATTCTCTGAAGGACATTAATGTCAACTTCTTTAATTATTTGAACTATCTTCTTTATTTAATTTATATCCTGCCTTTATTATTTTTACAAATAGCTCAAGGCAGCAAACATATCTCGCATGCTTTCTTTCTCCTATTTTCTCCACAAAACAATTCTTTGTGGTGGGTGGGACTGAGACAGAGACTGAAACTGAGACTGATGACTGACACTGGGTGATGACTGATGATAGTTTCCATGGCTAAGGTGGGACTAGAAATCACAATCTCCTACTTTCTGCCTGATGCCTTAACCACTAGACCAGGGGCGTCAAACTCACGTTGTCACAGTGGCTTTTTTCCCCTTCGCTAAACCGGGTGTTGGTGTAGCCAGCATGTGACACATCTGGCCTGCGGGTCACGAGTTTGATAGCCCTGCACTAGACCAAACATCATCATCATCATCATCATCATCATCATCATCATCATCGACATTTGTTGTAGGAAACAGTGGGAAGAAATAAGAAATACAAATATTGATATCCATGTAGTTAAAATCAGGCAGTTTAATAATAAAAATAGACTTTACACTAGCATAAATGATGGATTACATGGGCACAGTAATATCCAAGGCACTATTAAAATTATGATTACATTGTTAATTACTGGATACAGATCAAACTCCCATTATTTTAGTTGGCTCTATGATATAGCTCCCAACCAATAAAACTAATAATTTGTTTTTTGTAATAATTAAGGAAATTTCACAGTACAAGGAATTCCATGTGAAATATGAAATTGGTAACTAATGGCTTTAGTATTTATATAAACTATATAAATACTTATATTTGTTACAGCAGTAATATAGTCAATTAATACAAATCTTTTATATTAATACAAATCTTTTATATTAATATAATTGTTTTATCTCATAAGGATTTTTATGTGTGCTTTAGGTTTCAGAAAAAGAAGATACTGAGTTCTCTATGTTCTGAAAACTAAAAAAAATAATAATCATATTTTGTCTAGCCTGAACACCTGTTGGAGGAGAGAATAAAAATAATATAAAATGCTCATTTAGAGCAGCATGGAAAGGAGAAAAAACGTGAATAATTTTACAATAAAAGGAATTATTTGCAATTTGATAAAATTAGTACTCTAGATGAATTTATAGATATAAAAAAGAAGAAAAAATAGCTGGAATATTTCTAGGGCTTTTGCGTAGATCATCTGTAAAATATTTAATTTTTTAAATGACCCTATAATTGCTTAATTTGCGGTCAAGTCAGTATGACTGAACATTTACTGGCCGGATGCCCTTCCTGATACCTACGCAGAGTTTGCAGCAGATATTTTCTTTGCACCCCAATAGAGAAACATTGGCCACTGCTTAGAATTGAACTCTCAACCTTCCAAGTGGGAGGTGAGCATCTTCAAGTCTAGGCTACCATATTACTCACCTGTAAAATATTAATAAAACCTGTAAAATATCTGTAAATGTTTAATAAAACCTGCGCTACTTCTCATATAGTTCAATCCTATCTATGCATAGTCAGCAGTAATCTATAAGTAATAATAAATAAATGCTTACTTGTAGGAGGTGATCAGGCTGAGCCTGAGGGAGGAGTCAAATGTGTTATAAATCAAAAGTCTTTGCGCACCCTCAAAAAAATCTAAGTCCAGCCCACCTTGAATGCTTCTCTTATCTCCTGCTCATTTCCTTGACTGCTAGTTGGTTGGATTCTTGTAGAGACCTTAAGCTTGCAATACGTTTTTATACTCATTTGAATTGCCTGAATCTCCTGATTTTCCCTGGCATTTGACATTACCTGAACTTCAGAATATATGACTGAAATGTAAGAGGACAAATACAAAAATTGTGCTTTTTTCCCTTTCTCTTAAAATACTAATGCAAACATTAACATTTTTGGAGAAGGTCCTGCCTGCAATACTGTGAGCGGACAATGCTGGGAAGAATAGTTATCTAAGCCAGCCCTTTTCCATTGTGATGGATTCTTCTGGCTTTGGAAGAGCAACTTCAATTTAATTGATTGCTGAAATGCACCCATTAACCCCGCTTTTTAGCTCTTTACGATAGGTTTGCTTCTGCATGAGTCAAACACTCATGGATTATGAAGTCTTATTTTTTTTTTCTTTTTATTTTTACATTTGTTCTGTAAATCATCCTGCTATTTTTAAAAGTGGTATTCAAATTCAGAACCAAATAATAATACGATTAAACAATTTTAAAAGTTGAGAAAGGGAGGCATTGAACAGTTCAGTGAACCTTTTAAAACCATTTCTGCAAAATGAAATTGCTATCAGGAAGGAATTGTATATGGTTCGCATAGCTTGTATGGCAAATGGACATTTAAAACTGGGAAAAAATAAAAATTGTCTTTGGTGAGAGAATGAATCCCATTATTTTATGATGAGTGCATTACTCCTTTTGAAGATCCATATTTAACCCTGGGCAGTGCTGATGCCCATAGTGTCAATTTAGAGGGACATTTTTGTTATTGCCAGTTACCCCCAACTAGAGGTGAAATTCAGTTACCTTCTCTACTGGTTTGCAAATGTGCGTGTGCCGTCATCTGCGCATGTGCAAAGCCTTCTGCACATGCGCAGAGGCTTTAAATGTTACAAAAAAGCAACATCATGACATCCATGCGGGCAGGCAAAGCCTCCTGCAGCCGCTACCACCAGTTCGCCTGAGCCAGATAGAATCAGCTGAATTTCACCCCTGCCCCCAACTAAGAGCAAGACAAATATTCCATAGACAAGCAAGAAAAAAAAATGGCATGAGATTATTTAGATGAGAGCAAACAAAGGTTCTTCAAAGAAATGCATCTAGCCATTGGAACCAATATTACTTTTTCTCAGTCAGACGGCACTGATTCTTTACCAATAATTTTTATTTTCAGCTGACAAAATAATAGGTTGATGACTTTTCTTTTAATTAGATGCATGTTTCTTCATCAAAGGACTGAACCAATTTGCTATGGATCTATTTAGATATTGTATCCTCACTGAGCTAGAAAATGTATGGTAATATGGGTATGCCTATATACAGAAATGCATGCACAGGTAGGCAAGTATATTTATATCATCAGTGTCTTGTTGATGTTGTTGTCATTGAAACTCTATTTAACTATGACAAGAGGAATTCAGAATTAAGAGATTGGCATATGATTTATCTTCAGTATCTAATTGTAGCTTGACTTTATTGATCTCCCGGGATTAACTGTTCCATTTACAAATCCTGATAAGCGTTGGATGTTAACACTGCCTGAGTGAAATTGGCAGGAAATATGTAAGGGCAACAATCCCTCTCTTCATATTTGCTATTCCAGCTCATAAGATACGAAGGAGTGTCCCAGACATACCATTCTAATTACCAGTGACTCCTATCAATGATTAATGTTTAAAGCTAGAGGTAAAAAAATATTAAATTTGCTTAGAAATTCTGTTCTAGGTTTATGGCCTGAAGTTTGCATCCTAATTCTGAGGCCTAGAATGATGGTTGTGGCTATTACCGCCAAAATATGGAACTCACAGGACTTATTTATACGCACAGCCAAAACCGTATCTAGTATTTACTACAATACTTCTTTTTTCAATAGTAATGAGGATCAGATAAAGAAATGTATGTTCTAATAGTCCTGCAGATAGTCCTCAACTTACAACCAGAATTGAGCCAAAATTTCTGTTGCTAAGCGAGACAGTTGTTAAGTTAATTTTGTCCCATTTTACAACCTTTCTTGCTACAGTTGTTAAGTGAATCATCGCAGTTATTCAGTCGATAACACGGTTGTTAAGCGAATCTGGCTTTCCCATTGACTTAGCTTGTCAGAAGGTCGCAAAAGGGGATCACATGACCCCAATACACAGCAACGGTCATAAATATGAATCAGTTGCCAAGCATCTGAATGTTGATCACGTGACCATGGGGATGCTGCAGCAGTCATAAGTGTGAAAAACAGACGTAAGTCACTTTTTTATCAGTACTGATGTAACTTTGGACAGTCACTAAATAATCTGTTGTAAGTTGAGGACTACTTGTACTCTCATTCATTGTGCTAATTTTTACCCCACCCAAAAAATGTGTTCTTCTGGAATGCCCCCTCCTATTTTACTGCTTTTTTTTTTTACAATACTATTTTATATGGCAGGCGTCTCCAACCTTGGCAACTTTAAGACTTGTGGACTTCAACTCCCAGAGTTCCTCAGCCAGCTTTGCTGGCTGAGGGATTCTGGGAGTTGAAGTCCACAAGTCTTAAAGTTGCCAAGGTTGGAGACCCCTGTTATATGGTACTACTCCATGATTTTTATTATAGATTCACATGCTGATCATCAGACTACAAAATGAAAAGAATACTCAAACTAAACAATAACAATTCTCAGTTCCTTCCCAGGATCTGTGGCACCTTTTGCGGTGAGAGTAATGTTGCAATAAGCGAGAGAACGGCATGAGACACCTTGCACTGACATACTACCCAATGGTGGGGACAGCATGGAATTAAAAACTCAATCCCTACATTTTATTTGTCTTTTAATTGTTTGATGTTTAATGTTTAATCATCTTTGTTTTTCAATGCAGGTGGAACTACACATCGAGAATCCAAGCAGGGACATTTTCCTTGTGACTCAGACTGGCTTAAGAGGAAGGAAGAATTGGTGGCTACTGTGAAGGGACTGTCTAAATCAGTGGTCACCAACTGGTGGTCTCTGGACCACTGGTGGTCCATGAGAAAATGTTGGTGGTCCGCAGAAAAATTATTGACATTTTTTAATATTGCACTAAATCAGGGGTCCTCAAACTACGGCCCCTGGAACAGATACGTGCAATGAATATTTGGGTTGCTGCAGAGAGTCTCCCCCTTTGGGGTCTCTTTGTGTGGGTCGGAGGGGGGCAGAAATTCCGACTTGGGGTCTGCTTCAGCCTCCTAGTGCGGGGCTTTGGGCAAAAGCTTGGGGAAGGGGCCGCTGGTGGTGAAGAGCCAGAGGGCCTCGTTCCAGAGGGACTGCATCATGGCCTGGAACTGGTTGACTATCTCAGCCCGCTGAGCCTCCAAGCGCCTGTACCTGGCCTTGCACTCCTGCAGGTCTTCCCTTTGCTTGGAAAGCCTATGCTTGTAGTCCTCAGTGAGGTGCTTCTGCTGAGCCTCCTTCTCAGATCCAATTTAGACTGAGCCAGCTGTTTTGCCAACTCTTTCTCGTGGTGGCTGCTTAGCTCCAACAAGCATGCTTCCTATAGGGGGCCTATGGAGCCCGGGTGGGTAGGCGAGGAGTGGCTGGGAAGGGAGGGGCGAGTAGAGGCCAGCGAGGTGCCCCTCGATGTGAGTGACATTGAGTTGGCCATGCCCACCCAGCCAGTCCTTAGACAGATCATATTAGTGGTCCGCAGGATTTAAAATTATGAATTTAGTGGTCCCTGAGGTCCTAAAGGTTGGTGACCCCTGGTCTAAATAGCTCAGTAAGTAATTCATAATCACAGGGGAAAATAGTAACACGTTTCAAGCCAGAACTGAGAAGAAACATAATGCCAAGAGAGCATTCTTTGGACTCAGAGCTTTAGGAGCTGGTAGAAGTTAACCTTCTTTGCAGATAAGGTTCATTAGAAGGTAATGATTTCAGAGAGACATCCTAACGGGCAAATGAAGTAAATTGAAGCTGATAGACATTGATTTTGGCACAGAGGAAGGTGGATATCACCTGAAATAGAGAAGATACTGAAATAAATAATAAATACCTGCAAATTGCAGCATGGCTCCTGTTTTACATTTTCCTCAGATTGTTTTTTTGGTATTTATGAAGGTTTCCTATGTTAACTTCTGAAGTAGTTGTGGTGAATCCACTATTCACCCATTTGTCACCTTTTTATTTTATGTGCAAACAATATGGTTCTAGATTCTTTTGTGTGTGTGTGTTTACACTTAAAAATGCGATATATTCCAAGATAAACCTTGTGTGTGATCTTACAATGAAAATCCAGCAACTACTCATGTCTTGTTCATCTGTTTGATCAAAGACTCAGTATCAAATCTACTTTTTGGCTCAAAACAGGTTTAATATACAGACATCTCCTCAAAACATTGGTGTAGTCCTGTCCCTGTTCTGGATCCTCAAGTCTCCCACCAATGTATTTAACACTGCTGTAATCCAACCCTCACATTTTTTGCCCACTTCTTCCCTTTATTCCACCTTTTTCATCATTATAGACTTCTCAAGGGAGTTGGGTACATGTAACAACTATAATTGGAACAAGTATAACTCACATTGTTGGATTATGCAAGGATTTCATTTAAGAAAAACTGTAGAGTTAACAGGACACGCAAAAACCTTCTGCTGTAATCCATTGCCAATTAAGAAAATTTACTAATAGCCCTCTTCTAAATGGCCAACCTCCCTCACCTTGAAAACCTATAGCAAATTGCATCATCTGAGGGGATTTGTTTCACAGTGCTTACAGGATTGATAATATCTGATTTAATCTTGTCATTTGAAACCCCGGTTCAAATACTAACTTCTAGAGCGGCAGAAGATCAACTGGCTCTTTTGAAATTATGGATGGGTTTGATCCCTCTTATCTTACGTTTTAAAATGTTTCAAAATGAATATCTCATCAGAAAGAATTATTTTTATAATTTGAATGGTAATATCTATCAGATGTAAAAACTACCTTTAAGAACAAAGAGTTTGCCAGAAACAGCTTCAGGAAATAAGAAAATCCTTTGTATATATTTTGGGGGTCTATGTATGATTTCAGCACTGTGGAAAATAAATATCAGGAGAGTGGTTGGTTTTATACAAAAGTTTATTGAGAGGGAAAATCCACCCACCAGCTCCCATGCTGAGGATTATAACCCACTTCCACTGCCAAGCTCTCTGTTTAGGTAAAGCCTAAGGAAAAAAAAAACTGTTTTGCTTTTAAAGTTACAAAATAGGTCTTATTATTGGGGCAGTAAGGAACTGACAGATTTCTAAGCTCGAAAGACAGCTGTTCCGTCTCAGGTACTATTATTAATATGCCCCAAGGCAATGTTTGCTCTGAAATATCTCTAATTGAAATAATTTACCCTGATCCTCAGAGAGTTAAGGAGCCATTTTCATCATGTTCACACACAGCCAAATAATTATGAGATGCCATATGGAAAAGACATCATGTGGTCTACGTATTTCTGACTATATACTTTTGAAATGGTTCCCACTGATCGGTTACCAAGCTGAATTACAAAAAGTGGATGGTTAACAGTAGCTTGGGCTTAAAGTTGCCTCAGCCTTTGTAGGCTCACAGTTCATATGATATAGGAGAACAGCAATGATGGTGGCTTACCAATTTCTAAACAGTGGAATGAAAAATGGGGGGTGGGGGAATAGCAATGCTTATTTAAATCAACTTTCAAAAGATAATACAGGTACAAGACATGATGTTTACATCTAGGAGCATAAGTTAATAATTTATTAGGCAGAATCAAGGCTGTACTTTGATTCTACAAGATGCATACAAATAGGTAGGTACTGGATATTTTCAGATCTTGTAGCTCATTCTCATGCTTTCTTCAGGACCACACCTGGATATCAGATGGTTTGACATATAGAAAGGGCAGAATGAATAACGTTGTACATTAGCTGTGCTCCTTTGCAGCAAATACTTCCTGCATTAACATATAGGGATATGGGTGCTATTGGACATTACATGTAGATTTCTTTAAGTAATAAATCAATGGAAATATTTATTGTCCAATTTATGTGTCTTGTTATAGAACATACATTGCTATAGAACATATATAACTCCGAGGTCAACTTCAGACCAACAATCAAGTAAGTAATACCCCAATCAAGAAACTGCTCAACCAAAGAATCCCTAAAACCACCCTACCCTCACAGACAGGCAAGGCACCATAGTATAAACTGGCAGCAAACAGCACTCCTAACTAGCTCTGATGATGTTACTTACTTAGGGTAATGAAACATCTGAAAGAAAACAAGCAAGCTCAGAGAGCACCAAGGACCCCCCTCATTTCAGCCCTGAGCTACAAATATTCTTCTTTATTTGGTACATAGATTTCTAAAAGTTGTGAGGGCAAAGTCAATTCATAAATTAAAAAGAATAATTTGCACTAATAAGGACCACCTAGAAAGAGATATCAGACAGACCCAAGAAAGTGCTGTTTTCTAAGAAAAAACAGGGTAGAAGCATGAAGTCACTAGAAATACTTAGGAGATTTAGGAAACTGAAGCAATGGTCACTGAGATGCAGTTTAGAACATTAGTATTGTTTAGATTATCATTTTTCATATACCTATAAAAAAATTGTCACCTAAACAGCTTCATTATCAACAGTAATGAAAATTAATATGTATTAAACTCAGAGAAAGAAAGGAAAGTAAAAAAAGATAAAAAGTTCAAAGAAGGAGAAGGGAAAGGAAAAGAAAAAAAAGAAAAGAAATATACATATTATACCTATATGTATACATACATACATACATACATAATGAATTCAAAACTTCATTGTACCTGTAAACGTGTTTGGTACTGCTTCACTCCTTATAAGATTGCAAACAGATACAATCTTATAAGGGGTAGTCAAGGATACAAGTAGTCCTTGATTTACAACAGTTCATTTAGTGACTGTTCAAAGTTACAATGGCACTGAAAAATGTGACTTATGACCATTTTTCATAGTTATGACCTTTGCAGCATCCCCATGATCAAAATCTGGACGCTTGGCATCTGGCTCATATCTGTGACCTTTACTGTGTCCCAGGATTATGTGATCCCCTTTTGCAACCTTCTCACAAGCAAAGTCAATGGGTTAGCCAGATTCACTGGTTACTAACTTATCAACTGCACTGATTCTCTTAACAACTGTGTCAAGGAAACTCGTAAAATGGGACAATACTCCCTTAATAAATGTCTGACTTAACAACAGAAATGTTGGGCTTAGTTGTGGTCATAAATTGAGGACTACCTGTATCTCTTCTTCCCATAACTCATCTCTTATCTATAAGCAGATCTATAAAAGGTCAACTTTCAATCTGGGTGTTAGCAAAGAGTCTGCTAAATAAGTCTCTGCTCTCTTGGAACTTGCCATGTCTTGCCTGGATGGTTCCAATTTTTTAATAGTGATATAAAATGACAAACTTCTTTGGCCAAGAAAGGGTTGCCCAATGAGACCATTAGGGCAGAATTTCAAGACCTACATTGATGGCCCTCTCACCAGAATGAGCTGGAGGAGATTATCAAACATTAGCCAGGATGCTTGACCATCGTTCAAATTAGAGGTGGTTTGTACCAGTTCACATGAACCGGTAGCAGAGATCGCGGGTGGGCCCTCCCATCTGCCCTCCTGCCCTGGCGCTATGCCATCCTATTTAGGCACATTTTTGAGGCCGGGCGCATGCATGGAAGGCGCGCACACAAAGTGATGTGCGCATGCAGGGCGAACCATTGGTAACAAAATGTGAAAACAACCGCTGGTTAATTAAATGGATACCGATAGTTCTCAACTTAAACTTTTTGAGTTACTATTTAAACTTACTTAAGTAACTTTTACTATTATTTCGAGTTACTATTTAAACTTACTTTAAGTAACTTAAGAGCTACTTAAAACTATTTGAAGTTACAACAGTACTGGAAAAAAGTAACTTATTACCGTTTTTCACACTTATGACTGTTGCAGCATTCCCATGGTCATGTGATCAAAATTCAGATGATTCGCAATTGATCATATTTATGACGGTTGCCATATCACGGGGTCATTGATCTCCTTTTGCAATCTTCTGACAAGCAATGTCAATGGGTAAGTCAGATTCACTTAACATCCATGTTACTAACCTAATAACTGCAGTGATTTGTTTAATAACTGTGGGAAGAAAGATCATAAAATGGGACAAAAACTCATTTAGCAACTGTTTCGCTTAGCAACAGAAATTTTGGGCTCAGTTGTGGCCATAAATTGAGGACTGCCCGTAGATTACACTTTCTAAAATCTTCCATGCTCTTTCAGATCTTTTGGACATTTCCCAAGGGAGAAGAACAAAATACGTTGTTTAGTCTCACTTGAAAGTCAGGAAAAACTCAATTTGACTCACAATTGTACAAACTGTAACTTTTTTTGCATGTTATAAGGAATTGTGGAAAGTAAAAAAGTATGACATTCTTTTTAATATTTTTAAATCACAGTATAAATTTATATGCCTCCTTTTCTCCAAAGAGCATTTATATCCTCTCCCTCACCCTCCAAATAAGCTTTCGTGCCTGAGTGGTAGATTGAATTCTGTATTTCAGTAGGATTGGGAAAGAGGCCTACCATTTCCCTCAGCCGTGACGTTTTTATACCTCTTACTGTAATTATTACAGCACAGCTGATAATCTCACCCCTGTTATAACTATTATACCACACAGGTTTCTCAGTCACATATTTAAAACGCACTATAAATTCTGCTGGATTGACACATACTTAATTGACCCGATGATTAAATAGACTTTTAAACAAAAGTAACATTTTCAGAAAATTATGAATTGTTTTTCTTTTGTACAAAAGCCCAGTGTACGTATTTACAATACTCTTGTGCTTTCTAATTCAGTAAATGTAACACAGGAAAGGTAAATTATTATCAAGTTCCATTCTCCTCCTCCTCCTCCTCCTCCTCCTCCTCCTCCTCCCTTTCCTTCTTCCTTCTTTCTTGTTTTTCCTCCCTCCTCCTCCTCCCTATTGCTCTTCCCTGATTGTTTCTCCTCCTCCTCCTTTCTCTCCTTTCCTTTCTCCTCTTTCTCCTCTTTCTCCTCCTCATCTTTTTTCCCACTTCTTCTTGGCAGTTGGGTCTTTTAGTGTGTATCTTGATTAAAGTATAGCGAGAAGGTCATTGCCCAAATTTTATCTTCTACACAGTTTCCCACAGCATGTATTCCTCACAGGGAACATTTTCTCAGCTCAGGTTATTTCCAGAAATGTTCTCAAACCGAAAGAACAGTCCTTGCAGTAAAATATCTCATTCCCACTTTTTATCCTTTATCTCACAGTCCTCTCTTGACAGCACTTATGTTTCTTCGATTGACTGGGCCAAGAATAACAGCATTAACAATGTTGTCTCTTTGTGAGTGCATTATGGTTTCTCTCTTTTCCTTCTTCTTCTGACCTTTCAAATATGAGAATCTTTTGTTTATAATATTTCTTCAAGAAGGCGGGGGAGCAATGAACCCTTTCTGTTTACATTACAACAGATAATTTCAACCCTAATACTCCACTGCAGGCATGTCAGTCCTGAACTGTGTGCATGTATAATAGTTGTGAGAATTTTTCTACGCATTTCCCATTAATGCTGCTGCTCATACTTGAGAATCCCAGGAAGACAGATGTGTTCTTCAGTCTTCTCCATGTTTATTCAAAAGTAATTTCCACTAATTTCAATGAGTTGCTCTCATTAAGGGTGAATAGGAATCATGTTGTATTAAACATCTTGGAAGCGAATGTATAAACCTGCCTTCAAGAGGAGCAGAAGCTTCTTAAATAAATCTACCTCATTCCTTATTTTTAAAACTTCAGTTGAGTTATCAGAGCCAATATGTTATTGTTACAGAGGATTTTGGATTTTAGGATTCTGATTCTCTTAAGTGTGTGATCCCATTGAGAGATTACTTAGGCTTGATCCTGGTCTTATGAGAAATATTTAAGACCCATTGTGGGAAGCTACCCTCCCCCCCTTAGAAGAATGAAATGTTTTGAGAAATATTTTAAAAAGGTAGGGGAAAATATTTCCCCTAAAAGAAATAAAAATCTTAAGGGAGACAGAAACTCAGAGCCTCAGCTCCCTGCGCCCTCACCCCAAGCAGATACTGAGTTGGGCAGATTTAGAAATGCAGATTTGGTAATCCATTACTGCATGCATCAAGGTCTGGCTCTGAACAAAGGTAGAGTTAGCCTTCAACCACAATAGGAATTGTCCAATAAGCCCCTTCATTACATCACCCAGCAAACTTCAACCATACTTGACTCAGACAAACATGACCCCACATGGCACCATTGGAGTCTGACAACAGCCAATAGAATACATGTTCTTGCACAGGAACAGGAAGCTCAAATTCAAAGCCCAAGAGAAGGTATAAAAGCCACCCAGTGTGGTCCACTATCCAGAATCACATGTGCTTAGTGGTTCTGCTTCATCATTAAACCATCTTTCCAATCAGCCTCCATGTTTCCAATGTCTTTTTCCCAGCTTGGAACTGAACCAGATGAATATTTCTCCCAACACCAAAGTTTTCCCATGTCATCAAACTGGATATTTTTTTCCTGAAAATATATTTCTTTATTAGATCTCTATCCCACTTTTAATTCTCCACAACAACTCTTTGTGGTAGATTGGGCAGAGAGGAAATGAGAGGCCTGATATCAACCCATAAGCATCCATGACTGAGGCTGGGACATGGCTTTTCCTGTCCCTAATCTAAGCATTTAGCTGCTACATCATACGATCCAACTCTCTACAAGATGTCTTCAGAAGAAGAACCTTTTAATTTTGACTTTTATGCCAGGTTAAGGAAATCAACACCTGTACTGCTGTTTGTATAAAGGCTTTTCTGTTGAAAGCCTTTGCACCAAACATATAAACCTTTGAAAGAAATAATCGGAGTGGTTTCGAATATGTGTGTCTGTATGTCTGTGTACCTTTCGTGTGAGTTGTGGAAATCATTGTGCCAATGTCCCCAGTGTTGCTCTGATGCCCAATTTGCTTCATTAACTGCTAACACTTGAATCAAGTTTACTTTGATTAGTTTAGTATGAGCGATTGCAGTGAAATCTAGAGAGGCCATCATTTTCATGGTGGATTAGAGGATTTTTCTTTAAACAAACAAAATTTGTATCTTTTTTTTTTTTGCTTTTCGAGCTTTAGGATTTTTATCTCAGGCCATTTGTTACTTAAACACTTCCTGTTCTTGACTAGCTCTCTTTTTCTACTCATTTCCCCTCTTTCCCAAAGGGAAGGATATAAAACCAGTTTGAAACTTTGATAAAAACACAAATCCAGATTTGTTATATTTTAATGCCTGCCAATACCTTTCAACAACATTTTTCTACCAAGTTTTAACATTAATTATTTTTTCTGTCAACATTTTTCAGGGCTCCTCTTACTTTAATTAACTAAAATAGAATCTTTCAAAAGCAGCACAGTTTTGTTTCAATTAGGGATGCTAATGAAGGCCAGAATTAATTGGAGTTTAACAAGATTCTGAAGTACTAGTAAAAGAGGTTCATTCCATTCTCCTCAAGGGGTGCTTGGAAGAGAAAGTTCTGAAAACTTCCTGCCTGGATTCTCATGAAGCCACCATTATTCTCCAAACTTTCTATGCCAGCTTCTGCTTAGTAAGCCTGAAGATAAATGGCACCATCCAATGAAATGATATGTCTTAGCTGAAGCTGTTTCCAATCTATTTTGGATTACATCTAAGTATATGATGGTCCAAGTACTCCAGCAGACTTGAATTCTTTCTAATAATCTGTAAGGAAATTCAGTTACCCATAATTTTAATCCTGTACAGGTAATAATGTCAAGAAATTAAAAGAGGCTTGCTCCTGGGGAGGAAAGCTATGGCAAAGTTAGACAGCATACTAAAAAGCAGAGACATCACACTGCCAAAAGAAGTGCATATAGTCAAGGCTATAGTTTTCCCAGTTGCAATGTATGGCTGTGAAAGTTGGACCATAAGAAAGGCTGAGCGCCAAAGAATTGAGGAGTTTAAACTCTGGTGTGCCAGCTTTCGAAGCCATACTAGGCCAAAGGCTTCCACATGCTGCCACTTTCTCCTCTGTGGGAAAGAAGGGGAGGAGGGTGATAGTACAAGGGATGTTTAGACAAAACAACCTTCTTCCTGCCGGTCTAGGTCAGGCTAGGTTTGCATCTAGAGAAGGAGTGGCTGGAGTGATGCTTCGACATCGGATGGTTGAGGAATGGAGCATGTGACTGGCAGAAGGGTCATGAGGGTAGAGACTTAGGGGTTTGTATTATTGAGGGAGGAACCGGAATCCTCAGTTTCAGTTTTCATCCAACTGTGCCAGTTTACCTATGCTAGTAAAAGAACTTTGAAAGAAGTTGGCTTCAGAGTCTTTTCTGCAGGAGCATTGACATGGTGCTGGAAAAGACTCCTGCGAGTCCCTTGGACTGCAAGGTGAACAAACAAGTCAGTCCTAGAGTAGAGCAACCCTGACTGCTCTTTAGAAGGCCAGATCCTGAAGATGCGCTCCCACAGAGAGGGTCTCCTCAGGGTGCCGTCAGCCAAACAATGTCGGCTGGCGACCCCCAGGGGGAGAGCCTTCTCTGTGGGGGCACCTACCCTCTGGAATGAGCTTCCCCCAGGACTTCGTCAACTTCCTGACCTCCGGACCTTTCACCGCGAGCTGAAGATGTATTTATTCTTCCGTGCAGGACTGGCATAAAATTGGGTTTTAATAGGATTTTAATTGGGATTTTACGATACTATGTATTTTATATTAATTATAGGCTAAATTGAATAAGTTTTTTAATTCTGGTTTTATTGTGTTGTATGTGATTGTTATTTTATCTGGCTGTTAACCGCCCTGAGTCCTTCGGGAGAAGGGCGGTATAAAAATTAAATGATGATGATGATGATGATGATGATGATGATGATGAAGAAACTCAAATACTTTGGCCACCTAATGAGAAAGAAGGACTCACTGGAGAAGAGCCTAATGCTGGGAAAGATTGAGGGCAAAAGAAGAATGGGATGGCAGAGAATGAGGTGGCTGGATGGAGTCACTGAAGCAGTTGGTGTGAGCTTAAATGGACTGCGGGGGATGGTAGAGGACATTGTCCATGGGGTCGCGATGGATAGGACACGACTTCACAACTAACAACAGGTAATATTGGATATCAACATCAAAGAAGCAAGAGTAAGAAGAAACAAATTGTGGAAGCTAATAAGCAAGATGCAGTTCAGCATTATTCCTCCTCCTCCCTCAATATTTTTTTATGCTCTACAATCATATGAAAGTCTCTAGAGTACACAGAATGTTTTTCCTTTATGTTGTCTCTTCTTTGCCAGGTACTAATCATAAAAAAAAACTATGTCATGAGGAAAACCTAGCTTAAATTGAGAATTGAACAAATGCTCTTTTTTTAGAAAAACCAGGAAATCAAAAAGACAGTGAAGAGAAACCTTCAATGAACTATAAGGGAAATTGGTTGGGTTTCAGTTGTTCAGTTCAACATACAGCAATATTTCTTATTTAATAGTACGTATCACATGGAAAATAGTCTCTTCTTCATTTCCCAAATGCAAAGAGAGATTCAGATTCCTTCAGTACCATAGCACTAAGTGGGTAATTTTGGAACAAACACCAAGAATTATTCTGTCAGACCAACCAGGATAACACTATGGACATTGCCTGGAGGAAAGATAAAACACAAATACAATAAATCAACAAACAGCAATTGCTTTTCCATGGAAGCCACAATGAACTAAGAGGAGTTATTTCTGTAAAGATATGTGTAGACTAGCATTGTTTGTTTTCGATAATCAGAAAATCTTTCTTAGGAAACTGAATTCAATGGATTCCATCTATTTAATTCTAATCGCTGATGTTTGAAACCAGAACCTGCAGTGAGAAATACATTTCTTACTTTGAATAGATGACTCATCTATCATTATAATCTAAACAAGTAAAACTTGTATGCTACTCCATGACTAGAGCATAGGTTTCCACTGAATTCTTGTCCTATGCTTGAGATAAAATCTGTAATTGCTAAAAAAGAAATGTTGCAGTGCCAAATCTCCTCAGACTATTCTTGTCTTTTTCTTCTGATGGGGATTGGTTATCTATATTGATATGAAGAGACTCAGAACCAGTTATCAAAGCTTTGCCAAAACTAAACGGATCCTTTTTTTTAGTAATGCAACCATAATCAAGTGTATCCAGTCTTAAGAGGGTATAGTGCCAAACACTCTCTGATTTATTGTCAATTTGGGGTTCCTGGCAGAAAACCGGACTGGATAATCTAATCTTGCTTGTCCTAATCTAATCGAGATATTGATATTATGATCCAACTATCTTTTTGAAACTCTTCATGGCATTTATCTTCTGAAATCCAGTGGGATTTTTTTTTCCTTTTCTCGTGAGCAGCATGTCGCATTTTGTTCCAAAAATATCACGTAACTGCTTGACATTAATATATAGAAATGGTTAATATTTTACTTTCTAGAGAAATGCTGTTAGAGAAGAACAAAAAAGATGTAACGCTTAAAGATCTTTCATGTGGGTGCCATTCTCACTAAGTCTATTAGGTCACATGCTTGCTTTTTAAAACATTTGGTAAAGAGATAAATGTCATGGGAATGGACTCAGTCCATCTGGAAGTAGCAGATTCCTCCCTGTTCAGTCATTCCTGCATTATAACTACAGCTCACTTCCACAAGTATTTTTATTTTCTTTCTGCATAAACAATTGAAACTAAATCAGTGGAGAATGGAAGAGAAGTCAGTTTCAGATTCCACTGCAAGGAAGAAGAGATGCCAACTGCCTTATTTGCTTTCTTTTTGTTGTCAGGATACTTACACCATTTCCTATCAGGGATGGGCTTGCTATTTCTGCACACTTTCTTTGTTACCCATAAAAGAAAGGAAAGCAGTCACACTTCTTGGAAACCCTTTTCTCGCTGTTTGTTTGTTTGTTTACCTGCAATCTCCCTTGTCTTGCAAAGAATTATGTGAAAGTGTACTGTTGTTATTTTGGTCTGTCGCACCAGTCAGCCAGATGTTCAGACCAGATTTGGCATTTTTGTCTGCATATCGAGTCCTTCCCAAGGTTCTCCAATTGTTTTGCAATTGCACCCAAGGCACCAAATACTACTGGTACTACTTTTGCTTTCTTTTGCCACAGATGTTCTATTTCTATGTGCAGGTCTTTGTATTTTGTTATTTGTTATTTTCTCCCATTCCGTCTCTTCTGCTGTCTCTTTTATTCTGCCCTCTACCATCTGGACTTTTTTTTGTCTTTCCTATTGACAATTGTTAAGTTTGGGGTGTTACGCAAATCTCTTTGAATTCTAAAGTCCCAGAGCACTTTAGCTTCTTCATTTTCAATGACTGTTTTAGGGTCCTACCAGTTCTTGCTTGCTGGCAAATGGCATTTCTTGTAGTTCGTCCAATGCATCGTTGTTGCTACTTTGTCATGCTGGTGCTTGTAGTCTGTGCAATCTTCTTGCAGCAGCTAATGCTTCAGCTTCTTTGCAATAGACAGCACTTACTGTCTGTTGCTATTTTTAATCATGCCGGCCACATGACCATGGAGACGTCTTCAGCTTTGAAACGGAGATGAGCACTGCCCCCCTAGAGTCAGGAACAACTAGCACATATGTGTGAGGGGAACGTTTACCTTTAGAGCTAGCATAGGCAGTCCTCGACTTACGACCTCAACTAAGCCTAACATTTTTGTTGCTAAGTGAGACATTAGTTAAGTGAGTTTTGCCCCCTTTTATGACCTTTCTTGCCATAGTGTTTAAGTGAATCACTGCAGTAGTTAAGTTAGTAACACGGCTGTTAAGTGAACCTGGTGTTGTGGTCTGCCAGCAGCCTGTGGAGCTGGCAACTGAGTCAGACAGCGATGAGACTGAGGAAGAACATGGGCCAGTCCTGGAGGCTGAGGAAGGCCCAGATGAGGGTTCTTCATCGGAGGCAGAGGTGGGGCCAGGGCATCTGGGTGTGATGTGCGGACTCCAGAGCCTCCAGAGGATGGCAGTAGTGAGGCAGAGGAACAGGAGGAGCCTGTTCCTAATGCACTCATGAAAAGAGCTGCCAGAAGGCAAGAGCAGCTAAAGCAAAGAGGACGACTCGGAAGTAGGGCCAAGAGAGGATTGGCCTCTCCCATAAGGCTTAAAAGACCAGCAATGGCATTTGGGCTCTCTTTGCTGGAAAGCAATGTTGATAGCCTTGTCTTGCTGCATTTATTTCTTCTCGGCATCTTCTGCTTTGAACATTTCCCAAGAAAAGCCTTTGGCAATTTGCCTAATTAAACCAAAGCTGGTGATAAGACTGAAGAATTGTGTTAGGAAGAATTCGCTTTGATTTAGTTTGGACTACGCTGAGAATGAGTTAATTCTCAGCTGTTCTAATAAAGTTTGTTTCTTTTTAAACTGACTGAGTTTACTACTACCTACTTGGGCCTGGGTCACAACACCTGGTTTCCCCATTGACTTTGCTTGTCAGAAGATTGCCAAAGGGGATCACATATCCCTGGGACACTGCAACCATCATAAACGTGAGTCAGATGCCAAGCGTTTGAAGTTATGGATGGAAACTAATCAAGGAGAGAAGCAACCTGGAACTGAAGAGAAACTTCCTAACAGTGAGACCAATTAACCAATGGAACAGCTTTGCCTTCAGAAGTTGTGGGTGCTTCATCACTGGAGGTTTTTAAGAAAACACTGGACAGCCACCTATCTGAAATGGTATAGAGTCTCCTGTTTGAGTAGGGGGGGTTGGACTAGAAAATCTCCACAGTCCCTTCCAGCTCAATTCTGATTGAATGAATGAATGAATGCTGTAATGATCGTAAGTGTGAAAAATGGACATAAATCACTTTTTTCAATGCTGTTGTAACTTTGAATGATCACTAAACAAACTGTTCTAAGTCGAGGATCATCTGTATATGCTTTTACAATGTTTTTTTTTATTAAAAAGTACTGAAATCCATAACAATTAATTTTGTAAAGCAGTTTAAGGCCATAGTGTGCTCTGCAGGTTTTTTTTTTTTTAGATTTCTCCACCCAATATCCCAAATCAGGAGTTCAAGATTGGCAAGCATCTGGAAGCTACCAGCTAGCCTATCTATGTTATCAAGAATGCACACTTTATTTATTTATTTATTTATTTTATTTATTTTATTTTATTTTATTTATTTTATTTGTCAACAAATATAAGAAAACAAGGAACAGAGTAGACACAGACATGGACACATGAAAAATTTTTGGCACACAAAAAAAAGGATCTAAATAGGCAAAACATAGCCATAAACACATAGAAAGATCACATATAATTGGGAATAGTAGGACAGGGACGGTAGGCACGCTAGTGAGCTTATGCACTTTAATGCCCCGTTATACAGTAGCCCTTTATTCTTTATTTTCAACTATTCACTTCCATTTAATTTTGCTGGGAAGTATGGAGTTAAATATTGGGTTATGATATTATGCAGATGGACGTCCC
Organism: Ahaetulla prasina; assembly: GCF_028640845.1. Taxonomy (NCBI): domain Eukaryota; kingdom Metazoa; phylum Chordata; class Lepidosauria; order Squamata; family Colubridae; genus Ahaetulla; species Ahaetulla prasina. The sequence continues at coordinate 232,731,735 of NC_080539.1, read as the reverse complement.
TGCCGGGGCAGCATATCACTACCTCACTCTTTAAAAGTTTAATTTTTGCTTAGGGAGAAGAGGAGAAAAAAAAGGAAACAGCGTTTTTTACCTTTCTTCCCTAATGTGCTATAAGTAACATGAATAAGATACTAAGTTCCAAACACCTGTCCTTCTGCTTCCAGGAGACTTATGAAAAGAAAACGGCTTTCCCAATAATTTATTTGGAAAAACAACAAAGATTCTGTGCTTTATATTTCTTGCAGTACTCAAACATTATTAGTCATCTATGGAAAGATTAGTTAAGGAGCATTAATGTAGTATGTTTACAAGGAAAGGGATGTACCAGAGAAGGAAAAATACAGGTAGTCCTTGACTTACAACCATTCGTTTAGTGACCGTTTGAAGTTACAGTGAAAGAAAGTGACTTCTGACTGTTTTCACACTTAGGACTGTTTCAGCATCCCCATGGTCATGTGATCAGAATTTGGCCTCTTGGCAACTGGCCTGAACTTATGACAGTTGCAGTGTCCCCGGATCAAGTTTTGTAAACTTCTGACAAGCAAAGTCAATGAGGGAAGCCAGATTCACTTAACAACCGTATTACTCATTTAACAACTGCAGCCATTCACTTAACCACTGGGGCAAGAAAGATTGTAAAATGGGCAAAAATCACTTAGCAACTGTCTCACTTAGCAACAGAAATGTGGGGTTCCATTGTGGTCGTAAGTCGAGGACTACTTGTATTTGCAACTCCTATGATTATAAATTTAACTTTATCACCCATCCTAAGGGATTCAGTCCGCCAATATTGTGTATTTTATTTTGTATATTTCTAAAAAACAAATTAGGGATGCAGTGGCTCAGTGGCTAAGACACTGAGCTTGTCGATCAGAAGGTCGGCAGTTCAGCGGTTCGAATCCCTAGTGCCGCGTAACAGGGAGAGCTCCCATTACTCGTCCCAGCTTCTGCCAACCTAGCAGTTCAAAAGCACGTAAAAAATGCAAGTAGAAAAGTAGGGACCAGCTTTGGTGGGAAAGTAACAGCACTTCATGCGCCTTCGGCATTTAGTCATGCCGGCCACATGACCACAGAGACCTCTTCGGACAGCGCTGGCTCTTCAGTTTAGAAACGGAGATGAGCACCGCCCCTAGAACTGGAAACAACTAGCATGCATGAGCTGGAGAAACTTTACCTAAAAAACAAATATAGAAAACAGCATACATTTCTTTGGGAATAAGGAGAAAGGAGGATAGTTATATAGACCTACTGTTGAAATATACATTAAGTGAGCCTTTCTTGTTGGAAGATATATGCAAATCTTTTTTTCTGTTGCAGATTATCACGGTCACAGTCCCTCTTGCTCAATGAAAGGTTCATGGGTTGTGTGCATCAACTTGGGATATTGTGCAGGTCCTCATATGAAGAATGATCCATAGGCAAAACAGAGATTGAGTGTGGCCACTCAATCACATAATATTCATATATTATAATATTCATATATATATATAATATTCATATATATCACAATCTCTTTATTTTTGGCCTCTAATGGACATAGATATTTAACTCTGCCAGCAACACCCTCTTTGGAATCCAGTAACAGGTATTGCTAGTCTCAAACTGTTCATCTATCACGAATGCAGCCAAGCACCCCCATTCTGTGTATGGACCAAAGGTTAATAACCTTTGAAGGAATGGGATTCCATCAGACTACAAAACCATTAATTTAACTTGTACTGGGAGTCCCCAAAACAGAAGCCCTTAAAGAGTAACAATCTGTTTTTAGAATATGAAAAATGCATAATAATCTTTATATTACAGGACAGAGTAATCCGATGGATTGAGAGAGGATGAGAAGACTCTCTAGTGCAGAAACTTAATGTTAGCATTGTACAAAACATTCAGAAGGGAAAGGATGCTTTTAAGGGGCATTACACAAAAGCAAAAGACCTTTCCTATAAGCATTAAAACAGCCCTGTCCTTTGAAGGCCTTTTGTGGTTGCCTCAAGAGCTGGCTCTCTCTCTCTCTCTGTGTGTGTGTGTGTTGCATTTACAACAGTCTTATTTTGCCTTTAGTCCCATGAAGGTATTTTTTCAGCATCAACACACAGGGGCCTAGTAAAGAGGATCTTAAAAACCTCTAGTGATAGAATAACAGAGTTGGAAGGGACCTTAGAGGTCTTCTAGGCCAACCCCCTGCTCAGGCAGGAAATCCTACACCACTTCAGATAAATGCTTGTCCAATCTCTTCTTGGAGTTGGAGCATTCACAACTTCTGGAGGCAAGTTGTTCCACTGATTAATTGTTCCGTCAGGAAATTTTTCCTTAGTTCTAGATTTCTTCTCTCCTTGATTAGTTTCCACCCATTGCTTCTTGTCCTGCCCTCAAGTGCTTTGGAGAATAGCTTGACTCCCTCTTCTTTGTGGCAGCTCCTGAGATATTAGCCTTTGAAGCAGAACCACTGAAGCTTCCAAAGGCAGCTTGTAGCTGATTTAATGCTTTGAAAAGAGGCACTTCACTTCTGCCTCTGTACTTTGCAAAGCACCCTTTGGAAATATCTTATGCTGATATCCTATGTACAATGCTTATTATGTATAATATTTAGGATTTTATGTATAATCTTTACAACTGATCATACTGAAAGAACATATATGATTTCCATGATGACTTACGTTATTAGTTATGTTACCAAAATAAAATATTTTAGAGGTGGCCTCCTTTTTCTTCAGTCATTTCCAAAGAGGTCTTTTCTTTATTGCATTATTTCAGAGTAGTTGCAGCCACTGACTGGCTTGTTTGGTGAGATGACTAAATTGTCATTTTTAATTAGCTTTATGCTGTTTTTGTAAAGACTAATTACTGTACTTTTTTATCAAGATTACTTGATTGCCAATGACAAGAACACCATGGTTACATATCTTTTGAATTCCCCAACTACGCAGTTTGCGATTTTGAGTTCCCTCTAGTATTTTTTTTTTTTTGCAGTAAATCCTGTAGAATAAGGAATAGATAAGAAAAATACATATTGACAAATCATATCTAGAAAGTGACATCAATTTCAGCATGAAATCATGTACCCTAAATACTTTTTGGATATGAAAAAAATCTAGATGCAGCTATTAAATATTACAGTAAACAAAGTTGTTTGCTTTTGATACACACACACACACACAAAACCACATATGTTGTGTGTGTAAAACGTGTTTGTGTGTGTGTGTGTGTGTGTGTTAGAAGAGATAAGAAGGAATTGTTACTTAATGTGATTTGTGTTTTTTGGGGGGGTATGTCCTCCCTTTTTAATTTACATAATTTAAATTAAATTAATTTAATTTACCTAAAATAATTTCAATTGCAAGTTACTTGCAGTTAAATTTTCAGTTTTATGGTCATTTATACATGGTCAAAAAAGTTAAGCAGGGTCAAAATTGTTTAGTAAAAGAAGAAAAAAATCAGGAACAATCTGAAAAATAAAATTAATAAAGAACACCTCTCAAAGATGTGATTACTCTTATTCTGTGTACTGTGCTGTTTCTCGATGGGTAAAATCTTCTTCCTCCTCCTCCTCTTCATCATCATCACCACAATAGTAACAACAATCACTGTCCTAGAAAAATGTAATATTAATACTCTTCCTTATTAGACAATTTGAAACCTGTCCGTCTTTACCTGCAATGGGTTTGATGCATATTAAAAAGAATCAGAGATTCAATAAAGTCTTGTATTCTATCACATGAAACCTTTGGGACAACCATGACCTGGATGACTAAGAAACTCCATAAACATCTATCACTGAGATCTTCATATATCAGGAGATGGAAGAAAGAACAAGAAGGATCTGCTCTCCTGGACCTAACTTTCACCAAGAGGGAGGAACTGAGTGAAAAGGTGAAGAGAACTGGCATTCTGAGAAAATGCCTTCAAATCCCAAAGGGGAAAAGTATCCAAGAAGCATGGGAAATTCTACAAATTGAGATAATGAAGAATCACATGAAATAATTGTTTCCCGCTATTCTGCCTTGGTCAGATTTCAGGTGGAACATTGTGTCTGGTTTTGAAAATGCACCATAAATCTAGAAACATAGTGACAGATTGGAAGAAATTCAGATGAAGAAATGAAATGTAAAAGGTCTGGAAAATAAGAATGGTTAAATGATCTGCATATGTTTAGGCTACTGAAAAGATGACTGAGAGAAGATATCATAGTTGACTTAATAAATTTCTGAAGGACTGTCAAGAAGAAGAAGAGGAGGAGGAGGAGGAGGAGGAGGAGGAGGAGGCATATTCTTTATTTCTCCAGAGGGCAGAATCAGAACTAATGTGTTAAAATGATAAGGAAGAAGGCTCATAATAGACATCAAGAATAGAATAGAATTTTTTATCGGCCAAGTGTAATTGGACACAAAAGGAATTTGTCTTGGTGCATATGCTCTCAGTGTACATAAAAGAAAAGATACCTTCATCAAGAATCATAAGGTATAACACTTAATGATAGTCATAGGGAACAAATAAGCAATCAAATCATATTAGGAAACAGTCAATATAAATCTTAAGGATACCAGCAACAAAGTTACAGTCATAAGTGGGAGGAGATGGGTGATAGGAATGGTGAGAAGATTAATAGTAATGCAGATTTAGTAACTAGTTTGACAGTTTTTGACAGAAGACTCTCCTGTATGAGTTGTCAGTCATTGGAATTGCCTATCACATAAAATGATGAGCTCCTCTTTTCAAACAAGCTGAACAAATTCTGGACTTGAGCAATGGGATTGGCTAGAAAACATTTAAGATCTCTTCCAAATTTATGATTCAGTTATGCTCTAGGATGGACAACTACCATATGTGCTACATGAAATTATCTTTGAAGACTACTCAGAACCTCCTATTCAGAGGTGGGTTTCAGCAGGTTTCTGACCAGGTCTGGAGAACTGGTAGCGGAAATTTGAATAGTTTGGAGAACCGGTAAACACCACCTCTGACTGGCCCCGCCCCCACCTATTCTCTGCCTCCCGAGGCCCAGCTGATCAGGAGGAAATGGGGATTTTGCAGTAACCTTCCCCTGGATTGGGGAGGGAATGGAGATTTTGCAGTATTTTTCCTCTGCCATGCTGACCAAGCCACACCCACCAGGCTATGCCATGCTCACCAAGCCACACACTGAGAACCAGTAGTAAAAAATTTTGAAACCCACCACTGCTGCTATTGATATGAAATGTAGCAGTCCAATTATCAGCAGATGAAAACTCACAATATACTGATGTTAATGGGTGCTGAAGTGGTTACCCATAGACTTCTGAGTACAGTTCAAAGTGCTGATTATCATTCTAGAAAGTGCACTACAATTTGGCAGTAGGTACCTTCAGGGCCACCTATTTGAATAGAGCTAATCTACTCTGAATCTACTACCAATCCAGAGTTTTTATCTCAAATTAGGATATTTAGTGTGCCCTCATAAAATTTTGAGGGACGATGGAAAACAGAGACATTTTTTTCCCTTAATGTTCAGCTGCTATGGATCAGTTTCCCTTAGCAATTTGGGTGGGCCCCTCCCTGTTGATTTTCAGAGAAGTAGAGAAAACAGAACTGTTCTATATAACTTTTCCTCTTTAAAATCTGGTTGTGTTCTGAACACCTAAAATGGTTGTTTATTGTGTGCTTGTTTTATTTTGTAGTATGGGTTTAAGAGATTTTCTGGTTGTGTGTACAGTACCTGCAGTCTCAAATAAATGTATAAGAAAATACAAAGAACAATTCATAAAATGTAAAATCTTTAATTGAGCTTGATTTCTGATGATTTTAGAACCCATCACTATAAAGTTGGTTTCCCATTGCCTTTTTCTAGTATTTATCTATTTTTTACTTACCTATCTAGGTTACAACCTACCCATGTGTTGTGACCCAGGCCCAAGTAGATAGTAGGAAACTCAGTCAGTGTAAAAACAAACAAACTTTATTAAAACAGCTGAACGTTCTCAGTGCAGTCCAACTAAATTAAAGCAAATTCCTCCCAACACAATTCCTCAGTCCTATCACCAAACTTGGTCCAATTAGGCAAACTGCCAAAGGCCTTTCTTGGCAAAAGTTCAGAAATAAATGCAACAAGACAAAGTTATCAATGTTGTTTTCCGGCAAAGAGCCCAAACACTGTTGTTGGTCTTTTAAGACTTATGGGAGGGGCCAATCATCTACTCCTGAGTTGTCCTTTTTGCTTGAGCTGCTCTTGCTTTCTGGCAGCTCTTCTCATGCATGCATTAGTAACAGGCTCCTCCTGTTCCTCTGTCTCACTACTGTCATCCTCCGGAGGCTCTGGAGTAAGCACCTCACACCCCAGTGGCCCTGGCCTCACCTCTGCCTCTGACACAGAGCCCTCATCCGGGCCTTCCCCAGCCTCCAGGATTGCCCCATGTTTTTCCTCAGCCTCATCGCTGTCTGACACCGTTGCCAGCTCTGCAGGCTGCTGGTGGACCTCAACACCATGGTGGTCTTTTATGCTTAGCTTCCATGCTGCAGCAAGGCCAGGAATAGGCTGCCAGCATCTAAGATAAAACATTGTATTAGTTATTTAAAAGGCAATGTGAACAAGTAAGCCCATACTTTTCTGCATACTCAGAAAAGTTAATACGTTTTCATTTCTATTAACAATGTGATTGATATGGGACAGAAAACAGAAAACAGCTATTGTAAACATGAATGGTAACCTTTATGTCCATAACTAAGTAATACTCCAACATGAATCGTGTTTTTTGTTAAATATGCTTATGAGCAGACACATTCAATATGTTCATCACTGACTGTTCATCATCATACACGGGGTTTAGGGAAATGTTCTTAGCTCTGTTCACTCTCATAATAAATAACAGAAAACTCAGGCTGGTCTTATTATAAATTAGCACTTGAACATGAGTCCTGCAGTTTTGTATGATGTTGCAATAGAGACGTGCCTATTTTCTATCCTTTAGCAAAATTTATTCAATTGTACAGGTATATTCTGGTGAAATTGTTGTCCAAAGCTTCCCATATCATTCTTCTTTATGAGCAAAGATTTATTATATATGGCAGTAGCTTGAAAATGCATAAGAAGTATATGACGAAGAGAGACTTTTACTAACTTTTTCCATCAGCTTTGGGAGGATCAAACTTTTCAAGATTTAAAACCATAATATTGGTCCTGTTGTGAACTTCTGTATTCTACCAGAGAGATGGTGATGGAAAAATAAATTGTGATTGCATTTTTGACATGTTTAATGCATACAGTTTAAACACAGGAAATCTTCACTATACCCTGTTCTGTAAGCAACACATAAATACATGTCAGAAGTATGCTAAGCCTGAATTCTCTCAGGAGTTCATCCTGAAAGAGGAAAATTCAAAATGATTTACTGTCTGCATCTGCAATCTTCGGAGCTTTGCTGGTTTCTGCTATTTGCAGAGGCAGGGAGAAAAGTCTGGGGCATCAACAGCCTTTTAACAATCTCACAGCAGAAATGTCTGGCATGTTAATAAAATAATATTGGAAGGAAGGAAGGAAGGAAGGAAGGAAGGAAGGAAGGAAGGGAGGGACATTCCTTTGCTTCATTCAGTTTTCTTCTACAGTAAGGCTGCAAATTTTACACCATATTCCTCAACTCAGTTCTACTTGTTAAATTCTGCTCTACCTCATTCACCACAAGCTGTGAGATTATTAAGGGAACAAATGAAGAGTTTTATAACTGATGGTCCTCTAGAACCTTGTTTTCAAAGGTGTATATAGTAAGTAAGTAAGTAACCTTCTGGAAATGGTCCTATTTTAGCCTTCCCTGTTCACGTGTCTACTGTGTTGTGCCTCTCAGCTGCAGAATGTGCAGCTAATTTGAAGAGCAGCCAGTGTTTGCTGCCTATTGATTTGAGTCCTCCTTTTGGTTGACTCCCCAGAGTTGAGCCAGTTGCAGGACCAAGCCACCAATATCTGTTGATCCTCTTCATTATTCCTTGCTTAGAAAGAGCGATAGATATTCCATTTTAGCAAGGAGGAAGAACTGGACTTTAGCAATGGAATTCTAGCTCAACCAGTGATTTTGATGGCAGTCAAAGGAACTGTCCCTGAATAACCTGTGACTCTGAGAAAATTCTGGAAACTGTAACCATTCCACCTGAGGAATCACTGTGGATCATTTTATCATATTGTTTCATTAGATTACCTAGCATCGTGTTGTGAGGGAAAGTTTGAACAGAAATTAAGTCTTGAGCAATTCCACTATCTCTCCCCACCACCACCACAATGCACGTAGAGTACAAATAAATTATTCTGCACTAGTTCATGATAACATATGCCCATGCAGAACTCAAAATTAGAGGAAATATGAAGTGTTCTATTAATTGCATGAATGTTGATTGTTAAAATAGTGAACTAATTGGTGATATCTGTGTGTAGTAGGCTTCCTCAATATGTGTTAGATTACATTAACTAACCTTATGTCCTGAATATCAGACATTAAGCATTTTTTAAGAGTAATTGTTAAGTTGTGTATAATTGGCTGATATATATTATCAGTAAAATCCAAAAGTAGCAAGAGTTATACGGAATATGCAATAAAAAATATTCAAGTAACAGATAGGTGTTGAAGAATGTAAGTGTTGCTTGCATGCAAAACCTTTCCTTTTTCAGGGTAATGTGAAACCATATACTAAGGGGAGCAAAATTTTTTTAGAAGGGAAGTGTTATTGTAAACATCAGTTCTTTTAATTAAAAGTTTAATCTGCAGTTTCTATTCTCTAGTTTGAGAGAAGTTACAGGCTCAAGCTCAATCCCTCCAAGACGGAGTGGCTGTGGATGCCACAGCTGACTGTCGGTGGCGAGTTATTGGCCCCAAAGGATAGGGTGCGCATCTTAGGTGTCCTCCTGGATGAACGGCTGTCGTTTGAAGATCATTTGACGGCCGTCTCCAGGAGGGCCTTCCACCAGGTTCGCCTGGTTCGGCAGTTGCGCCCCTTCCTTGATCGGGATGCCTTATGCACAGTCACTCATGCGCTCGTTACCTCTCGCTTGGATTATTGTAATGCTCTCTACATGGGGCTCCCCTTGAGGTGCACTCGGAGGCTTCAGTTAGTCCAGAATGCAGCTGCGCGGGTGATAGAGGGAGCTTCGCGTAGCTCCTGCGTAACACCGCTCCTGCGCAGACTGCACTGGCTACCTGTGGCCTTTCGGGTGCACTTTAAGGTTTTGGTTACGACCTTTAAAGCGCTCCATGGCTTAGGGCCTGGGTACTTACGGGACCGCCTGCTGTTACCGCATGCCTCCCACCAACCCGTACACTCTCACAGAGAGGGACTTCTCAGGGTGCCGTCCGCCAAGCAATGTCGGCTGGCGGCCCCCAGGGGAAGGTCCTTCTCTGTGGGGACTCCCACACTCTGGAACGAGCTTCCCCCGGGTTTACGCCAAATACCTGACCTTCGGACCTTCCGCCGCGAACTGAAGACACATCTTTTCATTCGCGCGGGGCTGGCTTAAATTTTATCGATTTTAAATTTTCTATTATTAATTTTAATGGGGTTTTAGTTTTATATATTTTAAAGTTTTTAGGCCAATTATAAAATAAGTTTTTTAATTTGTATTTTAAATTGTATATTGTATTGTCTGTTTTTTACTTTTGGCTGTACACCGCCCTGAGTCCTTCGGGAGAAGGGCGGTATAAAAATCGAATTAAATAAATAAATAAATAAATAAATAAATAGATAAATACATCTTTAGTAGAAGTGGTAATTGGTATGCACCTATTTGTAAGTAGATCATATTTTTTCCCCACAACAAAAGCAGGTTGGTTTGAAAGAGAGAATAGCTGGCCCAGAGTCACCCAGTAAGTTTCTATGGCTGTCTCCTTTCTCCTATTCCAGCTTCCTAACTATTAAACTACACCGACTATTTCCAAATTCTTCTAGCCTTCTTCACACCTCTAAAAGTCATGTGTGATTTTGTTCTATTCATTCTTATTTAGTAAAATCAAGGCTATGTTATACTTATTTCCTCTTTGCCATGTAGATTTTACAATATTAGTAATAATATATCAAATGTTAAGTTTTTTTCCTTGCTGGTTGACTGGGCAATGTTCAAATGAAATGTAAATCTCTAGCAGTGGAAATCACTTATCAGGCCAGTAAAGGCTGTTTTATGTTATTGGTCTGATGTCCAACATAAATTGATCTAGATGATTGGTTTTTTTCCCCAACCATATGTGTACTTTTTCTCATCAATGTGTGCTTTTTCTAGTAACTTTCTAAGAAAATGGTGGTAGTTATCAAAGCCCTCAGAAGGGCTTTGGGAGGGCTTCATTATTGTACCTGGAAAATTTTCCATAATTTAAGGAATTCCTTGGGCTGCCATCTTAATTGGTTCCTTGTTATAGTAGGTAAGGGCAGCAATTTAAATCTCATCAAGAAATCAACCTGGGCCTAGACCTCTCTCTTTTCCTCATAGATCCTTCAGGAAGAAAACCATTAATGTGTTTCCCTGAAAATAAGACCCTGTCTTATATTTTTTTGAACCCTGAAATAAGTGCTTGGCCTTATCACCATGAGCTCAAAAGCCTGATTGGGCTTACTTCCCAACTCCAATGTGTGCTCCAAGCTGTTTTGGAGTGCTTATTTTAAAAGGCACTGAAGGAAAAGTATGGATCAGCAAGGGGAATCAGAGAAAGGTGATAATAAACAGGAAGACATTAAGCATATTTTTTTCTCTTACTGGCTTTTCCAATTCCATTTGCTGCTCTGGAAGTGCCTTTCTTAAAAGTAGGTGTTAAGTGTTGCATACTTCTGTGTAATGTGCCTCCTTTGACTTGAGACAACTACTCTCAGTGTGTTTTTTCATAAAGCTCAAAACAGCCACACTGCATGGCTAAACCAGTTACGTTGAGGTAACCGGAATATAAATTAGAAAATTCCACCAAATCTCACCGGTTGCTCTGAAAGCTAAACAGGAAAGGAAGTCACTCCTGCCCCTTTTACTAGCATTCCAAAAATATTCTTACCAAAGGAAACAGTGCATAAACTATACTTGAGTTTTAATTAAAAGGAAAACTGATAAATTGCTAAGATTCTGGTGTTCTCAAGATGGCTATCTGTTATAAAAACTCATTTTTGTGTCTAATGTGCTATCTCTAGCATATGAAATGGTTTCTGGATTAATTTTTATCATAAATGGAAATTATGCCATAAAATACTTGTATATCATTAAACAGCTTCTACCTCCCCCCCCACACCCCATGCCTGTCTCAAATTCTTCACAATCCAAGGCAATTCGATTAACAAATACCGTTGCATTGTGTATTTTGTGAACATTTAGAAACTCTGGTGCTCAATATGGAAAACGTAACAAAAATTAACCAGAAGGAAATTAGTTGTGAATGTTTTAAGAAACAAAGGTTAATAGAAAATAATTACCAGCCCTGGAAAGTTTAACCTGTGGGATTAAATAACAAGAATATGAGTGGTCACTCGATACCTGGAGGAGTGAGATACTAAAATAACTGGAGTTCAATCATTTACAAAAACGATTAGCTCTAGTGACCTGCTGGCATACCTATGCAGAGAAGCTCATCGATGATATCAAACACCTTGTTAACCTAGTAAGCATTTGGTCATGGGAGAATCTGAGGTAAAAGGGATAATTTTTCAATGATTGTAAAAATAAATTAGGGAACAGTAAAAGCTATTACTCTGGAGGTGGTTGGGCCACGGGGAATAATAATAGGGGGGTTACCCTAATTTCCTTTGAACAATGAAATATATACAGGTCATTATTGCCATTATTAGCCAAGCATCCAGTGTGTAAGTCTGAACTACAACCTCAGGGAAGACTGGACTCTCAGGTATGTGTTCTCTTGAGGAAAACAGTAAATGGTGCTCTCTCTTTTTGGGTAATGTGTAGCTGAGTTAAACTTGGTCTGAAAAGCTAATCTATTTGTACAATAAAGGCACTTGTTCAGAGAAACATCAGGTAGGATAACTGCATAATGTCTATATAAAATTAGATAAATTCAAAGGAAATTGGATGGAAAAGGCAGAGGAGTTGGGAGCAATATGCTGACTCTGTAAACTACTTAGAGAGGGCTGTAAAGCCCTGTGAAGTGATATATACAGTAAGTCTAAGTGCTATTGTTATTATTTCATCAGTGGATACCTAAAAAAGATTCTGAAACTCCTAATGAACTTATGTTACAACCATTAATAACGATGCTGGAACAAGCTGACATTGATCTCTAGTCTTATTTTATTAATATATATATTTGTTTGTTTTATTTCTCAAATGTCTTCATTGTCTTTCTCACCTAAGTGTCTCTGGGTGGTTTACAAACAACATCACAAAATAATATTAAAAATGTGATTAAAGCATATTTAACAAAATTAAAATTTGCAAGTTAAAAAAATAAAAATCAAAGCTAACAAGTTAGCAAGATGAAACATAAGCAGAATTGTGACCAAAAGTGTGACCAATGCTGCTTCCATCCCATATCTGGGTCTGCAATCTGACTGGAAGGGGTCCAAATAATCTATTTCAGCATTTACTTGAGGTTGATATTCTTGAAGAAATTAACTAGGATTGGATGAGGTTGGTATTTGAATGGGAGATCACTAGGAAACACCTATTGTTAAGAAAGGAATACTTCATTTTTTGTTTGTCCTAAGATTTATTCATTTATTAAATTTATACATTCCCCATCTTACCAATAAGGCAGCCTTGGTTTATAAATGGTAAAAAACATATGTGAGGAAGACGGGTGATTAAAAAGTTTGACAAATAAACAAATGAATGGACAAATAAATACACGTAAAAAACAATTAAAATTAAGAAGAATTGCATACAATCAAGGCCCCAAATAACCAGGCAAAACCATAGTTGAAGGCCAGACGGATGAGAGCCGATCTCATCTTTTGTGGTAGAATGTTCCACAGGGTGGGGCCCACAGTAAAAAAAAAGGATCTTCTCCTTGTCCTGCCAGCTGAAATTCCTTAACAGACAGGGGCTGCAGCAGGCACCTTCCTCTGGAGCAAGTGGGATGGGCTAATCCCACTGAGTGAGATGGTTCCTCAAATATCTTGGCCCATGCCATGAAAGGGTTTAAAGGTAATGACCAACACCTTGAATTAGACCCAGAAGCAAGCTGGTGACCAATGCAGTTAGTGCAAAAGTGGTATCATATGGGTCAGCCCAGAACTGTCTATGACCCTGCATTCTCTACCAGATGATTTCAGGTGGTTAAGACTGACAAATTCTAACGGCACAAACATCTGGAGTATCTTTTCCTTTTAAATCCACTGTCCTCCTGAAGATAAAGCTTCCTTCAAATTGAGCTAGATTCTTGAGGACTTCATAGTCACATCCATATATATATATTTTATAATAATGTAATGGTAGTTTGCCATTGCCTTATTCCAGTATGGAGAGATGGATGGATGAATAGACAGATAGGCAGATATCCCTTGTCTAGCCTACACCTCAGGGATATCCTAGTAGGCTTTGTTCCATCCAAATACCAACCAGGTGTGACCCTTCTCAGCTTAGGTTTAATGAGGTGCTTTATCTCAGGGGTCTCCAACCTTGGTCCCTTTAAGACTTGTGGACTTCAACTCCCAGAGTTCCTCAGCCAGCTTTGCTGGCTGAGGGATTCTGGGAGTTGAAGTCCACAAGTCTTAAAAGGACCAAGGTTGGAGACCCCTGCTCTATCTGATTGGCCATTCCCTTCCCAGCCTCATAATAATTTCTGATTCTTTGGGCTTCAGTGTTTATCTTGCTACATGATCTTGGTGTATATTGTTAAGTGTGTGCAGCTTATATGAAAGCACAAGTTTTGTTTCTTTTTCTTCCTGAAGACTTAGGGTTTTTCTCTCACTTAAAGGCTTGCAGCTGAGGCAGCAGGATCTGAGACTCATATGAAGTTAGTGTCTCCTTATGTATGATAGTAATAAAGAAGCCTGTTCTGAAATTGTTACGGTCTCTTGGGTGTTTCCTGGAAAGCATGATGTAGGGGTGAACTGCAAACACAGCAAGGATTTTCCTTCCCTCCTTGCAAATCTTTTGTATTAACAAATAGAGGCGATACCAATAAAATGAAGCATGAGCTTATTTTGTTTCTTGGGCTTTCTATACAATACAATTGTAATATGACTTCTGTAACAGAATCATCAGTGCTTGGAATACTTTACCTGACTCTGTGGTCTCTTCCCATAATCCTAAAAGCTTTAACCAGAAACTTTCTACTATTGACCTCACCCCATTCCTAAGAGGACCATAAGGGGCGTGCATAAGTGCACAAACGTGCCTACCGTTCCTGTCCTATTGTTTTTCTTTTCTTCTATACCTTTATATACTATATAACCTTTCTGTATGATAGTTACATATATTGTTGTGACAAAATAAATAAATAAATAAAATAAAAATAAATAAATTCTCAGTCCCGTATCCATTTCTGAACCACATCCCAAAACCCAAAATTGGACCATCTTCAATTCTAACTTTTTTTTTTTTAGGAAAAACCTTAACCCGAAACCAAACTTTTGTTTTTTAACCACTTTGTGTTTACATAAAAATACAACAACCAGATTCCAGTTTGCTTATTATTATTGTGTAAATAATGTATTTGTTTTAAGGCCCTTCTTTTCTGATCATTGCATAGCTACTAGGGATATTCAAAAAGTTGTACTAATTCAGTCACTGTCTTTGAAGCTTTATAGCCTTAGGCTGTCTAGATGATCAGAATATGCATGTGCTACGTTCAGTAAATAACATAACATCAGAGTTGGAAGGGACCTTGGAGGCCTTCTAGTCCAACCCCCTGCCCAGGCAGGAAACCCTACACCATCTCAGTCAGATGGTTATCCAACATTTTCTTAAAAATTTCCAGTGTTGGAGCATTCACAACTTCTGAAGGCAAGTCGTTCCACTGATTAATTGTTCTAACTGTCAGGAAATTTCTCCTTAGTTCTAAGTTGCTTCTTTCCTTGATCAGTTTCCACCCATTGCTTCTTGTTCTACCCTCAGGTGCTCTGGAGAACAGCCCAACTCCCACTTCTCTGTGGCAGCCCCTGAGATATTGGAACACTGCTATCATGTCTCCCCTAGTCCTTCTTTTTGTTAAACTAGACATACCCAGTTCCTGCAACCGTTCTTCATATGTTTTATCCTCCAGTCCCTAATCATCTTTGTTGCTCTTCTCTGCACTCTTTCTAGAGTCTCAACATCTTTTTTACATCGTGGCGACCAAAACTGGATGCAATATTCCAAGTGTGGCCTTACCAAGGCATTATAAAGTGGTACTAGCACTTCACGTGATCTTGATTCTATCCCTCTGTTTATGCAGCCCAGAACTGTGTTGGCTTTTTTAACAGCTGCTGCACACTGCTGGCTCATATCTAGATGGTTATCCACTAGGACTCCAAGATCCCTCTCACAGGTACTACTATTGAGCAAGGTACCACATATACGGTACTGGTGCATTTTGTTTTTGGCCTAAATGTAGAACCTTACTTTTTCACTGTTGAATTTCATTTTGTTAGATAGCGCCCAATGTTCAAGTCTGTCAAGATCTTTCTGTAACTTGAGTCTATCTTCTGGAGTGTTGGCTATTCCTGCCAGGTTGGTGTCATCTGCAAATTTGATGAGTTCCCCATCTATCCCTCGTCCAAGTCATTGATGAAGATGTTGAAGAGTACTGGGCCTAAAACAGAGCCTTGGGGTACTCCACTGCATACTTCCTCCATGTGGATGTAGTTCCGTTGAGGACTACACGTTGAGTGCGGTTGGTCAGCCAGTTACGAATCCATCTGGTGGTGGTGCTGTCTAACCCACATTTTCTACTTTATCTAGTAGTAGGTTATGGTCTACTTTATCAAATGCTTTACTGAAGTCCAAGTAAATTATATCAACAGCATTCCTCTGGTCTACTAATTTTGTCATTTTGTCAAAGAATGCGATAAGATTAGTCTGGCATGATCTGTTTTGACAAACCCATGTTGGCTTTTGGTTATTACTTTGTTTGCTTCTAGGTGTTCGGTGATTCGTTGCTTGATTATCTTTTCCAGAATCTTCCCGGTATTGAGGTCAGACTGATAGGTCTGTAGTTTCCTGGATCTGTTTTTCCTTTTTGAAGATGGGAACTACATCAGCTCTTTTCCAGTCCTCTGGCAGCTCACCTGTGCTCTAGGGTCTTTGAAAGATATTGTTCAGGGGTTCTGAGATCACGTCTGCCAGTTCCTTCAGGACCTTGTGGTGTAATCCATCCGGTCCTGGTGAGTTGGACTCGTCTAGGGTAGACAGGTGTTCACTTACCATTTTCTTCCCTATTTTAACTTGTGTTTCTAATCTGTTTTTGTAGTGCTGTTTTTGATAGGTTGGATTGTTTTTCCTTTTGTGTAAAGACAGATGCAAAATATGAGTTAAGTAGATCTGCTTTCTCCTGTTGCTTGTCATCTTCTTGCCACTTTCTCCCAGCAATGGGCCAATTGTTTCCTTGACTTTTTTCTTGTTTTTAACATGTTGGAAGAAGCTTTTTTTATTATTTTTTACTTTTGTCGCTAGCCTTTGTTCATTGTGGGCCTTAGCTTTCCTCACTTCATCTTTACAGGCTCGGGCTATTTGCTGATATTCTGCCTTGGTTATTTGCCCCTCTTTCCACTTTTTATATTTGTCCTTTTTGTCTTTCAATTTGTCAGATAGTTCTTTATGCATCCATGCTGGTTTCTTTTGTGATCTACTATTTTTCTTCTTCATTGGTATTGTGTTAGACTGTGCTTTTATAATCTCACTTTTCAAAATTTCCCAAGCTTCTTGAGTTGTTTTCCCCCTGAGGATTCTCATCCATTGAATCCTTCTCAAGATCTCTCTAAGTTTATTGAAATTAGCTCTCTTAAAGTCCAAGACTCTAGTTTGACTTTGTTCTACTACTTGTATTTGCTTAATGTTGAATTCCAATATTGCGTGGTCACTTGCCCCAAGGTTCCTGTAGCTTCAACACCTTCTATCATTTCATCTCTGTTAGTGAGAATTAAGTCCAATATGGCTGATCCTTGTCGCCTTCTCTATTTTTGGGAAACAAAGTTGTCTGCTAGGTTTGTTAGGAACCTGTTGGATCTTCCACTTGGTGCAGAGTTTGTTTCCCAGTTGATGTCAGGGTAGTTAAAATCCCCATTACTACTGTGATGTGCTTCCTACATACCTTAGTTAGCTGACTAGCAAAAGTTCATCTACTTCCTCTGTTTGGTTGGGTGGCCTATAGTATAGACCTATGGCAATATCGTTTTCACCCTTTTATATTGACCCAAATACATTCAAGATGATTTTCATCATTGTTGTGCTCTATTTCTGTAGAGATGTAGTTATTTCTTATATATAGTGCAACTCCACCTCCTCTTTTATTTGGTCTATTTCTTTTAAATAATTTATATCCCTCTAGCTGTATGTTCCATTTGTCAGTTTCATCCCACCAAGTTTCCGTAATGGCAACAATATCATATCTACCCTCATTTACTTGGATTTCTAATTCACCCTGTTTATTCCTCATACTCTGTGCATTGGTGTATAGACATTTGAGTCCATTTGGATTGATCTTGTGTTTACTGTCTACATAACCTGTGTTGACTGCCCCTACTTTCATGCCACCTGTTGGTTTAGTGCACATGGTATGGCACTCACTGTTATGCTTGCCATGGATGCACTATGAACTACCAGTTTCTTGGCTGGATTGCATGCTTTTTCACAGGTGACTATGTTTTGATATTGAACCTCATCTAGGTGAATTAAGTGAATCTCTTGACATTTCAGTCAAGGTACATTTGACTGTAGGTACAAGGAACATACAATCAAAATAAAGACATGGACATACTATTTTCTGGGCAATAGTGCAGAAATATTTGCCACTGTCTTCTCTTAAGCCATTTGACTTAGAATAGAATAACAGACTTTGAGGTCTTCTAGTCCAAACCCCTGCTTAGGCAGGAAGCCCTACACCACTTCAGACAAATGGTTATTCAACATCTCTTAAAAAACTTCCAGTGTTGGAGCATTCACAACTTCTGGAGGCAAGTTGTTCCACTAATTAATTGCTAGGTAATTTCTCCTTAGTTCTAAGTCACTTCTCAGTCTATCCTACAACCTAGGGGTTCCACTCAGGTCTCTCATCCAGGAACTAATCTGACCAAACTGTTGCTTAACTTTTACTAATTCAATCATTTTCTTTGCTAGAGCAACATTCAGGAAAGTGATATTTATTGGAATTTCATCACAGAAAAATCTGCAAAGTCTCCTGGCACTTAACAATAAAACATCTCAGAACTATCCAACATTAAAATATCCATGGGAGGAAGTAATAATTTGAAGCAATAAAAAGTGTCATCCTGAATCTACCCCAAATATTCTCTGGAAAAAAAAAGTTCTGTTTAACTAGCTTCCACATTTGAAATGGGTTAATCTAACTTCCAAAGGGAGGCTGCCCCAGAGAATATTGCAACAACTGTAGACAGACAGATAGATAGATAGATAGATAGATAGATAGATAGACAGACAGACAGACAGACAGACAGACAGACAGACAGACAGACAGATAGATAGATAGATGGATGGATGAGGGAGAGAGTCAGACAGACAGGCAGACATAAAGATATACACTTCTTTGTAATGTGTGCACACTTGATGAAGAACGTCTGTATTCATAGAAGAGCTCCAATAAGCATACAAACTACGTCATCAATTTTGGCAGCTCTGTAACCCATTTTAAATAAGAAACATGTAATCAATTATCACGTTATAGAAAAATGAAATGTGTCTGAATTCGGGCTACCAGACTTAGGCCACAAAAATGTATCTGGAAGCAATAAATGACAGTTTTCTGTATCCTTTTGCTACCTTCTGGTGGTCATCTAGATTTCACTGCCAGATCTGGTAGCCTCAATCAAAATGTATGTGATGTCCACATTCATTTTCTAGGTTCAGTACTAAGAGGTTGGTTTATGTACATGCATTTTCTGTAGAAGTTTCCATTTGATCAAGCTTCTACCTTTTTATCACTATGTAGAAGTGTCCCATGCAAACCTCAGAGGGATAGCAAAATAGGCAACTTAAATGCAAACTCTTATTATGTTCTCAGTTTAGTTTTCATGTACACAGGTTGAATGAACATTTCAAGTTGTCATAGCCTTTCATTAAGCCTGTTCTTGGGTGAATAGGCTTGCCTGCACTATAGGTAAATATGGTGAATCTAAAAAAAGGCAGATTACATAAATCAGCCTTTCTTTTCCCCTCAGGTGCATTAGAATTACGACTGTCTCAATGACGACATTAGCTGAGAAATTATGACAATCTTTCTGGAGGTCCCCAGGTTTTGGAAAGCTTTCATAAATCATGGGTTAATCCATGTAAGAATGTCCATGTGCAAGGGACTGATTTTTGAATTGAAATCTTAAGTTTTACTTTACATTTCCTTCAGACCATAAGTCCACCTATCAACATTAGAGTTTTTGAAGGTGATATACAACCTAGGACTTTTATGCTACTCCTAAACTAGAAACTTATGTCTCCAGTATGGAAATGCTCTTTTTTCCTGGTTGGGGAAAAAAAAAAAGATTGCATTATTTTCTCCTCTTGAAGAGCTGTAGTTTTTTTTTTTTAGAATAGAATAGAATTTTATTGGCCAAGTGTGATTGGACACACAAGGAATTTGTCTTGGTGCATATGCTCTCAGTGTACATAAAAGAAAAGATACGTTCATCAAGGTACAACATTTACAACACAATTGATGATCAATATATCAATATAAATCATAAGGATTGCCAGCAACAAGTTATAGTCATACAGTCATAAGTGGAAAGAGATTGGTGATGGGAACTATGAAACGATTAATAGTAGTGCAGATTCAGTAAATAGTCTGACAGTGTTGAGGGAATTATTTGTTTAGCAGAGTGATGGCCTTCGGGCCTTTCTTTTGATTAATCTAAAGCCCAATAAAAATGTAAATATTTATTTTGAGAAGACCATGCTGCTTAATCAAATGCTTTTCTTTACCTTCAACAATGGCAGATTTACTGAGATGAATTTAGAATTCTGTTTTTCCTTCCCTTTACTATGAATCAGAAAATTGCAAAAAGATGATATGTGGTAATAAAAAGGTGACTTGGTTCATTTCTAATAGCAAATAACATTTCAGTGTTTACATAGAAGTTGTACAGACTAGTCTTTCAGTTAATATGCTGATATAGTGGGGAACTAAAGAACCATTTTGGTCTAGTGGTTAAGGCATCAGGCTACAAACAGGGAGACCATGTGTTCTAGTGCCACCTTTGGCACAAAGTCACCAGGATGACCTTGAGCCAGTCGCTCTATCAGCTCTAGGAAGGAGGCAAGGAAGCCAGTTGTGAAAAATCTTGTCAAAAAAAACCCTGCAGGGGCTAATTCAGGCAGTTACCAGTAGTGAAAACTTACCTGAGGCACCCACACCCACAAAAACATAAGCTAATAAGATCTGAGTATCCTCCATATGAGACCTAAGCCTTATCATTCCATTCCCCTTGGTAGTCCTGAGGTTGAGTCATGGCAACTGGACTTCTTTCCTTGTGGGTTTGGAAAATTTTGCTGCTTATCCAAGTAACTTTTTTCAGTCTGAGCAAATTGGTTATCCCTAACTAACTTGCTCAGGCTGAAGAAACTACTTGAATAAACAGGGAAACATTTCAGACAAGTAAAGAAGTTCAGTTGCCATGACTCAACTTTCAGACCACTGCACCTGGATGCCTGAGAATTGACATACTGTACTTCCCCTTGGTATATGCTGATTTGACTCAGTTGTGTCTTTACTGGTCTCAGGCTAGAATAACAAATAGACATATCTGAACCAGACCAAAAAGAGTCCAATGTTGGGTCAAATGTGTTTGAGCAGAAGAGCACCATCTATATTAAATAAAGACAAAGCATCCTTCATTTTAGAAGGGCTAAAATACTGCCTGAGGATTTGGAGGTTGTGGCCTATAAACATAGAAGGTCTACAGTGCTACACAATTTGATGAAAACTTAGACCACACATTTCTGGTTTGCGCTGTAAAGGGAATTATCATCCTTAAATCCGTGCTGAATGAAATGGTTTCCCTTCCTGCCAAATTCGGCCTGCGTTTTCTGAAAGAAAACTGGAAGGGTGGGATTTTGAAAATATCAGGAGTTAGGTAAAAGTTGTCCCAGGAGTTGTGCTTTTGGTTTATTTTGTCCTAGCAAAGACAGCCATTTCTTCTTAATTCAATTGATTGACTTTTTTTCCAGTACAGCATCTGCATATGTACCAAACAATTAAAAAAGAAAGAAAGAAAAAGAAAGCATAATGATACTGTTAAATCCTTCTTCCAAATTAATCAGTGTCCCTTTGAAATCATTCTTTCTGCTTATCCCAGTAGCTCTCCCAAACTAGAGCAAGATCAAATAGGAAGCTTACACTAGAAAAGCTCTGGTTCAGTACTACTAGAAACATACAAACCTTTTTTTCTTCTTACAGGGATGTCAGGAAAGTAGGTTTTAGAGATCGGGCAAGGGTTGCTACAAATAACCTGTAGCTAGGGAATATCTTATTTCATCTGTCTCTCTCTTGTCTGGTTGTTTTTAAGGAGCCCACTCCCATCATCAGTCACTCAGGATGAATTCATCTGCATCCTAGTGATGTAGATTTACAGAAGGTGAAGGACGAGAATTTGTTGGGAATGTTCTAGGCATGATAATCACAGCAATCTGTGATCAGTGGAGTAGATTTTGGCTCATCTTAAAAGAAGCAGGAATGGATGGACCTCTCAGATGCTAGCACATTAGTCCTACAATTATGCTACTTATTGGAGGTCACTTAATGCTTGCAAAAAAAGTCTGTGGGTTACTACCAGTCTTTGAAAAGTCCTTCTCCTCTGCTGCTTCCCTATTCTTCAGCAACTTCCACAACAGTCCCATTTATTGTAACCTTTCATTTCAATCATTTAACAGTTCAGAGATAGCAACGTTTTTCTCCCTGTCCATAGCACAAAGAATAGCTCTAGGTTCTTTCCACTCCTATTGGGAAATCAGGGCTGTTTGTTTTGAATTATATTAGCTGATGACTTATGAATGTATTTCACAATCTGGAAAAGAAACTTTTACAGTTTGCAAACAAAGGGAAGAAAGGGGCGGGTTGGTGGGGGGGAAAGCATTGGCAAATAGGAAAAGTGTGTACAAGTCGTGTGGTCTTCCAAGGGAGAAGGGAAAAACGTAGCCAGGTGCCAGCCAAGTCATCTGTCTGAAATTTCAAGTCATTTATTGCAAGCTCATATGGCAGCTTTACTCTTCCGAGGAAGGGAATAATGGTCCCATCTGGAGAATAATTAGAAACACCGGGTTGGAAAGGTCATTGAGGTATGTGTTGGAAGTGTAAGATGGGTTCAGAGTCACATCAGCCAACACAACACAACACAGAAGACCATGTTCTGCAGGTGAAGACCCAGAAGAGGAAAGGAAGTTATTTAACAAATGCCTAACAAGTCCGACAAGCCTCATGATATTAGGAAAGAAAGACAAAACTTAAATGATACTCAGTCTAGGAAACAACAGGTTTCTTAATTTCATATTAGGTATTCAGTTACTTTTGTGTCTTTAACCCCATGTTCTTAAGACAAGAGCAGGAAAGAGAATTAAACCTTTGAAATATGTGATGTGTGTAAATGTGTCTTTGTGTATGCAGGGAAAGAATTATTTTTCCTAGCCAAAATACAAGAATATATAAGAAATATAATTATATAGAATAGAATAGAATAGAATAGAATAGAATAGAATAGAATAGAATAGAATAGAATAGAATAGAATTTTATTGGCCAAGTGTGATTGGACACACAAGGAATTTGTCTATATATGGCTATATATGGCTATATATGGCTATATATGGCTTTCTATATATGGCTATATACAAGTAGATATGGTAGTTGTAATGAATTGGACTTACATATACAGTATATCTGTACCATTTATAGCATCTATCTCTAGCTCTGTCTACATCTACAGAGCATCTAGATCTATATAATTTATATGGCTGCCCCACTCAAAGTGCAACTCTCGTGACCAGCATCTTGTTAAAAGCAATAGGCAAAAAAGTCAATATATATATATTTTTTTAAAATCACATCCATTGTCACTCTAGGTAGGTAGGTAGGTAGGTAGATGGATGGAAAGATAAGATGAGATGAGATGAGATGAGAAGAGAAGAGTATACATACCCATCCGCACTCACATACCTACATACAGAGAGAGTCATGGAGAGAGACTAAAATCAAGGGAAGAAAATGAAAAACATTTGTGATAAGTATCAGAAATAAGAACATTTTCTTGTGCAGTTTAAAAAAAAGACATACATGATATGAACTCTGTTAAGAGTTAAATAATTTTGGTTTTGCACCATATGTATAAATGAAAGAGGAGAAAATCTGGTAGGGCTGTTATGTTTTGTTCTGTTTAGCAAAGTTGATTGATTTTGTGACATTAGGTCAGTGTCAACTCTTAGCAACCATACTGATGGATTTTCTCCAGGAGGATCTATTCTCAACCTGGTCCTTCAGGTCTTTCAGTGTTGCTACACATTGAAACTAAAAGACTGAAGCAAATGGATGTTTAATGTGATGCAACAGGATGAGATTTCATTTAGATGTGGAAAAATCTAGGTGTGGTCTCTATGACACCATTGGACAGGAAGCCAAAATCTGTATTGATTCATTATGGTATTTGGAATGACAAAACTTGAGGAAAAAAGTATTTCATCCTCCCACATTGCATGCCATTATTAATGAAACCCTCAATGGGAACTACTGAGATTGAGAATTACAATAAATACTGATAGTTTCCATGTCAGAAGACGCTAATGGGAAAAATAGCCCAAGATATCTGGAAATTCCTAAAAAAAGAGGAGTGGGACAGGGAGGGAAGGAGAGAAAGAGAGAGAGAGAGAGAGAGAGAGGGAGGGAGGGAGGGAGAGAGAGAGATCCTAAAAGGAGAATTGACATTCGTCCTAACAAGGGATTAATGGAGCATTCAGAAGTCTAATTCTATTATATTTATTTTTATTGTATTAAATGTATGAGCCAGTATGGAGAGAACAAAAAGCTTTTAGAACATCTAAGAATAAAAAACAGCACACAACTGGAATGGAAAGATGGACTGGTCAACTATGAGCAATACGTATCAGTATTCTAGATTGGTAGAAATGATGTCAGGAAGGCTACAACTCAGATGCTAATATGTGTTCAAAATAAAATGAAGAAAATGGGATTCAGTCAGCCGCTAAATGGAATTCACAAAATATAATCCATAGTCTAACTAAAATCCCCAATAGTCTTGTTCTATCTACATGGTGTAATATCCCACAACTATTTTCAGAAAAGATCCTCTGGGGGAAGTTATGTGGCTGAATATACCATGTGATTGTGTACATAAAAATGAGGTACCCTCTAGATTCATTGAATGTGAGAAGAATGTTTCAGATAAATGAGTCCCACTTGCTACAATCTGAAAGTTGGGTTTACTTCTTCTGTGAAGAACTACAAGAGACCCAGGTGACAGAATACCAAAACCAAGCAAAACTGCACAGATGGGACACAGAAGTTAAATAACAGATTCTCAGTCATGTAATTCATGGTTGCCGCAAAGATGAAGAAGACGAATTCAAAGATGAATTCAAAGATGAATCCTGAAGAAGCTTCTTGGGTGAGAAATGAAACGTCTTCAAAGAAAAACAAAGTCCAGGTGCCTTTTGAAAAAGCACCTTTGAGCAGTTAAACTTCTTACTCAGCTTGAAAGAGGAACACAGCTCAGAATGTGACTCAGCTTCCATAAAACAAACTCATCTCTTGTTCAGTAGGTGAACATTCAGGGGAGGGAAAAAGTCTTCCCGGAAAAGATGAAGCAAGACCTATGGTATCCCATCTAATAGATGCTGGCTAACATTTCAGCCAACTTCTGAGCTCACTTTAGCCATTAACGAATCCAGCCAAACAAACTCTGTTGCTTGTAAAGCTGTGCAACTGTCATCAGGAAAAACCTGTTTCCTTATATACTATTTTTATAGTCTAGAAAGCCCACTTTCTAGCCTATCATGCCCACGTGTGTGTGTGTGTGTGTGTGTGTGTGTGTGTGTGTGTGTGTATGGGGGATGTGAAGTCAACATGAAATATGGGAGTCTCTCATTTTTTCCAGCTGCACGTATGCCAGATAGTGCAATGAGCATGGCAAGTTCCCAGCTTTACGAAGTATGATGGAAGTGTTCATTTGAGAATGCCATCTCATTCCTGGGACATTCCTTATAACATAATAAAATGTTTTAATTCCTCTGGCCTCTTTGAAATCTAGGAACAGGAAGACGGAGAAGCCTTAAATCTCCATTTTAGGGCATTTAGCTGGGCCTGTAAAGTATTAGAATCTTTATCACATAGGACACACCCAAGCCTACATACATACAAACTGCGTGTATGGGTCTAAATACTTCTATTTTTAAAAGAAATTTTCTACTTTTAAGGCTGATGAGAAAGTGCAAACAGGCTAAGGATTACCTTCATCTGGATGTTTCCAAGCATTTTTTTTCTAGCTTCCAATGAAGTGTCTGAAACAAGTCTTGCAGACCATTGGTAGGTCACAATGATTAAAATACCTTCAACTTAGAGGCTGAGAAAACTGGTGAACAAATCATTGTTATCTTCCCATTCAGGATAAAACTCCAAGAAGAGGCTCCAAAATTGGATTTTTCTTGGGAAGACCCTTTTCTTGGAAATCAAACCCTCCTTTCACATTGTACCCACCAGTGGGTTAAGGTTTGCCGGTACTGATGCTGCCTAATGAGTTACAACCCGAACTCTCTTTGTATCTCTAAGGCTGTTTTATTCAAGTTAACATATGGATTACTTTTTCACATTCCAAAGGTGAAAAGAACTTAAAAACAGCTCAGAAATAACAGTAGCTTCCCATTTTGACAATGTACAAGTTTGTGAGTAAGCACTGATGGAGGGCCAATTTATAGGGGGAGAGGGGAGAAAACCACTCCATTCCACAGGGGGGGCTTCATTCCTATGGTGCAACACCCATGGCTATAAATCCACATCTATCTTTGAGGAAGCTTCCCTTGGTAAGAACCAGCAGGTACCTAGTTTCCCACTAGTGAACCTTCTTTAAGTATCCATCTGGACTTTCAAGCTTATCTAACCCTGGCATTTTCCTATATACAGGAAATCTTTCCAGAAGCAATCCTGGAGAGAAACATATTGCGTTATGAAAGCTTTTGAAAACTCAACCAAAGACTATATTATACTTATTTTGCAATAAGGCCCAGGTTCCCAATGATGGTGATTGCATTTATGTTCAGAGTATCCAACTATATGTGAGTGTAGAACAGCTATAGATCCAGCATTTATAAGGCGTATCTTGCCTTGTTCTCAATTTGGAGCAGAGCATGGGTTTTTGCAATAAGTCTAGAACTGTGCCAAGAACTAGGGCCAGTTGAAGTATATTTCCTGTAGGAAGTCACTTGTGTAATAAATACAGAACTTTTCCCAGTAGCAGCAGCAGCAGCAGCAGCAGTTATTCTTATGCTCTTCATCTAGAGATTCTTTTGAAGAACAAGATCTGTCTTGCTGAATTATTTCTACCAGGTTATTTCTATTGTTGCAAAATTACACACAATATAATATTCCATGGGCTTAGAATGCGATGAAATTAAGCTGCCTTGAAGCAAAATGGGCAGCAAACGAATTTGATAAATAAATATTATTTTTTTAAAAAAACTTGCACATTTTCCCCATATTGAAAAGGGGGAAAGAAAAAAAACAGAATTGGGAGTTTTTCTTTCTAATGGTCTGTTGTGGCACCCCATGCCACAAAAACAAACAAACAAACAAACAAACAAACAAGGTGGGCAGAAAGGAGAAATGGTCCAAAGTCCAAACCAGAGTTCCCCAACTTTTCTGGGTTGGCAGCCCAGAGTGGGGGAAGAAAGGCAAAAGAGGGGATGATTTTGTGGGAGGAGCAAGCGATTGTGTACACATATGCAGGCATGTGCTTGTGATGTTTGTGATGCTCACGTGCGTGGGGCCATGAATACCTGTGAGACTTGTGTGCGTGAGACTGGACTGCCTGCAACATGCATGGTGATGCTCATGTGAGTGGGGCCATGCACACAGATGGAGGCATGCACGCCAGCCCACCACTCATGTGTCCCAGTGGCAATTAGACCATAGCCTGGAGGTGGGCCAGGGCCCACAAGTTGGGGACCCTTGCTCTAAACCAAGAGCTGAGCAAAGATTCCTTGGCAGAAAAAGACCCTTTAAAGCTATTTTCAGATATAAAAAAGTGGACTTTCCTGTACAAGATTCTGAGGAGTGTTGTCTCTGTTCAATCTTCTTGTTTCAGTGAACTGGTAGAGATTTAAAATATGATTATTTACTCTAAAAGTGTTCTGTAATCCTTCTCTTGGAAAAATTCTCCTCTAATAAAGTACAAATCTTTGATTCTGTTCTGGGCTGAAAGTAGTTTTGTTAGACTTTCCAAAGCCTCAAACCACAGAATCAATAAGAACTTTGGCATGCTGGACCAGGTCAAAGCTTACTGTATTTTTTGGAGTATAAGACGCACCTTAGTTTTGGGGGAGGAAAATAAGAAAAAAGCTGATTAGCAGGTGGATTATATGGAATATCCCCCAATCAGCTGTTCCCAGAGATGAATTTTAGCAACAGGTTCCTTGGTTGTGAGCTCTGTGCCTTGGGGTTTTTTGTTTGTTTGTTTGTTTTGCTTTTTTTTTTTGCTTCTGAAAGCCTCTGAAACAGCTTCAGAAAAAAAGCGTCTGAAACTGTTTGGGGGCTTCTTTTCTGAAGCTTCCTTTCTGATGTTTTTTTCAGCCTCTGAAACCTCCGTTTCAGACACTAAAATGAAATGTGGGTGGGGCTACATTCAGAGTATAAGACGCATCCAGATTTTCACCCTCTTTTTTGGGGGAAAAAAGGTGCGTCTTATACACGAAAAATATGGTAATTTAGTATTTTGTTTCTCACAGTGAACAAAAAATTTAAAAGGATTAAAAAGTGGACAACAAATCACAAAGGGGATTTGAAAACATTACAGAAGCTAAAGTTTTTCAATAATTCATTAATTGATTATAAGTGACTGAGTATATTATATTATAAAAAAAAACCTCAAACTCTAAAGTGAAGATAACTATTGGTTACTTGAACAGTTGCTTGTGATGAATAATATTAGTCTTTAGGTAATGAGATAAGAATGTTATACTAGGGCCATAAAAGTTTGTTTCATTATACTTGGGTGAACAGGCTGGTAAAAATAGAGCAACTAGAAATAGTCCTCGACTTACAATAGTTCCTTTAGTGACCATTCGAAGTTAAAACTTACACTTAACAACCGTTACAGCATCCCCACGGTCATGTGATCAAAATTCAGATGCTTGGCAGCCGATTCATATTTATGATGATTGCAGTGTCATGGATCACCTTGTGCGACCTTCTGAGAAACAAAGTCAATGGGGAAGCCAGATTCACTTAACAACCGTGTTACTCACTTAACAACTGCAGAGATTCATTTAATAAATGCAATCACTCTGTTACTGTATACCAAAAATTAAGGTATAGAAGTCAAGCTACAAAACCATTCCCTCAGGAAAAAAGCCCATTACAGAAATTGAAAGAAAAATGCTACAATAATTTCAACAACAAATTAACATTATAAACATTTTTAGGTTTCATAAAAAACATTCAGATTCACTCTGGCAGATTAGTTATGAAAGGGACAGAAATCATATTGTTTAAAATCTGGATTATTTGGAAAACAACCCAATATGGGGATATAATTGCTCATAATTAAGAAATGGGTCAATTTGATTTCTTATTTCCTTCAAAATATACCTATTTCTCGATCAACTTGCTATTGCAGTGGTTCATTCCAAATTTTTGCGACTGCTCTTCATCATATCCTTGATTCTTCTCTTCTTTTAAAGTTGAACCATTTGGTATGGGATATATTTTATGTTCCACGCACCCATACTTGCTTTCAGAGGAATTTCACACAGGTTTCTTCCTCTTTCACTATTGCAAGCTAGTTTTATAGAACCTGCACATCATCTTAGGGTTGGAGTTAGCTTAGGCTGGACCTAAAATAATTTCCGCATTCGTTTCTAGGCTCTCATCTATACTCAAATCAATTAATCGTACAATTCTATTTTATAATTCTTGCAGCCACTGAGGTGTAATTTTGAATGACACTTTAAGTGGATTGGCACAATATAAATATATGTAGACACTTCACACATGCTTTCTCTCCTTCAAACAAGCCTTGAAATATTACACTCCAACTTCTGATAGAAAAGCCAAGAATCAAACCACATTTAACAGTTTATTTTTCAAACAGCATCTTCTTTTCCTTGCATGCATATGCATTTTTCATCTAGATGACTGCTGGATTTTCTGTGTTTTATTACTTTCCTTCTTTCTTTTGCCTCCAAACACTGTCTCTAAATACAAAAGCCTCTGCAAAGCATTGATTGGCCTTCCAGCACTCTCAAGGGAGGTCTGAAGTTGTAACATTTAACTGAAACAAATATATATATATATTTTTTTTGAGAGAGAGAGAGACAGAGAGAGTGCGAGAGAGCGAAGAGCAGCTTCAGGGTTGTTTAATGCTCTACTTTGACTGAAGGGAGAGCAAAGAAAAGTTCACCCACCTGCATGCAAAGCTGAAATGGTTGTTAAGCAACATTAGACATGTCTTCTGGGGCTATTTTGTTTATTCATTAGATTTCGAGACCGCCCAACTCCAAAAACACACTGAATGGCTCACCATACTTTAAGAATATTAAAAAAAAAAGGAACAAGATTGCTCAGACAACAGTGCAGATAGTCCTCGACTTATGACAGTTCATTTAGTGACCGTTCGAAGTTACAAGGGCACTGAAAAAAGTGACTTGGGACTGTTTTTCATACTTACGACCATTGTGGCATCCCCATCGTCACATGATCAAAATTCAGAGGCTTGGCAACTGACACAGGATGGTTGCAGTCTCCTGGAGGTCATGTGATCGCCTTTGGCAACTTTTTGACAGGCAAATTCAACGGGGGAGCCTGATTCACTGAACAACCGTGTTACCAACTTATCAACTTCAGTGTTTCACTTAACAGCGGGGGCAAGAAAGGTCGTACAATGGGGCAAAATTCACTTAACAAATGTCTACTTAGCAACAGAAATTTTGGGGCTCAGTTGTGATTGTATATCGAGGACTACCTGCACGTAAATAATATTCAAGGAGAAAATCACCAGTGGCTCTACAAATACGCTACCTTTATCCTGGGAAGAAAGATAAGTCTTAAAAGATACCTTACTGGCAACTTTTAAAAGTCTTTAAGAGACTTCTTAAAACATTTGTAAGGCATTGCATGATTCTGGGGATGAAAAAACATAGTTGCTGCAATAAATG
This sequence comes from Ahaetulla prasina, assembly GCF_028640845.1. NCBI lineage: Eukaryota > Metazoa > Chordata > Lepidosauria > Squamata > Colubridae > Ahaetulla > Ahaetulla prasina. The sequence continues at coordinate 232,701,289 of NC_080539.1, read as the reverse complement.
AAGCATGCTTCTTCAGTCCTGCAGGATGACAACAATTGACTGAAGGGACCTTCACCTCTTCTGTCCATCAGGACCAGACAGACAGAAGCAATTGGAAACAGACATCTTTCAAGTAACCATTTCATCTATAATGCCACCAAAGTCTTTATAGAACCTTGACAGTGGTGGGTTTCAACGTTTTTTACTACTGGTTCTGTGGGCGTGGCTTGGTGGGCATGGCAGGTGAAGGATACTGTAAAATCTCCATTCCCACCACACTCCAGGGGAAGGTTATTATTGCAAAATCCTCATTTCCTCCTGATCAGCTGGGACTCAGGAGGCAGAGAATGGATGGGGGCAGGGCCAGTCAGAGGTGGTATTTACCAGTTCTCTGAACTACTCAAAATTTCCCGCTACTGGTTCTCCATACCTTGGATGATACTGGGAAACCCAATCAAAACTGGAACATTTCCCAAAACAGTGATGTCACCTGGATGAAAGGAGAAGATGTCTGCATTCTGGTATTTTGAAGCGGACGTAGCTTTCAGATAGTCTTCAGGGGCAGCACCATAGTCCCATATCGTAGTCAAAGACAGTCAACCCCATTTCATCATCACCTATTCTTAAGCTACCACAGCTAAGACATGCCCCCTTCCCTATCTTCTAACAGCTGCCAAAAGAAAAAAGAAATAAAAAAGAACATAATTATTGATAGGACAGAATGGGAAAACTATTAGATAAGTGGAGATTGCATACTTCAATTATACGATTCAATTTTAATAAGTAGTTTTTATCTCTTTCCCTTTTTTAAAAAAAGGCAGCTTCTGGCAATGTATTCAAGGGCTGTTTATGGCCCTCTCTCCGGTCCAGATTAAGATGTGCTGGTTTTAATGTGTACAGTTCTAATTTCAAAGAAAAAGAACATGATAAATGTTGTAAAAATAGATTTACTTTATATTTATAAATAAAAGAAAACAATGCTCTTCTGGGCCTGTAGTGTCTCCAAAAGAGAAAAAAAAACTTGTTTGATTTTACTTCTTATCACCCCTAGTTGACTGTTTCATCATTCGGGATAATAAAGTGGTAATGATTTTGAAGTTTGCTCATCCTCACTCTTGTTCCAAAGGCTGAAAATTAGGCTTGCTACCAGTGTTTCTCAACCTTATCTACTTTAAGATGGGTGGACTTCAATTCCCAGAATTCTTCAACCAGCTTTGCTGGCAAGAGAACTCTGGGAGTTGAACTCCACTCCTCTTAAAATTGCCAAGGTTGAGAAACATTGCTTTTTAAGAAGAGACTGGACAGTCACTTGTCTGAAATGGTATAGAATCTCCTGTTTGAGCAGGGAGCTGGACAAGAAGACCTCCAAGGTCCCTTCCAGCTCTGTTCTAATCATGATTCTGCTTCCCACCTTTGAAGGCACATGTTTTTTAACAGAGAAGATGTGAAGTTATACACAATTGTTTCACAGAAAATAAACCTACAAGTAGTTCTCAACTTCTGGTCATAATCTTCTGCTATTCCCATTGGAAAGTGAAGAGACCCAAGGTGAGAGGAGAATCAACATTTGGTAGTGCAGGATAATAATTAACTCCAGAAACATGGTAAACAATAGCAACAGCCTTCACAAAAAGTTCACTGCCAGCTTTTTCTCTCTGTGTTATGATAAAGCCAATCACATCAAATGAAATCAGATGGGTTCTCTTAGCCTTGAAATTAAGACATAATGTATAAATCACAGTGATATATACATACTGTTGCATGCATCATGTATCATTGCTCCCATCTTTTTGTGTTATTTCGTGTCTTGGGGTCGGTGGCAAGCATGCAATTTGAATCATTCGCATAATGATGTCATGCATGTGTCATGTTGAAATAAAATGCTGGGAAGCTTCAGCCTACTTGACCAAAAAACACAGAAAGAATACCATTAGTTTGAGTGCTTTTTGCCTTGTGGGAGGCTCATCCAGGAAGCACAGAGGAAAAAGCTTTCATTCTTCAGAAAGTCCAAAGGGATGACTTTTGACTCTTATGTAATTGCCAAATTTCTACCAAAGTTCATGCAAAACTAATAATTGAATGAGCATAGTCATCAGATCCTGATCTGACATTTGACATTGTATCAAAGCAAGAAAAGGCTCTGCGTGAACAAATGTTTTCCAACATAGTTCTCCAGATATGTTCCTAACTTCTTTACGCTATAACTGTACTTTTAGTTGGGTCTGCTTGAAACCATTCGGTCTATATTTATTATAGTTTCCTTGTAATCTCAAAGTGTACTAAGAACGATGTTCTACATTTAAAGATAGTTTTGGATTCCATGAGTTTGGAAGCTATTTTTGAAAACTTTTTCTCCCAGTGGTTCTGGACCCACTGAGAGAACTTTTAAGCAACTGAGTTGAAAATAGTTTGCCCATTATACTTTGAAAATGTCAGAAATATTCCTAAGCAATATAACTGGGACGTTCATCTTCCAATCAAAGTCTGGGTTCCTAGCCTCACAACATGTTGGGTTTTTTTCTAGAAAGGAGTGTTCCAGTCTCCTAGTCTCCATTATTATATCTGTAAATTTTGCCAGGTCTTCAATCTGGCTGAACTGGATGCATTGCCTTCTGTTTTTGTGATGGGACATTTCAAAAATAACCCCCTGCACCAGTGTATACAGATAATCCTCAATTTACAACTATTCATTCCTTCAAAGTTACTACGGCATTGAAAAATGTGATTTACGGCCATTTTTTACACTTACGACCATTGCAGCATCCACTGAGTCAAAACTTTGAATACTGACAACTGGCATGAATTTATGAAGTTTATTTTTTTTAATTTTATTTATTTATTTTGTCACAACAATATATGTAAGTATCATACAAAAAGATTATATAGAATATAAACATATATATAAGTAAATATTAGGAGGTATAAGCATAGATAGATAGATAGATAGATAGATAGATAGATAGATAGATAGATAGATAGATAGATAGGAAGAAGAAAAGAAAAACAATAGGACAGGAACGGTAGGCACGTTTGTGCACTTATGCCCCTTATGGTCCTCTTAGGAATGGGGTGAGGTCAATAGTAGAAAGTTTTTGGTTAAAGCTTTTAGGATTATGGGAAGAGACCACAGGGTCAGGTAAAGTGTTCCAAGCACTGATGATTCTGTTACAGAAGTCATATTTTCTGCAATCTAGATTAAAGCGGTTGACATTAAGTTTAAATCTATTGGTTGCTCTAGTATTATTGCAATTAAAGCTGAAGTAGTCTTTAACAGGAAGGACATTACAATAGATGATTCAATGAGTTAAGCTTAGGTATCCTGGTGTGATGGGAGCACCTTTTGTGACCTTCTGACAAGCAAAGTCAACGGGGAAGCTAGATTCACCTAACAACTTTGTAACTAAGTTAACAAAGGCAGTGATTCATTAAATAACCAGGTTAAGGTTGTAAATTGGGGCAAAACTCCCTTAACAATTGACTTGATTAGAAACAAACATTTTGGGCTCAGTTGTGGACATAAATTGAGGACTACCTGTATGTTCTTATAGTGATGATTAGTAGTGTTCATGAATTATATGTGCTTTTTAATGCTCTGTTTCGATCGACAAGCTCAGCGTCTTAGCCACTGAGCCACTGTGTCCCTTGTTGAACTTGCTGAACTCGGCAGTTCAGCGATTCGAATCCCTAGTGCTGTGTAACGGGGTGAACTCCTGTTACTTGTCCCAGCTTCTGCCAACCTAGCAGTTTGAAAGCACGTAAAAACTGCAAGTAGAAAAATAGTGACCACCTTTGATGGGAGGGTAACAGTGCTCAATGCACCTTCGGCATTTAGTCATGCTGGCCACATGACCATGGAGAAGTCTTTGGACAGTGCTGGCTCTTCGGCTTAGAAACGGAGATGAGGACCGCCCCCTAGAGTCGGGAATGACTAGCACATATGTGCAATGGGAACCTTTACCTTTAATGCTCTCTATAGGGAATCCCAGATTCTTTTTATTTATTTTCATTCATCCTATTCTGAAGAAATTTCCTGTCCAATTTCATGCCTCTATGTTGACCATCCATCTCTCTTTGCAACTGCAGAATTGCATTCATTTCTTTTCCTTTTAGCGTCATTGTTTTAAAAATGTTTTTTACCTGTATCTCACTGCTGGTGCCATGGTTATAACAATGATCTGATTTGTTCTGAAAGGCAGTAGTGTCTCCCAAGTAGATTAAATTCCTCTAACACAATCTAGAAAGACTTGAAGTCTTGTAATGCTGGTTTTAGGGTATGCGCTATCATCTTTGACTTATGTTGTGCTGCCAACTCCATATTATTGTCAAAACAGTGACAATATGGATATAAAGTCACAGTAGATGACAGCATTTGTTCACTCTTTATTGGGCTCAGATGTATTTGAGGGCTGGTTTGTACTTAAGTGTAAAACAGTGATAAGAAAAAATCTGACAATTCTGTCCAGATATTCACCATTCATTCATTCATTCATTCATTCATTCATTCATTCATTCATTTATTTATTTATTTATTTATTTTCATCAAGCATGTATTAGATAACAGATATAAATATAAACATAATTATGAACACACAAAATAGATATGAAAAAAGGCAGGGGTGAAATGTAAAATTTGTTACTACCGGTTCTGTAGGCATGGCTTGGTGGGGTGGGGGTAATGTGACTTGCTGGCCATGACCAACTTTTTTTTTTTACTTTTAAAAGCAATTTTTCTACAACCTTTTCGGTCAAAAAAATGCTTTTAAAAGCCTCTGATGATCAGGCAACTCAGCTGGGATCACCAGAGGAGCCTTTTAAAGCATTTTTTTACAACTTCTTCAGCTGAAGAGGTTGTAGAAAAAATGCTTTTAAAGGGTTCTGACGATCCCAGCTGAGCCGCGCGATGATTAGAGGGTTTTTTTTAACTTTTAAAAGCATTTTTTCGGCCGAAGAAAAAATGCTTTTAAAAGTTTAAAAAAAAAAACCTCTGATGATCACGCGGGTCAGCTGGGCATGGGGGGAAGGGCAGGGATTTCTGAACTGCCCGCTGCCATTGCTACTGGATCGTGCGATCCGGTCTGAACCAGTAGCATTTCACCCCTGAAAAAAGGGGATATTACGGCAGGGATGGTAGGCACGTTGGTGCACTTATACATGCCCCTTAAAGTTTCTTAAGAATGGGGTGAGGTCGACAGTAGACAGTCTAAGGTTAAAGTTATGGGGGTTTGGGGATGTAACCACAGAGTCAGGTAGTGCATTCCAGACATTAACAACTCTGTTACTCACGTTTTATTTTCTGCAATCAAGTTGGAGTGGTTTACCATAAGTTTGTATCTATTATGTGCTTGTGTATTGTTGTGGTTGAAGCTGAAGTAGTCATTGACAGGTAGGGCATTGTAGCAGATAATTTTATATACTACGCTTAGCTCACTGGTAGGTTTCCAAATTTTTTACTACCGGTTCTGTGGGCGTGGCTTGGTGAGCGTGGCAGGGGAAGGTTACTGTAAAATCTCCATTTCCTCCTGATCAGCTGGGACTTGGGAGGCAGAGAATAGATGGGGGTGGGGCCAGTCAGAATTTTTACTACTGGTTCTCCGAACTACTCAAAATTTCTGCTACCAGTTTTCCAGAACTGGTCAGAACCTGCTGAAACCCACCTCTGGCTTAGCTTATTCATGAGCATCTTACTTTTGTATTGTTTTGCTATGGCAACTGTTATTCCATAGCAGAAGGTGAACTTCATAACTCTTGCATTTTCTTTGAGTTTATCCATCTCCCTTTACTGGGAAAGGAGCTGTCCTAGAAAATTATTGTGTGTATCTTTCTGTCTGTGTGCATATATATGTGGAGGTGTACAAACAAACATGCACACTTGCACACATGCATAAATGTATATACACAGAGACCCATAGTCACTTATATTTAGAGTAAACAGAACTTTATTCTACTGTAAAGTTAGAGTAAGGTAAATCCTCTTTTGGGAGAAAAAAAAAAGAACTCATTAATTATAAACATATCTCTCTGAGAGAAAGATACATAGACACATAAAACCCAATATGTTTTTTGCTTTTTCCACTGTTTAAAAGCAACCCTCAACTTAACAGGCCAGTGATGGTCAAGAGAGCATCTATTCCTTAATTAATATAAATTTATTTATTAATACAAACATTATCATTTATGGATTATATTAATATCGTTATCAATATTACAACAATTTATTAATATCAATGAGAATTCAGACAAATTCAGTCTGTATGAAATGAAGGTAAAATAATTTGTATAAACCTCTTCCTAAGCTGATAGGAGAACCTTCCCATGCTTGTGAGAGTAGGCTCAGAAGTTATCATAATAAAGTAATAACAAAGATGATGCATTTAATTCTTTTAAAGTTGTGTGACATGGTGTTGTTGTTTTTTGTTGTTGTTTTTTTCCCAGAGGGTTAGCTGAGTTAGTTTGTGGGTTTAAAGTAGCTGACCGATCAATAGAGACAGTCTCCAGCCTTAGGCTGACAAGCTCAAAAGAGATAATATAGAAAGGAAACAAGGATAAGGGTGGGAAAAGGAAATAATATGATTTGGGTACCTATTCTTGACACGTAATGACCAGATGGAATTTCACCATGTTGCACTGAGTTTAATAGAGAAGGCAAGAGATCCTAAGTCTAGACTTCAAATAGGAAAGAGCACATCTGTTGCTATTTGAGGGGGTGATGATGATGAAATATCCATTCAGTCATGGCCAACTCTTAGCAATTCTATGGGCCAAATCTCTTCACATCTTCTAATCTTGCACTACTTTTGAGTTGTTCTATGTTCTGCTGGTGTCAGCTTTGATGGTGTCTGCTAAGTCTGGGCAATGAAGAGGCAGGAGACGATCTTAGTGACAACAGCTCTTTGATTTATTGTGAGAACCCTGCAAAATCAATAGGCAAACATCTCTCTTTATATAGTGTTTTGGCTGGGGCACCAGCCAATCAGGAACGTGTATTTTCCCGCCCAAATTTCCCTCCAAAAATTCAAATACATTACAGTGTCCAGCCACCTTGTTCTTGGTGGTGGTGGTGGGAGGGGATCAGGGATGGGTTCTACTTATCTTTACTACCGGTTCGCAATGGGAGCGCACACATGTGTTTGCTTCGCTCATGCATACATGCTCACTTCTGCACATGCGCAGAAGCTTCTGAGCATGCACATATTGTTCCTCAATGACTTTTGGGCAGGTGGGAGGAGCCTCTCACCACTTTTACCACCGGTTTGCAAGAACCGGACTGAACTGGGAGCAACCCACCACTGGAGGGGATAAATCTATGTAGCTCTTCGAAAGCTCTCATCATGTATATATTTGTGTGTATGGGGTCCTATCAGGAGACATTATCCCTAACTGCATGTAAAAAAAGATATAAAAAAGATGTATCCTTAGATTGCATGGGCCAGGCCTCTGGACCTTAAGACAGTATTTGTATATATTAGGATGGGAATATGATAGAAACATTGAGTCCATGCAACAATGTACTTAAGACAGAAGCTAAATTATGGTGTTCTTTTGGGAGTGTATTTACCCAAATTATTTTTGATCCACTTAATGGAGTGGATTCTGATTTAGAACAAAAAATGATAATCTTGATAACAATGGTGAACATAATAGTCATAAAAGATCATTTTCAAAAATCTGGATATTTGAAACTGGCTAAATTTGCATTTTTATTTTATATAAGTATGAAGCCACAAATAACAACCTATGAATTGCTGAATATAATAACACTGCAACAACAGTTTAAGGACATTTCTCATTGTTCTCACTAGATCACTGAGTAGTCCGCCTCTTTAATTGGCTAGGATGAAAGAAATGAACTAGGAATATGAGATCTGTTTCTTCATGTAAAATAGCAACATGCATTACCCATAAAATAGATTTAAAATTCTATGGACTGTTCCAAAACATGTACCATTAAAGAGCATTATCCAATGGCCAGATTAACTTAAAGTGCACATTGTTTGAAAAAAAAAAGCTAATTAACAACTTATTAATTGGATCGAAAGTCTGAAATTGTACTTCTAGAAAATACATAATTTTCTTCAAGTATTATTAAAGCGTTTTTGTTGTACCTATTAAAGATTCTTGTCTCTAAGTTAATTTCATTATGCTAATAAGCTATCATCGTTACAGAACTTACGCTTTGATCCATGTTAATTGTCGTGATCTTCAAAGACAAAGTCACTACTTACTTTAAATGAATTTTACATCTTTTTAAAGAATCACACGGAAATTAGGGGAAGTAATTAATTTTTTATTATGTGTCTCAATATTTTTTAGAGGAGGGAGTCAATGGTATTGGCTAGAATTCATTTTAACATTTAACTAGTGAAAACAGTATGAGGCAAAAAAAAAGGTTCAGATGCAAAAGATTAAAGAAAATTTGAAACTGGGACCTAATTTGTCTTGATAAACTTTGGTGTTTAATATGCTCCTTTTGTTCTCAGTGTGAAACAGCAGGGTTTTGATTTGTATAAACTTTTTGAAGAATTAATTCTTTCTAATTTTATCTTTTCTTTGGTTTCTCTTTACCGAAAGACAAAGAAGTTGACCTTCAAACCATAACATTTTTAAAGATTACAGACTGCACAAGGTTAAATATATCGATGGCCTAAGATTAACTGCTATATACACTTATCAAAACATGTATGTAGTAAATTCAAACTTTAAGCATCTGATAACACAGTTAGTAATCTTAGACACTGGAAGGGCTACTAAACCCCACGTACTGTATACACACAGAATATGGATCTTTGTTCCCACTGCTGTTCTAATATCATAAAACTGAGTCAGAAGTAAGCATATATAGGTAGCTCTCGACTTAAGACCATAGTTGAGCCAAAAATTTACGTTGCTAAGCAAGATAGTTGTTAAGCATTTTATAACTTTTCTTGCCACGTGTCAGTGTTCCGAGAAACGCATCCAAAGAAATCAGAACCCCAAGGCAGGAATGTTCCTCAGAGAACATGTTTACTGTACACATCACATCAGCACAGCCAATGAAAACCAACTCTAAAAGTTTCTCGCGGTTCCATGTAATTAAAAGAGCAAAAGATTTCTTCCCCAGGTGTTACAGGTCACATTGTCCAATGAAAGCAGTTGGCGGGTCCCTCAACCGCTTTGGCCTCCTCCTCCTGCTACATGTTGGGCTGATCTTGGTTCCCATGGGAGAGCTCTTTATTTTGTCTATGAGACAGTCTAACCCTTTCCCCCTCCTCCTCCTCCCATAGTGGGTAGCAACTATAGCAGAAGGTGGCTTCATCCAGATTCAATTCAGAGTTGACACCACAGTTGTTAAGTGAATCTGGCTTTCCCATTGACTTTGCTTGTCGGCGGGTCACAAAAGGTGATCACGTGACCCCTGGAGACTGCAACCATCATAAATACAAATCAGATGACAAGCATCTGAATTTTGATCATTTGACCATGGGGATGTCGCAATGGTCGTAAATAAGAAAAGAAAATATTGGTGCAAAATTCAAAAATGGCTGGAAGAAATTACAGAGCAAAAAATAGATTTGAAACTGAAACTATTTTTATTAGGAATACTGGACCCTAAAATGAATAAAAAACTCCAATATGTCACATTACACATACTCACTGCAGCAAGAATCATATTCACACAAAACTGAAAACAAAATAATGTACCCTCAGACAAACTAGTAATTAGGAAAATTCTTGAATGTGCAGAAATGGATAAAATGACTATGGAACTAAAAGAGAGGGATGATTTGGATTATTATGAATAAAATGTAAAGTTGGTTCGAAAATAGAAACCAGACAAGGAATATTGAACCTAGTACTGATAAAACCTAAATTGAAGTAACTGAACAACATTAAATAAAGACATGTAAATATAAATGAATATAAATTGGCATTGATGTAATGTTATTATACTATCATCGAGAAGTAAATAAACATGATAGATAGAGAACCACAAAAGCAAAATACGCATGCAGATACAGAAAGCTGTAAAATGACCTTAGATGGTATGTATTGTTTGTTGTGTTTTGTTTTGTTTTTATGTACTTGTGGTTGCTTTTTATGTTGTTTTTAAAGACAATATTGTTGAATAAAAATTATTTAAAAAATAAATAAAAAGAAAAACAGTTGTAAGTCACTTTTTTCCAGTGTTGTTGTAACTTCGAAAAGGTCACTAAATGAATGGCTGTAAGTCGAGGACTACCTGTATTAGGAACCTTTGTAAAAGGAAATACTGAGATATGGATAGGTATGGAAACACCAGGTGTTTCCTGGTGAAGCGAATCTGGCTGAAGCCATCGTGTGCTGCCTCATAGTTGCCATGAAGCCTGAGAGAGGGAAGAGGGAGGGGGGAAGAAAATAGCCCAGTTAGCAATCAAAATAATAATAAAAATTCCTGTGGGAACCAAGGTCATCGTAACAGGTGGCTGGTGAAGGAGGAGAGGAGCCGGTCAACTATATTCATTGAACAATGTGACTGATGATACCCGGGAGGGGGGAAGTTTTACTTTTTTAATTAGGTGAAAATTGCTGGAACCTTTAGAGTTGATTTTCACCAGCTGTGCTGATATGATGTATCCAATAAACATGTTCTTTGAGGAATCTACCTGCCTCAGAGTTCTGCTTTCAAAGGGTGTGTTACTAGGAACGCTGACACCAGGCTTCAAAAATTTGTTACTACCAGTTCTGTGGGAGTGGCTTGGTGGTGGGAAGTAATGTGACTGGGTGGGCGTGGCCAACTTTTTTTTTTTACTTTTAAAACCGTTTTTTCTACAACCGCTTCGGCCGAAGAGGTTGTAGAACAAATGCTTTTAAAACGTTCTGACATCCCAGCTGAGTTGCGCGATCATCAGAGGCTTTTTTTTTACTTTTAAAAGCATTTTTTTTGGCTGAAGAAAAAATGCTTTTAAAAGTTAAAAAAAACAACAACCTCTGATCGCAGCTCAGATGGGCATAGGCGGGGAGGGGGCAGGGATTTTTGCTACCTGTTCTCCGAACCACCCACTGCCATCGCTACCGGATCGGGTAATCTGGTCTGAACCGGCATTTCACCCCGGCTTATTTCTCTATGTTCTCGCTTGCCTACGTATATGCACTTTGATGTTTAGCCAGAGGCCTGGCAGCTCAAATGTTACTGCACTATACATATGCAAATCATTAAATTTGGAATCTGCTGGATATGAGCAAAGAATAGCTGTTTTCTGGGTACATCTGATTAGCTGCATTTGGGAGTATTTTGTCCACCCAGAATGTATGAATCTACACATAGAAAACTCAATTCTTTTCTTATCCTTCCATCCCCCAATCCCATTTCTGTCCCACCCAGTAGGAGATTACAAAACGCTGGGGTTCACTGTGAGATGTTTTACTCTTCTAAAAACCTTTGCTTTTTAACTAAATGCTTTCTTATCTTTCTCATTTAACATAGTCCCACATTTCTTCTTTGAAGTAATTTTGGGCTATCTGATAACATATAATGGGAAACATGTTTATGTCTTGCACCAGTTCTTGTGGCATATTTCAAATGCTTAGAACAACAATTTTCAGAAGCTTTCATTAAGGTTAATTTTTTTTTAGAAAAAAAAAGCTACATTAAATATGAACAGATTTTCTCACAAACAAAATGCAATGTGTATTTAACAGACTTCTGTATGTTATATTTGATAAACTAGCTCATATAAATGCAAATTTTTGACTTTATGCCAGAACCAGGTGGTTTAGCAAATATTTCTATTAAACAAATAATGCTGGGTGAGTAAACTCCAAAGTTATGGTATGGTACACTGGAAAAAAAGAAGGAAGAAAGGAAGGAAGGAAGGAAGGAAGGAAGGAAGGAAGGAAGGAAGGAAGGAAAAAGGAAGGAGCTTTTAGTTAGGTCTAAATGAATTTTAGTTTGTCCTCTGGTGTCCTTATACTTTATAAACAGAGACAACAGAACTGCAAAATAAAATGTAGACTTCTAACTTGCCATGGTTAGGTGCTTATTTTCTCTTCTCCATCTAGTAAGCAAATACACTTTTCTAAAAAAATAATGAACATCCCCATCATGATATGCTACTATATTATTAAATACTAATCTGTGTGGTCTTCACAAATGATTATGCTATGATTAGATTCCCCCTTGCAAGTATTTGCTGGCAGTTAAAGAATGAAAAAAGCTGATCACCTACAAATGTTCACTAAGATGTCTTCCACTGTCTCTTAGGATCCCTGAAATGATTCCAAATCTGTGTTGAAAGGTTGAGTCACACTGAAAAAAGACTTGAGAGGGGGAAGAGAAGAAAAGAGAAGAGAAGAGAAGAGAAGTTAAGTTTTCTTGGGCTTTGTCGAATTTAAAAATGACCTTGACTCCCAAGAATTATTCCTATATAAACCTCTACATCTAACAATGTTGTTATGTTATTACCCCAGGTTGACTCAGCCTTCCATCCTTTATAAGGTAGGTAAAATGAGGACCCAGATTGTTGGGGGGGCAATAAGTTGACTTTGTAAATATACAAATAGAATGAGACTATTGCCTTACACACTGTAAGCCGCCCTGAGTCTTCGGAGAAGGGCGGGATATAAATGTAAATTAAAAAAAAAAACTTGGTAACATCATCAGTGCTAGAAGGGAGTAGAGCTTACTCTCTATTTACTGTATATACTATGACTTGTCCTTTTGCCATTAGTAGGGAAATTCTTTTCTTCTTATTAATACCTTGATTACACTACATTGGCAAAAAAAACAAAAACAAAACAAAACACAACTAGGCTCAGAGAGAACCAAGGACTTTACAGTTCTACTCTAAGCTACATATATTCTCTTTGAATCTTGTTATGGCTACAGAATAAAGTTCCCCGCCCTTTGCCCTTTCTGCTTGATACTTACTTGGCTAATAATATTAACGACTTGCTTCAATAGCAAACATTAAAGGCTTCATCTCTTTTTTTTTTGTTTTTAATTTGGAGAGACAAACATCAACATTAAACAAACAAGCCACACATGTCTACAAACATTCTCTTACTGGTTAGCTGCGTTTGTTTAGTTGTAAGAAGTAGCTGGTGTGTGGTGCACAGCAAATTATAAGCTTTTCTATAAGGCGAAATGCTAGACTTATAAGTGGAACTCATCTGCAAACTTTCTGGGTGATCTGAAGCAAGCTATTATCTTTCCAGGACTGACCCTTTCATTAAGTAAGAGTGAGCCGTCTGCTTCAGGCAAATGTTAGTAATTTCATTTACTCTTGCTGTACAATGCAACCACAATGCTGCTAGAGGGAGGCACATCGCATAAGAGCTTCTGCCTATGGTTTATGCACCTTGACTTCAAGAGGGTGCCTGGGGAAGGATGCTACTCAATTCCATTTTGAGCCAGTCCTCTGCTCTCTGCAGTGTTATTTCCCAGACAGTTTTGTCTCCTGTAGGCTGAGAAAGAAGAGAACAGAATCCAGACGACCTGTAACTAACATCCAATTGTTTCCTGAGTTACTTTTTGGGGTATTCTCTTTATATTTCTTTTGCGTAATAACAATAGCGTTTAGACTTAAATGCTTTAAATACGCTTCACAGTGCTTTACAGCCCACTCTAAGCAGTTTTCAGAGTCAGCATATCGCTCCCAACAACAATCTGGATCCTCATTTTAACAACCTCGGAAGGATGGAAAGCTGAGTCAACCTTGAGCCGGTCAGGATCGAACTCCTGACTGTGCACAGAGTTTGCCTGCAATACTGCATTCTAATTACTGTGTCACCACGGCTTTTAGAAGCCCATAAATGCCCATTTACATATGATTTATTTTGGAGGGAAAAGAATGTTTTGACTTCAGTGTCTATGGAGATTCTCAGTCATCCAGGTCATGGTTGTCCCAAAGGTGCTTTTTTTCAAGAGGCAACTGGACTTCCTGGTTTTTCTTTGAAGACGTTTCGCTTCTCATCCAAGAAGCTTCTTCAGCTCTGAAGAAGCTTCTTGGATCAGAAGCGAAACGTCTTCAAAGAAAAACCAGGAAGTCCTTTTGGCTTCAGTGTTGCTTTTGGGGAGCTGATACACACATATACTATGGTATAACATCAATAGTTGTTTTAAGTTTTTTTAAAATTTTGGGATATCTTAGATATCTATAGGTGTATATATATTTGTGTATATTCTGGGAACTTTGTCTGTTCAAGAATATGCTTCAAATATCTAAATTTATAATTACAGGCAGTCCTCGAGTTACAATCGTTCATAAAGGAACCATTCAAAATTACAGTGGCACTGGAAAAAGTGACTTGTGATTGTTTTTCACACTTATGACTGTGGCAGCATCCCCATGTTCACACGATCAAAATTTGGACACATGGGAACTGGCATATATTTATGATGGTTGCAGTGTCTTGGGGTCATGTGATTTCCCCTTTTACAATCTTCTGACAGGCAAAAGGAGCAAGGGAGATGTACGGTGAAGAAATATGAAATATAAGTAAATAAATAAATTTATTGTTTTTTCACACTTATCAGTAGGACTGTTTTAACATCCCTACAGTCATGTGATCAAAATTTAGATGCTTGGCATATGGTTCATATTTATGACTGCTGCAGTATCCTGGGGCCATATGATCCCCTTTTGTGACCTTCTGACAAGCAAAGTCAATGGGGAAGCCAGATTCACTTAACAGCCGTGCTACTAATTTAACAACTGCGGTGATTCGTTTAACAAGTGTGTCGAGAAAAGTCATAAAATGGGGCAAAGCTCACTTAACAACTCCCTTTCTCAGTGACAGGAATTTGAGGACTAACAGCAGTGTTGAAATTCAATTTTCTTTTACTACTGGTTCTGTTGGCGTGGCTTGGTGGGCATGGTGTGGCTTGGTGGGCGTGGCAGGGGAATCAAAATCTTGATTCCCACCCAACTCTGGGCCAGCCAGAGGTGGTATTTGCCGGTTTTCTGAACTACTCAAAATTTCTGCTACCGGTTCTCCAGAACTTGTCAGAACCTGCTAGATTTCACCCCTGACTAAAAATAAGGGTGTTTCTATCCTGGCACAATAAAAATGACTATCGATGCCTAGCACACAATATAAAAGGACTATTTGGAACATACACTGTGACATAACCCACCCCCCACACCAAAGCGTTGAGAATAGGATAGGATAGGATAGGATAGGATAGAAAATAGAATAGAATAGAATAGAATAGAATAGAATAGAATAGAATAGAATAGAATAGAATAGAATAGAACAGAATAGAATAGAAAATTTTATTGGCCAAGTGATAGAAAGATACGCTATCAAGAATCATAAGGTTCAACACTTAATGATAGTCATAGGGTACAAATAAGCAATAATAACCACAGTAAAAGCTGAAAACAGCAATACAAAGAATAAAAGTAAAGTTTAAAGGACGTCATAAAATCAGAGTAAGCCTCATTGAAACAACTGCATCTCTGACAGTTTTTGAAAATCAGCAAAGAGAGAGCTAGCTTCTTCACTGAGGGGCTGATCCACATGGTTTCTGCTGCAACAGATTAAGCTTCCCCTTCACTCTTCAGCCCCTAAACATGTCATGTGGAATCTGTAGGAGGCGTGCATTATGAAGATAAACTTGTCCAGAGAAAACATTTGCTAAATGGCAGGAATATTATTTCCTTGCACTACCACTCACATGTACTTACACAAGTTGATTCACTTGTGTATATCATCAAAGTGGATATCACCGGAGGTGGTATTCAGTGGGTTTGGACAGGTTTGGATGAACTGGTAGTTCTGACGATCAGTTGGCCTGGCCCACCTGCCCCCCGCTCTATCCTGTCCTTTATTTCCTTCTTTGTAGCTCATTCCCGCCCCCCTCACTTCTTTTACTACTGGTTCTGTTGGCGTGGCTTGGTGGGCATGGTGTGGCTTGGTGGGCGTGGCAGGGGAATCAAAATCTTGATTCCCACCCAACTCTGGGCCAGCCAGAGGTGGTATTTGCCGGTTTTCTGAACTACTCAAAATATCTGCTACCGGTTCTCCAGAACTTGTCAGAACCTGCTAGATTTCACCCCTGACTAAAAATAAGGGTGTTTCTATCCTGGCACAATAAAAATGACTATCGATGCCTAGCACACAATATAAAAGGACTATTTGGAACATACACTGTGACATAACCCACCCCCCACACCAAAGCGTTGAGAATAGGATAGGATAGGATAGGATAGGATAGAAAATAGAATAGAATAGAATAGAATAGAATAGAATAGAATAGAATAGAATAGAATAGAATAGAATAGAATAGAATAGAATAGAATAGAACAGAATAGAATAGAAAATTTTATTGGCCAAGTGATAGAAAGATACGCTATCAAGAATCATAAGGTTCAACACTTAATGATAGTCATAGGGTACAAATAAGCAATAATAACCACAGTAAAAGCTGAAAACAGCAATACAAAGAATAAAAGTAAAGTTTAAAGGACGTCATAAAATCAGAGTAAGCCTCATTGAAACAACTGCATCTCTGACAGTTTTTGAAAATCAGCAAAGAGAGAGCTAGCTTCTTCACTGAGGGGCTGATCCACATGGTTTCTGCTGCAACAGATTAAGCTTCCCCTTCACTCTTCAGCCCCTAAACATGTCATGTGGAATCTGTAGGAGGCGTGCATTATGAAGATAAACTTGTCCAGAGAAAACATTTGCTAAATGGCAGGAATATTATTTCCTTGCACTACCACTCACATGTACTTACACAAGTTGATTCACTTGTGTATATCATCAAAGTGGATATCACCGGAGGTGGTATTCAGTGGGTTTGGACAGGTTTGGATGAACTGGTAGTTCTGACGATCAGTTGGCCTGGCCCACCTGCCCCCCGCTCTATCCTGTCCTTTATTTCCTTCTTTGTAGCTCATTCCCGCCCCCCTCACTTCTTTTACTTACTATTGATGACTTGGAAGGTAAGCAGCTGAGCTTCTAAATGCTCCATTTTCAGCGCTGCACACAAGTGCCTTAGGTGCACATGTGTGAAAAGTGCATGCACATGTGCAAAACACATGCTCACCAAAACGGTTGTTAATTCGGCAGCATCTCACCACTGGATATCACACATTGAATATCGCTGCATAAATCTCATATCCTTACTAAGAAGCAACGAAACACTGTTTGGCATCTCTAATTCTACATAGAGTAACTGTAAAGTAATTGGACTATTAGAAAGTCATGAAATTTAAAACCTCAGTTCCAAATTCAGGTAATCCTTGATATACAACAGCTCATTTAGTGATCGTTCAAAGTTACAATGGCATTAAAAAGGTGATTTACAACCATTTTTCATCATCTTTGCAGCATGCCCATGTTCACATGATCAAAATTCAGACGCTTGGCAACTGACTCATATTTATGGCAGTTGCAACATCCTGGCATCACGTGATCTCCTTTTGCGACCTTCTGAGAGGCAAAGTCAATGGGGAAGCCTGATTCACTTAACAACCATGTCACTAACTTAACAGCTGCAGTGATTCACTTAACAACTATGGCAAGAAATGGGGGGAATGGGAAAAACTCACTTAACAACCATCTCACTTAGCAACAGACATTTGCTAAGCTCAATTGTGGTCATAAATTGAGGACTACTTGTATTCAGGTTGCACCACATTTTGTTAGTTTCAAAATTCTATGTGATCAACAGTGTGTCTGTATGTGTATATGTGTATGTGGTGGAAGGGGGCAAAGAAAAAGAAGCCAGAAAAGTTTTGGCTTCCTAAAAATCCAAAGAAAACAAAACAGGAGTTGCCCATCAAACCAGGATTACCTTCCTAATTTCCTAAAGTGGCTTTTAATAACCATGGTTTAACCAAAAGAGATTTGTTTCTGGGCCTACATCGTTCAGAGCTATTTGCCAGCTGTCATCTTCAGTAGATAACTTCTTTTCCAACTTTGGTAGATCTGCCTTGTATGACTTGCAATAGGGATTCAATAAAGTACCATTTTAAACCATTCCCAGTTCTAATTCTACCATTTCATTTTAATGACAGGCTTGCTCTGATTATCAGAAACATCTTTGGTTTTTGCCTCAGAAATGGGAAAGTTCACTGCATACACATTCCCTGGGGACAGCCTGGACTTGTAGAAGAGACTGAGATGCATTTTCCAAGCAATCTGTCTCCATTCCACCAAGACTCCAGGCCTCGGAGTGAGTCACAGGCCACTCCTGTGTTCTAACCGTATTAACTAGAGATAGAGCAAGAAGTGTGGGCTAAGCTAAGCCTATGAAATGTCACAAAAGTGAAAGTTGTTCATATTTCACATTTAAAACCAAAACTAATGCTCAAACAAGAGAACCGTATGGATCAGTAAAGAAACACAAGATACATTTCGTCCTTTGGAAAATTATGGAGGCCTAAGTGGATAACATGGGTGAAATTGTTTCCAGGCCTAGAAGAATATTTTGAAAAGATCTGGTGGCAGGTATAGATATTCACCCAACAAATTGTGTATTCAGCTCCGGAAGTTCTTCAGGAGAACTATTCTCAGGAGTCTCTAAATAATGTTCAGAGAGAAACAGTAGCCATGTTCTGCGCCAACTCAGTAAGCTCAAACTGCCCAAGGAGCTGCTGATCCAATTCTACAGAGGAATTATTGAGTCTGTCATTTGCACCTCTATAACTGTCTGGTTCGGTTCTGCAACCCAACAAGAAAAACACAGACTTCAGAGGATAATTAGAACTGCAGAAAAAATAATTGCTACCAACTTGCCTTCCATTGAGGACCTGTATACTGCACGAATCAAGAAGAGGGCCGTGAAAATATTTGCAGATCCCTCGCATCCTGGACATAAACTGTTTCAACCCCTACCCTCAAAACGACGCTATAGAGCACTGCACACCAGAACAACTAGACACAAGAACAGTTTTTTCCCGAAGGCCATCACTCTGCTAAACAAATAATTCCCTCAACACTGTCAGACTATTTACTGAATCTGCACTACTATTAATCGTTTCATAGTTCCCATCACCAATCTCTTTCCACTTATGACTGTATGACTATAACTTGTTGCTGGCAATCCTTATGATTTATATTGATGTATTGATCACCAATTGTGTTGTAAATGTTGTACCTTGATGAACGTATCTTTTCTTTTATGTACACTGAGAGCATATGCACCAAGACAAATTCCTTGTGTGTCCAATCACACTTGGCCAATAAAATTCTATTCTATTCTATTCTATTCAGTCCAAATGGTAGGGTATGGGTGGTTGTTGAATTTAGTGCTTCACATTAGAGCATTTTCATTAAATTTGAATTGTATTGTCATCAAGCAAGTCCTCCCTAAGCTGCATGCAGCTCCCTCTGTACTCATAGCCAGAGGTGGGTTTCAGCAGGTTCTGACCAGTTCTAGAGAACCAGTAGTGGAAATTTTGAGTAGTTCAGAGAACCAGTAGTAAAAATTCTGACTGGTCCCACCTTCATCTATTCTCTGCCTCCGAAGTCCCAGCAGATCATGAGGAAATGGGGAATTTGCAGTATCCTTCCCCTGCCACGCCCACCAAGCCATGCCATGCCCACCAAGCCACACCCACAGAACCGGTAGTAAAAAAATTTGAAACCCACCACTGCCCATAGCATAATCATTAAGGTTTACCATAATGCAGAGTTTCTGGTCTCATTATGAGAGATGTTTTATGGCACAGGATGAAACCCATTGATGCTAAATGCAAGAGATTCTTTCTGGAAAATATTAAGAAAGGGAGATAAATAAATAATTTCAGAGTGAGGGGAGAGATATTGATACTTCTGGAAAAAAAAGCTAAAAATAAATAAGAACAATTGCTTTCTTTTTATTGATTTTAATGTGATTCCCAGGAGAAAAATGGTTGGAGGTAGGTAACTAAATGGTTGAGTTTGTGGATACATTAAACTGTGGTATACTGCTCCATGAAGATATTTTTGGAAAGTTTCTGGAGAATCGCACACTTTTCTAGCATGGCTGCAAGGATTATTAAATCTTCTATTTTCTCTCTTAATTAACTACAGTTTAGGAGAGAAGGGCAGCTTCAAAAGTTGTGTTTAATGGAACTACTCCAACTTCAAGCAACAATTATATTACCTCAGTCCACTGGGCTTGGTTAACACAACAAGCTGAGCTATATTTGAAACAGAAATGAATACTTCAAATTTCTTGTAGGATCCTCACAGAGCACAGAAAGGTGAAAGAGAACCCTAAAAAAGCTAGTCTCATTTCTGGAACATGAAACACATTCTGTATTCCCATGTCACAACAAGCTATGGTTTGCTTAAATGTGTTTTTTTAAAATAAGCTATAATTGGGTGGAGCTCACATAAGAGATTAAGCAAGCAATTGTCAAGAGCCAGATAATCAGGAGATTCAGGCAGTTCAAATGAGTACAAAAATTTATTGCACGCTTAAGCTCTCTACAAGAATCTGACCAACTAGCAGTCAAGGGAAATGAGCAGGAGATAAGAGAGGCATTCAAGGTGGGCTGGGTTTAGATCTCTTGCGAACACACAGGGACTTGTGATTTATGACACATTTGACTCCTCCTTCAGGCTCAGCTTGGTTATCTCCTACAAAAATAAACAAAGCAAATTATATGTTAAACATACTGTTTGAACCAGGCCTATGTCAGAAACCATGGAAGAACTAAACTCAAAACAGGATAAACAGGAGGCAGGAGCAAGGAAGAACTCTATAATGAAGAACAATCAGATATATTGGAACACAAGAGTCCAAAAAGAAAATACAAATCTCAATTGGCATTGGAAGTATATAAAAGACATGCTTAAATAGAACTAGTCAAAGGCTTAAATGGATGAGTGGACTGAATCCAGAATCAGAAGATTCCTAAGCAAGAAGGCCTCTACCTGATGTTCATTTGTTTCAGCTTGGCCAGCCACATACAAATCTAGTAACTCCTGTCAAAATCTGAGCCAGCCCAGTCAAACATCAACTTTGTGTAACAGATTTCTCCCGTAAAATTGATGTAGGGACTACATCAAACCTGACATAGCCAACATTGGATTAAGATGACTGATGATCACTACTGTAGTGGAGCCAAAACTCACAGGGATGAAGCACTGGGACTTGTTTATTATCAGTAATGTTGGCATCTGTTGCCTCTGAATTTAGCTGCAATCGTCACATGGCAGGGAATGCACTACAATATATTGTAGCTGGGAGGAAAAGAGGTGGAATTTTCCCAGCTGCAGTATACTGTGATTCACTAGCCCTCTGATATGTGAGGGCCATCCTATAGTTAGGGTGTTGGATCAAGACTGGAGAAACTCATGTTGAAACCCACATTCAGCCATGAAAGCTGTTTGCATATCTTTGGACCAGTCACTAGTGGAATATTGTCTTGAGGTTTATTTTATAGATAAACTGGAACAAAATATTCGGAGATGACTTTGATCTAGGTGAGTTCAATTTGCATTAGAAAACATCTGTTCTTGGTGGAAAGGAATTCCTGGGCAGTGCGAGAAGGAAAAGTGGCTGTAGGAACTTCCAAAACTATCCTTCCTCAGTTCTCCAGGGGAAAAAAAAAGTATCTCTGATAATTGAATTGGTTCTGGAGCCACAACCTACTTTGTATGTCAGCTCCTGTAAGCTGAGTGACAGATACAGATTCTTTGCAGATGCAGTAAAATACACAGAAGGAGTGGGTGTGTTGCAGTTGCAAAGTTCACTCTGTGTTAAGACATAAAAATGCTACATGTATACAACAGTACTTGCAGGGGACATCCTCTTTTCCATGATAACTCACAATTAATAGAGTATTTGGCTGGGGTCACACAACACCCTGAGCTACATATTAGCCAATCGCTTTTAACCTAGCATCTTGTGGGAACTCAACTATTGTTTTAGTAGTCCTGGAGCCTAAAAATGTATGAAGGCAAGTGTTTTAGGAGCTGGAGAATATTGCTATCCTGAAATGCAAAAGTGGAAAGATGGGAACTCTTAAGAGAACTCTTGAAAAAGGTAGAAGTGAGGCCGTCTATTCATGCAACTCAACAGCTGAAATTTGGAGATGCATTCTGTAACTCTTCTGTGACAGCTATTAAACAGGGATGAGTAAAGGCCAGTCTGCTTCAGGTCAAACTGGACACTCCATAGAAGCATCCATATTGTTTTCTTGGCAGCTACCCAAAGTGCTTTGTCCTTGCTTTCTTCCAGGATATTCTTTTACAGATCTCCTACAGCCCTGATTTTTCTTGGGAGTCTCCATCCGAGCTAACCAGCCCCAACCCACTTTAGAGTCTGAAGACAATGTCCGTCAGGAGCTGGCAGCTGCTGAGACAAAATGTATTGGGCCATTTTCAAATGTATGGGACTCCCCCCCACCCACAATAGCTGGCTTTTTCTGTAACACCCAGCAGCTGAAAAAGAAACAGTTTTCAGATCCTTCTATTTCTCTCTCCCCCCTCCCCCCATTAACTTCTTTTAGATCAGGGGTGTCCAAACTTGGTCCCTTTAAGACTTTTGGACTTCAACTCCCAGAGTTCCTCAGCCAGCTTTGCTGGCTGAGGGACTCTGGGAGTTGAAGTCCAAAAGTCTTAAAGGGACCAAGTTTGGACACCCCTGTTTTAGATGATTTATTATCACAGTTACATAGGAGGAAGTTCTGTTTCGTCAAGAAAGTGAATTGCTTATAAGACAGTGTTGGAGATCCCTCTGTGACACAACAATTCCTCTGTCAAGAAAGTAGGTTTTGAGGAGAATGGGATACCTTTTAAATCCTTTGTTCTGTTTTTGAATAATTTACCCTGTTTATATTTTTCTGTATAGTTTTGGCAACAGATTCTTACTTATTTAATAAAAGAAGAGCCAAACTGAACACCGCATTTTGGTGACTTTGAAACCATCATTGTTATTTTTGTGTTAGGCCTAACTGTAAGATAAATCAAAAGCAACATCCTCCTTCTTAAGGCTTTCTTCTCCTTCACAGTATTACTCTGCCCTCTGCATATTCCTCCTGGTGTCACAGGCCTTACTGTAAGTTATCTCAGCTAGCTTTGTTCCAATGGAAAGAGCTATCTTTGTGGAATGAAAAGAACAGCTGGTCTCATGTGAAGACCAGCTCCCACAACCGTCCTGCAATAGAAAAACAAATATATCTACATAGGACGACTGCATAAACCAAATATTTTTGACTAATAAATTGTCACCATCTAGTTGAGAGCCAGTTTTTTTAAAAAATTAAAAATAGTTCTCATTCAATTTGATGAAAGGGAATTTATTTTGGATATTTCTTTTAATGATCAATATTCCAGAAAAAAAAAATACAGGTAGTCTTGATTTACAACCATTCATTTAGTGACCATTTGAAGTTACAACAGCACTGAAACAAAGTGACCTGTGACCTTTTTTGCACTTAGAGCATCCCCATGGTCACGGGATCAACATTCAGACACTTGGCAACTGGGATGTATTTATGACTGGTTGCCGTGTCCTGGGGTCATGTGATCCCCTTTTGCCACCTTCTGACAAGCAAAGTCAATGGGGAAGCCAGATTCACTGAACAACCGTGTTACTAACTTAACTTAGTTGTTGATTCACTTAACAACTGTGGCAAGAAAGCTCATAAAATGGGTCAAAACTCACTTAAGAACTGTCTTGCTCAGCAACATACATTTTGGCTCCATGCAATTTACTTGCTTTTAAAAGGCAAGGCGTATGTGCATGAAATCTTCTTTTGCTATATAAACCATGTCACTAGCAACCAGCAATGACTTCCCATGATTCATTTCAGTCCCCAAAGAAGTCATCATGAAGGAATTCTTCCCATTGGGCTTTTTTTCCCCCCAGTAGTGATGCTACTCTTGACACCAAGAAATATCTGCCTTTAAGAACTCAACGGAGATTTTTCCCCAGAGATGTTCAAAGGAATTTCTTTGCTCTCAAATTTTCAGAAGCCTATTTCTACTTTATTTAAATACATGTAAAGCTGGAAGAGAAAGAGGCAGATTTAATAGATAGATCGGTAGGGCTATTGTGCCATCTTCAGCTCCATTTTGCACCACTCCCCAATCACTGGAAATTAAGAGGAATATATATTATCTGTGATGGATTGACCCTCTTTTAGAAATATGTCCGGGCTCCATAAAACTGTCCATTGTAGGAAAACTGGGGTTTGTTTGATGCTTTGTCTAACCAAACATAACAGTTATTGGTAAGAAAAGAAAAGATACTGGAATTCTCTTTCCTTGTCACTTTGAATAACACTCCTTAGACCCAGTTCAGAAGAAATAAGATTATGTTTGAAAAGCAGTACATACAAAATATTTATGTGGTTGTGTGTGCATGCACATATTGCTAACAAGGTCTTAGTAAACTGTGGAAGGAAATGCCATAGTACAATTCATATGTACCAGTGGTGAAATGTAAAATTTGCTAGTACCAGTTCTGTGGGTGTGGCTTGGTAGGGCGGGTAATGTGACTGGGTGGACGTGGCCAACTTTTTTTTTTTTTTTACTTTTAAAAGCATTTTTTCTACAACCTCTTCAGTTGAAGATCCCAGCTGGGTTGCCTGATCGTCAGAGGCTTTTCTTTTCTTTTAAAAGCTTTTTTTTCCTGCCTTTAAAAGAAAAAAAAAAGCCTCTGACAATCAGGCAACTCAGCTGGGATCATCAGAGGAACCTTTTAAAAAAAAAATTTCTACAACCTCTTAGGCTGAAGAGGTTGTAGAAAAAATGCTTTTAAAAGGCTCTGACGATCCCAGCTGAGCTGTGCGATCATCAGAGGGTTTTTTTTAACTTTTAAAAGCATTTTTTCGGCCGAAAAAGAAAAAAAGAAAAAAAACCCTCTGATGATCAGGCGTCTCAGCTGGGCATGGGGGGGAGTGCAGGGATTTTTGCTACTGGTTATCCGAACTACCCGCCACCATCGCTACTGGATCAGGCGATCCAGTCCTAACTGGGAGCATTTCACCCCTGACATGTATGCTATAAATTTCCCTCTACAAAAGAATCTTTGCTTACTCTGGGAAGGAATGAAAAATGGCATGCTAATGAAGGCCTGTGATGACCTTATCTTTGATACAGGTAGTCCTTGACTTACAACACTTTGGTTTAATGACCATTCAAAGTTACAATGGCACTGAAAAAAGTGACTTATGACTGTTTTTCACAGTTATAATCATTGCAACATTCTCCATGGTCACATGGTCAGAATTTAGACGCTTGGCAATTGGCTCATATCTGTGACAATTGCAGTGACCACGAGCCAAGGGTGGCACAGGGGTCAGCATGCAGTATTGTAGGCTAACTCTGCTCACTGCCAGAAGTTCGATCCTGACCAGCTCAAGATCAGCTTTCCATCCTTCCAAGGTTGATAAAATGAGGACCCAGATTGTTGGGGGCAATATGCTGACTCTGAAAACTGCTTAGAGAGGGCTATAATCCACTATGAAGTAGTAAGGTAAAGATAAATATTCCCCTCGCACACACGTGCTAGTCGTTGCCAACTCTAGGGGGCGGTGCTCATCTCCGTTTCAAAGCCGAAGAGCCAGTGCTGTCCGGAGACGTCTCCGTGGTCATGTGGCCGGCATGACTAAATGCCAAAGGCACACGGAACGCTGTTACCTTCCCACCAAAGGTGGTCCCTATTTTTTCTACTTGCATTTTTACATGCTTTCGAAACTGCTCGGTTGGCAGAAGATGGGATATTATATATAGTAGTATATACATCTAAATGCTATGGCTATTTGCTATCTTTTGTGACCTTCTGACAAGCAAAGTCAATGGGGAAGCCAGATTCACTTAACAACCCTGTTACTAATTTAACAACTGCACCAATTCACTTAACAACTGTGGTAAGGCAGGTCATAAAAGAGGGCAAAACTCACTTAACAATTGTCTCGCTTAACAACAATAACTTTGGGTTCATTGATGGTTATAAGTCAGTGGCTCCCAACCTTTTGGGCACCAGTGGTTAGATTTGCAAGAAAGGTTTTGAGAGAGGTTTTCCCACAAACTGGAGGGGCTATGGTTTTACATGCTGCCTGCATCCCATGGATGGGGCTTCACTTCTTTGCATGACCTGGTTTCTGGCATGCTGTGGAGTACTGCTGGCCCACAGACCCTGTTGTAAGTCAAGGACTACCTATACAGAAAGAGCAAGACAGAGGTGGGTTTCAGCAGGTTCTGACCAGTTCTGGAGAACCGGTAGCGGAAATTTTCAGTAGTTCGGAGAACCAGTAGTAAAAATTCTGACTGGCCCCGCCCCCATCTATTCTCTACCTCCCAAGTCTCAGCTGATTGGAAGGAAATGGGGATTTTGCAGCAACCTTCCCCTGGATTGGGGACGGAATGGAGATTTTACAGTATCCTCTCCCTGCCACACCTACCAAGCCATGCCCTCCAAGCCACACCCACAGAACCGGTAGTAAAAAAAAAATTGAAACCCACCACTGGAGCAAGAGGAATATACGGTATCCGCAAAACTTCTTGTTCTTGAACAGACAGCAACCGACTGCAGGCAAAGATGATGGAAAAGCAGGAATGGTTTTTAAGAAGAAACACATCAAGATCAGAGTGGGTGACATTCCAGAGGGTTTTTTTTTTTCTAAATAAGCTTTTCTTTTAGCTATTTACTTGACCATTAGGTTAGACTTGCAGCTGCCTTTTATCAGCTGTGATAATGCCTGTGTTTCCCTGTTTCAGGTCAATATGAAACCAGGCTAATGACTAAACAAACAGTAAAATGTAAAAAGCTTTCAGAGTCATAGCATTATTACGATAGGCTGTTTTAAGGTCTCCATTATTCATCAGTTGCAAGACTCTTTCTCCTACATTGACTTTCTTACTTCTCCCTGAGTGTTTTCATGCATTTGTTTGTTTAAAGGCATCTCTTTAAACAAACTATTTACAGATCCTAAAGTGTCACAGGGTGGGGAGAATGGAGAAAAGAGAAACAAAATAATAATATTTTTTTAAAAAAATGACTGGGTCACTAAACTCTTAAGAAATCACCAAGCTGCCTCTGCCCTGTGCAAGCTGGCTTGTTTAAGCTGGCTTCCGAGACCATTTGCAGAATTAATGCAGTCTGCTCAATGCTAGGATGTGTGCACTTCCTGAGCCTTCATGTTTTAAAGCCCACAGTTCTGGGGAATCTTATAAATGATTGAGTTATTTTAAAACCGCTGGATGGCTTTGCAGTTCCTTCTTTCACACTGGATTAATTATGTAAGAATACTGACTTGTTCATCATCGGTGTTACAGCTCTCAAAAACAACATACTGTTTAAATTCAGGTTTGGCAATAGCGTAGTTCCCTGAATCTTGTGAAATGAATAGTGCCGCACCCAAAGCATAATCAAATCTTCTGTGTACCTTTGTCTTTTTCTGCTTCTCTCCACCCCAGGTATTTTATGCAGAAAGATACAATGCAAAAAGCTGTCCAGATGTTATTTGTATCAGAGCGGGGATTTTAATCAAGCTATCTGCGGTTGCAAATGTTGACTTTTAATGGATTATTGTGCAATCCACACTATGTGAACCCCAGTGGCCTTATGTGTATGTTTTCAGCAGTATCTCAACATTGTTTTTTCTAGATTACGGTAGCCCATAAAAACTATTATAGGCAACTAGGGGAAATGAACAAGAAAAAAAATCAGACAAACAAAATATGACATTTGTATTAACTAGGAATATCATATTTGAGTTGCAAATCTCTGAAGAACCATAGGATGGCAATAAAGAGTTACACTTTTCTATACCTCTTTGATGCCCTCATGTGGTTGTATGGATTTTTTTCAGTTCAGATAAGCTATTTTTACAATAACACATGTGTTATTTTTGCCAATGATCCCATGTTGACTTTTTTTTTCCAAAATTGTACAAAATTAAAGGTAGTGTAGCCCAAACTATGGCAACAGATTCAGAGACCAAATTCAGGTGGTCCACTGGCATGGGAATTTTAGGAAAGAAGCTCTTTTGCAAAGTTTTACATTTAGGAAAACTAAAAAGTTTGTGATTCTGCCGCAGATCTGATAAGTGGTTAGAGTGTAGTACTGCAGGCTACTTCTGCTGATCACCGGCTGCCAGCAGTTTGGCCGATTGAATCTCACCAGGCTCAAGGTTGACTCAGCCTTCCATCCTTCCGAGGTCAGTAAAATGAGGACCCAGATTGTTGGGGGCAATAGGCTGACTCTGTACATCGCTTAGAGAGAGCTGTAAAGGGTATATAAATTGCTTAGAGCTTTCCTGGCTGAGGAACTCTGGGAGTTGAAGTCCACAAACTTTAAAGTAACTTTAAAGTTACTAAGGTTGGAGACCCCTGATTTAAAAATATAAATAAAATAAAATAATAAAATAAAATATTTGTGCAGCTTTCTGAGATTTGGTGTGTTTCTGTAATGTTTCACTCTAACTAGACAAGCACACAAAATCTCCCAAAGCTGTATGTGGCATTTTGTGTGTGTGTGTGTATGTGTATGTGAGTCAGTTGTGCTGTGTTTTTTTGTGTAAAGTGTGAAAGTTTTGTATACTTTGTTTATTATCTTTATTATTTATTGTTATTGGCCACGCCCATCCAGTCATCTGTCCACCAAGCCATGCCCACTAATTAAGCCACACCCACAGAACCAGTAGGGAAAAATTTTAGATTTCACCCCGATAAAAACATCTCATTTCTTTCTAAACAATGAGTACAAGAATGAGAGAAAGACTTCCGGTTTGGCACCGTAGGTGATGGCGGTGATCTTTACGATCACCAACCTCTGGATTATGTGGAATCGCTAGGACAGCTTAAATCTGCTGCCCAGCGGTTCGGAAAACCCCCTCTTCGGGAGAAGGAGAAGGGGTGAGCTGAGGGCAGAGGTTGAATTTCCCTAAAGCCCCTGAGAAAAAAGGGGTTTGAAGGGTTAAGTTCCCTCCAGTAACCCGAAGTGCTCCAGATCCGAGGATTCTTCTGCTTTGGCGGAACCAATCACCACGACCAAACGCCGAGATTTATTTTGGACAATAAAGGATTATACCGGACAGAACGAAAGTGGGAGAACTTTAAGCAAGTAGCCAAGCCGATTCCCCGATACTTTGTAACAAGCTTGAAAACAGCAAGAAAATGGAGGCGAATTGTTAACAAGTTAACGAGTGGAAAGCGAAAGTGATACTTTCAGCGTGTGCCTCTGCAGTTGGTAATTTGCATGTTACTTGCTGCTTTAACTCTTTGCTGCCTGCTGATAGAATCTAGGGGAGATTTTTAAATACTGCTTTAAAAGACTGTGTTTCTTAGAAGTTAAGAAGATTTAAAGTGAATATTAAGTTGGAAATAAATAAATAAATAATTTTATAGAAGATGGCAGCCAAACAATTAAAGTCTACTGTAACAAAGAGCTCTGGAACTTTATCAGCTGGTGCCTCTCCAGCTCATACAGCAGAGACTAGAACATTGAATTTAGAGGCGTTACAAGAGAACTTAAAAGGCTTTATAGAAGAAAAATTTAAAGTAATAACTGATGAGATGTCTGAAATGAAAGAGCAGATATCAGAAATTCAAGTGGGAAATAAAGAAGTTAAAGAAGGATTTGTAATGGCAGTACAAAGTTTGGCAACGAATGTGATTTTATTGGAAGAGGAGGTTGAAGAAATTAAGCAACATAATTCAAAATTAGAAAATAAAATGGATGAATTTCAAAGTAAAATGGAAAAACAGAGGATGAAATAGTTTTGATACAATATAGAAATATGGAATTTGCTCTTAGAATCCGAGGTTTGAAAGAAAATAAGGAAGAGAATTTAAGGAAATTTTTCTGAAGTATTTGCTGAGATATTAGCAGCTCGTCCAGCAGATGTGGCTTATCAAATTGATAAAATATATCGTGTGAATTCTTGGATAGCAAGGCAAAAAAGTTGCCAAGGGATGTTGTTATTTATTTTACAAACAGAATAGTGAGAAATCAGATTTTGCAAGCTTCATATAAGGGGGAGAAGATTCAGATTGCTGGTCAAGATATTTTGATATTAAAGGAAATTCCACCAAAAATGTTAAGGGCTAGGAAGGAATTTGCCTTCCTGGTGAATGAACTTAAAAAACATCAGATTGAATATAGATGGGATATTCCAACTGGTATAATAGTATATTATGCAGGGAAAGTACATCGTTTCAATACGGTTGGAAAAGCAAGAGAATTTTATGTTGAGGTATTAAAGTTGGAAGTCTTCCCCATTGGAAGCTAGAAGAAGGGAGGCGGAAGTGAAGGAAAGAGAAGTGAAGCAGGAACAAGAACAGATTGTGATGGAAGAAGATTTATTACAAGTGTTGGAAATACCTACGACGGGTTTAGATTCAAAAGAATAAAGGCTGACTAGAGCTGCTGCTAAACGCAAGGAACAAGAGATGAAGGCACAACAACAACTGGCAACTACTACAATGGAAACAGTGGGAGGAGCAAGGCCTAAAGCAAAATGTGATCTGCGCCTGCTGTTTCCAAAATTTCCTTGACCGATAATGGCAATTAAACTATTATCTTGGAATGTTAATGGCCTGAATTCACCACAGAAGAGAAGGAAAGTATTTCATTATTTGAAACAATTTAAAAATGACATTACCTGTTTACAAGAAACACATATTAGATCTTGCTAAATGTTGGAGATGCGATTGTGAAGATGCTACTTATTACCATATATGGTGGACTTGTAAAAAAGTTAAAGCATTTTGGATTAAAGGCTGGTGGATCATGCAGAATATTTTGAAAAGAAGATTAAGTTTACTCCAGTTCTTTCTACTAGGAATAATTATGGACTATACAGCTATAGAGACTAAATTGATTTTGAACTTAATAACAGTCGCAAGACTTTTGATTGCTCAGTATTGGAAGAAAGAAGAATTACCTACAATCAAGAATGGACAAAACAAAACAACAAATGGACACTCAAAGTATCAAATCTGGCAGAGATGACAAAATCTCCGCTTACTTGAAAGACTATATACTAGAAAAATATATTTTAGAATGGAAAATGTGGATTGATTATATTTAAAATAAGTATCAGATAAAAAAAATATCGAATAGCATATGAGTAAATTTAGGAAATATTTTGTATTAGATATATTTTTGAAGGAGAGGAATTGAGAGTGTGACTAAGTGTGGTGTGACTAAAGATTATAATTTAGGAATTATTTTGGATTATGATTGTTAGTTTTGATACCCTGCATTTTGTTCTGGGAAGTCGGGGTGGGGGTGGGGGTAAGGGGAGGGAATTGGGGGTTTGGTAGAGATGGAGTGATGGTTAATGTACAGGGATTATTGAAGAAATATAATTAATGTAGGGTCGGGTCTGCATAGTTACCATTTTAGAACGGTGGGAGGAGAAAAGAGAGTAGGAGGTAGGAAAGAGGAGAAGAGGAAGGAAGAGGGATAGTAGAGGGAGAAGGAAGGTGTAGGGTGGAGGGAGGAGTGGATGTAGATAAGAGAAGGAGAGGAAGGTTTGGAAAGTAAAAGAAGGTAGAAGAGGGAAGAGTGTTAAAAAGGGTGGTGGTGACTGGGCAAGCCCGACTAATTGTATATAATTGTACATTGGATGAATTATTTGATATGATTGTAAAAATAAAACTTTTTATACATCCAAAAAAAAAAAGAATGAGAGAAACAAACAGAAAGTTCCCATTTTTTTCCCTCAAACACTGAACCCTATTTAATTAACAATAGATCAGATGAGAAATAAACACACAGGACCAATGTGTGATGACCTTACCCCTTCTCTATCTCTCTCCATTTGCCCTAGTGGTCAAAACAAGTTCAAAAGTGCAAAGAGATGATGACATTTTCAACCGTTTGTATTTTTAATAATATGCATAGCATCTTTGTAAATGCATTGCTACTTTTGCTTCAGTAACTACCACATGAACATGGCAAAGCAAGCATGAACTGTAGTGGAATTTTATGGATTTTTTATTCCAACTTCACAAACACTCTGCAGAGATAAGGTTGGTCCAACTTTGACATTCTTTTAAATAACTACGAAGACATGGTTCTGTTCTGCCAACAGGCTTGGGGATCTCAGAATGATACTGAACCAATCAAGCTGCTGGTTTTATTGCTGTCATCAAGCAGGTAAGGGGAGGTTATTGGTTTTTACAACTGGGGTTTATCTTCGTAAGCTGCCTAGAGTCACTAAAAATAAATTGGGAGACCATATGGATTTTCTCAATAAAATAAAAATAGGCTACCGACCAGTATTCCCCACAAAGTGGTGGGGAAAAGAGAAGAATGAATGTTTGTTAATAGGTCATTCTTGATTAAAAAGAAACCCAAATGCCTTCTTATCCTAAGTATAAGAAGTTAGTCAGAACATATTGGCTGCAACATTGAGAGTAACATGGTAATCCACATGGTTTAAATCCTGGCATGTTATCAAGATTGTGTACATCGTATCTCTTTATCGAAAAGAAAGTGTTAAAGGTCTGTTGGTCAAATGACATCATCATCCTCTAGGTGTTCATCAGCTTTTAGCAATGTGCCTGTAAGAAATCCAACATTAGTTTTTCAATCCAAAATCAAACTAGTCAGCTTCTTGCTCATCTGATTGATCCACTGCTTTGCCGGCCACCCTTCTCTTCTACTTTCATAGCCCCCTCAGAGGGGTCTTTTCCTGCGAAATGACAGGATGAAGACACTGACAAGGGCAGTTTGGAGAAGCCAAGACCTTGGCCAAGGTTCTGCCTCCTTCAACGTAAGGTTTAGACTCTGAAGCAAGGATACAGCAACTGAATCGACAAGAATTTTACCCCCTCCTAATCAAGTGGTCTCCCATAGCATTCCAGAAGGCAGTTAAAATGGACCTCTTCTTTACTGTGGATTCTTTAATTTTATATATTTATTGATGTATGTTCTTGTTGTAAAATGCCAGCAACCCTTGGAGATCCAGACAGTCCAATAAGAAACACAGTTCAGGCGCGGAACACAGTTGGGCCAGCCAACGAACCAGAAAGTATGTTATAAATGGATAATATAGAACAGGGGCAGATAGGCCAGCCCAGCCAGTGATCAGAGGTATGGGTTCGTCCAAACCCTTGTGACCATGCAGCAGCCCACCACTGCCACTATCAGATTACCTGATTTTTTGGAGAAGCCAGCAAGCATAATTCGATCTTAGGATTCTGAGACAAAAGACTGAATTCTGGACAACTTTGTGATCCTTAGCTGGATGGTTGTGTCTCTTGAGAACAATCCTTCTCTGATCAAGTAGCCTTATCTCTGCAAGAACTTTGACTGCATTACAAGAATATTCCAAACTTTATGCTATGAACCCTTGACTGGACTTGGACTATGCTCTTAATGGAGCTGAAGGCACTTGGTGTCAAACATTTCTGAAGTTCAACAAGAGTCCAACAAAGATAGGATAATATCTGTTAGTTTTGCTATCTTGGAAAAATGATTAGGTAACACAGTACATTGCAGCTGGGCATGGATGCTGTTGCTAAGTCATGGTTTGTCTACTGAATAAACCATAGCTGGTAAGTTCATTGAGCTATAAACCAGGTGTGGATGACCTGAGGCTAAGCTCACATGGGACTCTTAGAAACCTTGCAGACCGTTCCAAAAGGCTACCAAAAGGGTTTCATGGAGACACTTTAAAAGGATATTTAAATCCTGACGAGAGAGTGCTCCTAGCTTTTGTATTATAGTTTCATGCCATATCCTGTGAGTAAAATAAAAGATTTACATTTGTTCTTCTCTCCACTAGCATTTGAAGGATGGCCACCAGCATGTTATTCAATAGCCAAGTGTGATCCATGGTTTGGAAGGAAAGGTGCAGCCTTCTTCCATGAACCCTGGTTTAGAAACCATAATGGCTGGATTTATGGCTCAGCAAAATGTGCTCTGGGGCGCACTATTTTCTCTTGGAAGAACGTTTACACAAAACTACAGCAGGCATTTTGTGCCTTCGCTCTTTGGGTGGGGCAGCCACGGAGTGCTCTTTATCTGTTTGCCAAATAGACCTCTTGCCATCATTTCTTTGTAACCAAAGCTACAAAGCCTTTTGGAAAGGCTAAAATAAATGAAGATGCGGAATAGCAGTGCAAGTTTCCCAGAAATTTATCTTGGGAGCCGTTTTGAGTAAAGAATAATCAAGTCAAACTGTGCTAATAGCATGGGTTTTCTTTTTTTCCCTTTTTTTCATCTCATACAGATAATTTCCGTGCAGTTGAAGGGGAAAGTGCATTAGAGTTAAGACCATCAAACTCATTCCACCTTTGTTCTATTTAAACTAATTAGTCGCAGAGATGAAACACATATTTCTCAGGTTCCAGATAATCTTAAACAAAACACTCCATTGCTAATTTTTATTCTGCTCCTATCTGCACACAGATTAAACAAAGCCCACAGTTAGTTTTGTCTGCCATTCTTTTCGGAGGGATGAAAGCCGGCTGCAGAAGAAAATAAGGGAGGAGGAGATCAAATCCAGTGGCAAGGTTTTGCGGTGCACTGTGTTTGCTCATCGTTACTTGATCAGCTGCAAATGAGCATGTATAAAACAGTCCACCTACTGTTCCAGTTGCTACGATATGATGCAGTTCCACTGAATGATCCTGTTAGCCTAACCTTCAATTTGCTGGGATTTGAACTCTGAATTACAGCTTACTAACATAGTTTAACAGCTGGTACAAGGGCTCCTTTTGAATTTTTAATCACATGAATTAAAGATGGCTAGAGAGATGCTTCCCCCCCCCTTCCAGGCTTCCACTCCCGGTGATCCAGTGTGCAGGAAGACAACTATAGGTAGCCCCAAGGGAATTAAGAGCAGACAAAAAGGTACCAGAGTTTATGCTTGACAAATTAAAAACCTGAGCATCAATTCTTCATAAGGGGAAGAAAAAAAGAATGATAACATTCATTCAGAAGGCATTCTTTTAAAGGACAGTAAAATACAATTTAAAGCAAGCACTTAAACTCAAGTCTATAGCGATGTACAGTTTTAACAATGATGTGAATTAAAGCATATCTTTTGACATACACAAAGCCACATTAAATCGTGTCAATATTATCTTGCTTCTTTCTCCTTAGCCTTGCTTTCTGGAAGATGTTGAAATTAAACCTGAATATCTGTATCTCGCTGGAATGATTTCCAGTATAAATTTTGGGATAATATTCTTTTTCTAAAAAAAAAAAAGAAAAGAAAAGAAAAAAGATTTGGGGAAATGGGTGGGTTTAGTCATTCTTTGGTCCCGATTCAGAATGCTCCTGTCTTGGCAATCTTATTACATTTAGGGAGAGGGTTAATGTCACAGCTTTGGGGAAAAGTTATCCAGCCCTGTTTGGAAGGGAGAACCTGCCCACCATACAAATTGGGCTGTTTATCATGTTAAAAAAACAAACCCCAAACCCTCAGACATTTAAACAAAAAGGGATAGAAAAAAAATCAGGCAGCAGGAAGCTGAAAACATGTTGCTTCTTAATTATGCGGTGTTTTCTCTCTAATGGATTGCCCTCCCCAAATACTCCAAGTACAGCAACTGGCATGTGGCCTCTTCGCCTGACAGCAAAGCAGGAGCAAGTGTGCAGCTGTTCATTCTGACACACAGGTGTTTGATTTTTGGACTCGTTAGCTAGACAGATTTTTTAGGAGCGTACAGGGGAATCATCCGCAGCGATGGCACAGAGAGTGAGTTGTCCAAGTCCATTGGAGATAATTATTATGTAAATCCCTCTTCCTGTTTCAAGGCTCAGTGTTCGCACTGGAGCCACGGCTGGCCTTCGCCTTGCCAGCTCCAAAGCCTGACTCTGATTTGAAGTTCGGAGCACTTTTCCATTACAACAGATACATCTGAAAAGCTGAAGAGCTGTATTATTAGAACCGGGGTGGTCGGGATGAAGGAGCCAAATTAAATGGCCTGGTCAGCAGGGTATTCAGGACATCACTGGGTGCTAATCTTTGGAAAATGTTTTGGTGGCCATCCAGATAGAAAACAGATTGGATTTTTTTCCCGAGAGAGAGAGAGAGAGAGAGAGAGAGAGAGAGAGAGAGAGAGAGAGAGAGAGAGAGAGATTGTATTTCCAAATTTATCCCCTCCCATTGGCCCATCCCATCTGGTTAGGCAGGGAAGGTATTTGCAGACGCCATCAGCTAAAAATTCTGACTGTCGGGGTCCAAGAGGAGAGCCTTCTCAGCCGTTGCTGCCTCCTTCCACCACCTCTCCATGGAACACTCTACAGAGGCGAGATGGGACCTCCCTCTTCTGGCCTTCCAAAAAGGCATAAGGACATGGCTTGGGGACTGCACAGCCATACAACTGTGGGTCAGATTAGTGCTGTGAAAGTCCTCCCCACAGCTATTTAGCCATCCTTGCCTCTTCATCAATGTTAACTTTTATATGTTGTTTGTTTAAATATATTATTGTACACTCATTATTGTACACACAGAATCCCTCTGTAAAAGTGATGGGCAGTTGCAAAATGTAAATGTAAAATAAATTAAATGGGGGAAAATAATAAAACATACATTAAAAAATAAAATAAAATTAAATTAAATTAAATTAAATTAAATTAAAATTGGAACCTTCTGAAATGCTGGGGGTTGTTTCTCTTTTTTATCCTTCTATGAATCACATTGCAGCTTGGCTGTGCCGGTGGAGCCATGTGTGAGCAGTCACTAAATGAGGACTATCTGCAATCTTTTGGGTACAGAAGACTGTATTAACTTTCCAATGCTCACTATTAGAAAACACCTTTTTTATTTATTTATTTTATTATTATTTCAATTTTTATACCGCCCTTCTCCCGAAGGACTCAGGGCAGTTTACAGCCAAGTAAAAAGTAATACAAAAATTAAGAACAATTTTAAAAAACTAATTTAAATTGGCCAAAATGCTAAAAATCTACTAAAACCCCATTAAAAATTAATTAAAGCTGTTAAAAAACTATTAGGCCAGTCCTGCCCGGTGAAATAAAAGAGTCTTCAGCTCACGCCGGAAGGCTCGGAGGTCAGGGAGTTGGCGCAACGTTGGAGGTAGTTCGTTCCAGAGGGTTGGGGCCCCCACAGAGAAGGCCCTCCCCCTGGGGGTTGCCAGCCGACATTGTCTGGCCGACGGCATCCTGAAGAGACCCTCTCTATGGGAGCGCACTGGTCGATGGGAGGCCACCGGTGGCAGCAGGCGGTCCTGTAAATAGCCCAGTCCTAAGCCATGGAGCGCTTTAAAAATTTATTTTTTTATTTTATTTATTTTGTCACAACATCATACAAAAAGATTATATAGTATATACACATATAAACATATATAGGAAGAAGAAAAGAAAAACAATAGGACAGGAACGGTAGGCACGTTTGTGCGCTTATGCATGCCCCTTATGGTCCTCTTAGGAATGGGGTGAGGTCAATAGTAGAAAGTTTTTGGTTAAAGCTTTTAGGATTATGGGAAGAGACCACAGAGTCAGGTAAAGTATTCCAAGCACTGATGATTCTGTTGCAGAAGTCATATTTTCTGCAATCTAGATTAAAGCGGTTTACATTAAGTTTAAATCTATTGGTTGCCCTTGTATTATTGCAATTAAAGCTGAAGTAGTCTTTGACAGGAAGGACATTACAATAGATGATTCTGTGAGTTAAACTTAGGTCTTGTCGAAGGCGACGGAGTTCCAAGTTTTCTAAGCCTAGGATTTCAAGTCTAGTGGGATAAGGTATTTTGTTGTTTTCAGAGGAATGGAGAACTCTTCTTGTAAAATATTTCTGGACACGTTCAATTGTATTGATGTCAGAGATGTGGTGAGGGTTCCAAACAGGTGAGCTGTATTCTAGAATTGGTCTAGCAAATGTTTTATATGCTCTGGTTAGTAGTGTGGTGTTTTTGGAAAAGAAGCTACGCAAAATTAGGTTTACAACTCTTAGAGCTTTTTTTGCTATGTAGTTGCAGTGGGCTTTGGCACTTAGATCATTTGACATGAAGACTCCAAGGTCTTTAACGGGATGGGGGTCGTCTGTAAGGTAATGTCCATCTAGTATGTACTTAGTTTTAGGGTTCTTTTTTCCTATATGTAAGACTGAGCATTTGCTGGTTGAAATTTGGAGCTGCCAATTTTTAGACCAAGCGGTTAGATGGTCAAGGTCGTTTTGAATTATAGAAGTGTTATCTGTGGTGTTAAATAGTTTGACATCGTCAGCACCCTTGAATTGCACCCGGAAGGCAACCGGAAGCCAGTGCAGCCCACGCAGGATAGGTGTTATATGGGAGCCTCGAGCCGCTCCCACTATCACCCGCGCGGCCGCATTCTGGACCAGTTGAAGCCTCCGGGTACTGGAGGCTTGATATATTTTAGAATTGAATATATTACAAAGTATATCCTTCCCCCCCCCCCCGCTTAATGTTTAATTTACTATCCAACAGTTGTGTATTTTTTCTCTGATCTAAATATAGTGTGGTCAAAACATCCATCTGTCCTTTAAAAATAATAATAAAAATCTGATTTTCTTTTGTAATATTTCCTCTTGATTTAAGGAAAGAAGTGAAAAGCTCCACCTTCTCTTCTCTAATTTAGAAAATCAGAGAAATGTGTGGAGAGTTACACAGGGCAGAGCTGAAAAGCACTTCTGACAAACATTCAGATTGTTAGCAGCAAGTTTGACAACTGTAATTGGTTTGAGTCCTATAGAGCTTTGAGGGCAGATTTCTTGGGCAGAAGACCCCCGATTCAAAGCTAAATAGTCCTCTGAGGAAATGAATGCTTGACTATGATGCACAGATTGAGGTGAAGTGCAATTAATTTCAGCTCTATGAAGAAATCAATCCATTTCTCTTTCACTCCTATTTGCAACGTCAGTCCAAATCCTTCCACCACATATGTTACATCACAGCAGCTTTCTTTACAGTGCTTCCTAACCTAATTTCCTGCTGCCTGGATGATCACTTTTCAACTTGTGGTACATCGTGCTACTGCCGAGTAAATGGTGTTAAGTGTTTGAGTTTGGCACAAAGCATCTCATTTACCTGCGCTCATTCACTGGCAGGATGAAGGGTTCTCCACAACCCTCGTGCTCCCTTCCTTTCCTTAAGTAACAGCAATCGACGTACTTTTATAACACACAGTGATGTACATCTGTCTGGGGTCAAGGAGGAAAACACATTTTTTTCCCTTTTTTGCACAAATGCAGGGCAATTGCAGGAGAAAAGTTGACTTACAGGTATACAGGCTATCATCAAGTGCCACTGAATTTTGTTATGAAATGAGCAGCTGCAGGAGGGAAGCTATAGAAACAGAGAGCACATTCACAGGAGAATTGTGTGAATAAGGGACAACCTGTATTCCAAAGCACCTGAAAGCAAATAAGAAGAAAGGGATGGAAAATAACCAAGGAGAAAACCTAAAGTTGCTTTTTCAAGAGGCAAGTGGACTTTCTGGTTGTTGTTTGTAGTTGTTTTGCTTCTCATCCAAGAAGCTTCTTGAATGAGAAGCGAAACGTCTTCAGAGAAAAACCAGAAAGTCAACTTCCCTTTGGAGAAGCACCTTTGGGACAACCATGATCTAGATGACTGAGAATCTCCATAGACAAATCAAGGAGAAAAGCAACCTAGAAATAAGGAGAAATTTCCTGACAGAGAGGACAATTAATCATTGGAATGGTTTGCCTTTAGTTGTGTCTGTACTATCACTGGGGGTTTGAAAGAAGAGATTGGACAGCTATTTGTCTGAAATAGTATAGGGAGGGTATCAGCAACCGCGGCTCCGGAGCCACATGCAGCTCTTTGGGACCTCTTCTGTGGTTCCTTGTTGGGTGATCCCATCACTGTCTGGCCCTGCCCCCCACCCTCCCTTCCCAGTCACTCCTCACCCGGCCTGAGAAGGAAAGGTGACAGCGGGGGATGGAGAAGCAGCCGGGGCAGAAACAGAGAGAAATAGAGGGAGTGGGAAAGAGAGATACAGAGAGATGTGCGGGGAGGGAGGGAGAGAGATATGTCAAAAGGGTTTTGTGGTTCCCCATGTTTTTTAACAACCGGTTCTCTGCCCTAATGACTGGCTGGGTAGGCATGGCTAGGGGGTCATGTGACTGATAGAAGTGAGTGATGTCGAGTTGGCCATGCCCACCCAGGTTTTGGGGCTCCCGGTGTTTTCTTTTCTGTGGGAAACAGGTCCAAATGGCTCTTTGAGTGTTTAAGGTTGCAGACCCCTGATAAGGGTTTAGAACTAGAAGACTTTCAAGGTCCCTTCCAACTCTGATATTCTGTAAACTCTGCCAGTTTGAAAGCAATGGGAAACAGGATCCCGTTGCTCAGCAGGGCGGATGTATTTCCTCTCAGCTGTGATATATAACAAATCACACATGTGAGTAGTCTTCCTTTTTACAGCAGTGAAATTCTGCAGAACTTAACAGTGGTCAATTTCCCCAATGGCGGAAGTTTTATTTCTGCCATCCTCCTGACTTCTTAGCTTTCTTGATTCTAGCAGTTCTTTTGAAGAGATTTAATTTATTTAGCAAAAATAAAGGCTGCCCACTCTCGTAGCGGCTCAGTACCCATGAGAAATGCAATAAAATAATTTTTATTTTTTTACATGCAATAAAAACAATTATAAATAAGAAATAGAAAACAGAAAACCAATAAAATACCGTGACATTTAGTATGTTTATAGACACCTCCTAAAAAAGGAAAATGGGCTCAATTTAGCCAACAAGCAAATTGGCAAAAATCCGATATGTTCCCTTTTTCATTTTGGCAGAGGACAAGTGAGTGTACAAATATTCTGAGTTCTTGGGATTTTTACCCCCTTTCTTTGCCTTTTGTGTGGAGGAGTGATATGGTTTTGGTTATTCCAGAGAAGGGAAAAGAAACATGATGGTTTTCAAAGTACCTTTATGTTGAATTTTTGTGTGCTAAAAAGTAACCATTTGGTTTATTATCATCTCCATTCCCCAATCATAGTTAGAAGCATTTATGAAAACCACATTGGGTGACATGGCTATCATTTTATTTTCTCACTTCTCAACAAAATGGTTAAAGAGAAGCAACTGAGATGGTGTACCAAGATAGTTTCCCTCTGTTAAACATGCTTGTCTTGTTTCTTTTAGAAATGACCAAGGGCACAGAAAATGCTCTGAAGACCTCAAGAAAGTGATAAGTGTGTATTTTCATTCTGTTTGAAATGCAAAATGAGAGTAAGAATGGTTTTGCTGGTCTGGAACTAGTACCAGAAAACAATATATAGTAAAACTTGTAGTTTGAGTGAAATCAATTAGATTCAGCTTTTGGAGGCTCCTGTTGGTCAGTTGGGCCCACAGGAGAAGGAGGACAGTGTCAAGTAGCAACTGCTTTCATTTGTTGTTGTTTTTAAATATGTGAAGCAAGGTCATTCAGGGACACCGTACAATGGAGAGATCAGTACCAGAAAACTAGCATGTTCTGCCACCTCATAATAATATGAATTCAGAAGAAAACCAAAAAGAGAAAATAAATCCTTTTGAAATGTAAGGGACAGGAAACTGGAGAAGTTTTAAACTGCTAGAGTGGATTGTGTAGTTAAAGAGAGCACATCCACTTTCACCCCTTTATCATTTTGTAACTAAGGTAAAGACAAGAATACACTCTGATTTGTGAGAACTTTACACTCCACATAAAATCAAATTGGAGACAAATAACTGAAATAAATGCTTTTGTCATAGTAGTGTTAGAAATTATGTTTATATAAATCATCACACAGAGCAAACAAAGAGTACAGTCACCATGTGCTTTACTGCTCAACTATTTTTCTGCAACAGGAAACTCTGCTTAGAACAAAAGGGTATAGAGTATATACCATAGTTCCAAACTTGTAAATACTGTCATCTACTGGCTGAATAGTACTGTAGTTGTTGCTACAGTATAGAAATACATTCCAACAATGAATTCCAACAAGTAGTATAACTTTACAACATCTAAATTTAAATCAAAACTGGAAGGCAGATGCTGTCCAGAAGTCATTTATATAAATGCCTTTCCCATATATTCCAAAAATATACTTTTTCTTTCAGTTTGATTATTAGGTATGCTGAAAATCATGGTTTTGCCTTTGTGTATAGCCATCTTGAGTTTTTCTTGAAAAAAGTGGCCATCCACTCAGAAATATGTGGCTCACTAGATTTTGTTTATAATATTCTTTTCAAAACTCATTGCTTCTGTTCACAGCCAGACCATCATCTCTCCCTGAAGCATATGCTGATTTCCAAACACTGCAGCTGTGCTATCTTCCTTAGGAAGACCATTCCTCAGGGTTAAAATGAGGGGTCCTTGGTGCTGTTTGAGCATGGCTGTTTACTTGCAGACGTTCATTACCCAAACTAGTTAATGTCATCAGTGCCAGTGGACAACCATTTTTCTGAAATGGTATAGGGTTTCCTGTGGGAAGGGT
Source organism: Ahaetulla prasina (assembly GCF_028640845.1). Taxonomy (NCBI): domain Eukaryota; kingdom Metazoa; phylum Chordata; class Lepidosauria; order Squamata; family Colubridae; genus Ahaetulla; species Ahaetulla prasina. Next base: position 232,659,036 of record NC_080539.1, on the reverse strand, counting down.
TTCCAAAGTCCCTTCCAATTCTGTTATCCTGTTCTGTTAATATCTGCATACTGTGCAAAAGAGACAATCAACAAGCCAAAAAGAGAGCAAAAAGACCACACACACACACCAGCAATCAGAACCAAGATGAGTATTAATTATTTCCAAGATTAACATCAAACCAACAATCAAGAAATAAACAATACCCCAATGAAGGAACTGCCAAATTAGCTAACAGTAAACAGCCCAACCAAAGAACATCCAAGACCATCCCCACCAACACTGATAGAGCAGGCCACTGGAATATAAACGGAGACCAAATCCCATTCCTTACTAGCACTGATTAAGTTACCTACTTTGGGTAATGAAATGTTTTCAAGAAAATCAGAGAGCACCAAGGATCCTTCAGGCCATTCCCACCTCTAAATTGGGAGAAAATACTTGCTGGATTCACTTTGTATAATGCAGCCCCCATTCATCTTAATTCTCTGTTGGCAATGCTTGCCATGCCAATGGAGAATTGTGTGGAAGGCCTCAGCACTATGTAAGCACATTGAACAGCAATGTAAAACCTTGCTGAATCATTAGTGGTAATAAATAACAACAGAATGTACATTTACAGGGACATGTTTTGCTACCTAAAGAGCTTCAGATTTTATGCTCATGTTACAAAATTTGAGGTTATTTTCCTCATTGGGATGGTTATGGATGAGGCTCCATCTTTATTTGCTGCAGTGGCACAATGGTTAGAGTGTAGTACTGCAGGCTACTTCCGCTGACTGCCAGCTGCCTGCAATTTTGCAGTTCAAATCTCACCAGGCCAGAGGTGGGTTTCAGTTGGTTCTGACTGGTTCTTGCAAACTGGTAGTGGAAATTTTGAGTAGTTTGCAGAACCGGTAAATACCACCTCTGCCTGGCCTCATCCCCAGTCTATTCGCTGCCTCCCAGTCTCCCAGCTGATCGGCTAGAAGGAAAAAAATCAGGGCTCGCTTTTCAGCTGGGAGATTGGTTGGGAAAGAAGAAGAAGAAGAAGAAGAAGAAGAAGAAGAAGAAGAAGAAGAAGAAGAAGAAGAAGAAGAAGAGGAAGAGGAAGAGGAAGAGGAAGAGGAAGAAGAAGAAGAAGAAGAAGAAGAAGAAGAAGAAGAAGAAGAAGAAGAAGAAGAAGAAGAAGAAGAAGAAGAAGAAGAAGAAGAAGAAGAAGACAAGATACAGTCACTTTAAATTGACAAGCCAAGAAGCAGCTGCTGGAAAGAGGTTTTTACTTGCAGAAGCGAATTCAGCAGTTTGTTTCTGGGTCAGCTGAACAACAAACTGGATAAGAGGAGGGATTCTTATATGGTTCTATGTTTTTGAAGTTTTGGGGTTTGTGCAACATGGGCTTTCTGTTTCTAAAAAGCTTTGGGTGATTTCCATTGTGAAATATCCTGTCTTGAATAAGTTTTCTGCCTGCTTGTAAATGGGGTCAAACTTCTGGTTTCTACTTTCTATTATCTCTAAGCACTGGTAGCTGTTTTCTTCTTACAAAGTTTCCTTTATGAAGTTGGCAGGAATGCGGAATGAGCTTCAGGCAGGTTCCTTTGTTAGAAGCTTGATTTTTCCTTGCTTTTCTGGGAGCCTTTTCTTATGAGTAATATTTTATTTGGGGAAATGAAGAGGGGGGAGTTTGATTTCTTCCCAGAACAGGTTAGTGGGGTGGGGTGGGGAAGGAATGGAGACTTTTATTTATTTATTTATTTATCAAACACAACAGCGTATATAAGTATAAGCATAAAATAACCATAAGAATTGGATACAATCAAAGGGAACATTAGGACAGGAACGGTAGGCACGCTAGTGCTCTTATGCATGCCCCTTTGAAATAACCTTCCCCAGGAGTGGGGAGGGAATGGAGATTTTGCAGTATCCTTCCCCTATAATGCCCACCAAGCCACACCCATTAAGCCATACCATGCCCACCAAGCCACACCCACAGAACCGGTAGTAAAAAAAATTGAAACCCACCACTGCACCAGGCTCAAGGTTGACTCAGCCTTCCATCCTTCTCAGGTGGGTAAAATGAGCACCCAGATTGTTGAAGGCAATGTGCTATCTCTGTAAACCACTTAGAGAGGGCTGTAAAGCACTATGAAGCAGTGTATAAGTCTAAGTTCTATCACTATTGCTATTTGCAACCCCTGTGGCTTCCAACCAGATAATAAATCCATTGAAAGGAATCGTGCATATTATTTTTAAAAGTAACAGTGTTACAATACCTTATAATGTAGACTTCAATAGTACAAGGACCAATAATTTCAAGCTTACACTCCGTAAATTCATTATATCAAAGATTTTGGAACTCTAGATTATAACTGAAATTTTAAAAGGCCCAGAAAACATTCCATCAATGCATTTTGAATTTCTAAATAAGGATGTTTTATAGAACTATAAAACTTAGAATTCATGTAGTACTTGATGTAGCCCTATTGCTTTCTGCCAATCTCATGAAAAAGCAAAGATTATAAACAGGAGTTTGATGAACAGAAGAACAACATATGCATTACCTGATGCATCATGTTATTTTTCCAACAGTGACCATATGGCTATCTTTGGAAAATTCATGACTAGACTTTGAAAACTTTTATTTTGTTCATATAGCACATTTATATGGCCACCCATTTTAACCAAAAAATTCTGGGTGGCTAACAAAATCATAAATGGATAAAATATAAAAATCATAAGGCATCAGACTTAAAAAAAAAAAAAAGGCTCCTGGCAATTCCATCTTACAACCCAGAACGGACATATCATCAAGCACCCAGTAACATCCTGATTTCCAAGAAAAAGTCAGATCTTGTTACTATACCATGAAATGGTATGCAACAATACCAATACTGGAGTCAAACCCCGGACACTTTATTAATAGTAACTAAGTCAATAAAATCCTTGACCTTATTATGTCTGGCTAGTAAAACTATCCTATTTTTCTTTTTTTACAGTTATCAGAAAAAAATAGTGCAAGCATATCTAAAATATAGGGATAGTCATGTTCATATATACAGGAAAAATTCTAAATTCTGTAGCTTTTAGGTATTAGACCACACAAATTTATACAAGAGGCTGTATAAAGTTACCAGTTTTATAGATCGGTTTTAAAGTAAAGAAAAAAAATTAAAATATTAAGGCATATGTTTAAAATCAAAGTTTTGTAGTTTCAAGTCCATCCAAAGGTCTTATTCTTTATGAACTTGCAAAGAAGTTTGTTCTGTTCAATCTTCTCCAACTTGTCCTTCCAATTTGTTGAGCCAGAAAATTTCAAACTATTTTAGTCACTAATGAGCCTATATTTTTTCCAAAATGGCATTTAGTTAACCAAGCAAATTAATTAGGAATTAAAAAGCTTTAAGATATTTATATTTGCATCAATACATCTTTGCGTAGTCATTATAGTTCTCTTTTACTCCAAAAAGTCAAGGTGTCATACATTGGGATGAAATAATGTAATCTCCCGCAACTAATCCAGAAACTCTGCAAAGTAAATTTCCTTTATGGATTATTACTCTGAAACTAGACCTTACTAGCAACACATTAATCATCACTCCTCCCTACCACCTTCAAGAGAAACACTTCCCCTACCCTGGCAGAACATCAGAACACTCAACACAAGGCAAAAGACACAGTAAAAGCTAAGAGTTGTGAGTATCCACAGACTAAACTGAAATCATCTTATCTGAGTTTTTTTCTTCTAAAAGTAAATGTTTGATATTTACATAAACACACAAAAAGGAGTTCCAAGAAAGTTGAGATCTCTACCACCTTCCAATGCTGCTAGTTTTTAGTTTCCAGAGGGTTCTTGTCCACAGCTGCAACGATGATTCATCTTTTCTCTACTTCCAGCTAGTTAAGAACATTACAGGCACCTGGTGTTCTAAATAATCCATGAGAAATAAGCCCAAGGATCCTTAACACTTCATTTTCCATGTCCTATCTCTTCAGATTTGGGGGGTGGGGGTGGGTAAGGCTAGGGATTCAGGTCCCCACTACAACCTCTCTGTATTATTTATTAATCCATCATGATATTGTGGTTTGTTGGGAGCTGAGAGCTGGCTTAGTATCGCAACAAAATACATTATGCCACCAGACTTGAAATTTTGGGCTTAGAAAATTTAGAACTACGCTGCGTTTGGTATGGTCTAGGCATAGCTCATAAAATCATCTGCTACAATGTCCTACCTATCAATGACTACTTCAGCTTCAACTACAACCATACATAAGCGCACACAAACTTAAGGTAAATCGCACCAAACTCGATTGCAGAAAATATGACTTCAGCAACAGAGTGGTCAATGCCTGGAATGCACTACCTGACTCTGCGGTTTCATTCCAAACCCCCCCAAACTTTAACCTTAGACTGTCTACTGTTGACCTCACCCCATTCCTAAGAGATCTGTAAGGGGCGTGCATTAAGAGCACCAGCGTGCCTACCATCCCTGTCCTAATGTTCCCTTTAATTGTATTCATTTTATGTATTCAATTCATGCTTATACTTATATATATTATCAACAAATATATTTATCGACAAATAAATAAATATGACATGTGAAGCTGTACATTTTTAGCCATACTTTTTAAACCATACTTAAGCAAATTATGATTATGGGGTCCTTAGTGGTCTCTGAGCTTCATTGTTTTCTTGAAAATGTTTCATTATCCAGCCACACGATATCATTGATGTACTGATGTTATCTAGCCCAGGGGTCTCCAATCTTAGTAACTTTAAGACTTGTGGACTTCAACTCCCAGAATTCCTCAGCCAGCTTTGCTGGCTGAGGGATTCTGGGAGTTGAAGTCCACAAGTCTTAAAGTTTCCAAGGTTGGAGACCCCTGATCTAGCCAGATAATGAAATGTCTGCAAGAAAACAACAAAGAGAACACCAAGGACTCCACATTTCAACCGCAAACTACAAATGTTATCTTTTACTGGCAAACTATGATTGGGTAAATATATATAAACTAGTCACTATCACCAAACAAGTGCTCTCTGGATGCGTTGATCTACCATCCCCAGTACTTCTGACCAGAATGACTTGGTACGTTGGAAAATGTAAAGCAACACATCTGGAGGGCACCAGAAGGCTACATTAACCACAGCTTGAATAGCAATCCAACAAGTGCCTTCTCTTTGCTTGAAAAGGAAAAAAAAAGTGGGGGGAGGACTTGCAATCTGCTGGGGTTCTTTTTTTAAAATTATTATTATTACTCAGCTGTGAAAGACCTTGGTTGCAAAATGAAAGGTATCAACCCCAGAGCTGTAGTTGCATGTCTTATATGATTTATAGTAGAACCTGTTTGAACACAGCTGTGCCTGCACTGTTTGCTTATAAAATATGGCAGCCCAGGGTACCGTATTATGCTGATTAAACTGAATTAAGTCCCAGTGTTGATTTGCAAGTCAAAGCAAACAAGACTAGTTATAAAAGGGGGGGAAAACACATTGTCAAACATCCTCAATTGTTACAGAAGTAGGCTACTGTTGCATCAAGAGAAGTCCTTTTTGAAGAGTCTTAACAGTAAGTTGATGAAAGAGAACTGATTCTTAAGTGTCAGGAGCTCAGACTAAACAGTGTTGGTGATTGAGAAATAATGTTAAGGGGGGGGATATATTATCTTTATATTACAGAAGGTTTATTGCTCATCTCAGAAATATGTCTTTAATAATTTTTTTCATTAAACTTACCAAAGTATAAAACACAAATGAAAATAGTGGGGAAATGTGGGGGGAGGGAAAAAGGAGAAAGGAAGAAGTGTAGGGGAAAAAAGGAAAAAAAACATTCACTTCTGACTCCTTAGCACAGCGGAATAACATAACATTACAGCTTCAACTTTTTACTTTTACGTACTTAATATGTGCTAGCCTTTTCTATAACAACAAACTTATCTAAGCAGCAAAACCCAAAGTCTCAATGTTTCATTTTGTTCCCATCTCAAAATGAAGAAAAATGTCTTTCAAAGCCCCCTTTATTGCTGATTGTACTGTGTAAGTTGTAAATAGGAGCTGTGAACTAATAGGGGGAAAAAAGAGATCATGTTCATGCTTCAGTTGTACACTCGAGCTTAATGCACAGAATATAAAATACATGAAGCTTTTTATGGGTTATGGGTATCGGCTGGTTTGAGACAGTGCACTAAGCAGTACTCAGTTCTGCTTTAATTGTTTTATGGTTAGGACAATATGTGAACCTGGGCAATGAATAGAATAGAATTTTATTGGCCAAGTGTGATTGGACACACAAGGAATTTGTCTTGGTGCATATGTTCTCAGTGTACATAAAAGAAAAGATACGTTCATCAAGGTACAACATTTACAACACAATTGATGATCAATATATCAATATAAATCATAAGGATTGCCAGCAACAAGTTATAGTCATACAGTCATAAGTGGAAAGAGATTGGTGATGGGAACTATGAAACGATTAATAGTAGTGCAGATTCAGTAAATAGTCTGACAGTGTTGAGGGAATTATTTGTTTAGCAGAGTGATGGCGTTGGAGAAAAATTTGTTAATGTGTCTAGTTGTTCTGGTGTGCAGTGCTCTATAACGTCGTTTTGAGGGTAGGAGTTGAAACAGTTTATGTCCAGGATGCGAGGGATCTGCAAATATTTTCACGGCCCTCTTCTTGATTCGTGCAGTATACAGGTCCTCAATGGAAGGCAAGTTGGGAGCAATTATTTTTCTGCAGTTCTAATTATCCTCTGAAGTCTGTGTTTTCTTGTTGGGTTGCAGAACCGAACCAGACAGTTATAGAGGTGCAAATGACAGACTCAATAAGTCCTCTGTAGAATTGGATCAGCAGCTCCTTGGGCAGTTTGAGCTTACTGAGTTGGCGCAGAAAGAACATTCTTTGTTGTCCTTTTTAATGATGTTTTGATGTTAGCTGTCCATTTGAGATCTTGCGATATGATAGAACCTAGAAATTTGAAGGTTTCTACTGTTGATACTGTGTTGTCTAGTATTGTGAGAGGTAGAAGTATGGAAGGGTTTCTCCTAAAGTCTACCACCATTTCTACGGTTTTGAGTGTGTTCAGTTCCAGATTGTTTTGGTTGCACCACAAGGCTAGTCGTTCGACCTCTCGTCTATATGCGGATTCGTCATTGTCTCGAATGAGACCAATCACTGTTGTGTCATCTGCGAACTTCAGTAGCTTAACAAATGGATCATTGGAGATGCAGTCATTGGTATACAGAGAGAGAAGTGGGAGAGCACACAGCCTTGGGGGCCCTGTGCTAATTGTACAGGTATTTGATGTGATCTTGCTTAGCTTCACCTGCTGCTTCCTGTTTGTTAGGAAGCTTGTGATCCACTTACAAGTCTGTTCCGGTACCTGTAGCTGGTTTAGCTTAGTTAGAAGAATGTCTGGAATAATGGTATTGAATGCTGAACTAAAGTCTACAAAAAGGACCCTTGCATAGGTCTTTGGAGACTCAAGATGTTGTAGGATGTAGTGCAGAGCCATATTAACAGCATCATCTGTTGATCTATTTGCTCGGTATGCAAATTGCAAGGGGTCTAAGAGCGGATTCGTGATGGTTTTCAGGTAGGAAAGCACTAGCCTTTCAAAGGTTTTCATGACTACAGATGTTAGAGCAACTGGTCTGTAGTCATTCAGTTCCTTGATGGTGGGCTTCTTCGGCACTGGGATGATGGTAGAGCGTTTGAAGCAAGAAGGAACATAGCACATCTCTAGTGATTTATTGAAAATATGGGTGAAGATGGGGGCCAATTGGTCAGCACAGACTTTTAAGCAAGAAGGAGTTATCTTGTCTGGGCCTGGCGCTTTTCCTGGCTTTTGTCTGTGAAATAGGTCCTGCACTTCCTTTTCTGTGATCACTAGGGGTTGTGAACCCAATGAAATGGGGTCAGTTGTAGGAGGCTTGGCTGTTGTTGGTGTGTCTGAGATGGGGATTATGGAGATAGGTGGCTGTAGTTTCCTTTCAAACCTGCAGTAAAACTCATTCAGGTCATCTGCCAGTTGTTGATTACCTTCAGCCTGGGAAGGAGGTTTGCCATAGCCGGTGATATTTTTAAGAGTTTTCCACATGTTTCCTGGTTCATTTGCTGAAAATTGATTCTTTAGCTTTTCAGAGTAGCTTCTTTTTGCTGCTCTTATCTCCCTTGTTAGTGCATTTCTGGCCTGATTGTACAGCATTTTATCACTGGTGCATTTTATCACCATTTTATCAATGGTGGCTTCTTTAATCAATTTTATTTAACTGAACCAGAATATACAATTATTTCCTAATGGTTAGAGCAAGTGATATACAAAAAATTAGTGTATATTAAAAGACAATTGCTTTGTGATAAATATAAATTCCATAGAAAAGGTATTTGATTGAATCTCTAACAAATCTAAACATGGGTGTAAAATTTGGTCCCTCACAATCCTTGAGTATTATTTCCCATTGGTGGCCAGGCTCATGTAACATCCCACATCATGGTTTCTTAAACAGAAGTTTGTTTGAATAACCACAGTTAAATACAATTATACATGTTTAGCTATAAAACAGAGGTAAAGTTTAGCTCTCAAGTCCTTTGATAAGTCAGCCAAAATCCTGCTGAAAGGAGCCATGAAGTATTGATTTGTCATGCGACAGGAAGAAAGAAACATTTCCCTAGCAGAAATGGCAGGCCTTCACCTTGTTGCTTTTCTGAAAGGCCCTAAAAATATGGCTTTGTCAGCAGGCTCTGGGACCATGAATGGAGGTAGAGCTAATCAAGTGGCTGATTTTACAATATTTTTGCTGCCACATGGAGGGGTGGGGTGGGATTTTTATGGGTTTTTATTATGTGGTGGGTTTTAAATGTTGTAAGCCATCTGGAGTTCCCTGTGTGTCACTTGGGTGGTTATGTAAATTTTTTTATAAATAAATAATTTGTATCCTATCTTTATTTTTGGCTGGATCAAGGCAACATACATACTTTATGTTCCCACCTGCTGTTTTTCCACACCAAGAACTCTGTGAGGTGAGTTGGTACCCAAAGGTACCCACCAGCATTCATGCCAATTGGAGAACTAGAACTCACAGCCTCCCAGTTTCTAGACCAATATGTTAGCCATTCTACAAAACTGGCTCTTAGAATTATGAGAGAGAGGGTGGGAGGGAGGGAGAGAGAAAGAGGGAGAGAGAGAGGGAGGAAGAGAGGGAGAGAGGGATAGACTGGTGAAGAAAGACCTGGTTAGGAACATACGATCATGGAGAAATCAATCCATGTAGTTGCTAAGAGCTGGTAAAAAGTTGATGGGATAAGATCAATTTCATATTGCTTTTCTTAATTTCAACCACTTGGTTGTCCATCTCTGTTACTACTCTAAGAACAAACATGACTCTCAGTCTGAAAAATAATTTTGCATCCCCATAAGAAAGAGTGTACAAGCCATAAGGAAAGGGTTTATACATTATTTAAAAATTGACAAAAAGAAGTACCTACAATAGAAGAATGGATATTGAAAGTTGCCAATTTGGCTGAGATGGCGAAGATATCAGCCTTTTTGAAAGACAATACGCAAAAAAGATACTTAAAGGAATGGAAAAAATGGGTTGACTATATTCAAAGTAGATATCAGACTAAGAGTTATTAGACTGTTTTTGAATGATTATGATGTACTATTTTTGATTGTTTTCAGGGGAAGTTAGGAATTGATGATTGTAGGGGTATAATTAAGTTGGGACAAAAATTTTTTAGCATATGTTTGGTTTATTTTTAACTATACCTTGTGCTCGTTCCGGGAAGTCGGGGGGGAGGGGGGGTTGTGAAGGGAGGGGGGAGGGGAGGTGGGGGGAAAGGGGGTGGGGAAATTTCTGTAAAACTTTTTGAATAAAAAAAAATGTTTACAAAAAAAAAATTGACCTCCCACATTATAGTTTTACCTAGAGTTGGTAATAGATATAATCCTGATCTAGATTAAATAAAAGTTTGGTAAAAGATAATTTCCTGGATTCCCTCAATTGTTGGCAACAGTATTCTAGAATTGTTCTGGAAACATTTAATTCTCTAGAACACAATTAGGCAGTCTAATGGCTTAATACAGTTTTGGACTATGCTTCCCATAAACTCCAGACAAACTGCTGTAGGCAATTACCTTTATCACATAGGGTGGCTTTTAACAGGCTCTTCAGTTCTGAGCTGTAAGCTTATATGCCATTTTATTACATCTTGAAACTACATGGATTTTTTTTTAGCTCCCTGCTATCTGGGTGCCAGGAAAAGAAGAATGGAGTGCTTAAGAGAAATGCAAGTGACAGGTTGATACTCAATTATTTAAAACACAAAGCAACTTGAGAGCATAGCCCATGAATCTCAGCTCACTCATCTTCTCTGTTCTTCAATTTGCATGACAGTCCTACTAACCTGCAAAGCAAAGGTAGGCTTGTCAGGCTTTCAAAATTTAGCATACTAAAAAGGTCAGGATAGTATAGTACAGAAGGATATGCAAGTCATTAGATAACTCATTTGAAAGGAAAATGAGAGTGAGCGAGAGAGACAGAGGATTTGTTGTTGAGGTTAAAACACCAGGCTAGATAGAAACCAGGAGACCATGAATTTTAGTCCCACCATGGGCACAAAGCCAACTCGATGGCCCTGGACTTGTTACTCTTAGTCCTAAGAAGCAGGTAATGGCAAACCACTTCTGAAAATTCTTGCCAAGAAAACTGCAAGGACTAACTAGCCCAAGAAATTGCCAGGGATCAACACACACTTGAAGACATGTTTGTACACACACACATGCAAACACACATGAAGAATATTATTGTATAAATACACTCTTAAGCTAGTTGTGCTAAGAGCAAGTTCCCATGTCCTTGTTTAGAATGACAAAAAAAAAATATCTCTACTTCTTCATGAAAAAGGAATGTGAAATTGGAGGATCCCCAAATGATTATCCTCTGTCAAGAAAAGCATAACAATATATATATGTTGTTGGGAAATAATAAGTGAATTGGAAGGCTGGTTGGTGGGATGGAGTCCTATATCTATCTCTTTTTCCCCCTATGGTGTATTTGTCATCCAAGGCTCTCATATAATGGTGTGGTAAGATTTTGAACCAAGGAGTGCTTTTTCCATGCACTGGTACTGTAATGTATTTGAACTTTAGGAGGGAAATTTGGGCGGGAACATGCACGTTGCTGATTGGCTGATGCCTCAGCCAAAATACTATTTAAAGAGGGGTTTTTGCCTGTTGGCTTTTGCTGGGATCACAATAAATCAAAGAGCTGTTGTCACTTGTATCGTCTCCTGCCTCTTAATTGCCCGAACTTAACATTGCCGACGAGGGTGGGATGTTGAGGCAGCGAGACTAGGAAAAGAGCTGAAGGAGTAACGGACCTTAAAACCCAGCCAGTAGTAAGGGCGGAAACATAGCGATGTCAAGCTATATGCCGCCAGTGCCATTTGACCCAGCCAAGGAGAAATGGGGGTCGTACATGGCTCGTTTTGAGTGTTTTCTCGAAGCGAATGAACTGCAAGGAGTCTCGGATAATCGAAAACACATGTACTTCCTGAGCCACTGCGGACCAGAAGTCTTCGACACCGCCAAATCGCTGTCGGAACCAACGCCGGTACAGTCGGTGCCATGGCAAACGCTACAGACGACACTAAGAGCACACTACGCGCCGTTGCCATCAAAGTTTGTACAACATTTCGAGTTGAGGCAAAGGGTTCAGCGAGAGGGCGAATCGATAAGCGTGTACATGGCCGTGCTAAGGAAAGCCGCAAACCACTGTGAGTACAGAGATTTGGAGGACTCTTTATTAGAACAACTCATTTGTGGGGTCAGGGACATCAGACTACAGAGGCGGCTGCTGTCGAAAAGCAACCTAACCCTGACGATAGCCCTGGATGAGGCCCGGCCACACGAGATGTCCACCAAAGCGGCGGAAACCTTACAAAAGCCAAACACACCACATGTCGCAGCGAAAACAACGCCAGTCCACAGCGAGGAAATCCAGGTCTAATCGGAGGGGGAAGAAGAGGAAGAGGTTTTCCACACCGGGAGGCTGGAGAGAAGCGACCAGGACGAGTGCGTGAGCTGTGGAGGCCAACACCAACGACAGAATTGCAGGTTCAAAGACGCAATTTGTCGGCGGTGTGAAAAGAAAGGACACATAGCTCAGGCCTGCCGAGCCCCTCAACCTTCCCGCCAAAAATTCAAACCGGCCAATCAGCAGGGTGCCAGATCAGTGAGACGGCCAGGGGTTGGTCCATTCAAAAAAGGCGCGAAATTGAACCAGACCACTGTAAGAGTGGGCCACGCATCGACATGGCTGGAAAAGAAGATATTCACCAAGACATACATCAAAGGAGTGCCGTGTAAGATGGAGGTGGATACTGGCTCATCAATCACGATTATGTCTTGGGACACCATCGCGAGGGACCTGCCAAACGTCGCGAAACGCCAGTGCAAACCCAAAAGCTGAGAGTGCAAGACTACCAGGGAAACCGAATCCCTGTTCGAGGAGTCACGTCCGTCAGAGTGAAATGTGGACATTTCAAGAAAACCCTGCCGATCACCATCGTAGATGGAAGCCTACCCAGTTTGCTAGGTCTGGACTGGTTCAGAGCCTTGGGCATGGAAGTAACTGGGGTTTACAGAAACGGAGTCAACCTGAAGGATGAATTGCTGAACGAATTCGAGGACGTTTTCCAAGACTGCCTGGGCAAGTACGTGGGGACCCCCATCTCTTTCAATTTGGACCCCCAGGTGGCCCCTATTAGATTAAAAGCTAGGAGGGTCCCATTTTCCCTAAAGCCAAAGATTGACAGGGAGCTAGACAGACTAGTAAGCCAGGGAATACTAGTCCCCGTCGACCATGCAAAATGGGAGACACCAATAGTGACCCCAGTCAAACTGGACGGATCAGTCCGGATTTGCGCTGACTATAAGGCAACGCTTAACAAAGCTTTGCAAAAGAGTGCATACCCCGTTCCAGTAGTGCAACATTTGTTGCACTTGTTAGGACAAGGACAGGTTTTTGCCAAACTCGATCTGGCTCAAGCCTACCAACAATTACCAGTAGACAACGACACAGCCGAAGCGCAGATGATTGTCACACATCGAGGCGCTTTTAAATGCACTCGACTCTAGTTCGGAGTAAGCATAGCCCCCGGGTTATTCCAAAACCTAATGGAACGACTCCTACAGGGTCTACTGGGAGTAGTTCCATATTTCGACGATGTACTGGTATCAGCCGAGACCGTAGAAGAGTTAGGGGTCAAACTATAGAAGGTCTTGGGCATTTTCAGGTCTGCGGGACTTAGGGTTAAACTCAACAAATGCCAGATAGGAGTTGAATCTGTAGAATTCCTGGGTTACCGGATAGACAGAGAAGGCATCCACCCAACTGAGAGCAAAGTGTGAGCCATTAGAAAGGCTCCTGCTCCAAAAAACAAGACAGAGTTGCAAGCATTTTTGGGGCTTGTAAACTTCTATGTGGTATTTTTAAAAAATAAGGCAACAGTAGCTGAACCGCTACATAAACTGCTAGCGAAAAAAGCTGTTTGGACTTGGGGCAGGGTTGAGGCTAGGGCATTTGAGGGCGTTAAGAATCTCTTGTCCAGCGATAGCCTCCTAATCCAGTACAATGGGATGCTGCCACTAGTGCTAGTTTGTGATGCATCACCCTACGGGGTAGGGGCTGTTCTCAGCCATAGGTTACCGAACGGCTCAGAAGCCCCTATAGCATATTTTTCCCGCATGATGTCCGCAGTGGAAAGGAACTACAGCCAACTAGACAGGGAGGCCCTGGCAATAGTTTCTGGGGTTAAAAAATTCCACGAGTACCTATTTGGGCGGCAATTCGAAATAGTCACAGACCACAGACCATTGTTGGGATTATTGGCGGGGGACCGTCCGACACCAGTTGCATTATCATCCAGGCTGACCCGTTGGACTATTTTCCTGGCAGCATACTCGTACAAACTGTTTCACCACCCAGGAAAGGAATTAGGGCATGCGAACGCTCTAAATAGATGCCCCTTACAAGAGACTGTCGAAGACCCGACTCCAGGGATGCCCGTCTTACTAATTGACTCTTTGGACTCTGGCCCAGTCACACCTAAGGAAGTGACTAGGGCAACTTACAAAGACGTTGTCATAAGAACTGTGATCGGTTGGGTGCAGCGGGGATGGCCCACTGCACTGGGGGATCGGTTCAAAGACTTTGCAAAAAAACGTTCGGAACTAGTCTTTTATGGGGGGATAGAGTGGTTATTCCAGAGAAATTACGAGAGCATGTGTTGGAACTATTGCATGTGGGCCACCCAGGGATTGTAAGGATGAAAAGCCTAGCAAGAAGTTACGTGTGGTGGCCACTAATGGATAAAGACATTAGCGACCAGGTGGGGAAATGCCAAGCATGCAAGAGTCAAGGCCACTATCCCCAACAGCCCCCATAAGGGATTGGGAGAAACCCCAGGGTCCTTGGTCCAGGATCCATATAGATTTTGCCGGACCATTCCATGGGAAGACCTTTTTAATTGTGGTAGATGCCTACTCGAAGTGGTTAGAAATTTTGCTCATGAAAACCACAACAGCAGAAGCCATAATCACAGCATTGAGGCATCTATTTGTAATACACGGGCTGCCCGACACTCTAGTGTCCGACAACGGCCCACAATTCACGGCCACCCAGTTTGAGGGGTACTTAGCTGAAGAGGGCATCCGACATGTCCTCTCAGCGCCTTTCCACCCGGCGACGAACGGACTTGCAGAACGTTTCATTCGCAGTGCCAAGGAAGCGCTATCTAGGATAAGCCCAGGAGATTGGCAATCTAAAATTGATACCTTCTTGGCAGTACAACATAGAACGCCCTGTGTGACCACCGGCCACAGCCCATCAGAGTTATTGATGGGTAGAAGACTCAGGTGCCCCCTAGATCGGTTAAACCCAACATACTCCCCTGATGGGTACCAAGGTACAAAGAAAAAAACCAGAGCAATGACAACAGGTGACCCAGTATGGGCACATAACTATAGTGAAGGGCCAGCGTGGCTAAAGGGAACAATTATAGGAGTAACAGGCCCAAAATCCTACATAGTGGACATGGGGGATGGCCGAGTGTGGAGACGCCACATAGATCAGTTAAGAAAAAGAGTATACAATAAGCCAGAAACCAAACAGTCAGACCCTGACTACCCAATATTTGAACCAACAGCTAGCTCAACCCCGAGGCGATCGGAAGACTTAGCTGAGTATGAAGAAGTCCAGCGATGCCAACCGGCTCCTCCAGAGGACAGTAGGAACGACTCTGCCAATAATCCAGGGCCGGATGGCCCGGAGGAGGAGCTGGGAGGAACAAACAGTCCCTCCGACCAGCTCAACTCACTCCCAGAGAATGAATTGCGCAGGTCCGAAAGGGTTAGGAGACGCCCTGTCTACTTGCGTGACTACGTGGAAAAATAACATGCAAATTCTATGTAAATATTGGTACAATGCGTTCTGGGAGGGGAGGAGTGTAATGTATTTGAACTTTAGGAAGGAAATTTGGGCGGGAACATGCACATTGCTGATTGGCTGATGCCTCAGCCAAAATACTATTTAAAGAGGGGTTTTTGCCTGTTGGCTTTTGCTGGGATCACAATAAATCAAAGAACTGTTGTCACTTGTATCGTCTCCTGCCTCTTCATTGCCCGAACTTAACAGGTACCACTTTGAAAATCCAGAATGAAGGAGATGATATTTGATAGTAGATGAGGGGAAAGAAATAGTGGAGCTATTCCAGAAAATAAAGACTCATATAAATTCTCAATTTTCACTGAGCTTCTAAAGTTGCAATCCTGTCCATGGTCCTCAGCCGAAGCTCTGTACTTTAAAGTTTGCCTTAGGTACTAAAAATCCAATCTGTATGGATTTGCATGAGTTCTCCAAGCTACGTATATGTGAATGGAAGTGCACATAATCTGTTTGTATAATGTCATCTACAATTAATGCAATGTTGGGGCATTGTAACTGAGGAATACATGTTCCCCTAGAAATAGCAGAAGTCAAAGTCGCACCCTAGGTAATGAGAGAGTTAATTATGATTTCTTTTATTTATTATCTTTTTCTGAGCAAATACAATGGAAACAGGGCCTAAATTTTGTTTCCAGCTAAGCCACAGAAGGGTTGCTTGAGCAATCTTTTTAAAAAGGGAAAAACCCAATATGGTGCACTAATTATTCCTTCATTTTGCAAAATGTCAAACTCCCTGTGATCCTTTTAATTTCTATGGGTGTCCCAAACTAGAGAGCTGTCTAGATGTTCTTTTAATCGAACAGTACACTCTGTGGTACATGTCAATTTAAACGTGTGCAAAAATAATAATTAAAGTATTGTAATTAAAAAAAAAACATCTCCCAATCTTACTATCAAATGGACTATAAATCTCTTTAAATCTCCAAAATCTCAACAGGTAATCTTCCCCTTCCCCTTAATTTTTAATATCATTCTTTTGTCATGATTACAGATCCAAAAGTAGAGAATATAAGGGTATGGCCATTGATTTTCTTAAAAATTGATATTTCAATCCTATATTTATTTACTCAGAAGCAAGTGAATTGAATTTCTGTCTCAAAAGCATGCATCTCCTTTCTTATTTAGCCTTAATGACAGGGTGAGTGCCTCTGATGGCCATCTGCTGAGTGAGAAGGAGGCTTCCTTGTGCAGTTGGTTGACCATTGTGAGAACAGACTGTGAGACTAAATGGGCCAGGGGTCCAATTCGGCAGGAAACTGTTTATCAGAATGTACTGTGAAGCACTTGAACTTGTGCTCAAATCGTGGTTTGTTAGGCATATTTTGTTGACTAAATCAGCATAGACTGGATTAACCTAAAATCACAGTTTCCAAAAGGCACAGCCTGGGTTCCTATAATAGCTGGAGGCCAAATCAAACAAAGTGCTGGGTCACATCTATGTATTTGGACTTCATCCCATAAAATTCTTAGCAGTGCTGGTTGGGAAATTAAAACCCACACATCTAAAAGGCCTTTAGGTTGAGGAGAGCTGGTTTAGCATGATGCGTGAACCCAATCAGCAAGTTCAACAATATAATTAGGGGTAAGCCTGCTGAGTCAGATATGTTTATACTGGCTAATAAATTATACTAGAAGTCTATTGGTTCCAAATGTGTTGCAACCACATCTTCTAGAATTTCCAGGCTCTGTGGCGAATATCCACATGGGCCAGGATTTCTGCAGCTATGATGTGGACTGCAAGGAATTGGGGTTTCTCCTATACTTCCTGGTGAAAGTTGATTCAACGGATCCTTATCCTATTGACAACAATGAGAATGAACAGCTGGAAAGCCAATAATCTAATGTATATCCACACACATGAAGTAAGTACGTGAAAAGGTTATGCAAAGAGCCTTCCTCTTTTGGGGTCCTGCCCATCGTCTTGTCCTGCCAAAGAATCAGGGAGAGACCCCAAGGAGAACATGCAAAGGATCAAACTTTTGCTTTTTGAAAAAGAAATATGAGAAATGGGATTAGGACACTGCCTTTGTCTGCTAAGGATACAGATCTAGTAATTGTAGCCAAGGCCATCTGATAGTGACATAAAGGAAATTATATTGACGTAAGGGAAATTGACATAAGGGGAAAACCCTAGGGTGTTGTTTTTTAAATACCAATTTTTTACCTGGTTTAATGAAGGAGAATTTAATTTTGAAATTTATTTCAGAAGAAAGAAAGAATTTTAGTGAAATTCCCTTGAGGCAGACATTTCCCCAAGAGGTATGTAAATGTCTCCTGTTCCATCACACAAGGATTTCACTCACAGTCTGTCATCTTTCAGGGTCCCAATGCTTCACTCTGATCCCAAGGGAAGACATCCAGAAGGAATTCTTCCAAGGATGCTTGTTCTCTTTGGGATACTTGAGGAGCCAATCAAAGAGACAGGGGAAAAAAAATCAATTCAGCATTTCCAGCAGTAGACCTTCTCCCACCACCAACCTGAAAGTAACCTCAAAAAAAAAAAAAAAAAGTCCAGTAAGAGAACTTTGAAAGAAAATAGCAAATGTGCGTGTGGGGAGGCACGTTCCAAAAATAAGGCAGGGCCAGGACAAAGTCCAAATCAATATCAAATCCAATCCAGCTAATATGATTAAAAGCCATGTGTAATGCATTCACTCACATTCAAAATTACAGTTTGGCAGCAACTTTGAAGGGATCCTGGCACTGCGCTCAAGGTTTGGGGAAGCTGCATTCATTCCTGTAATCTAAGATTGTTTAGTTGTGTGTTAGGTGCAGGGGATGATGTCTACAGGCAGACATCCTGCAATGATTATAATGTTTTGAATGTGAATGACGGAAGCATGCTTACATCCACATGCGACACATCTACCTGAAATAAAATGTGCGAGTTTCTGGGTCTTGGTTCCCCCACATCTCCAAAAGGATTAATTTAATTAATTCAGTTTAGACATCACCTGATGCCAATCAAGTCTGGATGCACACAACAAAATTGGCAGCATAAAAACAGAATAGCAATAGCACATAGACACTGCTTCACAGTGCTTTACAGCCCTCTCTAAGCGGTTTACAGAATCAGCACATTGCCCCCAATAATCTGGGTCCTCATTTTACCAACCTCAGAAGGATGGAAGGCTGAGTCAACCTTGAGCCTGTTGAGATTCGAAGTGCCAAATTGCAGGCAGCTGTCAGTCAGCAGAAGTAGCCTGCAATACTGCATTTTAACCACTGCGCCACCGCGGCTCTTAGAAAACAATAATTTTAAAAGAATAAGAGGCCCAATAGTGAATTTGGTCAACCACATCTACCCACAATCCAGCAGGGGACCCAAGTAGCCCAACCAAGGCCTATAGAACAAAAATCTTTAAAGCTTTTTGTAATTCCAACATATTAATATCAGGAAAAATCTAATTCCGGAAGGCAGGTGCTGCAACTCTGGAATTTTGATAGATGACATTATTTAATTGAAAACCCAGAGGTGGCATGTCTGTCAGATTGAAGGGGCCAGGCTGATAGGATGGGAGATAGATAATCTCTTGCATAACCAGGCTGTAATCCAAATAGGCCTCTCTAGGCCATAACCAGCACCTTGAATTACACAGGAAACAAACTGGAAATCAATATAGCTCACAAAGCAGAGATATCACATGCACACATTACTGCTCGCCCTGCTGCATTCTGGACTAGATGAAACTTTTGAATGATCTTCAAGGGCAGCCCCATGTAGAGCACATTGTAATAGCAGAGCCATGATGTTACTATGGTGTTACTATGGAAATCACCACAACTGCCATCTGCTTTTGAGCAGGAACTCATGAGTGTCCTCAGATTGAGCACCACCTTTGAATGGAACCCCATCCAAGGTTAAAGATAGAATATGCCCAGATCTAACTGGCCTCAACAACCATTCTCACTCTAGGTTAGTGGATTGAATCATTGGTTGCCCAACCTCCAGGTGCTGGGATATAATTCAACAGTTTCACTTGCCAGACTGAGATTGAAATATATAATTGGATGTCATCAGCATGGAACTCTTAACTGTATACCCAACTGCAGGAATCCCAGGTTCTACCAGTCCTCATTATTGGCCATGGAATTGCTGTGAGTTAAGGTCTGCAAGGATCCAGAGTGTCCCTTCTGAAAGCCCCTACCTCTGCATTTATGCAATTCATGTTAAGTCTTTGTCACATGAATTATCAAATGTTGTGGTATCGTTTAATAAATAAGTGGTGGTATAAATAATATTGCTGATGCTCCTCTTAGGATAAGATAGTGTTTTGTTATATGGGATATTGTTGTTCAGATATTTAAATTATAGTATGGTTCTTTTGTTATAAATTGGAAGACAGATGCATTTTTGAGTTTGGCAGCCTCCAAATTCAGTCATTTAAGCAGTCTCTATTCCCTTTCAACCTTGTGTTGGATTTTTTCCTCTTGTGTTGAATTTCTTTTGCACTGTGCCAACTCACATCCGCTAACTCCAGTTAGCTAGCTAAGTATGATGGGATAAGGACTTCTCCCTACTCCTAGAAGCAAATCAAGGGGGAGTGACAACTTTCCCCAAGAAGTGGTATTTAACCTCTTTGGCCTCCTGGGAGGTTTTTGGGGATTCCTGTTTCGCCCTGCAGAAGAGCAACTAGGGCCCAGTGATGGTGGAAACAGCTAAGCATAGGTGCTTTTTTTTTACCAGCAGATACTGCTTGGTACCACCAGTTATTCCTAGCTCAGAGCAGATACTCTTGCGTGTGTGTGTGTGTGTGTGTGTGTGTTATCTTTCCTTCCCCATCAGCCATGCACAACACATCGGAGCTCTGCAGATGCTGCATTCCCTGCCTGCATGCCTTGCAAGAATTTCCAGTGCTCTCCCCTCCTCCCTTCCCCCCATTTAAATTTTTCCTAATAGGGACCAGTGCACAGGAAAAGTCCACCATAATGAAGCCCGACTATCTTGCTTCTAGCATTATCTGGACTTTTAGAGGGAAAAAAAACTATAGCTAACCAAATTATGGCTTCTGGGTATATGTGGGGAAGAAGAAGTGCATGTACAAGGAACATGCAACATTGGTTTTCTCAGAGAGCATCTTGGGTTTAGGTTTGTCATTCTGCCGGCCTAAAGGTAAAGGGAAAGGTTTCCCTCACACATATGTGCTAGTCGTTCCCGACTCTAGAGGGTGGTGCTCATCTCTGTTTCAAAGCCGAAGATCCAGCACTGTCCGAATACATTTCCGTGGTCATGTGTCCGGCATGACTCAACACCAAAGGTGCAAAGAACGCTATTATCTTCCCACCACAGGTGGTCCCTATTTTTCTATTTGCATTTTTACATGCTTTTGAACTGCTAGGTTGGCAGAAACTGGGACAAGTAACGGGAGCTCACCCTGTTTTGCGCCACTAGGGATTCGAACCGCTGAACTGCCGACCTTTTGATCGACAAGCTCAGCATCTTAGCCACTGAGCCACCACGCCCCTTTTTCCACGGGCCTACCCGCAGTCCCTTTACCCTCCGGCCTACCTAGCATCTAAAGTATAGGTGGTCAGAGGACAATGTGATAATTGGGCACTGCATAGGATGCCTCTTAATTAGTTAATTGCTTTCTGCCCTCCCCTTCCTTGTCATCCAGGCCTGGCAACGTTTCTTCTCTTTTGTTTTGCTTTTGTAGCCTTGGTGCCTCTGCTCTTGCCACCTCTTCGCGTGTTCTCCCTGCTCCCTATCCCCGAGAGACAATCTGTGCACGCATGCAGTAGGTGAACTTTAGATAAATAAGTAAACACATGAAACAGCTTCCAGATAATTGAAAGCGAGCGAAGAAGGGAAGCAGAAAAGAAAAAGAATTTCTCAAGGGAATGCTGGTTGATGTGGCAGGTATGATTAAAATCCATATGATTTATGACTAGGTGTATTACAAACGTGGCATCCCTTCAGGTTTTGTTTGTTTTACAGCATTTGACAATAAAGTTTCAATTTTCCTCCCTGTTTTCCTCCCACACCCCTCTCGATGCAGGTTTTGCTCAAGGATGGGCCACTCAGGAATTCCTAGTGCCTGACTGAGCAGTAATTTAGCAAACTCTCTGGTGCTCTTTTTTCTGTCAGTATTAACATGTCAATTTGTTTTAATAGTCTGGGCATGCTCAGTGGGCATGCCTTTTCTCTGTAGGTATCCCAGGAGCCTTCCCTGTGGTGCAGAAGTGTGTAAAAGCTTGTCTCCTATTACAGAGAACTCAGGCGAGTTTATTTTCATTGTGGCCCAAGTGCATTGGTTGAGACAAAGCATAGGAGAAAAGGTGAGAGAAAAGAATACCGTGGCAAATCAAAAGCTTAATATGTTAAATAGGTGGCTTACACGTGTGTATTTCTTAAGATTCAGAATTTACATTTTAACTATTGTAGTAACACATGGTTTTCTAAACAAAAGCTGCTGCCACTCTTTGGTTTACATACAGTAGGTTCCATTCTATGTTGATAATGATTCGTAATCATGTGTATTTAAATAAATTGTATACCCGTATGCATTTTTAATGTGTTTTTTGTTCTACATGTTAAAGCTTTCATTTTAAAAGAGACATGCATGTGCAGTTGTGCATATATACATGCTTTCATACTGCATGATGCAGAATATTTTTTAAACCTGATTTAAGAGTGAGTAGCTGCTTTTGTATGCCCTAATGAGATAATAAGTGGCATTGTCTGAGTCAACATATGATGTACCATGCTACCTATTTAAAAATAGCCCCATTGTGTGATTACATTGCTATAGCAATAGCACTTAGACTTATATACCACTTTACACCCTCTCTAAGAGGACCCAACAATCTGGGTCCTTATTTTACCAACCTCAAAAGGATGAAATGCTGAGTCAACTTGCACCAGAATCAAAGTCCTGAAGTGAGCAGTGAGTTAGCCTACAGTAACTCATGGTAGTGCATTCTAATCACTGTACTACCATGGCTATCAACATTACTCTGTAGAATTCAGTCATAGTAGGGCCTTGGCTTATCATGTTTAAAAAAATCTTGAGAGCTCAGCTTTCAATTTCATTGCGATGAGATCAAGCAGTATAATGCAAAACATGCTATATATGTAAGGTCAGCACTGGTATTGGGACAAATGAGAATTAAGTTTGAGGAGGAATGTTTCAGTGTTGGGATATAATCCCAAAAGGCTGGGAAGGATGCTGTTTGGAATGTTAAGCTTAAGAGGGGGACACTCGTAGCATTGACCATATATGGCATAATTGTTTCAATAAAATGTGGAATCCATAAAACATTTCTTTAAAAATGACACTCCCAATAGTAGCACTTTTGTTTAACACATTTTTTGCTTTCTGGCCAACCTCTGACACCCGAAAGATTTAGAATCGCATACGTGAGATGCAGAGTGCCAGAACATCCTGTGCTGTGTGGGATAATGCACAAAGCATGCCATTCACATGGCCCACGGTTTCAATAGCTAGCTACACGCTCACACAGAAACATGCATGCAGTACATTGGTATCTCTCTCCTCTGGGCTGACTCTCCCTCTCTGGGAATGCACATATTTAAATAGGTTCCATTTAAATCTATGTTGATCTAGCTCTAAAGACAAAAAAAAGTTGCCCTTAAGAAGAGGGTAAGCAATGATGATCTAGCCCTCTCAAATCCTGGGAAATAGATGGGAAAAAATGGAGATAGTGACACATTTTATTTTCCTGGGCTCCAAGATCACTGCAGATGGGGACTACAGCCAAGAAATTAAGAGACAATTGCTCCTGGGGAGGAAAGCTATGGCAAATCTAGACAGCATATTAAAAAGCAGAGACATCACCCTGCCAACAAAAGTGCATATAATCAAGGCTATGGTTTTCCCAGTTGCAATGTATGGCTGTGAAAGTTGGACTATAAGGAA
Source organism: Ahaetulla prasina (assembly GCF_028640845.1). NCBI lineage: Eukaryota > Metazoa > Chordata > Lepidosauria > Squamata > Colubridae > Ahaetulla > Ahaetulla prasina. The sequence continues at coordinate 232,635,687 of NC_080539.1, read as the reverse complement.
GACTGAGCGCCAAAGAATTGAGGCCTTTGAACTTTGGTGCTGGAGAAGACTCCTGCAAATCCCTTGGACTGCAAGGCAATCAGACAAGTCAGCCCTAGAAGAGATCAACCCTGACTGCTCTTTAGAAGGCCAGATCCTGAAGATGAAACTCAAATACTTTGGCCACCTAATGAGAAGGAAGGACTCACTGGAGAAGAGCCTAATGCTGGGAAAGATTGAAGGCAAAAGAAGAACGGGACGACAGAGAATGAGGTGACTGGATGGAGTCACTGAAGCAGTCAGTGTTAGCTTAAATGGACTCCACAGGACGTTAGAGGACAGGAAGGCTTGGAGGAACATTGTCCATGGGGTCACGATGGGTCGGACACGACTTCGTGACTAACAACAACAACAAGCAATGATGAAGGCATACCCTGCAATTCAGCTTCATCTTCAGACCAAAAAAGGATCATACCTTCCTCATTGTGAGGGCATATTGAAAGTCTGCCTTGACTCAGATATTGGACCACCTGCCAGGACTCTGAAACTGTGGATGCACACATAAAGATAGTCCTATATTGAGTAATAGAGAAGATGATCTTAGAAGCTTTTGATCTTTCTGAATATTTGGTGTCCAATATCCTGTTTTCTCTATATTTTGCCAGCATTTGGACAACATTCAGAAGAGCCGTGGTGGTGCAGTGATTAGAATGCAATACTGCAAACTAATTCTGCCGACTGTCAACAATTTGATTCTTACCAGCTCAAGGTTGACTCAGCCTTCAATCTTTCTAAGGTTGGTAAAATGAGGACCCAGATTGTTGGGGGCAATATACTGACTCTGTAGACCTCTTAAGAGAGGGCTATAAAGCACTGTGAGTCCGTATATAAATCTAAGTGCTAGTGCTAGTGCTATTTTCTGTTTTCTCTATGCTTTGTCAGCATGGGACAACCATTTGTCTGCAATGGTGTAGGGTCTTCTGATGGAGTAGGGGGTTGGACTACAAGACCTCCAAGGTGCCTTCCAGCTCTGTTATTCTTTTATTCTTATTTTGGCAGGAGTTCCTTTGCAGGAGACAAATATGTTCCAAGAGATCATAAGCAAGATGCCTGCCAATTTTTAGTACAATTGTGTAGTTTTTTGTTTTTTTTTTTAAAAAGCACACTTATCCAGGCTATGATCCCATCTAATCATTGGGACACAGACCACAGCACTTGTAAGAAATTTTGTGACATTCCATTTGGATATTTGGGTGAATCCATAAAGAGCTAAATTATGCATACTAGATGCAGCTGTAATTAATGATATTCACACATACAAATAGACTGCCACAGCCCTCACTAATATACACCTGTTAATAGATAATATTTTAAAAGAATATATCTATGGTATCTTAAACCTTTAAGCACAAAATGTATGACTCGTTTTTAACTTGGTGTGCATTTTTTTTTTTTTGCATTAACTCAACAATTCCTATGTTAGGTTGGCCAAGACTTTATTATAGAATATATATATATATATATATATATATATATATATATATATATATATATATATATATATATATATATATATATATCTTTTTTTCTTAATTTCTTAACTTTATAAGATAATTATTTTTTGTACAATTATATTTTTTGTACAATTTCTAGCAATTTTAATACAAATTTCCCCGATATGATTTTGTTACATAACTTTTTCTTGGGTGTATTTTTTTTAAACATAAAACTTTACAACGTAAGCTTTCACACAGAAATCTCTTTTAACACACAAGCTCTGCAAATGGATACATTCTTTTTCTAAGGGTTTCTCACAATAAATGGTTTGTGCAATGTTTGGGCCAAAGGCATAGAAACCCCCAGGGCTTTCTTGGGTGAAGTTTAATTTGTATAGATCCTGCATATTGTTCTTGCATTTCTAACTACCTGAAACAAACATTTGTCTGATATTCCCCTGATCCTTCTATTGTTTCTTTGCATATCTCAACTGGCACTTTCACTTTCAATTCCTCAGTTTCTCAATTTTGAGACAATGGACATTTCCAGCATCATTCATTGCCAAGCTTCATCAAAAGTATCTGAATGAAATCTGCAATCATTTCAAGCTTCTTCTTAATTTTAAACCATAGGCCTAAATGTACATAGGCTAGGCAGTTCGAACTACGCACTATATGAACGGGAGTTTTCTCAGTGTGGATCATTTCACATTATTATTATTACTATTTCCAGAAGGGTCAGAGTGACATGAAAGGCTCAGGTGGTTAAAAAATTCAGGCATCTATCTTGCCCTTTTAAATGCAACCATATAATCAGATTTCAAGTCATCTTGCCTGCCTCAGTTACAGCTTTATGGAGATTAATTAGTTTTCAGCCCCCAGTCACATGATGGTTTCTGACAGCTTCTTAGCTACATTTGCTGTCTGATTGCAACTTAGAAGATGGCCTTGCCCCAGAGGACAGATTAGTTGTTAGTATTGGTTGTCTTCTTCATTTGATTTCAAGGTAAGTACTTATAGACAGACTTCCTTTGTTTTGTTGTTAATTAGCTATTAGGTTTTCTTTTTTTTTTCCTGCTGGAACAACTGAAGAAGTGTAAGAAAAAAGAAGAGTACACAATAATGTCATACTTAGAAGTAACTTCTATAGTATTACTTACCTGTATATAAATAGGCTTATGATCTTGAAAAAGATTCAGAGCTCTTTACTAAATTGCACATGCATGCACGGTTTTTATATATTCTTTCCTTGTATAATCACATCATTATTCTGTCTCTCTGTAGCACACACAAAATCCTATTGGTTGCTTAGCTGTCAAACAAATGTGACTTGGAGCGAAAGATTAATTTTTAATTTGATAGATTTATTATTAACATGCTTAGTTTCACTGAAGCTAAACTAATATTGAATATCAAACCTCTCTGTCAAATAACATGTTTTATATCTCCATCTGCCAAAAAAGGAAATCCTTTTTTTTTAAAAAAATCAAGCAATTATGTCTTCTGCAGTATGTATTACAAGGGAAGAGAATATGTAGAAAATCCAGTCATTTAAAAATAGCACTCTGAGCAATGCTGAGTTCAGAATCCAAATTTTCCTTGAAGAGATCAATCATGCATTTAATGGAAGAGTCCTTATCTTACAAAAGATACACTTTGCATTCAGTAGGCAGGCCCAACTCTTCCAATCACCCCAGAGGTGACTGACTATATCTCCTACCAACAGCTCATAATGCATTGCTTTATTAGAAATCAAGTAATGACTACTTCTAAAAGTTCATGCATAGCTGGGAAAGTATTTCAAACAAGTTCAAATGATTCTTTCTCCCAATATTGGCACCTTGATTGCTTCTATGGTAGCATCCTATGCCTTGGGAGATCTAGGAAAGAAGTTCAAGATATCTGTCCAAAATAGAGACATCAAAGTTATATGTCTCGGCAATGTTTTCAGATCAAACCTCATTGACCATTCATAGTTATATCCCAGGCTCCGTGGGTTTTGTAGTTTCCAAGTTTGTTGGTTATAAAAGATATAACCTCACATTTCAGACATCAGGTAGATAGTAGCATCCATACCAAAATGGAGTGACCTTAAAGTGATAGTAGATGCATCATGACATAATTGTACCAAGTATGCAACTTAGTACTTGTATCAGAATGTCTGATACAAGTCACTTTCTTTTGTCATAAAGTTATAATGCATATGGAGAGAGAGAGAGGGAGGGAGAGAGGGAAGGAGGCAGGGAGGGAGAGAGAGAAGGAGAAAGATATTCTATGAAATTAAATTTCTGATAAGGTAGAGCAAGAGGCAAGGATATCTTCTGAGACAGCCCGAAACTCAAGATGATAGCTGCAGCTATGTGATTAAAGATCACTTTTTTAAAGGGCCAATACACATGAAAAATGGGGGCACACTTTGATATGTGGTTGCGACTATCATGCTAACTGTATGGATCTCCTCTGTAGAGGTTTGGGTTCAAAACTACCTTTTCGGATAAATCATATGCCCTCTCAATCTAGAGTACCTCACAGGGTGGCCACTAAGGACATAAAATGGAGAATCCTGGAGTAAAGTTGGAATGTTCATCTCAATGATCATAATCTCCATGTGCTAGGTCCATTTTGCTAATGGAAACAGCCACATAACTCTACAAGATGTCACATACTTCAATTTGCAGCACTAAGAAGCAATTGTTACTTATGTTTTGTTTACCTACACACTTACATATAAGAATACCTGACATTGAATAAAATGCTTAATTTGAAGCCAAATCCTCTCCTTTAGGTACTTATCAAATGCTTAATTTGTCTTGCTTTCATCAAAAGTATCATTCAGGGTTTTTTTGCCTGTTACAGAAACTTGTTAAAAACCTTGCATTAGTCTCCTTATTATCATTACTGTGATTGTCATATATGTGGTTTATAGTAGAACCTGTACAACAATATATTTTAATTCACTCAGATTTTGGATTTTCAGTGTAGAGTATGTGAAGCGGTCCTGGAACAAGGCATTGCAGCTTTACAGGTTCTTCAACACTCAGGTGCTCAGAAACCTTTCATTCAAGTTCAGAAATCAAAACAATCGCTTGCAGATTTTTGTTTTGGCTATAACCCCAGACTTCTGCAAAGGAGTCATCCTTCCTTGCCTATACATGGAATAGAGCCAAAACTGATGCTAACGTAAGGGATTTAGATATGCCCAGGAAACTGTGGCATCTATATACCAAGCATGGGGTAGAGCATGAAATGAACTGACCAGCACACCAAAGATTATGGACCTGAAAAGGAAACTTAGTTTTGCTAAAAATGTCAGGGATATGTTAATGATTATTTCCTGGCTCTGCACTGTAACATTCTCAACACAGTCTGTTCGGGTACTTCTGTTATTTGGCTTAACTGGTTATAAGAAAAATAGTACAATCTCATCTGTATTTTCTGCATTCCCTTTTTACAACACAAGGGAAGCCACAAGCAGCTCAAATATTTCTAGCTGTTGATGGATCCCTTAAAAGGAAAGAGATTATCTCAAAATCATGGGACCCTTTTTCAACTGTACTTTGAATTCTAGGATGTTATTAAATTAAACAAATCTCAGAGAAGGAATTCAGACTGGAATTAGGTGGAGTCAGTTCCAAGAATCCAAACTTCCTATAAATCAAAAGAAGACACATTTTGTATAGTGCTGGTGAAACTCTTTTCACCCATATTCTCAGTAACACTGTTAGGTTTGGGAAGTTACAGCATAAAATCCAGAATCTAAAAAAAAAATACATCTCCATCATAAGTAAATAATCCACCAGAGTGGTGGGGGGGGGGGCATACCATATATAAAAGTTGAATTTGTGCGACAAATGTAGCTAGAAATGTACAGAAAACATATGGTTATATCCAGGTTGACTGGATTAATTAATTCTTACTGAAAACAAGAAAAGGTAAGCAAGACCCCATGTGCAGCTCACTACAATGTGGTTTCAGTTTACAGATGCACTCATGGGAGACACATCCATCATTTTATATCCCAATTCTCATGGATGAAGGGAATTGTAATCGTATCATATTTCACTTACCAATTTTACCTTAGCAAATTCAAAGATCCTGCTTGTGAAGAAGATTCATCTCGACATTCTCCTATGTGAATTGGTCAAGTATTCCTAGCTTTGTTCAAATGCTAGTCCTGTGAATGAAATGACTGGAAACAAAATGGCTCAGCACAGTATTGTCCTTTAAAAGATAGTCCAAACCTCCTCAAACATGTATGTTGGTCCATGTTATTTGCTTGGATAGATAGACAGGTGATGTAATGCCAAAAAGCTTGAAAGAAAAGCACAGTAACAGTAACAGACTGCAGAATGAGAACACTCTTTCCTCTGGATAAAATCTGGATAAATACACTACTAACCAGAGCATACAAAACATTCGCTAGACCAATTCTCGAATACAGCTCATCTGTCTGGAACCCACACTGCATATCGGACATTAATACAATTGATTGCATCCAGAAATATTTCACAAGAAGAGTCCTCCACTCCTCTTCTCGCAACAAAAGACCTTATGCCACCAGACTTGAAATTCTGGGTTTAGAAAATTTAGAACTACACCGCCTTCGGCATGACCTGAGCATAGCTCATAAAATCATCTGCTACAATGTCCTACCTGTCGAAGACTACTTCAGCTTCAACCACAACAATACATGAGCACACAATAGATACAAACTTAAAGTGAATTGCTCCAAACTCAATTGCAGAAAACATGACTTCAGTAACAGAGTTGTTAATGCCTGGAATGCACTACCGGACTCCGTGGTCTCATCCCCAAACCCCCAAAACTTTAACCTAAGGCTGTCTACTGTTGACCTCACCCCATTCCTAAGAGGACTGTAAGGGGCGTGCATAAGAGCACCAGCATGCCTACCATCCCTGTCCTAATGTTCCATTTAATTGTATTCGTTTTATGTATTCAATTCATGCTTATACTTATACATATTATCTAATATGTATTCAAATAAATAAATAAATAAAAAATTGATCTCCTAAGCCTCCCAAAAGCCCATAGAAATAAGAGTCCAGTAAAGACTTTACCAGCAATGAAAAGGCTAACCAATGAGACCAACATCTATGTTAGACATAACACCTTCTTCAAGTATCCAATTTATTATTTGTCAGTGTTTCCAGAGGTGGTATTCAGCCGTTTTGGACCGGTTTGGGTGAACCAGTAGCGGAAGCCCCGGCTCTATGCCATCCTATTTAGGCATGTTTTTGAGGCTGGGTATATGCATAGAAGGTGCATATGACAGCAAAGCACATGCGTGAAAGGCGCGCGCAGGAAGCGAGTGTGCATGTGCAGGGCAAACCAGTGGTAACAAAATGTGAAACCCACCTCTGAATGTTTCCTAGCATCTTCTTTTTTTAAAAAAAGTTTTTTATTTATAACACAATACAACATAACAAACACCAAACACACAACATACATTCCCTTGTTATGACTGTTTTGTAGCGGTGATCTCCTACTATTTACATTTTCTCCCATTTCCCCTTATAATATTTATATCTTTCTTATCCCATTATCCCTTATTACTCTATAATTCCTATCACTCATAATATTAAATTTATACATTTTATACACTATCTTACAGATATCTTATGGTTATTGTTTCTCCTCTTTTATCACTGTTCATTTTTTCTAATCTTCAGCCACTTATACCATTTATCCCATATTACATAATATTCTGTATCTTCCTTTTCTTCAATTTCCTTTGTTAATTTGTCCATCTCGGCACAATCTAAAATTTTCTTAATCAGTTCCTCCTCTATTGGTATATTTTTTGTTCCAATTTTGTGTGTATGAAATTCTTGTGTTTCCTACTAATTTCCTACTACTAATCCTAAGTACAATATGAGTGCCATTTTTCAGGGAGATAGAATAGGGAACTGAGAACTTCAGAAAGGATACCTCGTCCATCTGGTTGTCCAATACTCTACTGTGACACTATTTTAAAGCCTTGGTTACAACTTTCCCTATCACTTCTTGAAAAATCTTTTGAAGGAAAAAATAAAAGGCTTGCTGCTACTGTAGATCTGTTACTAGTCGGACTCAAAATTAGGCTGGGTTGATCATGTGCTCCCTGCCTTGAATTCGAATATTCTAGGTCTTTAATCATCTCAGTGGAAAATGAGTCAATAGGACATTAGGAGCCAAGGTTCTTGGCAATCTTCAATATTTATATATAGGAGAATTACAAACTTTAAGGGGTAAACTAGGCACTGCTGCAGATAGGTATCTAACATAGAACCTTGCTCAAAAACACAATCTGTTCAACCTCCTTTTTTACATTGATCTAACTCTTAGTTTGACAAAAAAGAAAAGTATAACACAGCCAAAGCACAATTACTTCTTACCTACAGAAATGCCTGTATCAGTAATGAGTCTCCCTAGTATGAAAAATGTTATTTCTTAAGAAGTAGATTATAAGAAATTTAAAAGAAAAAGAACTCCTAGCTTAGAAGCAATCTAATCAGAATTCTTGAAAATCTCACTACAAGTTCCTTATTCAACTCCTAATGCTCTAACATGACTGAAATTAGACTGCATTCCTCTTGATGCCTGATTAAGATTTTGCCATTTTGAATTTTGGCTGAAGCAACTCTATTGGGGAACCGTCTTGTTTCATTTTACCTTGCTAGATATGTTCTCTGCCACCCTAGGAAAACAAATTAAGGACAATTTGGAATATTGTATCTTACTTTGTCAACATAGTCTGCTTCGGTACATTATAAAACTCTGGCTGAATCCAAGCAGAGAATTTGGGATTTAGATATCCCAAGTGATGGAGCCAATATTTCCCATTCCTTGTATAGCTCAACTGCACTGTTCTTCTTAGATAATTTCTTGACATCTGGATCTCATAAGAGACTGTTTACTTGACCTGAATTGTTGGTCTACTACTGGAGCAACTGCTGGTAGATATATAAGTCTTGGAAAGCTGAACTTGCTTGTATTCAGAAATGGAGATGGATGCTATCTTATATTGTGTTATTAAAATGTTTGCTGCACACATAAAATGTTTGGTGATTGGAATTAATGCTTTCAATTATTAACAACACCATTGTAACAAGGAAACTATTACTTTTCTCTTCAGTGACAACATCTCAGAAACTTCTAAGAAGGTTGTGTTTTTTAAATCAATCAACCTGTTAGAAACTTTCTGGCTGCTCTTCATCTTACTTTTTTTTTTTTTACTGTTTAAGGATTTTTCACACACACACACACACACACACATTTCTTTTTATACTCATTGTATTGCTCTTTTCTTTCCCTTGTGTTTGATTTTAGACAGCAAATAAAATCTTGAATTGATCTCATTAATTTGAAATACAAATGGTGGGATTAGATTTACTCTAATCAGTAAATTTAAAAAAGAGTCTAATTTTTGTTTATACCTTGTTAGGCACTATTCATATGGTCAAACTGTACTTGTACTGTATGTGGGAAAGACCTTGGAAAACTGGGCCCAAAGACATTGCCTAGGGAATGGTCATATAAGAGACAGCATAGCCTGCAGCTGTATAATGGATGGGATAAGAGACTCAGAAACGACCTTCCCTAGTTTCTTGGCCTGTAAAGTAGATTGGGGAGGGGGAGGGGAGATAGAGAATTGTACTTTCAAACTTGCAAGTTTCTGTTATTGTAGCTTTAGAATTACCTCATCCGATTGTGTCTCCTGACTGAAACTACCTAGTAAAACTGACAAAAACCAATGCTGTGTCATTGATAACAGATCGGGTATATTATCTCTTGTAGTCTACCAAATAAAGTCAGCCCAGTATGAAAGTCGGAAGCACAAGTATTTATGATTATTAGTACAATATTGAAACATCCTGAACCAATTACGGATCCAATTACGATGTCATTATTATCTTCTGAATAGAGCTTGATTTGTCAGTGATAAATATGAAGCAATTAAACCACCTTTACATAATAAAACACTGCAGGTGTTTATTCTTAAAGCTTTATGGGTAGCAACAACCAATAGATTTAATTAAAAATCCCCTGCAATAAATGGGAGAATTTCATTAAATTGTTCTAACATTAGTGGATCTTTGTAGTTAATGCTGCTGAAGATTCCATTGCTTAAAATCTGCACTGAGTGACCAAACAGTATGACATTAATGTCCTAATTTTTCCAATAATTAACAAGTCTTTTTTAAAATAATACTTGATTGGCTAGTAAAATTATTACTTTGCTCTAGGAACAAATGGCTTAAAGAAAAATTGTGCCTTTTTGGTATGGAAAAATATGCAGATTAAGGCATTTCATCTGAAATGTCCCTTTCATTTTTGGATAAATACACTAAAAGTATATCTGCAGAATCATTTTTATACACTTAAGAGTATAATAAACACGCATCACTCAGATCTTCCTGCAGACAAACTTGATGTCACCTTTACTGTGTGAATGGAACAGTTAAGTTGAGGAGGGAAAATTTGATCTTTTTTTCACTATTGTGGTTCAAAAGAAAATCTCTCCCTCCATCGTCCTTCCCCCCCAGCTGTCATCCCAAGCTGTTGCCATTTACACTGGAAAGAAAATCATTGAAAGCTTCCCTAAAAATACAAGTTGCAACCTGGGAGGAAATTCAGTATTAAATCCCCCAATCTTGAAAAGATGCTTGGGGTTCTCCTACTATTTATGGAACAAAAAAAAATTGCCATGTTAATAATACCCTTCTACTTTGGATTTAAATTTCTATTTTAGTGTAAAATTATTGAATGTGAGTGTATCGTTCTAGATTTTTGAGTGTTTCTTCTCCAATTGTATAAACACACAAGAAAAAAAATTGAATGTGGCCCTTGGCCTTCAGACATGCTCCTCATCCTGGTAGCTTTGGATAGATTGTTGAAAAAGAATTCTAAATCTGCAGCTGCCCATATGTTGTTCTGAAAGGCATACAGCAAGCAGTCCTTATATAACAACTAGTTGTTATAACTGTTTGAAGTTACAACAGCCATAGAGTGGGTACCTTATGGCCAGTGGTGGGATTCAAATAATTTAACAACCAGTCCTCTGCCCTAATGATTTCTTCCAACAACCAGTTCACCAAATTGCTCAAAAAGTTAACGACCGGTTCTCCCAAAGTGGTGGGAATTGGCTAAATCCCACCACTGCTTATGACCCATAAAGTACCCCGGTTGTTATAAATGGTCACATAACCCTGCATACTCATGTGACTATATGTCAGGCAGGTCAGCTTTATGACTGTACATGCATTGCATAGTCATGTGACTTTGAATCGTGATGTTGTTTTTTACTTTTTTTTGCTGCTTTCCAGCATTTTTTTTTTTTTGCTAGTTTCCACCAAAAGTCATAAAATATGAATGGGTTCACTTAATAACTGTTCATTGGCTTAACAATGGGCACTTTCACTTAAAAACCACTACAAAAGAAAAGGACATCAGATTACTTCTGGCCACATGGGCATCTTTATTTATTATCACAAGGACTTATTACCACAATTTTGAGCTCAATTACTGCCACAAGTCAAGGACTACCTGTACATAACATATAGGACTTAGACTAGGGGTGTCAAACACATGGTGTCACGTTGTCATCACATGATGTATCATGGCTTTTCTCCCCTTCGCTAAAACAGGTGGGTGTGGCTAGCGCATGATGAATCTGTCCCGCGGGCCGCGAGTTTGACACCCCTGGCTTAGACTGTTCAAAGAAGATTGTTGAGATATTGCTCAAACTGTGATTCAAACATGAAGCTTATAAAATAATCATTCATGAAGAAATCTGTACAAGATTGATATCATAGGAAAATAATATCCCATTTCCCATAGAGTCATGGATACTTGAGCTCTTGGGAGGGATGAAAAAAAGTTTAACTAATGAACTACCAAACTAGCAAACTAACTATCAAACTAACTACATCTAATAATATATATAGATCCACTTAAATGAACGAAGTTCTCCAATTTCTCTATTATGATCCATTAGATTTTAAAATCTTTAGAAAATGAAATAAAAATAGGTGACTCCAAACCAAATCCAAAGTTGGACATAATATGCATCTGAGCAGAAGTGTTCTGTCCCCTCCCAGCCTCAGCCATGCGAGCTGGCTAAACGAGTTCATGGCTGCTATCAGTCCTGGCAGGGAATCTGCAGCTGCTTGCCAAAGTCTCCCTTTTATCTTGGGGTTGCCAGGCAACCAGGAAGTCAGCAGTCCAGGCCGAATGTTTAGCTTAGTTCTCCAAGAGTCAAAGAGTTCAGCTCACTTCTCCCGAGTCAAATAGTTCAGATCAATTTTTGCTCATCACAGAGGAGAAGAGCAGCCAGGGCTGCTTTTATACTCTGTGGGGTGTGGCTCCGTGACTCAGCACTTCCTAGGCCTGCCCCACCCCTGCTTCTGTTGTTCCCGCCTCTCCTGCCTACGAAATTTAGGGTCCAGCCAGACCTGATTGCCATCAGCTGGGTCTGGAGGCGTGGCCTGGGGGTGAAGAGTCAGGGGACGGAAGCCTCGTTATCTCCTCCACCTGGCCTACCTCTGGCTCCTGGAGCTGAGCCAGGGAAGCCGGTGCTCCAGAGGTAAGTCCTGATGGCCCTTCCCCCACACTTTCCGAGTCACTTTCTGGCAGGGGGCTCGAGGGGTTCACTAAGAAGTTCATGAATATTTCTCACTCCTGATTTTACTGAGTGCTTTTGATAACCATGGAATATAAGAAAAACGTTTCTCTAATTCACTCCCCAATTGAATGTTTTCCTTAGATTACAATTTCCCTGGCTATGTTTTAGAAAAGAAAACAAATTATAGAAAACCTATATACCCATACTTAGGTGCTGACATAAAGCATCGTGTGGTTGCATTTGCTGATATTCTGAAGGATTTATGCACATGCTATTGTATTTGGCCCTCTGAAGCTTTGACTCTAGTCCCTGAAGATTTTTTTTTTTATTTCCAACTTCCAAGTAGATAATTCTAGAATGAAGCTGCTTGAATCAAGAACATTCAAATACTGAAAGCAAGAGTTACTCAGTTGTTCCGCAAATACTTGCTCAGGTGATAAAATTTTGCTCCTTGTGTTGCCGAATTTACCTTTGTACCTGTGCATTATACAGGCAATTAGAATAGAAATTAAATGCAATCTGCGCAGCAGCTGCTAAAAATCTGTTCCCTAACATACTTTAATCTGTATACCGAAATGAGGTTATGCATTCAGAAAAGGCATTTTACCTTTTAAGTGTAAAGCAGGAACCAGGGAGATGTATCCATTGATTCAGTGTGAATCTGTTAATACAGAAGAATATCATTATTTCAGAACTGTTAGTAATTATGCAAAAGGAGCCTATATTTTTTTTTGTTCTTAATTGGATTAAACCAGTAAGCCTTCTGATTTTTCTTTGGAGACACTGGTACTGAATTCGTAGCGTGAAGTGAACCATTCACCAAATGCAGTCAAAAATTGTATTTTATCTTCCCTCCTCCCCAAAGCTCAGATACAGTTCCTTAATGATTTTAGTGAGAGACAGTTTGATGTAGTGGTTAAGTCACTAGGCTATAGAGCAAGAGACTGATTTCTAGACCTGCCTTAGGCACAAATCCACCTTAGGCCAGACACTCTATCTCAGTCCTAGGAATTAGACAATGGCAAACCACATCCAAAATCTTGTCAAGAAAATTTCAGGAATTAGTCAGGATTCAACATTGAGTCAAGGGCAGTTTACACACACACACACATACATATACATATACATATACATATACATATACATATACATATACATATACATTTTGCAGACTTGAATTTCCACAAACCTTGCAAACCTTGGCTCATAACACAGGAGTTTGCAAAGAGGATTTTCTAATTCAGCATGCACTTTCTTGAATAATAATAAAAAAAGAAAACAAAATGTAGCTTTATTTATGTAGATATTATAAGGAAATTAAATCTACTGAACACACACATATACAAAAACACAGGAAACCAGAACTTGTTTCCACCTAACACTTAATTCAAACTATGTGAAGCAAGAACCACGGGAATAAATTCATGAAATACAATTAAATGTATTTACCATAAGTGGCTTGGTTGGAAACACCTATTCCTTTTATGGATAAAATAAAACCTGCCTCCTGCAAATGCCAAAATAAGTTAAAAGAAGATGCTTTTAACAAGGTTATTACTTAAGCAGTGACAGGTTTACAGATTTTAGCACCACTGGGTTTTCACAGGAGCCGTAGCAAGTGCTAAAATAACACACACCTTCAGGTTCATTAAATTCACCCACATGATGAAAAAAATTGATATTTTGCTATATTACTTTTGTGCCTCCAAGAACTGTCTATAAATAAGGCAGACTAATAACAACTGTTTTAGGTGCCCAAAACAATAACAAAAATGCTTCTGAGCTTCTCTGTTCTGAAAGGAAAACAACAAGATTTATAAGTAGAATATTATTTTTGCAACATTCAATTGAACTGCGACCAGCTACTATCACTGATTAACCGTCAGATTGATTGATCACAGAAATGTGGTGTAAAAGGGGAAAACACGGAAGCATTAAGTGATCATTGTAAAAGAAAGGGGTTCTATTATTTCTTTGTGTCTCAGATAACAACAGCCTGCTGCAAGTAAATTAACAGAAAGTAGTTAATCACATAGGCGGTGGCCATCTATCCATAAATAGTAACTTCACGATCACTGATATTCTTATAATTCAGCACTAGCCTGTATTTTGTCCGGGCAAGGGGCCATTGCTGGTGGAAAGAGGGGAAAAAAGGAGATTTTCTAATAAATCAATAGAGCGTGGCCTTTAGAGACCCAGAAGACATATGGATGGTAATAGAGTATCTCAGGTTGTCTTGTGAACAATTCCATCTGGATGAGGGCTTGGTGTTATTCACAGCCTTCTTCTCCCTTAAAACACCTTCAATCTTATCCACAGCCTTGATCTTAAATGTCAGACCACCTGGGATATGCAGCTGTCAGCCTGAATAGGGACATGTGTGTGTGTGTGTGTGTGTGTGTGTGTGTGTACGCGCGCACGTGCGGTGGGGGGGATTTGCTGGGACTAGCCTGTGCCTCCTCATCAAGCACAGATATTGTCTGTGACAAGCAGAAGATGCTAGGTATATGGCAATAGTGACAGGCATATCAAGGGCAGGCAAAAGTGCAAGATTGCACACAATACCTTGGTGTGCATATGTGTAAATACATCACAATACTAGAAGTGAGAGATCCCTTGTAAGCACAGTGACATGCGATAGATTTTTTTTTCTCTTTTTTCCGTCGCTGCTTTTGTGCACACTGGCATTTCAAAGACTCTTGAGTTGTCAGAAAATATTTTCTTTCTGTAAGTGGAGGAAGCTTTTCACTTATTTATCTATTTCAGTTTTCTTGAGACGAGGAGGGGAAGAAGATGAGAAAAAAAAAAGCGATCCAGACAATTAAGTCTAGTTTTCGATGTTTTGCAAACGAATGATTTAGTCTATCACTTAACAATAAGTACCCCAACTAGAGGTACACATTGAAGTCACAACTGACTGTTGGGTCTGGTTTCAAGTAAAAAAAAAATACCAGTAGTTTTCCTTGCATATACTTTTATACTTGTTTGCTTGACTGGGCCTCCATTAAATAAGTTCTATTAGCCTTCAGGCAGTACAGTATATAGGACAATATGGTAAATCTGCCTTGAAGCTCATTGAGCTGGAGGCATGTTCCTTTATGAATGGGAAAAAGCAGAGAAGAAAGCAGAAGGACGACTGATTGATGGCCCATGGGAAAACCGAGTAGCCTCTCTGGGAAAGAATGGTTCAAGCTGAATGATACTTCTTCATAGCTTCTAAGTCAGTGGTTCTCAACCTATGGGTCGGAACCCCGTTGGGGGTCGAATGACAATTTGCCAGGGGTCGCCTAAGACCATCGGAAATATGGGAAGTATACTTGTGAGTCGAAGAATCGTGCTCCAATGGTTGACTCCACAAGCCAGCTGCAGGCTCTTCAAATCACTAGCCAAATTCGGCTTCAGGCGCGATGAATTAAAAAAGAGAGAAATATTTGCTCTGATGTCTTCCTCTCAAGCCAGCTTCAATCACTGCCAATCGCTAGCCTAATCTGGCTTCAGGCGTGATAAATTTAATAGGGGAGGAGTCTCCGCTTTAATGCCTCCGTCCTCAAGGCAATCGCAAGCAGTTCAGATCGCTAGCCAATACGGCTTCAGGCGCGATAAGTTCAAAATGAAAATAATTTTACGGTTGGGGTCGCCACCTCATGGGGAATTTTATTAAAGGGATTGCAGCACTTTAAAGGGTGAGAACCACTGTTCTAAGTAGTTCTTCAGTATCACTGACTTTCTGAATTCAAGAAAATCATGAAGTGTAGTAGTATTAGGGAGTAGAACAATGGTCTATGCTGGCTGAAACATTGGAAAGTGGGCATCTAGCTCTTTTTTCCAAAACATGGTGTTAATATTAATAATTTTATAACAAGTCTCTTCAGACCCTGCCCAAGGTGAGCTGGTTCCTGTAACTGTCTTTCTATGGTTTTTAATTGACTGTACCCCAGCTTCCTTATGCCAGCCTTCGATTGCAATAAAGGTTTGGTTGCCAATTGTTTATTTAGAATATAGAGCAGTGGTGGGATTCAAGTAACTTAACAACCGGTTCTCTGCCCTAATGATTTCTTCCAACAACCAGTTTACCAAACTGCTCAGAAAGTTAACAACTGGTTCTCCTGAAGTGGTGCGAACTGGCTGAATCCCACCATTGCTATAGAGGTTTTCTGCACTGTTATACTATTATACAGTTCAAAATTATGCAGATTATTTTATCATCTAAGCCATTTCATAAAAAACCTTGAAAAAGGAACTTGTATTCAAAGATGTGCTTCCACATATGGAACTGTTAAATGAGCTGTGTCACAACAAACATATTCTGTGCATTTTGTCCTCCCTCCCTCCCCAATTCAGAATTTACTATTTGCTAGAAAAAATTACTCTTTTCTCTGACTCCTTTCCCCTTCCCTTCCCTTCCTCTTTGCTAGGTTATTTGGCACACCATTATTTGCTTTAAATAAAAAATGTGTAAAAAGCTACATACTATGCTCACCGCTCTCTAAAATTTCCCTGAGCACATTACTGCTCCATTTAACAAAGTTTGCCTTACTAAAGATTGCTGGACTTCGTGTGTAAGAATGTGTGTGTGTTTGTATCTCTGTGTGTGTCTCTCTGTGTGTGTTATTCTAAAAGGTATAGTTGAAGAAACGTGAAACTAAAGCTTTCATTTGACTTTCTTTTTAAGGTTCTGGTATCCTCTTCCCAAATTCATACACTCACATAAATTCCTATTCCAGTTTTCATGGGTATGATTCCCTAGAAATAATTCTGAAAGTCTCATTATCTAGAAACTGATATAATATCCTGGGATCATTCTATTGAGCAAGGAAATTCTTTTCACATTTTCTTTCTTCCTCTAAAGCAAAGAGCTAAACTTAAAAGAAAATAAAAAGAGAGAGAGAGATAAAAAAAGGAGAGGTTGACTTTGCATGATGAAAACCCAAGGAAGAAGCAAGGCTGTCTGGAATGAGGTTTCCTCTGCCAAAAAGCTCATTGAAAGCTTTCGTGCATTGCCAAAACAGCTTCAAGCTGGTGCAGTTTGCAAAGTGGGAAGAAAAGGAATTGAAGAAGCAAAAATAAATATTAAAGCATGTAAGAATTAAGCATTACCTACTTAAATAGCAATTACACTGCCGAAAACAAGATCATCACACCTGTACAAGAAAAGACATGCTTGCTCCCAACATCTGTTTGGATCCACCTGCCAGGCACCTGTTTTCCTCCTTCAATGCTATTTGATTGCTGGAGTTGTAGAGGCTCTTGTGAGGTAATGAGTGATTTTACATTATGCATGATTGAAAACAGGTGTTGTAATGCTGTAGGATTTGAAGCATGAATAATTCAGTTTGTTTCAAGTAAGTTATTTAAAAGTATGCAAGGCAATTCGTTTATTTAATTATTTCTTGAGCCACGAGTAGGTTCCTCTTTAATCCCTTCCTGGTTTATTTATTTTTTTGCAATCATTTTCTGTCTCTTCCATCTCTAACCTTCCATCTTAGTCAGATTGTTCTTAACTATACAGCTTCATGGAGGGAAATAGGTTGTGAAAGATCCAGTGGCAGAAGGAAGGAAGGAAGGAAGGAAGGAAGGAAGGGAGGGAGGGAGGGAGGGAGGGAAGGAGTCAGAAAAGAGTCATTTTTCATTTTTCATTTTTAAACAAACTCTGCATTGTTTAATGGACTATTCTGTTGAAAGAATCAAAACATCAATTGTGCTCCACAGCAAAGTCACTAAATTCTGAATTTGGTGGCAAATTGTATTTATGCTTAGTTTACTTTCATATGTTTCATTCATGTAAGATATGGCAATTTACAAATATACGTAATCCCTCAATTACAACTAGAATTTCCATTGCTAAGTGATGCTATTAAGTAAGTTCTGCCCAATTTTGTGAACTTTTTGGGCACAGTTGTTAAGTGAATTGTGTGGTTGTTAAGCAAATCAGGCCTCTTGCATTGATTTTGCTCATCAGGAGCCAGTTGGGAAGGTCATAAATGGTGATCACATGACCCTGCACAAATTTCAAATACATGCTGATTGTAAAGCATCTGAATTTTGATCATGTGACTGGGGATGCTGCAAATGTCGTAAGTGCAAAGATTGGTTGTAAATCACTTTTTTCAGAACTGCATCTACATGGAGGGAAGTATGCAGTGGGGTACCCCAAGGCTCTGTCTTAGGCCCAGTACTCTTCAATATCTCTATCAATGGTTTAGACAAGGGAATAGAAGAGAAACTCATCAAACTTTTAGGTGACACAAGCTGCAGGAATAGACAACACTCCAGAAGAAAAGGAGAAGTACAGAAGGATCTTGACAAACTTAAACACCGGGTCTATCTAACAAAATGAAATTCAAGGGTGAGAAAAGCAAAGTTCTACACTTAGGCACGAAAATCCAATCCAAAAACCAAAACCAAAGAAAAACCAAAAATAGGTATAGAATAGGTGGTACCTTGCTCAATAATAGCAATTCTGAGAGGGATCTTGGAGTCTTAATAGACAATCACTTGAATCTGAGCCAGCAGTGTGCTGAAGCTGCCAAAAAATCCAACACAGTCCTAGTCTGCATTAAAAGAGGGACAGAATCAAGTTCATAAGAAGTATTAATACCAGTTTATAATGTCTTGGTAAGGCCACACTTGAAATATTGCATCTAGTTTTGGTCGCCCCAATATAGAAATGATGTTGAGATTTTAAGAAGAGTGCAGAGAAGAGCAAGAAAGATGATTAGGAGACTGGAAGCTAAAACATATGAAGAACAGTTTATCTAGTTTAATGAAAAGAAGGACTAAAGGTGTTATGATACAGTGTTCCAATACTGTATCTAAGGGGTTGTCACAAACAGGGAGTCAAACTATTCTCCAAAGCACCTGAAGGCAGGACAAGAAGCAATGGGTGGAATCTAATCAAGGAGACAACTAATCTAGAATTAAAGAAAAATTTCCTGACAGACAGAACAATTAATCAGTGGAACGGCTGGCCTCCAGAAATTATGGTTGCTCCAATACTAGAGGTTTTTAAAATAGATTGGACAACCATTTGTCTGAAATGGTATAGGGTTTTCTGCTTGAACAGAGAGTTGGACTAGAAGACTTTCAAAGTCCCTTCCAACTCTGTTATTTTGAATTCAGTTTCCTCTTTTTCATGGACTAGAAACATAGAGTCTTTTAATACATATGATACTTAACTTGCAAGAAAGTGTACAATTAGTTTCACCATCCTACTGAGAGTTACTAGGTTCAAATGAGTGATATGCAAAACAAAATTATTTTATTTATTTATTATTTATTTTATTAGATTTTTATACCGCCCTTCTCCCGAAGGACTCAGGGCGGTGTACAGCCAGAATAAAATACAGAATATATACAATTAAAAGAATTTAAAATAAACTATTACTAAACGGCCGATAATTTAAAAGATTAAAAAATTTAAAATATTACTAAAACCCCAATTTAAAATCAACTATTTATGCCAGTCCTGCTTGAATGAATAAATATGTTTTTAGCTCACGACGAAAGGTCCGAAGATCAGGCACTTGACGTAAGCCAGGGGGGAGTTCGTTCCAGAGCGTCGGTGCTCCCGCAGAGAAGGCCCTACTCCGGGGGCCGCCAGCCGACATTGTTTGGCGGACGGCACCCTGAGAAGGCCCTCTCTGTGAGAGCGTACGGGTCGATGGGAGGCATAAGGTAACAGCAGGCGGTCTCGTAAGTACCCGGGTCCTAAGCCATGGAGCACTTTAAAGGTGGTAACCAGGATCTTGAAGCGCACCTGAAAGACTACAGGAAGCCAGTGCAGACTACGGAGCAGTGGTGTTACGTGGGAGCCACGAGCGGCTCCCATTACCACTCGCGCAGCTGCATTCTGGACTAACTGCAGCCTACGGGTGCACCTCAAGGGCAGCCCCATGTAGAGAGCATTGCAATAATCCAGCCGAGACGTAACCAGAGCATGAGTGACTGTGCATAAGGCATCCCGGTCAAGGAAGGGACGCAACTGGCGAACCAAGCGAACTTGGTAAAAGGCCCTCCTGGTGACGGCCGCCAGATGTTCATCAAAGGACAGCCGACCATTCAGGAGGACGTCCAAGTTGCGAACCACCTCCTTTGGGGCCACTAACTCGCCCCCAACAGTCAGCTGCGGGTGCCGGGGTGCCGGCATCCACAGCCACTCCGTCTTGGAGGGATTGAGCTTGAGTCTGTTTCTCCCCATCCAGACCCGTACGGCTTCCAGGCACCAGGACAGCACTTCGACCGCTTCGTTGGGGTGGTCCGGGGTGGAAAAGTACAGCTGGGTGTCATCAGCGTACAGATGATAACTCACCCCGAAACCACTGATGACCTCACCCAGCGGCTTCATGTAGATGTTGAACAGGGTAGGCGAGAGAATCGACCCCTGAGGTACCCCACAAATGAGGCACCTCGAGGACGACCTCTGCCCCCCTGTCAACACCGTCTGCGACCAGTCGGAGAGATAGGAGGAGAACCACCGATAAACGGTGCCTCCCACTCAAAATCCCTCCAACCGGCGCAGCAGGATACCATGGTCGATGGTATCAAAAGCCGCTGAGAGATCTAATAGGACCAAGGCAGAGGAACAACCTCTGTCCCTGGCCCTCCAGAGGTCATCCACCAAAGCCGTCTCTGTGCTGTAATCTGGTCGGAAGCCGGACTGGAACGGGTCTAGATAGACAGCTTCCTCCAGATGCCGGGGAAGCTGCCATGCAACCACACTCTCTACAACCTTCGCTAAAAAGCGAAGGTGGAGACTGGACGATAATTTCCCAAAATAGCTGGGTCCAGGGAAGGCTTCTTCAGGAGAGGTCTCACCACCGCCTCCTTCAAGGCGGTGGGGAAAACCCCTTCAACCAAAGAAGCATTTATAATCCCCTGGAGCCAGCCTCGTGTCACTTCCTGAGCAGCCAGTACTAACCAGGAAGGACACGGGTCCAGTAAACACATAGTTGCATGCAACCTCCCCAGCAACCTGTCCACGTCCTCGAGAGCCACAGAATCAAACTCATCCCAAATAACCTCAACAAGACGAGTCTCTGCCCCCTCGGCTGAATCATCGCAATCATGGTCCAAGCCATCACGAAGCTGAACGATTTTATCGTATAGATAACCGTTAAACTCCTCGGCTCGTCCCTGCAGGGGGTCATCCCGTCTGTTGTGACCCAGGTTCCTGGACCCGGACTCCTGGACTCGGATGATTCAGAAAGTGAGGGAGAAGACCTGGCCAGCCCTGCTTCTCTTGAGCCCTTTCCCTCCCTGGCACCCACTCAAAGGGATGGGGAGGGGCCGGCACAGCCTGATTCCATGGAGCCTCCTTCTGATTTGGCAACGCCCCAAGAACAGTTTTGGAGCGATGCAAGGTCACGTAGACGTAATCGCCGTGCGCAGCAGCGGAAGAGTTGGGACAAAGCCAAGTCATAATTGTCATGCAGTGACATCTGCAGAGACTATAAATAGGAGGCGGGACTTCCTGGTTTTTTGTCTTGGACAAAGTAATGAGTTGGCGCGAGCTAATGAATTGGCGCGAGCTAACTATTTCAATGGAGGAAAGAATATATTCGTGAGTAATTCTGGCCTTATCTATAATTTCCTCGTTATCTCCAGAAACTTGGCAGGCCCGTGGGTAGACGTGGCCAGGACATGTATCTATGTAAATAAAAGGAAAAAAAAAAGGAAGGCCTCTGACGGACTCTTTGCTGGGAGTATTGGGGAAGGAAACAGAACATTTTGTCCAAGACCTGACTAAAACATCTTCCACCAAAGATGGACCAGCAGCAGGTACAGCAGCAGTTAGAGCAGCTACAAGCAGCTAATCAACAGCTCCAGCAGCAAGTGGCTCACTTGGCAGGCCAACTTGCTGCCAGGAATGTGCCTGCAGCCCCCCCCCATCCTCCCACTCCTCCTCCTCGTCGCAAGTGCCCGATAACCGTACCGGATAAGTTTTCTGGGCAGCCTGAGATGTTCCCGACCTTCTTGGGACAGTGCCAGCTCTACATGGCTATGAGGCCAGAGGATTTCCCAGACGACCGGGCTAAGGTGGCCTTCGTGATTAACCTTCTTTCCGGCTCGGCTGCTCGATGGGCCACGCCCCTCTTGCTCCAGGACAGCCCCCTGCTGGCGGACCAACAGCGTTTTTGGCAGCACCTGCGCACCATGTATGAGGACCCCGTTCGAATGCTGACGGCAACCAGGCGCCTTAAGGAACTCAGTCAAGGGAAACGCCCCCTGCAGGAGTACATCGCCGAATTTCGTCTTTTGTGCCAGGACTCTGACTGGAATGATGCAGCGCTGGTGGACGCGTTCCAGGAGGGACTCTCAGAGGAATTGCAAGACGAGCTGGCCCGCGTGGAGGCGCCGCGGACCCTTGACAACTTGGTGCCCCTTTGTCTCCGCCTCGATGCCCGTCTGCAACGGCGACCGTCCCGTCGCACCCCCCGGGACCCGCCGTCGACATCTGTGCCCCCACTTCCTGCACCACCAGCACCCAGGGTCGCCCCACGTTTTGTAACCGCTGCGGAAGAGCCCATGGAGTTGGGAGCGGCCAGATCTCGCCTGACAGCCCAGGAGCGGAACCGGAGGCGCCAAGGGGGATTGTGCCTGTACTGTGGGGAGCCCGGCCACTTCGCTGCTTCTTGCCCCAGAAAGCGAAGTGGGGCACGACGCCGTCCCGAATCACAGCGTGACCAATCGAAGCGGAGCAGGCCCGACCCCGGGGAAACCCTAGGTCGGGCACGTACTAAGCCCCCACTGGACGTTGCGGAAGTAGACTCTGGGCCCCCTCGGCATCTGATTCTGGACACACGGATATGGTTGGGGAACCAGTCGGACGGGCTCCAGGCGCATGCGCTGGTGGACTCAGGGGCCACAACAAACTTTATGGATCAGGCCTTTGTGACCCAGTTTGCGGTCCCCGTGGTTCCGGTGGACCCTCCGATGCGGCTAGAGACAATTGATCGGCGAGAACTGGTGTCCGGCCGCATTAAATTTGCCACCCAGCCTTTGCGCCTGGCTATTGGGGACCATGAGGAGGCGACCCAGTTTTATGTCACGGCGGACCTTCATTTTCCTGTGGTCCTTGGGATGGCCTGGCCGGACCCACGATCCTCAGGTGGCCTGGTCGCGAACACCATCTCTTTCCCGAGTCTGCAGTGCGTCGATCACATCCGCCACACCTGTGCCGCCAGAACGCCCCACCGCTGCCATCACCTTGCCTCCTGAGCTGACGGACTTCGCCCGGCGTGTTCAGTGAGAAGGAGGCGGACCGACTACCCCGCATCGGCCCCACGATTGCCCGTGGACCTTCTGCCCAACGCACCACTGCCTGTGGGACGCCTGTATTCCATGTCGGAGCCCGAGTTGGCCGCCCTCAGGGACTTCCTGGACAAAAACCTGGCCCGAGGGTTCATCCGGCCTTCAAAGTCCCCTCTCTCGGCCCCGGTCCTCTTCGTGAAGAAGAAGACAGGGGACTTGCGCCTATGCTGCGATTACCGCCGGCTAAACGCCATTACGGTGCGGAATCGCTACCCCCTGCCGCTCATC
This sequence comes from Ahaetulla prasina, assembly GCF_028640845.1. NCBI lineage: Eukaryota > Metazoa > Chordata > Lepidosauria > Squamata > Colubridae > Ahaetulla > Ahaetulla prasina. The sequence continues at coordinate 232,612,050 of NC_080539.1, read as the reverse complement.
CCGGAGCTACTGGAGAGGTTGCGGGAGGCCACGATCTTCACCAAGCTTGATCTTCGGGGGGCCTACAACCTGGTGCGGGTGCGAGAAGGAGACGAATGGAAGACGGCATTCGGCACCCGATACGGACACTACGAATACACTGTCATGCCATTTGGGTTGACCAACGCTCCCGCCGTTTTCCAGCACTTCATGAACGACGTGTTCCGAGACATGTTGGATCGGTTCGTGGTTATCTACCTGGACGACATCCTGATTTACTCCCGGTCCAGGGAAAGCCACCTTCGACACGTCGGTCTGGTTCTGCAACGCTATGGAGCAACAACTCAATGCGAAGCTGGAGAAATGTGTCTTCTTCCGGACTTCCATAGAATTCCTCGGGCATATCATCTCGCCCAAGGGCATAGCCATGGACCCATGTAAAGTAGAAGCTTTGTGTAGCTGGGAAGCCCCTCGTCGGGTGAAGGATGTTCAGCGCTTGCTGGCCTTCGCCAACTACTACCGGACCTTCATCCCGGGCTTTGCCACACTGACGGCTCCACTTACCCAGCTCCTCAGGAAGAAGGTTGCGTTCCGGTGGGGTCCCCCGCAGCAAGAAGCATTCACAGCCCTCAAGAAAGCCTTCGTCACAGAACCCGTCCTGAGGCATCCCGACCCGCTCCGGCCTTTTGTGGTGGAAACAGACGCGTCCAATGTGGCTCTGGGAGCGGTGCTGCTACAGGCTCCGACGAATGGTGGCACACTTTTTCCCTGCGCTTACTACTCCCGGAAACTCAATCCTTCCGAGCGCAACTACACTATCTGGGAAAAGAGTTGCTGGCTATCAAGGCTGCATTCGAGGCTTGGCGACACCATCTGGAGGGCCCGACATCAGGTGGAGGTCCGAACGGACCATCGGAATCTCGAGCACCTCACCACAGCTCAGAAGTTGAACCAGCGCGTTGTTTTTTGCCCGGTTCAACTTCCGCGTGACGTACATTCCCAGCGGTCACAACCGGAGGGCGGATGCCCTGTCCCGCAAGCCAGAGTACCTCTGCGCCAAGGACCCCCTTCCTCCACGGACAGTGCTGCCGGCAGAAGCCTTGGCCGCAGCACGGGAGCCAGTGGACTTGCGGGCCCAGGTGCGAGAGGCGCAGCGCCAGGACGCCTGGTCGCAGCAAAGGAGAGCAGAGGTGGGCCCCACGTCTCCTTAGACCTTGGAGGAGGACTTACTCAAGTTTCGGGGCGATTATATGTGCCCACAGGACCACTCCGAGCCCTCGTCATGACCCAGTGCCACGACAACCCTGCAGCAGGACATTTTGGGTTCTTCAAGACCCTCCACCTGGTGACACGGACCTTTTGGTGGCCCCGAGTGCGGCATGATATACATGCCTATGTGACATCCTGCGTACCGTGCCGGCAAGCCAAGGTCGCCACGGGGCCTCGCCTGGCTCCTCCAGCCCTTGCCGACACCCGACAGACCCTGGGGCGCGAGGTCTATGGACTTCCTGACAGACCTGCCGCCGTCCTCTGGGTTCACCTCGGTGCTGGTGGTGGTGGACATGCTCACCAAGATGGCACACTTCATCCCATGCCGCGGACTGCCCACAGCCGCAAAAACGGCCCGTCTCTTTCTGCAGCACATCTTCCGCCTCCATGGTCTACCGGACAGGGTGGTTTAGGACCGCGGAGTTCAGTTCACAGCCCGCTTCTGGAAGAGCCTGATGGCCGCGTTGGAGGTGCAGGTGTGTCTGTCGTCATCGCACCATCCGGAGACCGACGGGGGTACAGAGAAGGTCATCGGTATACTGGAACAGTATCTCCGTTGCTTCATCAACCAGCAACAGGACAACTGGGCCGACTACCTGTCCCTGGCGGAGTTTGCTTTTAACAACTCTCAGCACACCTCTACTCAGATGACCCCGTTCTTTGCCAATGTACCATCCACGGCTCTTTCCTCTGGCACCACCGGACTCTCCTGTTCCCGAAACGCAGACCTTCCTGATGGAATTGCATGCGGTCCAACAGTTGGTACATCAGCAGCTGAATCGGGCAAAGGAGGATTACAACGGTCCGCCGACCGCTCCCGACGGGCAACGCCCGCTGGCAGTTGGAGACCGGTGTGGCGCTCCACCAAACACCTCCCGTCCGACCGCCGGTAAAGAAGTTGGACCACCGATTCATCGCCCGTTCCTGTCGAGGCAGTCATCAACCCGGTAGCCTACCGACTGACCCTGCCACGATCCATGCGGATCCACCCGTTTTCACGGTCCCTTCTGGTTCCTGAGGCCACACCGAGTCCCCTTCGGTGCCCAACAGCACCCGTCACTGTCGCCGAGGACGGATCGGAGGAATCTGAAGTCCACAGCGACGAGACTCCCGCTGGCTGAAGGGTCGTTTCCAATATTTGATCGCGTGGAAGGGATACGGGACTGATTTCTCCTGGGTAGATGCCTCCGACGCTCATGCCCCTGACCTGGTGCAGGCCTTCCATGAGCAGAACCCAGCCCGACCGCATCCCGATCGTCAGCCCGGGGAAGGGCCCTGCGGTGAGGATAGTGTTGTGACCCAGGTTCCTGGACCCGGACTCCTGGACTCGGATGATTCAGAAAGTGAGGGAGAAGACCTGGCCAGCCCTGCTTCTCTTGAGCCCTTTCCTCCCTGGCACCCACTCAAAGGGATGGGAGGGGCCGGCACAGCCTGATTCCATGGAGCCTCCTTCTGATTTGGCAACGCCCAAGAACAGTTTTGGAGCGATGCAAGGTCACGAGACGTAATCGCCGTGCGCAGCAGCGGAAGAGTTGGGACAAAGCCAAGTCATAATTGTCATGCAGTGACATCTGCAGAGACTATAAATAGGAGGCGGGACTTCCTGGTTTTTTGTCTTGGACAAAGTAATGAGTTGGCGCGAGCTAATGAATTGGCGCGAGCTAACTATTTCAATGGAGGGAAGAATATATTCGTGAGTAATTCTGGCCTTATCTATAATTTCCTCGTTATCTCCAGAAACTTGGCAGGCCCGTGGGTAGACGTGGCCAGGACATGTATCTATGTAAATAAAAGGGGAAAAAAAGGAAGGCCTCTGACGGACTCTTTGCTGGGAGTATTGGGGGAAGGGAAACAGAACACCGTCCCTCCTGTTGAAGGAGGGAACGGATCACCCGAAACAGGGCGGCCGGGCGGTTATCTGCCGATGCAATAAGGGTGGAAACATAGAAACGCTTCGCCTCCCTCATTGCCACTAGGTAGGTCCTTATAAAGGACCTCACTAGTGTCTGATCAGCCTCGGAACGGCTGGACCTCCAAACACTTTCTAGGTGTCTTCTCCGGCGTTTCATCTCTCTCAGCTCCCCGGAGAACCAGGGAGCCAATTGAGATCTACGCCGGGTCAGAGGCCGCAAAGGCACGACACAGTCCAAAGCCCCAGCCGCGGCCCGTTCCCAAGCCGCAACCAGTTCTTCAGTCGTGCCGTGGGTAAGATCCTCAGGAAACGGCCCAAGCTCCGTCAGGAACCTCTCCGGGTCCATCAGGCGCCTGGGACGGAACCAACGCATCGGCTCCGTCTCCCTGCGGTGGTGAGCAGCGGTTCGAAAGTCTAGGCGAAGGAGAAAATGATCTGACCATGACAACGGTTCTTTCACTATGTCTCCTAAATCCAGATCATTTACCCACTGACCAGAGATAAAAATCAAGTCTAGCACGCCTCCCCCAATGTGTGTAGGGCCATCAGTTACTTGAATCAGTCCAAGGCCATCATGGAGGCCTGGAACTCCTGAACCACTGTTGATGACAAGCCGGCCGATGGCAAGTTGAAATCTCCCAAGACCAAAAGTCTGGGAATCTCAACCGCCATGCCAGCAAGCACCTCCAGTAGTTCAGGTAGGGCTGTAGTCACGCAGCAAGGAGCCAGGTACGTGATCAACAACCCCATCTGATTTCGATGGCCCCACTTCACAAGGAGGGATTCACAGCCAGCTATCTGAGGAACAGTTACCATCTAATGTGCCAATTTGCATATATGACACTGGTTTTTTTCTGGAAAATACACATCAGGAAATATAGTTACAGTTTTGGGATGGGGGATGGGAATGGAATTTCTGTGGATAGATAGTATATTTTGCAAATTCCTATGCAAACCCATCTACAATGCTGCCCAGAAGGTCATATAAGTATTATTTAATATAACTATTTAATATAACTATTAAATAATACTGGAGATAAGTATAATCTTGCAGGGCTCCAGGAAATTCCCAGTCAGATAATGCTTGTTCTTCTAATAGTAGCTAGGTTGATAAGTATGGAACCATTAGAAAGTGGCTCTTCCAACTTCTTCAGATGATCTGAAAGGATACGATCATCAACGTTGAGAAATCCACAAGCATCAATCTAATTGTACTCTTCTCCTCCTCCTTCCCTTCATCCCCCCTTCTCTGAACCAAATATCTGTCAGGCTAACCAAGAATATCTTGATGCTAAATATGAAACTGAAACAAAACTTGAACAATTTGTCTTTAATTGGCCTCCTAAGCCAAGCCAAACCAAACCAAGAAAGTGGAGTTGACATGCAACTGATTCAAAGTTTTGGTCAGTTTTCTTGAGTGGTAAGCAATGAAATTGATTGAAACAAAAAAAAAATTGTAGTTTTGATTCTATTTGGCCCAAAATGGCATCACATTTAGTATAATTATTATGCTGCTGATATTCAAATCAACTTATTTTTGTGTGTCTTTATGCAAATGTATAATTAACAATGATGGAATAGGTTGCTAATATTTCTTTGTTAGTGTCCTCTCACCATCTACCATATTCTGAACTGAGAAATCACACAATACCAAGTTTCCAGCTAATTTAATGAAGGGGTTGTATCTCAAGCAACTATGAAAACAGGTAGAATACTCAGCTAAATTCCACACCATTACACATAAGTTTCCAAATAAATTCAGAGAAAGTGAGATATTGCCCATTGTACTGAGGATAAAGTGCGGAGGATTCCAACTGGAGTTGAAATGTGGTACTTGATGGAATAAGAAGTTTGATAGCTCCTCCAACCTGCTATCTTCCAATCTGTACCCCTGGTCATTACCATTTTCGATTACAATGCACTTCCACTCATTCACCCCATCCATTTGGCCAACATTTCCTATAACATATCCTGTATTCTCAAAGTGTTTATTTCTGTTGAGATTTTACTCTATTTTTCACTTCTTTCCACAACTATCCCATGCATCCTTAGGCTGCTGTACAATCAGCAATGCTAACTAGACAGGTGGGAAAAGGTGGGAAGATGCTCACAAAAGAGGTTGGAGAGGAAGAAGAGATAAAAAGTGTCTGTATAAATGTGGTTCAACTTAATTCAGATTGACTCAACACTTCTCCCCCGTTTAGAGATGGAAACAGAACTTTGCTTAAACTGGGAGGAACCGGTTGGCTTGATATAACGACAAACACAACATTTTCTTGATCATCACTTTCTAACCTTCTAATTTATTTATTTTTTGAAACACTGCTATAATTATTACAAAGTCCATATTTTATGTGGATGTATGATTGTAGCTCTTTCCCCATAGGTGCCTTCATGGAATTAGCACAGCCTGAACCTCACCACAGTAACTCGAAAAGGAGGCCTTGCATATGTTTTCTTTAAAGCCTAATCAGCGTAGATTCCTTTCAGAGTTCCCACATGCATAAGGACTCCTGTGCATTAAACCACTACAAAAGAAAAATGGGGAATCTGAGATTATGACAGACCAAGGAGCAGGACTGGAACTTGTTTGTACACCGATGCATCATCATTCCATATCGTCTTTGAAGTGTATTTTGCTATTGTTTTCTTTGCAATTGTCTGCTCTTCAAGATGCTTGTCTTAAAACATCAGAAGTGCTTAGAAGAGCAAATTATCTGTGCTGGGAATCTGTACTCTTGGGTCTCTCTCTCTCCCAGAGCTAAGGTATCTCTGAGCATCATTTGCCAGGTACCTGTAATTTGATTTCTAGAACAGTAGTGCACTTCTTGTTATTCACAGCTGTAATCGTGTTGAAGCTGTCAAGTGTTGTCTCCACATTTTCAATTTACTTCTCAAACTAAATCCCTCACTCCTTTGTGTGCTGAGGCGGCTGTGGCCTGGAACTCATCTAGTCGTTTAGTAACATCTTCCAGATTTATTTTAAACTGATTAGATGCTGCTGAAGAATCAAATTTTCTCCCCTGGATAGTACAAAGCCCTGAGTCAACAGACCTGGCTCCAAGCCACTGGCCACGGGAAGATGCTGAGTTACATCTTTTGACAGCCCAACTTTAATCCTGGCCTTCCTGAATACTCGGGGGTGGGGTGGGGAATTGAAATAAAATATACCACGGTGTAACCGAACGGATGGCACAATTAAAGACAAAGCAAAGGAGAACTTAGGAGTGGAAGGAAGAATGCAGACTCTTTAATTAAATAGCTTTTTGCACCAGCAGTATGGAGGAATCAGTAAAATGTGCCTATTGCTAACACAGCCACTTTTAGGTACTTTGAAGACAGTCACCGAAGCATCCTGAATTATTATTTTTATCTAATTTTGGTAGCTGCCCATCTCAAACATGTAACGCTGCGCGATGAACAATCAAAACAGTTACAATTAAAAGTAATTGCCGCAGTATGAAACACGATGCCTTTCTGACCACTGCTTTCAAGGATTATTTGTTCATGTTTAGTTGCGGCAAAGGGGCAGACATCAGGTGAGTTACTCAGCACCAATGGCCTACTGAGATATTCCATCAAACATCCAAGAGGCAAATTGGATTGCTGATGTCTCCAGATTTCTCCAAGGGAAGGGCATTTCTCTAAATGTTTCTCAAGGACGGGACTTTCCTTAGAAGCGTCAAGAACATTGCTACTGAAAAAGTTCCAGAGAAACAGCTCATGGGGATTGAACTGAAAAGGAGACATTTCCACTGGGAAATGGGATTCACCATTTCCAAGGTGAATCAGATAGATTTTGCTCACACAACTGCAAAAAACAGCCTTTGAATAGCTAAAGAAGCCTCCTGAACTATTCAGCTCCTTTCAGATTGAGAATGAGGGCTTCTCTCATGCCAAACTTTAAAAGCATTTTTTTCTGAATGTTTTGCCAAAGCCCAACCATATAACAAAAGGAAGTTAAAATGAGGAGGAGGAGGAGGAGGAGGAGGAGGAGGAGGAGGAGGAGGAGGAGGAGGAGGAGGAGGAGGAGGAGGAGGAGGAGGAGGAGGAGAAACAAGAAAGAATGAGGACCCAGATTGTTGGGGGCAATAAAAAGTTGACTTTGTATATAATATACAAATGGATGAAGACTATTGCTTAACACAGTGTAAGCCGCCCTGAGTCTTCGGAGAAGGGTGGGATATAAATTCAAATTAAAAAAAAAAGAAGGAAGAGGGAAGAAGGAGAGGGAGGGGGAGAAGGAAAAGGAGAAGAAGCTCTTTTCCCAATTGAACAAATCTGTAGTTAAGTATTAAAGCAGAAAATAATGCTGGCAATTCTATATTTCAGAGCTGGGAAGATTCAGAAGAATCCTAACGTTTGCACACAAAAATATGAGACAGGGAATCTTCTATATCCCAAAATTATACACTTTATAAATGTGCTATTGTTGTCATACTAAAGTAGCATGATGGGTTATGTTTGTTTAGTGTAGTAAATATGTCTAGCATATTTTGATAAAGGTCGGTAAAATGAGGACCCAAATTGTTAGGGTCAATATGCTGACTGTGTAAACTGCTTAGAGAGGGCTATAAAGCAATATATAAGTCTAGGTGCTATTGCTATTTCAGTTATCCTGTCTTATACAGGATACAAACAGGGGGCATGGGAAAATGGCTCTCATTTTTCGTTTCCTTTATTACCTGTTGCAGTGCATAGCAGAAAAAGTGCAGTCTTTAAATTGCACGATACATAATTTCCCATTGTCCTTTTATATATTCAATATAAGAAAATCTTTCAGGTAGGGTTTGTGTGTGTGTGTGTGTGTGTGTGTGTGTGTGTGTGTGTGTGTGTCTTTATGTATATGTGTATGACCATGTATTTTCCCGGTCAAAAAACAATAAATTAAACATGAATTGCCATCTCAATGGTCTATGCTGCTATCCGTTTATTTCATTTTAATGATCAATTTTCTTTTGGACTTCCCTTCTATATGAGCTTTTATATTTAAATAGTTCTGAAACAACTTGCACAGCAGCAGGAGAAATGGAAAAAGCAGACACCAATCATATAGCAAACTATACACAAAAGTATTGGTATTTATAATCATAAATAATATAAAATAAAATTGCATTGGGAAGCTGTCAGCCTTAAGCAAGAATCCAAAAGGGAAAAGCAACAAAACTAAACATCTAGCAGTAGGGATGAAATTATCTCTTATAATGGTCCTGTTGGAAGAAACATCCATCTGGGTTCAGTTCCAAGTAGGGACAAAGACACTGGAAACATGGAGGCTGCTTGGAAAGGTGGTTTAATAGTGGTCAGGATCACATGGCTTGAGTTCCTGAACAGAAAAGGGATGAGATCCTGGGCGCTCCCTGGCTTTATGCTTTTTCTCAGCTTTGAATTTTCTGGGGCACAGGAAGACTATCCTGATTGGTTGTCAGACTCCCAGGGGGTGGGGGTCTTAGTTAGCCTTGCTGGCTGATGTAATCTTGTCATGTGGTGAGTTTCTGTTGCTAGGTGGGTCCTATTGTGTTGCAGATGATGGTCCATTGACAAAGTTGGGGAGAATGAGTTTCTGCCTCTGGCCTATTGACAAAGGTGGGGAGAATGAGTGAGCTTGGGTGAGGCCTTAATGGCCCATTGACAAAGGTGGGGGGTGGCAGGAAGTTGCAGGGAGCTGCTTTGTCCTTAAAACATGTTTCTCCATTTCTCATCCAGGGAAATATAATATTCTGCCCTTTTTAATATTTCCTAAGATATTTCATTCTTCTAGGAGGGGGCTGGGTACTAACTTCTTACAGTCCAGTAAGATTTCGTGAGAAGTTGTAAATCTATATTGAGGCTAAGCACACTGCTTGAAGTCAATCTGGATTGACATCTCCTATTCAGAAACATATCCTAAGGATGACTAAATTGGCCTCTCTCAATTCAACCTATTCTTATGAAGTTCCAATAGTAGTGTGTAGAACAGAAACCTGTGGCCTCATTTGTCCTTGAAGTCTACTTTTCCCCCCACAACCATTTGTTATGGCTGGGGAGGGAACTACAAGAAAAGCAAAGTTTGTTTCCCACCACTATTCTTGGTGCTGTTGTGGTCTATTGGCTACCAGCAGAGCTAGCAGCAGAGTCAGACAAGGGGGATATTGAGGGAGAGACTGGGCCAGCTTCAGAGCCTTCGGAAGGCTCTGATAAGGAAACAGCATCAGAGACAGAGAAAGAGCCGGGGCCTTCCTTCCTCCCCCAAGGGGGAGAGGCAGCTGTCTTTGGGGCCTGAGCTGAGTGAGGGGGAAGAACAGATGGGCCCCATCCCAGATGCGCATATGCATAGACAAGAGAGGAGAGCAAAGGAAAGCAATAAGCTGGCTCTCAGAGAAAAGCAGACGTAGACACTAACCAACCCCTCCCTAGCTGGGAAATAAATAGTAGGGGTTTGGGAGTGGCCAGTTGTCACAGATAAACATTCCTTTTCTAGTATACAACAAGCAGTTTGGATTCCTTGGCCAGAATCAGGTTCATTGAGACTAATTATGTTTGATTTTTGTTTATCCATTTGAATAAAAGACCGTTCCTGCCCTGTTCTGAAAGTAGTAAGAGGCATATCATTACTTGCAAAGGCTGGGTCAGAACAGGTACTAGAACAAGAAGTAGGATTCCCATCAGACATCTAAGCATTACAGAGAGGAATTCTTTCCCCAGCATTTTGTAGCAGGTCTTCAGGAGAGAGTTGTGGTGTGATGGCACATATGTAGAGAAGTCGTCTCCATGGGTAAACAATCTTGCCGACCTTGAGAGCTTCTCTGGTTTCCAAATTAGAGTGAGGGGCTTGCATGTACCTGAGAAATACTTTGTACCGATAAAACACCAGTCCCCACCCCCTCAATATGGAAAGTGGGGAGGCTCTCAAGTTTAAAAAGACTCTCTATTCTTCCATTGGGAGAATGGAATAAAATGTTTAAAATTAAATGCCGTATGTATTTTATAAAGCTAATCTTACTGAGAGCAGAATGTGGAATGGCAGGGCCATATCTCCCACTCTTTTCTCTCTCTTTTCTTTGATAGTTAATGTGAAGGACATTCATGAAAATAATGAAGGAGAATCATGTTTTGACTCAAATAGGAAGGGTGAGATGGCTTGCCGGTTTCAGGAAGAGTCCACCGTTGAGCAAAAGAGAATGGAAACTCTGCTTTGTAATTCAGTAGCTGGTAAAATGGATAAAGAAATGTAAGATGGGGGGGGGAGTAGGAATTACTTTTTAACCACTTAACTTAATGAGTACTAACTGAAAATTCATATTTTTTTTTCTAACTGGTAGAAGAAGATGGCATTTGAAGTTGTGTCATTTAGAGTTAACATGATTTCTTCTTCCTTTTCCTTTTCTTAGGTTAAAAGGAGAGACAAGGACACACTGTTTATTCATTATTACTTTATAAAAAGGAAATAAATGGACATAGTGCTTAGTGATCCCATGATCTTTGCTTCCAGGAATTAAACGGAGAGAATAAAAGATGTCTGCTGTCATGGTAGAAGTGTCATAGGTAGACGTGTCAGGGACAATGTCATTCATAGTTCTACCCCAGCATATCAAAATACCTTTTACTTTTACAGTACAATGAAATAACAAAGAAGACAATGTTTTAAAATCCTTGGACTACTTCATAAGTCTATACATTTGTAAAATCCTGTGATAATGGGGAGTTTATATCCAATTATAAAATGTACATCTCATAATCCATTGAAAAACTTTTTGATAGCATTAATTTCTCCATCACTAATAGGTGCCAGACTATTCATATTTATATTTCTATCATTAGAAAAAAAAATGACAGAGCTCTATAGGAAGAATAAGTATATAAATCATTACCACTGTGGGCTATTAGCAATTAGTAAATTTTGGGGGCAAATTTGTGAATTTTTCCCCCAATTTTTGGAGAACATGTTTTCATTCATTCCTTTCTTACCTATCCTCAATATTACAGAACATTGCTGCATTTTGGTAATATTTTATTAAGAATATGCCAGTGCCAAATATCTATAATTCCAATGTATCTCTCTACATCTATAACCTAACATTATAGTTGGCTGCCTGGAGTCAACTGAGAGCGAATTGAGTGGCCGTGTAAATTTTCACCAATTAATAACAAACAAACATTCATAATTCTAAAGTATCTCTAGAGTTAAAGGCCGAAGCTTATTCCTGGATTCCAGATGGAAGACCTTCCAGGCCCTGGGTTGTCAGCTGCTGCTGCTAAATGCCAGATCTATCTATCATAAGGCCACCTTCATTCATGAGTTGGTAGTTGATAAGAAGGCTAATGTGTATTACTGAGGCATGGCTGGGATAGTGAGGTATTCCACTTTTGAGATGTGGTCAGCTGGGTTTTTGGTGTAGCACCAGTCAAGATCCCAGGAAAGAGGTGGTGGGGTGGCAGTGATCCTCCAAAAGAGCATCCAGTGCTCTTGAAGGCATCCAGTGGCACTGTTCCATAGATTTCCAGGTGTGAGACCCTAGTTGTGAAACTGGACTATAAGAGAGATTAGTTGGGACTATTGTTATTGTACCAGCCTCCCTGTTACATAGTAAGCCTCTTTATATGACCTTCTTATGTGGCTAGGTTGGGTGGCAAAAGAATACACCAGGCTCATGGCCTTGGGGCATTTCAACTTGTCTTCTCTGGGGATGGAGTAGCTCAGGGCATGACCAGTGGTGGGATTCAGCCAGTTCGCACCACTTCGGGAGAACCGGTTGTTAACTTTCTGAGCAGTTTGGTGAACTGGTTGTTGGAAGAAATCATTAGTCAGAGAACCGGTTGTTAAATCATTTGAATCCCACCATTGGGCATGACTCATTAACAGCAGTCATACATCTGAGTGGGGTTTGGTGTTGCAGCAAGCCCCATGTCAGAGTTTTATGGATTTAGGGAGACATTGATTTTCTCCTCTGTCATATTCAGGTCACTCCATGTTGAGCCTCCAATTCTCTGGCACCCTTCTCCTCTGTGGGGAGACTTGACCTATTTGATTGGCCCTCCCCCAAAAAACTGCTCCCAGTTGGATTCCAGAGGGAGCTTGGGGTTGATCTGAAAGGTCTACTACACTAGCTGAAGCACTGGTGGCCACTCGAATGAGAGAACAACTGCGGCATTGACTGGATAGTTCTCCAGCCACCTCTCCAGAGTTCTCTGTGGTTTATAAAAAAGTTGAAGGGGTGAAGAGACATCTCAAGCACTGTGGTGAACAACAAAGAGTGAAGATGATTGAACACAAGCTAGAGTTTCTATCAGAACCTACCACATAGCAAGGTAAGGCAGCAAATTGTAATTATTTCTGCACCATTACCGTGTTTCACCAAAAATAAGACCCTGTCTTATATTTTTTTGAACCCTGAAATAAGCGCTTGGCTTTATTGCCATGCGCTCAAAAGCCCGATTGGGCTTATTATCAGGGGATGTCTTATTTTGGGGAAAACAGGGTATTATGTACACAGATAGTTGTCCAGCAGTCCTGCTAATTCTAGGATTAACCTATATGGTTGCTGTAAGGAAGATGCTGTGCATCTAGCAGTTAAAGTTACTCAGATTTGCTCTGCACTGGATTCTAGCTTTTAGTTTTGGTTGGTAGATAATTCTTTCTTCAGTGTAGATATAGTTCTTCTAGCTGTTAAAGAGGTGGTAGACTGTCTCTTCTTTAAAGGACATCCACTTGGCTCCACTAATCTGAACAAGTCTCATCCAGCCGTTATCCTTTGGCAAAGTCATCATCTTTGCCAAACTCATTAGATACTTATTAGCATCTCCTACCAGGAGGATAGGACCATGGCGTGTAGAAAAGCACCTTCCTGGAAGGATGGACATGCACATAAAAATTATCAACTGTTGAGAGTTAACACTGACCATCTCTTGGTCAGAGATGGGCTGGCTGGTTGGAGGGGGGGGAGGGTAGTGTCGGGGGGGGTGGGTGGGAGGGTTAGGGCGGGTACTGGGGGTAGCCCGTCGGGAGGGAAACCAGTCCCTGTGCATGCTCGTGGCGATTATTTAGTGGGTTCGGAGGTTATGGGGGGGGAATGTGTTCCTTTCCGTGAAGGTGGTTCCATTTGCACGGTAAGTGGGAGGGGCAGATATGGCGGAAGGGGGGATCGTATCGGTCTAGGGGGTCACGCGTTCGATGTCTGCAAGCGATCGCGTGCCCCGATCCCTCTGACTTTTCCCGTTCCCCGGATGGTCAAGACCCTCAGAGCCTGGGCCTTCGTCTTATGTTATGCAACGCACGGTCCGTGGCCAATAAGGCCCCCCTAATACACGATCTTATCCAGGGTGGCGCCGGATCTTATAGGCGCACGGAGACCTGGTTGGCCACTGAAGGGGGCGTGCCCCTGGCCGAAATGTGCCCACCGGGTTCCCGTGCATTCCATCAGCCGAGGGCCAGGGTAGGGGTGGGGGGTTGGCGGTTGCTATTAAAGAGAGTCTAGAGCCGAGGGAGACCACTGTACCTCAGATCGCCGGGTGTGAATCCCTCTTGTGAGATCGGGTCATAGGTGTCAGATGGGCTTGCTGGTCACGTACCTGGCTCCTTGCTGCGTGACAGCTGCCCTGCCCGAGCTCCTGGAGGTGCTTGCCGGGGTGGCAGTGGAGACCCCCAGACTTTTAGTCATGGGGGACTTTAACTTGCCATCGGCCGGCTCGTCATCGACAGTGGCTCGGGAGTTCATGGCTTCCATGACGGCCTTGGACCTGACTCAAGTAGTGGATGGCCCCACTCACATCGGGGGTGGCACTCTGGATCTTATTTTTATCTCTGGTCAGTGGTTGAAGGATCTGGATTTGAGAGATGTAGTCATAGAACCTTTGTCATGGTCAGATCACTCTCTCCTTCGCCTGGACTTTCTGACCGCCACTCAACACCGCAGGGAGACGGAGCCACAACGTTGGTTCCGTCCCAGGCGCCTGATGGACCCGGAGAGGTTCCGGACGGAGCTTGGGCCACTTCCTGAGGGTCTGGCTCACGGCACGGCAGAGGAACTAGCCGCAGCCTGGCAACGGGCTGCGGCTGGGGCTTTAGACCGTGTCGTGCCTCTGCGGCCTCTGACCCAGCGCAGATCCCAACCGGCTCCTTGGTTCTCCGAGGAGCTGAGGGGGATGAAACGCCGGAGAAGACGCCTAGAGAGCTCCTGGAGGTCTAGCCGTTTAGAGGCTGATCGGACACTAGTTAGGTCCTATACTAGGACCTACCTGGTGGCACTGAGGGAAGCGAGGTGTTGCTACGCCTCCTCCCTCATTGCGTCAGCAGATAACCGCCCAGCCGCCCTGTTTCGGGTGACCCATTCCCTCCTTCACCAGGGGGAGCGGGATGACCCATTGCAGGGACGTGCTGAGGAGTTTAACGGTTATCTATACGATAAAATCGTTCAGCTTCGAGACGGTCTAGACCAAAATTGCGACGATTCAGATGAGGCGTCTGAGGGTGGTCTTGGTGACATTTGTTGGGATGAGTTTGACCCTGTGGCTCCGAGGACATGGACAGGTTGTTGGGTAGGCTGAATGCCACCACGTGTTTATTGGACCCGTGCCCTCCTGGCTGGTGCTGGCCACCAGGAGGTGACACGAGGCTGGCTCCAGGCGACACGAGTGCCTCCTTGTTGGAGGGAGTCTTCCGCCGCCTTGAAAGAGGCGGTGGTGAGGCCCTCCTCAAGAAGCCCTCCTGACCCGCTGTCTTAGGTAATTATCGTCGGTCTCCAACCCGCTCATGGCGAAGGTTGTAGAGAGTATGGTGGCATATCAGTTTCTGCACCTGGATGAAACTGTCTATCTAGACCCGCTCCAGTCCAGTTTCCGCCCGGCTACAGCACGGAGACAGCTTTGGTCGCGTTGGTGGATGATCTCTGAGGCCAGGGATAGGGTTGTTCCTCTGTCCTGGTCCTATTAGACCTCTCAGCGGCTTTCGATACCATCGACCATGGTATCCTGCTGCGCCGGTTGGAGGGATTGGGAGTGGGAGGCACCGTTTATCGGTGGTTCTCCTCCTATCTCTCCGACCGGTCGCAGATGGTGTTGACAGGGGGGCAGAGGTCGGCCCCGAGGCGCCTCACTTGTGGGGTGCTGCAGGGGTCGATTCTCTCGCCCCTTCTGTTCAACATCTATATGAAGCTGCTGGGTGAGATCATCAGTGGCTTCGGTGTGAGGTACCAGCTGTACGCTGATGACACCCAGCTGTACTTCTCCACACCGGGCCACCCCAATGAAGCTATCTAAGTGCTGTCCCGGTGTTTGGAAGCCGTACGGGTCTGGATGGGGAGAAACAGGCTCAAGCTCAATCCCTCCAAGACAGAGTGGCTGTGGATGCCGGCATCCCGGTACAGTCAGCTGAATCCTCAGCTGACTGTTGGGGGCGAGTCACTGGCCCCGATGGAGAGGGTGCGCAATCTGGGCGTTCTCCTGGATGAACGGCTGTCTTTTGAAGATCATTTGACGGCCGTCTCCAAGAGAGCTTTCCACCAGGTTCGCCTGGTGCGCCAGTTGCGCCAGTTGCGCCCCTTTCTAGACCGGGATGCCTTATGCACGGTCACTCATGCCCTCGTGACGTCTCGCCTGGATTGTTGCAATGCTCTCTACATGGGGCTCCCCTTGAGGGGCATCCGGAGGCTCCAGTTAGTCCAGAATGCAGCTGCGCGGGTGATAGAGGGAGCCCCTCGTGGCTCCCGTGTTACACCTATCCTGCGCAGACTGCACTGGCTACCTGTGGCCTTCCGGGTGCGCTTCAAGGTGCTGGTGACAATCTTTAAAGCGCTCCATGGCACAGGGCCGGGCTATTTACGGGACTGCCTACTGCTACCAAATACCTCTCACCGACCCGTGCGCTCTCACAGAGAGGGACTCCTCAGGGTGCCGTCAGCTAGGCAGTGCCGTCTGGCGACACCCAGGGGAAGGGCCTTCTCTGTGGGGGCTCCCACCCTCTGGAACGAACTCCCTCCAGGACTTCATCAACTTCCGGACCTCCGAACCTTTCGTCGCGAGCTTAAAACACACTTATTTATCTGCACGGGACTGGATTAGATTTTAAAGTTATGGGTTTTAAGGGGTTTTTATTATTTATACTATTTTAAATTTGGGCAATAGAATAAGTTTTTTAATTGTTGTTTTTTAATCTGTATTTATATGTATTTTAACTGCCTGTGAACCGCCCTGAGTCCTTAGGGAGATAGGGCGGTATATAAATTTGAAAAATAAATAAATAAATAAATAAATAAATAAGAGGATTTCTATATAAATTGAAGACTGCAAAAGAGAAAAAAGAGAAAGGAGAAAGTCACATAGCCCATAAATAATAGGCACTTCTAGGAGAAAGAGCATGACATGGTGAGCTGAGGAAAGTAGATGGCTGTTGGGATTGTTGAGAAAGCTGTGTAGTAGCTGTAATCAGCAACCAGCAGATGAAATGACTGTTTTTCCAGCAAAAAGGTGTCCGGTGAGAGCAAGGGAGGCAGGGTTGCTATTTTTCCCAGCCTTTTGTTAGGAAAGGAAAAGAGGAGAGGAGGCAAAAAGAGAGATGAGAGATTGCAAAGGAATGAAAGACTAAGTTATAAAGTAATCAAAAGAGTCAAGAAAGTGTTAGCCAGTGCTAGACAATCAGGGAAGAGGAAGAACAGAACTTGAGTGCTTGGACAGAGAAAGATGTTAAATACTGAAATCTGATTTAAAAGAATCCTGTTACAACGTCCTTCCTGTTGAAGACTACTTCAGCTTCAATCACAACAATACATGAGCACACAATAGATTTAAGCTTAATGTGAACCGCTCCAATCTTGATTGCAGAAAATATGACATCAGAAACAGAGTTGTTAATGCCTGGAATGCACTACCAGACTCTGTGGTCTCTTCCCAAAATCCCCAAAGCTTTAACCAAAAGCTATCTACTATTGACCTTACCCCATTCCTAAGAGGTCTGTAAGGGGTGTGCATAAGAGCACCAATGTGCCTACCATTCCTGTCCTAATGTTCCCTTTGATTGTATCCAATTTCATATAGTTATTACATACTTATGATTATATATATGTTTATATATCGTATAGTTATTTCATGATTATGCTTATATATAATGTTGTGACAAATAAATAAATAAAATAAATGTATAAACATGTCCTTAGAAATATGAAGAGATAAAGTTTAAAAAAATGACACACATAAAAACCCCTTGCATTCAGTATGTGAAAATACAGAATACTTCATCATATTTGCACATTAAAGCTCTTTTTGTAATGGGCTTCCGGTTTGGCTCCGCTGTGTTAATGGCGGCGATTTCAGTCCGCCCGTTCTTTGTGATTCTGTGAGAGCTGTTTAGACAGTGCTAATCTTCTGTCAACAGCTCGTAAATCTCTGCCCTCGGGCAAAGAGGGGGAGATGAGCATTTGAACTGAAGTTTGAGCCCCCAAGAAAAGCCCCAGAATGATTTCTGGTGGTTTGATGGGAAACGCTCCTTCGATAGTTCAAAAAAAGCTCCAGAGTCCAGAACGCCTCTGCAAAAGCAGAGCAAAACGCAGCGTCCATCTCCGTGACTGAAGAGGATTACTGATAAATTGTCAACACGGAAAGAATCGAAAGCAGGAGGGCTGGCATTTGTTTGTAAGATGATTTTAACTCCCTGACAGAGAAGTTATTTGAAGAGTGGAGAAGAAAGATGGCGTTTTGTTTTTTGAAAGTGAAAGCTAAGGAAATGCTGATTACAATTGCTGGTGTGGAACCTCTAAGAAGAAAATAACAAGATTTTTTTTTTCTAAATGGAATTCTTTTTTTAAAAAAAAAAAATCTATTTCTTTTTTTATTATCTTTTTTTTACAGTGTTTAAGAAGAAAAATTTATTGGGTTTTTTTCTTTTATTCCTCCCCTTTTTTTCTTCTTCTTCTTCTTGATATTACTTAGTTTAAAAATGGCTTTTAAGCAAGGAGATTTAACCACTTCTAAATTATTGGAAATATCTTCACTTCAGGTACGGAAATTGAAAGAAGATATTAAAGACAGTCTAAGGAATTTTTTACAGGAGCTTATGGAGGCTCATCTTTCAGAAATAGATCAAAAATTTAATGAAATGGAGAAAGAAATACTGGATTTTAAAGATTTGGTGGAAGAGCAGAGTAAGGAGATGAAAAAATTAAAGGAATCAATTACTCCATTATTGTTATCTAGTACACAGACAGAAGAAAGACTGAATGAATTTAACCAAATTAATTTAGATTTGCAAAGGAAAATAGATGAAGTTCAAATTAATTTGAATTTAGAAAATAAAATAGATGATATTCAGGTTAAGGCTGATAAGGCAGAGGAAGAAAGGGTTATATTACAATATAAATTAATGGAATATGCTATAAGGGTAAGGGGTTTAAGAGAATTTAAAGAGGAAAATTTGAAAGAGATTTTTATTCAGGCCTTTGCCCAGATAGAGGAATGGAACCAGAAGATTTTGAAGTTAATATTGAAAAATTTATCGTGTTAATTCCTGGTGGGCAAGGCAGAAGTGTTTACCGAGAGATGTGGTTATTTATTTTACAAATAAGAGGATTAGGTATGGAATTTTGCAAGCATTTTATAAAAATAAATTTCAAATATTAGGACAAGATATAATAATGATGAAGGAAATTCCTCCTAAAATGTTAAGAAAGAGAAAAGAATTTGCCTTTCTGGTGGATGAGCTTAAGAAACATCAGATATATTTTACATGGGAGCTTCCTGCAGGATTAACACTGAATTATAAAGGAAGAAAAGTATTTTCTCAATACAATTTGTAAAGCACGAGATTTTTATACTAATGTATTAAAGATTGGGAATTCTTTGTTAACAGATGTTAAGTTGAATGGTGAATAGATGGTTGAAAATGTGTAAGATAGAAGAAGGAGGAGAATGTTTAATTTTATTAAATATGGTTATGGTTAATTTTTGTAAATGATTTATTGTGGATATAAATGTGTAATTTTAGGGGTACTATATGATATATTAAAGGTATAAAGGAATAGGAAGATGGAATATTGTTTAATTTTGGAGGATAGATAGTAAAATTTAGGAACTTGGATTAAATATTATATTTAAGAGATGGATGTAATGTTAATTAGAATGTAATTGTTATAATAGATATATTGTGGATGATATAGGTGTAATTTTAACAATGTTATTTGACATAAGTAAGGTAAAGTGAAGATTTTAATTATTACAATTGACACTTTGGATATTTGTAATATTATTTGTTGTATATATAAATGTTAAAGATGTGAAAAGATGGACTATTGCTTACCCTGAAGGTTGGACAGAAAAATTAAAGAAACTAAGTTGGAAATATGAACTATTTTTGAGAGATTGCTAAGGGAAGAAAGACATTTTAGAAGAAACCTTGGTGAATATTGGAAGATGGAACGTTGTTTTGATATTGATTGATGAAGGTTGGATATTAAAAACTACGTACTTTATTCAAGAATAAACACTAACTCAATTGGAAACTTTGGAGAATTCTAGGAGTGGAATGGTCTGATATATAATGGAGTGGAAGAAAAGTATCTTCTTTGTCTTTGGAAGGGGAGTGGAGGTTTTAAGGAACGACTATGGATTATGATTTGTGCTAGATTTTAATTTTTGTTGTTAGTTTTATACCCTGTACTCGGTTCTCGGAAGTCCTGGGGGGTGGGGGGAGGAGGGGGAGGGGGGGGGGAGGGGGTAGAAAATGGATTGATAGTTAATGTACAAAGATGATTGAAGATGTATAATTAATGTAAGATCGGACCTGCCTGGTTACTACTTTAGAATGAAGGGAAAGAAGGAGTAGAAGAGAGAAGGAGGAAAGAGAAGAGGAGGAGGAGGAAAGGAAGGAAGGAAGAGGGGAAGAGGGAGAAGAAAGGAATAGGGAGGAAAGAGGAGAGGATGTAGATAAGAGAGGGGGAGGATGGTTATGGAAAGTAGAAGAAGGTAAAGAAGGAGAGTAAAAGGAAAAGGAAGGGGGTGGTGACCAGGCAGATCCGATTAATTGTATATGAGGGTACATTAAATATGTTATTGGATATGTTATTGGATAAGAATGTCAAAATAAAACTTTTTAAGACCAAAAAAAAAAAAAGCTCTTTTTGTAACAAAGTGCGATATTTTGCCTGATAGCCATTATCCTTAAAAAAAAACCAACTATAAGCTTCCTTTGGACAAGACTCAGAAGCTGCTGTTAGGTTAGCCAGATTAGTGGCTGGAGCATTCAAATCCTGAAGTCACTCCATTGATTACCAATACACTTCTGGATCCAGTTCAAAGTGCTTATTACTGTGCGCTTTTAAAATCCTCTACAGTGCAGCAGCACCAAGGCTGTATTAGGTACTGCCTTAACAAATCAGAATCTGCCTGTCCAATTTGGAGATCTAGAGAGGGCCCCTTGTGGTTTCTCTTTCAAGGGATTATAGGCCAGATGACAGATTTGCTCAGTAGGGGCAAACCTCAGTCCTCCAAAAGGATAGCATTGAAACACCACTGAAGATCAAGTGAGACCCAGAGATCCATGTTCTTTCTGTCCAAATCCTCACACAGAACCAACTAATGATATTTCCTTCACATGTCAGTCTAAAACTGGACTGGAAGACGTGCAGATAATTCACTTCATCTGGAACTCTCTGCAACTGTTATCTTACCACTTTAGTGAAATCCTTCCCTAAAAAGGCAAGATATCCAACATAGATCGAAAGATGGCTTGTTCAGGACAGAACGCACAAGACCAAAAAACACTCCCTTCCTTAAAGAAATATTAGCTACCTCTTGAATCTAACTGACCAAATAAGTCAGAAAAAGCATGGATCCAGATGGTATAAACTTTAGTACTTACCCAGACCAATTGTAACAATCTAATTGTCAGGGTTCCAGGTAACACCCCCGTCCCATTTTCCCACAGTAGAAAATGTGGCAGGCTTGAAGGCCCAAAGATAAAAGATGGCTTCGGGTCTGACACTAATATCATATCTAACCATTACCAAAACAAGAGACAGCTCAATCCTGGATTCCTGCCCCCGCCAAAAAAAAGAGAGCTTCCAGCCCCTTGCTCTATGATTATACTATACATACTATGCATAGTATGATTTGAGCAAGATTAGTGAAAATAGACCACTATATATTGGTTTCAGTTTTGATACCTAGCAGGCCCTAGAATACTTTCATGATGACTTCTCAGCTTTTATTGATTGATGGGTGGACGGATAGATGGATCCGTGCATACATACATGTATACATTTAATTTCTATGGCCACCCATTTTAAACAAGTGTTTTTGGGTGGTGGACAATTATAAAATAAATTAAAACCAAATATTAAAACCAAATATTAAAAACCAAATATTATTTCTCTACCATAAATTTCCTTATCCAGTACTTCCTGGATTTCTGTGCTCTCATTAATTGTTCACAATCTAATCTGCTACAACTGATGTTGATTTTACAGAGAAACCTGTTCAGAACTTCAGATTCTACATGTTGTAATGAATGACAGATGATTTCACTGGGTCATCTAATCAAAAGCAAATATGGGTGATTTTATGAACAAGTTACATTGCAGACAAGTCACAGTTGGTTTTAGGGACATAGAGCCATGGTGGCATAGTGACTTGAATGCAGTACTTCAGGTTACTTCTGCTGACAGCTGGCTGCCAGCAGTTCGGCAGTTCAGTTCTACTGGCTCAAGGTTGACTCATCCTTCCATCCTTCCAAGGTCAGTAAAATGAGGACACAGACTGCCAAAGACCTTTCTTGGCAAAAGTTCAGAAGACACCGATACAGAACAAATGCAACAAGACAAAGCTATCAACATTGTTTTCTGGCAAAGAGCCCAAATGCCATTGCTGGTCTTTAAAGCCTTATGGGAGGGGCCAATCATCTCTTGGCCCTACTCCCGAGTCGTCCTCTTTGCTTTAGCTGCTCTTGCCTTCTGGCAGCTCTTCTCATGTGTGCATTAGGAACAGGCTCTTCCTGTTCCTCTGCCTCACTACTGTCAGCCTCTGGAGGCTCTGGAGTCTGCACCTCACTCCCTGATGGCCCTGGCCCCACCTCTGCCTCCGATGCAGAGTCCTCATCCGGGCCTTCCCCAGCCTCCAGGACTGGCCCATGTTCTTCCTCAGCCTCATCGCTGTCTGACTCCGTTGCCAGCTCAACAGGCTGCTGGTGGACCACAACAATATGTGACAACCCAGCACATGGATCTAATATATCCAGGCCTGGCATTTACTAATAGCAGTCCAAGGCCTTATGTTGCACTGCAAATCCCATCACCAAGCCGGACGAATAGTTAAGAATGATAGAGCTTTACTTTGACAGGATCCGATAGCTAGAGTTGGTTTCATAAATTACATCTTGCACTGTAAGTGTAAGTAACGTGTGTGTATATGTGTGTGTTTCCCCACAGGGCTGATTCTATTTTTGTGATTCCAGTATGAGAAGAGAGCACCTAGTTGATTCAACACATAGAAAATACATTTGCAGCAATAAAGGCTGCATGAATGTGACTACCGGGACAGCGCCTATATGCCTGTGCGCAGGGATGTGCACGTGTGTGTATGCGTGTGTTTCAGTGTGATGACACTCTGCTTCTAAAGAACAGACGTCCTCATGGGGGGCGGGGAATTGTTGCCAGTCCCCAAATGATTGACATTTGTTTACTTAGCTCTCCCTTCTTGTAAGTCTGCACACCTATTTCAACCTTGAACAGTTTCCAACTGTGGTATACTGGAACGTTTTTTTTTCATTTATTAAGTTCAGTGTTGCCAACCCAAACAAAGAGTAATCAGTGATGATCCAAGCAGACCAAGCTGTCTAGCACTATACAATGTATCTGCATACTAATTTTCAAATTCCCTCACATTTCCAGAGAACTAATGGAATCATTTTCATTCTGTTACAGCAACTCAACAGTTACAGAATCACCATCTGTGTTTTCGTTAACCTGAATCAGATATGAATTCTGTTATTGCAAGGTAGAGCAGCTTGTTTAATGATTCTTAATCTTTTCTTTAATTAAATCATGCAGCCAACCTGAAAAATCTATCTTAATGCAAATTAGGAGCTTTTTTGGCATTCGCTTACAGTAATGCACTAATAAGGTTAATTTATGAAGGTTCTCTTCCAGCCTGTACAGATGATATTTGTTCGCTGCATATTTTTAGCATATTGTCTCTTTTTGTGATTTTTTTTTTAAATTAAAAAAATAATCCCTAAAATAATAATTAAAGCAGGGAGGGGGTGATTGTTAATACAAAAAAAGAGGGAGGTTCTGTGTATAAGAAATGAAATAGTTTTAAAAATGAAAACAAACAAGCCAATCAGTGTTCGGGCATTCTTTCTGTGTGTGTGTTTTTCCACTCTTCTGAATAACATGGTGATGCAATTGCTATGATGTTCTTTTCAAGAAATGGAACAAAAATTAAGCACGCAAATTTGGATATTTTCGTATATCTCACCTCTCCAGCCTGGTTAAACACAAGATCATAATAATCAGAGAGTATTAACATAGAACATTTTTATGACTTTAATGTTCTGGGCCACTTGGATACCAGAAAGCTTTCAGTTTCTTCTTAGAGCTACCCCAGTGGGTTTCCATCCCATCTCACACCACCCCGTTTTAAAGTAATGTTTTAAAAAGGTTCTCTGTAATATTCAAAATATTTTCCTACTCTTCTGTTTAGATTTGAGCCTAATCCCTCAGCCCTTCAGAATTCCAAGGGTAGATCTAGACCTAGAAATACAGTTCAAAAATAGCCAGCAAGCCTGTTTTCAATCATATCTTTAGGCCTGCTTCACACGTACTGTAGTAATGGTGACATAGATATTTTGTTGGATTGCAACTTTTAGATTGCAACTACAGCTTCTCATCTTTTTATTTATTTATTTATTTATTTATTTATTTTGTCAAATACATATTAAATAATATATATAAATATAAGCATGAATTGAATACATAAAATGAATACAACTAAAGGGAAAAAGGACGGTAGGGACGCTGGTGCTCTTATGCATGCCCCTTACAGACCTCTTAGGAATGGGGTGAGGTCAACAGTAGACCGTCTTAGATTAAAGTTTTGGGGATTTGAGGATGAGACCATGGAGTCTGGTAGTGCATTCCAGGCATTAACAACTCTGTTGCTGAAGTCATATTTTCTGCAACTGAGATTGGAGCGGTTCACTTTAAGTTTGAATCTATTGTGTGCTCGTGTATTGTTGTTGTTGAAGCTGAAGTAGTCATTGACAGGAAGGACATTGTAGCATATGATTTTATGAGCTATGCTCAGGTCATACTGAAGGCAGCGTAGTTCTAAATTTTCTAAACCCAGAATTTCAAGTGTGGTGGCATAAGGTATTTTCTTGCGAGCAGAAGAGTGGAGGACTACCTTTTCTACTACCTTCTCCTATTGCTATCTTATATTGCCTTGTTGTTTATATGTACACTTGTTGTTTGTATCTACATGTTGTTTGTATGTTTGTATGTTCACTGATTATATTACCTTGTTATTTGTGTATATACTGAGAGCTTATGCACCAGAGACAAATTCCTTGTGTGTCCAATCATAATTGGCGAATGAAGTGTTCTGTTCTGTTCTGTTCTGTTCTGTTCTGTTCTGAATGAGCCCATCACAAACAACTGGTAGTGATTTATAGCTCTTGCTTGTACCATGAATTCATGAAGAGATGTTACTCACTGGCTTCACCATCTACATTACCAAGAATAATAAAGTTTTCCATTTCAATGATTCTGCCACAATCAAAATCTCCAGGGAGACTATTTTCAAGAGAAATTAGAGATGGCATGTTTTCAAGACACATTCTGTCCCATGATTCCATTAGCCAAGTGCTAGAATCCTGTATCATAATTATTTTGAAGCTAATTTGTATCTATATGATTTGGAAGCTGGCTTTTTAAAACACACCCATCACATTTTTCTTGTTGTTATGATAGTTGTTTCAGATACAGACCCAGGAACAGACTCATCTGCTCTATCATAGGCCCAGATCTCCCACTATCAAGCTGTAACAGATTATGTGGAGATGATATACAATAGCTTGCTTCCTTATGTTGAGCATTAAGTATTTCACCATATCAGTTATGAATTTTCTTTTGTTTATGTTCTAGTAATTGCCCCTTTCATTTCATTGTAGCTAGACTGCTTTGTAGCTTAGACTAGCAGGTTCAGGAGCTATCAGCTCAATTGCCAAGAACATACCGGGTACCTAAACGTAGAAGAAAATTGTCCAGAGGTTTTTTCCCCCTTTATGTCAGAAGAAAAACCTTTAATTCAGTCTGCCATCCTGCAGAGCATAAAGGCAAAAAAAAAAAGATCAAACCCAATATAAACATGTGTAACCAATTGTGCAGTTTTATGCAAATAGCTCCAAGGTCCAGGTTGTTAGCCCAAAAAGCAAAGAAAAACATGACAATCACCAGAAACGAGATTAATGTGACATTCTAACGAGACTAGAAAATGGCCTCTTCTAACCTGCAGCTCACAGTGGCTAATAGATAAATTTGTGCTACTATCAGAAAGGAAAAACTAATCTGCATTCTAAACAAGCTGGAAAGAAGGGAGAGGACACACAGCTGGAAGTCTTTATTAAAAGGGCACCAAGGCATTTCCTGTGGTTGTAAAGTCAATGAAAAGATAAATAAGTGTGAAGCCTCTATGAACTTAAGGGCAGGAACATTGCCAGCATTTTTGGATCAAACAGGGAAAGCAAAATACCTTGTAGTAAAACATGATAGAAAGTGGCACTTTAGGATTTGTGGAGGGGGGGGGGTTGGGTGTTAATGAGTCAGCTTTGACTCCTGGTGATCACCTGAACAAGCCCTTGCAGTTTTCTTGGCAAGATGTTGGAACTGATTTTCCTTTGCTTGCTTCCTGGGGTAGAGAAAGAGAG
This sequence comes from Ahaetulla prasina, assembly GCF_028640845.1. Classification (NCBI taxonomy): domain Eukaryota; kingdom Metazoa; phylum Chordata; class Lepidosauria; order Squamata; family Colubridae; genus Ahaetulla; species Ahaetulla prasina. The sequence continues at coordinate 232,586,005 of NC_080539.1, read as the reverse complement.
AAAGAGTGACTGGCCCAAAGTCACCCAGCTGGCTTTATGCTTATGTAAGGACTAGAGCTCATGGTCTCCCATTTTCTAGCCTGGTGCCTTAACCACCGCACCAAAATGGCTCTCATTCTAAGATTTACTTGTCTCATGAGTATTTACTCATCTATCATGAGTTTAGGAGAAATGCATATGGAAAGCGAACAGGTTCTCCGGATTGTGGGTGACATTACTCTCTAGTTACACTTTGTTGTTGTTAGTTGTGAAGTCGTGTCCATCACGACCCCATGGACAATGTTCCTCCAGGCTTTCCTATCCTCTACCATCTTCTAGAGTCCATTTAAGCTCATGCCTACTGCTTCAGTGACTCCATCCAGCCATCTCATTCTCTGTCGTCCCTTTCTTCTTTTGCCCTCAGTCGTTCCCAGCATTAGGCTTTTCTCCAGTGAGTCCTTCCTTCTCATTAGGTGGCCAAAGTATTTGAGTTTCATCTTCAAGATCTGGTCTTCTAAAGAGCAGTCAGGATTGATCTCCTCTAGGACTGACTGGTTTGATCGCCTTGCAATCCAAAGGACCCGCAGGACTCTTCTCCAGCTCCATAGTTCAAAGGCCTCAATTCTTTGGCGCTCAGCCTTCCTTATGGTCCAACTTTCACAGCCATACATTGCAACTGGGAAAACCATAGCCTTGATTATATGCACTAGTTACATCTACATTACGCCAAAAGCTATGCATTTCAGCATAGCCAGACTGGATAAGTGGGGCATTTTCTGCGCATTTTTACAGCTTGCCTTGCCAATCCCATTTGTAAAGCGTAAGAAAGATACAGCCATACAAGTCTCATTTTTGAAACTGAAATGGTCCTATTGGTTGAACATTACATTATATGTACCTTAGGCTGAGGCTATTGCCAAACAGGTCAATTTTCCTCAAGGTTAAATAAAATGAATTGTTATATTTGTTAAGGGTTCTTATCTGCTTTTTGCACTAGTCGCTGAATAGAAAATTGCTCCTTGAAATCAAACTTTTTAGAATTCAAAGCATTATTGACTCCTGTCAGATCGGTTTGCAACCCTATTGAGTGACGAAATAAGTATAGAGGGAAAGTGCGGCCATCTCCAGTAGACAAGTCAATATTTATCCTGCAAATCAATGCGTATTGATACCAACTCACCTACCCATCCAAATTATTTACCTAAATACATTGTTTGGATACAGAATGAAAATGCAGCTGGTAAAAATATATATTGAGAACCAGTTTGGTGCAGTGGCTAAAACACCAAGATATAAACCAGGATCCTATGGGTTCTAGTCCCACCTTAGTCACAAAGCCAGTTGGGTGATCTTGGGAAAGTCTCCTCCTTCAGTCTTAGGAAGATGGCAGTGGCAAAGTACTTTCAAAAATCTTGCCAAGAAAACTGAAAGGACTAGACCATGTAGTTTTCAACCATCAACACTAATTCAAAAGCATACTTACACACATATACTAGCATACTTACTAGCATACTTACATACTTACACACATATAAACACACACATACACGCATACTTACACACATATAAAGCATACTTACTCACAATACTAGACAACACAATATCAACAGTAGAAACCTTTAAATTTCTAGGTTCTATCAATCGCAAGATCTAAAATGGACAGCTAACATCAAAAACATCATCAAAAAAGGACTGCCCAAGGAACTGCTGATTCAGTTCTACAGAGGAATTATTGAGTCTGTCATCTGCACCTCTATAACTGTCTGGTTCAGTTCTGCAACCCAACAAGAAAGACACAGACTTCAGAGGATAATTAGAACTGCAGAAAAAATAATTGCTACCAACCTGCCTTCCATTGAGGACCTGTATACTGCACGAATCAAGAAGAGGGCCGTGAAAATATTTACAGACCCCTCGCATCCTGGACATAAACTGTTTCAACTCCTACCCTCAAAACGACGCTATAGAGCACTGCACACCAGAACAACAAGACACAAGAACAGTTTTTTCCCCAGGGCCATCACTCTGCTAAACAAATAATTCCATCAACACTGTCAAACTATTTACTGAATCTGCACTACTATTAATCTTCTCATAGTTCCCATCACCAATCTCTTTCCATTTATGACTGTATGACTATAACTTGTTGCTGGCAATCCTTATGATTTATATTGATATATTGACCATCAATTGTGTTGTAAATGTTGTACCTTAATGAACGTATCTTTTCTTTTATATACACTGAGAGCATATGCACCAAGACAAATTCCTTGTGTGTCCAATCACACTTGGCCAATAAAAATTCTATTCTATTCTATTCTATATACAAAAATGAAATATATTAGTCTTAAATTTCAAAATGAGGAAAAATGCATATTTAAATAAAAATCTTTTCAGAAGAAATTCTAAATGTGGATGATACATGTATTTATTTATTTATTTTATTATTTATTTATTTATTCAAATTTGTATACCGCCCTATCTCCCTAGGGACTCAGGGCGGTGCACAGGCAAATAAAATACATATAAATACAAAAACAAAATATCCATTAAAAAACTTATTAGATGCAGCCAGATAATTAAAAATAATATATATAATAAAACCCATTAAAATCTACATTTAAAAACCTAGTCCAGTCCTGCGCAAACGAATAGATGTGTTTTAAGCTCGCGGCGGAAGGTTCGGAGGTCCGGAAGTTGACGAAGTCCTGGGGGGAGTTCATTCCAGAGGGTGGGAGCCCCCACAGAGAAGGCCCTTCCCCTGGGTGTCGCCAGACGGCACTGCCTAGCCGACGGCACCCTGAGGAGTCCCTCTCTGTGAGAGCGCACGGGTCGGTGAGAGGTATTCGGTAGCAGCAGGCGGTCCCGTAAATAGCCCGGCCCTAAGCCATGGAGCGCTTTAAAGATAGTTACTAACATTTTGAAGCGCACCCGGAAAGCCACAGGTAGCCAGTGCAGTCTGCGCAGGAGAGGTGTCACATGGGTGCCACGAGGGGCTCCCTCTATCACCCGCGCAGCCGCATACTGAACTAACTGGAGCCTCCGGATGCCCTTCAAGGGGAGCCCCATGTAGAGAGCATTGCAGTAATCCAGACGAGACGTCACGAGGGCGTGAGTGACCGTGCATAGGGCATCCCGGTCTAGAAAGGGGCGCAACTGGCGCACCAGGCGAACCTGGTAAAAAGCTCTCCTGGAGACGGCCGTCAAATGATCTTCAAAAGACAGCCGTTCATCCAGGAGGATGCCTAAGTTGTGCACCCTCTCCATCGGGGCCAATGACTCGCCCCCGACAGTCAGCCGAGGACTCAGCTGACTGTACTGGGATGCCGGCATCCACAGCCACTCTGTCTTGGAGGGATTGAGCTTGAGCCTGTTTCTCCCCATCCAGACCCTTACGGCCTCCAGACACCGGGACAGCACTTCGATAGCTTCGTTGAGGTGGCCCGGTGTGGAAAAGTACAGCTGAGTGTCATCAGCGTACAGCTGGTACCTCACACCGAAGCACTGATGATCTCACCCAGCGGCTTCATATAGATGTTGAACAGGAGGGGCGAGAGAATCGACCCCTGCGGCACCCCACAAGTGAGGCACCTCGGGGCCGACCTCTGCCCTCCCATCAACACCGTCTGCGACCGATCGGAGAGATAGGAGGAGAACCACCGATAAACGGTGCCTCCCACTCCCAATCCCTCCAACCGGCGCAGCAGGATACCATGGTCGATGGTATCAAAAGCCGCTGAGAGGTCTAATAGGACCAGGGCGGAGAAATACCCCCTATCCCTGGCCCTCCAGAGATCATCCACCAACGTGACCAAAGCCGTCTCAGTGCTGTATCCGGGCCGGAAACCGGACTGGAACGGATCTAGATAGACAGTTTCCTCCAGGTGCTGGGGAAACTGATATGCTGCGAAGCGAAGGTTGGAGACCGGACGATAATTACCTAAAACAGCCGGGTCCAGGGAGGGCTTCTTGAGGAGGGGCCTCACCACCGCCTCTTTCAAGGCGGCCGGAAAGACTCCCTCCAACAAAGAAGCACTCGTAATTGCCTGGAGCCAGCCTCGTGTCACCTCCTGAGAGGCCAGTACCAACCAGGAGGGGCACGGGTCCAGTAAACACATGGTGACATTCAATCTACCCAGCAACCTGTCCATGTCCTCGGGAGCCACAGGGTCAAACTCATCCCAAACAATGTCACCAAGACCGCCCTCAGACGCCCCATCTGGATCCCCGCAATTTTGGTCCAGACCGTCCCGAAGCTGAACGATTTTATCGTATAGATAACCGTTAAACTCCTCAGCACGTCCCTGCAACGGGTCATCCCGCTCCCCCTGTTGAAGGAGGGAGCGAGTCACCCGAAACAGGGCGGCCGGGCGGTTATCTGCCGACGCAATGAGGGACGAGACGTATGTATGTATGTCTGCCCCGTAAATCCATCCACCCACCCACCCACCCATCCATCCATCCGAATGGCTGGTCAAATATTAAACTATAGAATGCAGTTTAGCAGTCTTCAGATATTCTGGACTATTGAAGGCTGTTCTGACTAGAACTGGTAGAAAGTTAAGTCAAAGATCATTATAAGAAATAAATGGAATAATAAGAATAATATATTCATAGAAAGGGAGATTGGGTGGTGTTTTCTAATTTAACCCAAACCCAGTAACGTGTGTTTATAGAAAACCGTTAATTCTAATTGAAAAGTATGCAGCTTATAAGATCTGTATCCTACTATACAGCTTGACTTAAATCAGCAACTGCTATCCATACTCTGACTCAGTTAATAATGTTATTTGTGCAAAGGTGGTGTGGAGGAGACCCAGGTTAAAATCACCATTCAGTCCAAGTTAGTTAACTTTCATCAGTCAATATCTTTTTATCTATTCTATTTTATGAAGATAAAATGGTGAGAGAGGGAAACCTACTTATACAGTTGAAGTGGAAACAATGAACAAATCAGTGTAATGTAATGTAACAAGACAAAGTTATAGTCCCTATTCCCCTCTCTTCACAATAATATTCAGGGCCATCATTGTGATATTGTGCTACATCTGTGATATTGTGAAATCATGCTCACTAGGCCATACCTGATTGGCTAGATTTAAATTGTGCAGAAGCCTTGTCAAATGAATGTTCAGCAATAGCAGCCAATTAAAGAACTGTAACATGTACAAAAAATGTGAATAAGCATAGCAGGTACCCATACACCAATTCTGTATTCTCTTTCATTTGGAATGTTTGTATTACAAATCAAATATTACAATAATTCAGTTCAGTACTAGTTCAATCTTGAAGAAATATTTTTTTCCATAGGAAATATAACCCTGCAATTAAATAACTATATAGTTTGATGCTAATTTAATAACAGCAGTTCTTCAATCACTGTATTAAACTGATTCAAAATATGTGTCAGCATGCTGCATAAATCTCCTACTTGGTGGCCTGAGGGCATCCATATGTTGGTTGCAAAGTAATCTCTAGATTACCAGTCCTGGTTTACGCATGCTTGGGGTTAAACTGGACTTTATTGCATTCATGGCATACCACCCAAAATATGCCAAAATTGCTTAATACTGTCTTTACCATCAGCTAGGATTGCTTTGAGTGACACAAGTATCACTAAGATTGATAATCTAGCTATACAACTCACTAAAAGAGCATGTTAAAATCTTGACTGATCAAAGTACAATGAATGCCAGAACAGCTATTTATGGGGACATATGAAATGACCATGGCATATTGAAAGCTGTGACTTGGAATTCAAAAGAGGTAAATGGTAAAAGAGGAGGAAGGAAGGAAGGAAGGAAGGAAGGAAGGAAGGAAGGAAGGAAGGAAGGAAGGAAGGAAGGAAGGACTTTTTTATTTTTAAAAATGTTTTTAATTTTTTATACAAGTTCATATTTTACAAGATTTTTTTTTTCCTGGTTTAATTTGTAAACCACTCAGAGTCATTCAAGTGATGTGAGTGAGTTAAAATTAAATCATCATCATCATCATCATCATCATCATCATCCCAGCCTCAGGGAACTTCTCTCTCATCAGAATGTGGTGAGAGAGACTGACCCAGATCAGATCCTTAAACCTTATCCTGGGACACATATATTTGCCTTCATTCATGAAATAAATTATTTATGTTTATAAACATCAGAGGGGAAGAGTAAACTAGATCTGAATGAGGGTCATCTGATGGTGTGGATTCCAGTTGATTAATACATGTAGGAAGATGTATGCTTAATTATGAATTAAAAGGCATGGTAGAAAGTATGAATTGATACCATCTTCTAGGATGTTAAGGAGATATAGGAAACTAGGAATCCATGTTGTATGTTATATTTTGGGGGTGTTATTATGGAAAAATCAGGTACATGTATTTCGGAGAAATTATGCCACATTCTGCATCATTGAAATCAAGTGGAAGAATGATTTTAGAGGTGGTATAAATGGGTAATTGGAATGAAACAGTCAGAATAAGTGACTGAGTTCTTTAGAAACCTAGCAATGGCTAGGAATGCTTACTATCTGAAGAGTGCATGTTTAGAAAATACTGCATGTGGTTTTAGCATAGATTTATTCATATGTAACTTGGCACAGGATAAATGTAAACCTCAAAGCATGATAAATGTAATTGTTGATGATGAAAGACTGAGAAAATTAGTGGAGGATAAAAGGTTGATGACAAGTTCAGGCTTTTTTTGTAGCATCAAGAGAGGATCTTGGGGAAAAATAGAATGAATGCAATAAGAGCAGACATGAGCTTTGTATGGAAAAGTTTTGAAAGGTAGATTATCTGCCAACAACATAAATAAAAATGTGTTAAAAAGTGAAAAATTGAAGCTGCTTGGAAGAAAATGAAGTTATGATAGGGAGTGCCACATAAGTGTGTGACTCTAATAGGAAATATGAAAAAGAATAGTTGTGGAATGATGTTGTGCAAGAGGCTATGGGTGAGAAACATAGGGGAAAAAAATCAAATCCAGTGGTACCTTGATACTCATCACTAATTGGTTCTGGGAGGCGAGATGAGTACCAAAAATGAGGAGTACCAAACATTTTTTTCCAAAAGGAATAATATAGTGAGTCACAAGACAACCAACACTGATAAGTTCTAGCTTGTGCATTGACTAACAAACAATAATATCAGGACAAAAAATTTGCATCAAAATCCATTGAGCACCAACTTTAATGAGTTTCAAAGCAGTTGAGTACCAAGGTATTTCTGTACAAGGTAAGATATTGTCAACCTTTTGGGTTGACCTAACCCTAACCCTAACCCTAACCTGGCCCTTCCCCCTCACTCTCGGAGTCACTTTCGGGCATGGGGCCAGGTTCGGGGGCTGGAGTCACAACAAAACCGGATCAGGAAATAGACTTCACAGGAAGACTAGAATTATATGAGCTGTGGTGGCATAGTGGTTAGAGTGCAGTACTGCAGTCTACTTCTGCTGATCACTGGCTACCAGCAATTTGGCAGTTCAAGTCTCACAGGGCTCAAGGTTAACTTCGCCTTCCATCCTTCTGAGGTGGGTAAAATGAGGAGCCAGATTGTTGGGGCAATAGGCTGACTCTGTAAACCACTTAGAGAGGGCTGTAAAGCACTGTGAAGTGGAATATAAATCTAAGTGCTATTGCTATACTTTATTGAGGCAGGGTATGATAATATAAATTTTCAGGTCAGGTTGAGCCTTATTTTCTCTCTCACCTATATTCCAGTAAATCAGGGAGAAACCTGTTTGAGTCTTTTCCAAATACAATCTTATTTCCCAGGACTTAAATGATATTTCTTTGCTTATATAAAAGTTCTTTCCTATTTCTCTTGAGGTCATCTCCCTCATTTTTACTGCTAAATATATATAAAGAGAAAAATGATCACTTAGACAAAAAGATGATTGAAAATAATGTAGTCAAAGAGAACAAGAAATTGTTAAAATTAAAGGGGGGGGGGAATAAAAATAATGTTAATAGAAAATTAAAAACAAAAACAACAATGGGAAGTAGGTGAAGAGGGCCAAACAAGGAGCCTTAAGGAGTTGAATGAATTGTTTAAAAAATGGGGAGGGGTTTGAGATGATTTGGGATGCAGCCCTCAATGAAATTGAGTTTGACCCCCCCTGATCTATACAAAAGGAAAGTTAATGCAAATACTGCAGGGGCATTCATTTCTATAAGCATTTCTGCAAAGATGTTTGGCTGACTGTGTGAATAGAAAAGATGACAAACAAAATTTTGGAAGTGCACTGCAGCTTTGTTCCAGATGAATGTGGGCTGACCACAATTTAGTACTTCACATGTTATTGAAAAGTGAATGGATGTAACAAGGAAAAATTACTAATATTTAGAGCTACTGTATGATATACTATAGGTTGAATTACGGAAGGCTTTACTGAAAATATTGTTTAAAAATTGGTTGCTGGATACAGTAAGACAGTGTCATAGAGTAGAAGTGAGAGTAGGTTTGGTCTAGTGGTTAGAGGAATCAGGCTAGAAACTGGGAAATCATGAGCTCTAGTTGTGTGCAAAGCAAACTGGCTAACCTTGGGCCAGTCACTGACAGGCCTAGGAAGCAGGCAATGGCAAATCACTTCTACAATCTTGCCAAGAAAACTGCAGGGATGTGTCCAGAATGTGTTGCTAAGAGTCAAGATTGACTCAAAGGCACTGCTCCCAACAAAAATTTGATAGGAGTAAAACTTGAATAAGAATAAATGGAATGGTTAAGCAGGAAGGAAGACAAGGATAGGAACAGCAATAGCACTTAAATTTATATACCACTTCATACCACTTTACAGCCCTCTCTAAGCAGTTAACAGATTCAGCATATTTCCTACAACAATATGGGTCCTCATTTTACTGACTTTGGAAGGATGGAAGGCTGAGTCAACCTTGAGTCGGTCAGGATTGAACTGGCAGTTTTAGCCTGCAGTACTGCATTCTAACCACTGCACCACCACAGCTCCATGGCATCAGGGATGATGAATCTGTTTTTGTGAGTGAGTGAGTGAGTGAGTGAGTGAGTGAGTGAGTGAGTGAATGAGTGAATGAATGAATGAATGAATGCTAAAGAATGTTTTTGGGGAGGTCAAAGTGGATGGTATGCAAATAGTGCATGCAGTGTTGTCTGAAAATCAAAATGATTGCATCATTGATAGTTAGATTGTATCATGTAATAAAAAGACGAGAATGAGAACAGTACCAAATCAAGGATCAAAGTGGTTGAATTTGATAGAGTAGAGCAATTAGATAGATAGAGGGAGCAATTATGCAAAGGCAAATTAAGCAAAAAAGAGCAGGTAGAAGATAATTCAGAGTTTGCATATCTTGGAGGAATATTCATTGAAGCTGAAAAAAGGGATGGCGAATTTTTAAGATGTGCAAACACTAGTAAAAATAGTGAGTCTGGAATAATGGTTACTAAATTAGAAACGAGGAGATGGTGAGTTCTAGTTCATCCTTAGGATGAAAGTCAGCTGGATGATTTTAGGCCAAACACTCTCTATCAGGCAAACTCGCCTCACAGGATTGCTTTTGTGCATAAAATAGGAGTAGGAAAGAGTATTAGATATGTTCTCTGTGTTGAGTTGTAATAAAGATGGGATAAAAAATGAATTAATAAATAATAAATATGGCTAATATACAGTATGGTATGTTGTATAGCATGAATGTCAAAGGGAGCAAAAATGGCTGATTATAAGAGCAAGCTGCCACTTATTTGATTTGATGGAAGTGTGAATTTGGAACTTCAGAAGACATTGGAACAGTTTATATAAGAGTCATGCATAGTAAAATAAGAAGATACCGGTGAAAAACCAATGTGCAATGAATAAATGTATAAATCTGGAATGAATACGGAAATGAGTGACTGATACAAAATACATTGAGAAGGTTTGGCTACAGAGAAAAGGAATGAGAATTTAAACTGCATAACAAATATATGATTGGAATGAACATCATGTATTTTTTTGCTTTTGAGATGGGAGTGAAGATCAAGAATGTTGTGTTGAATGGAGTTGATGGGAACACAAATGCATGAAATGTTGTACGGATGTGATAAAAGCAAGGATCGTTTTCAAGGACAGAAAGGTAGTTTAATAAATGGCATTACTGTAAACTAGTTTTTACCGTTCCTTTTTGTCATCTCTTGTCGGCTTACCATTGCTTTTTTTTTTTCCTGGGCTTTGCATAATGCTCCAAAAGGAAATAAGAGGTGCATCAAAATGTTTGGAGATGCAAATACATTTTTATTTAAAGTAAACACATCCTTTCCTGGGAGTCAGAAAGATACTTCTCTAGTTCAAAGGATTTTCAACTGCTGAATGAAAGACAGAAGCTCCTGTGTATGTGTATGGAAATAATAAACAGTATCAACAGTATGAGCATTCTATCAGCATTATAGTCCTTCAAGTCTTTGGGTTCTATAACTTCCCATAACTTGAAATGGACACAATATTAGAACCAATAAAAAAGACACAACAAAGAATGTTCTTTCTGCATCAACTCAGGAAGGTCAGATTGCTCTAGGAGCTGTAGATACAATTTTACAGAGGAATTATTCAGTCATTTATACTTCCCATCACCAATCTCTTTCCACTTATGACTGTATGACTATAACTTGTTGCTGGCAATCCTTATGATTTATATTGATATATTATCATCAATTGTGTTGTAAATGTTGTACCTTGATGAACGTATCTTTTCTTTTATGTACACTGAGAGCATATGCACCAAGACAAATTCCTTGTGTGTCCAATCACACTTGGCCAATAAAATTCTATTCTATTCTATTCTATTCTATTCTATAACTGTTTGGTTTGGTACAGTAACCAAACAGGACGGGTACAAACTTCAACAGGTAGTTAGGACTGCAGAAAAAAACTATTGCAACTAGCCTGCCTTCCATAGAAATTCCATAATATGTGGGTCAGAAGGAGGGCTGAAAAGATATCTGCAGACCCCTCACATCCTGGTCATAAGCTGTTTCAGCTCCCCTCTCATGATGATTCTACTGGGCGTTACCCCAAATGTGCTTTTTCAAGAGGCAACTGGATTTTCTGTTTTTTCTTTGAAAATGTTTCGCTTCTCATGAGAAAAAACAGAAAGTCCAGTTGCCTATTGAAAAAGCATATTTGAGACAACCATGACCTGGATGACTGAGAATCTCCATAGACATATAGGGCATTATGTACCAAAACAAATAGACACAGGGACAGTTGTTCCCTCACACCATCAAACTGCTGAACAACGTATTCTCATAGTACTGTCTAATGTCTATGTGTCTAATGTCTATGCACAATACAACTTTATAATGCCTTGGTAAGGCCACACTGGGAATACTGCATCCAGTTTTGATTGCCAGGATGTAAAAAAAATGTTGAGACTCTAGAAAGAATGCAGAGAAGAGTAATGAAGATGATTAGGGGACTCAAGGATAAAGCATATAAGGAACAGTTGCTAGAATACAGTATATCTAGTTTAATGAAATGAAGGACTATGGGTGACATGATAGCAGTGTTCCAAAATCTCAGGGGTTGCCACAAAGAAGAGGGAGTCAAGCTATTCTCCAAAAGCACCTGAGGGCAGGAAAAGAAACAATGGCTGGAAACTAATCAAAGAGAGAAGCAACCTTCTCTCTAACCCCTCTAGTTCTAACTAAGGAGAAATTTCCTGACAGAACAATTAATCAGTGGAAAAACTTGCCTCAAGAAATTTTAAATGCTCCAGCACTGAAAGTTTTTAAGAAGAGATTGGACAACCATTTGTTAGACCAGGGTTTCCTTCCTGAGCAGGGGGTTGGATTAGAAGACATCCAAGGTCCCTTCCAACTCTCTATTCCTATTCCTATTCCTATTCCTATTCCTATTCCTATTCCTATTCCTATTCCTATTCCTATTCCTATTCCTATTCTATTCTATTCCCCATGTAGTATGGCTGCAGTATTATCATTTATCGTTTGTATTATCTTCTTTACACCTCCCCTCTTATTGTGTTGGTGATGATGATGATGATGATGATGATGATGATGATGACTTCCATGTACACCAAGAGCTTCTGCAGTAAATTCCTTGTGTCAAACTTGGTCAAATAAATTATTCTATTTATTCTATTATTCTATTTATTTTATTCTGATCAACAAGCACTTGCACACATACTGTACTTTGCAAATTTGTAAAGGCAAAACCTGTTTCGTTTTGTTTTGATGTTGTTGTTGTGTTGTTGTTGTTGTTTTGTCCCTTCAAGTCATTGCTGTCTCTCTTAATTGTAATTATTGATTCAGGAATTACATATTTGTAGAATATTACTGAATAAATTGTGTTATGCACTTCTGTCCTTCCAGAAATGGCTACTTGTTCTATGGGGTTAGGACTAGAAATTATTAAGCAAATGAGTGGAAAAGAAACTATCTGGTTCCACAAATCTAACAAAATGCCTCTTATCTGCAATAAAAAGGTGTTGTTTGTTGGATCTCAGTTGGATAAATTATTAGTTTTATCATAGCTTAGATGACAGCTAATATTAGAGCATTAAATTATTAATTTTCCGAGTGTGCTTATATGTATAAAAAACAAACAAACCTGAGGCACTTTTCTCTCTCTCTCTAGAGAATAGAAATTCAAATAGCTATATCAGAATATCCCTCTCCTTTCTTATCCTTACATCTCAGCATTTAAAAGCTAAATATTTCATATTTACCATGATGCAATTATGCACCAGTATCATATAATTTATTGGGGTGCAGATAGATCTTGACACCCTTCAGGCCCAAGCATGAATAAGAGCATTTAAACAACTTAATAAATGAGGAAACAGCTCAGAAGCACAGTTCAGAACCAGAAATTGCCATGTATTTTATCTTTTATATCTTTGTTTTCAAGTCTCACATGTTTCACCCTTACTTCTCAAAAGATATGACATATTAGGTCTTCATCTCTTTGTCTCCCTCCCTCCCTCCCTCCCTCTCTTCCTTCCTGCCTTCCACCCTGCCTTCCTCCCTCCCTCCCTTCCTTCCTTTCTCCCTTCCTCCTTCCCTCACTTCTTGCCTTCCTGCCTTCCTTCCTCTGCACTATTTCAGTCCTAAGAGCTAGGAGGATAGGATTTTCTGGCTGTGCTGTCTGGGAGGCTAATACTGATTTTCCTGTCAACTATCTTCTTTGCAAACACTTATCCTTTCCCCTCCCTGTCTCCCAACAAGCCATGGAGCTTCAAAAATCCTCCCAGGCTTCAAGCTCAAATGAGAAAGGTGTCCAGCTGTCACAAACACTCCTTTCAAAAACTCAGAGGATGCTATCAGCCACACACAGGGGGGAAAAAAAATCAAGCTAGGATTATCGTGGAGTCAGGTCAGGATGCTGACACAAATATTTGGATTCACATATAGCAGTAGGACATTTTGTTTCCAGTCAGCATAGAGGATGCTCTCTTTCCCCTAGCTTTGAAGTTCAAAGCTGGATAATGCATATTCTTTATAAAAAAAAATGATGCCCCAACATGGGAAATTTGTATTCCGCTGTCACACATGGTGATTATTAGCTTATTTGAAATAGGCAGAGGTTTCTGTTTGCCATTTCAGAAAAGGAGTAATTTGCATCATAGATCTTTAAGACTTGCTTGCTTATTTTAATCTGGAGACAAACAGTCTATACTGGTAGAAATATGCAGATAAATATTCTACAAATGTATAGGACGGCCAGAACAAGATGTTGATTTCTGTTATTAGCAAACAGATGGAGGAATGAGATATTTCATTATTGTGATATATGGTCAAGAAGTTGTAGTTATCTTTTTCTTCCTCTTTGGGAAATTTCTGCACATTTTTTTTTTTAGCTGGATGTTAATATGGGTGGACCAAGTGATATTAACCCAGAAGCTAACTCTGGAAACTCTGTCTAGACATCTCTGTTGGGGCACAAAATCAGTTATCAGCACACTGTTGTAAATTGTGGCAAGTCACTGTGGCAGGAGAGGAAGCATTTTATCCATTTTACAAAGAGAATATCTGTGAAAATAATAAAATAATAAAGTAAATAACATTATTTTTTTTTTAAAAAATGTATACATTTGAGGTATATGCACACATTAAAAATGGTTCTTTTCCCCATAAGCACCGAGTATTGTAATTGTTGTTGATTTAGACAGGACTGTTTTTATCACCATTAGTGGCTTTACTATGCAGAAATTAAACAAGTAAAGTTTTTTCCCCCTTTTTATTCCGTGCAGAAGAAAGCTTCAGCTTCTTCATATTCATTTCTGTCTCAGGCTGGTTTAATTTCAGCTATAAACTGAACAAAACCTTACCCAAAACTTGTATTGTGAAATATAAGAGAATACAGGCATCTGCCTTGTAATTTAGAGATGAGCAACCTGTAAATGATACTAAACTATTCAGAATAGCGAAATCCAAAAGTAATTGTTGAAAGGTCTAGTAGTATCTCCTTAAATTACATGAAAGGTCAACTAAATGGCAAATGCGACTGAATTTTCCTAAAGGGCCTCTGGTGGCTCAACAGGCTAATGCAGTCTGTTATTAACAGCAGCTACTTGCAGTTACTGCAGGTTCAAGTCCCACCAGGCCCAAGGTTGACTCAGCCTTCCATCCTTTATAAGGTAGGTAAAATGAGGACCCAGATTGTTGGGGGCAATAAGCTGTCTTTGTATATAATATACAAATGGATGAAGACTATTGCTTGACATAGTGTAAGCCGCCCTGAGTTTTCAGAGAAGGGTGGGATATAAATGCAAATAAAAAGATAAATAAATAAAAAATAAAAAAGTATAGCAAGAAACTACATATACTGGCACATACATGTCTTTAACTAACCGGTAATAAGAAGGTGTCAATTCAACGTAGACCAGCTGTGAAAAAGGCAAATTCCATGCTAGGGATTATTAGGGAAGGGGCTGAACATAAAGCAACCAGCTTTGTACTTTTCTCATCCAAATAGGTAATACCAATGTCTCTGGCATATTTTGTATAATTCTGGTTACCGCATTTGAAAAGAAATATAACAGAGCTATATAAATGCAGAAGAGACCAACCAACTTTCAGATTATTTTCTCTATGACACAGCAATAGCTCTTAGACTTACAGTATTTTTTCGGAGTATAAGACGCACTGGAGCATAAGACGCAACTTAGTTTTTGGGGTGGAAAATAAGAAAAAAATTGATCGGCAGGTGGATGGGCCTTCCGGAATACCCCAAAATCAGCTGTTCCCAGGGGTGAATTTTAGCAACAGGTTCCTTGGTTGTGAGCTCTGTGCCTTGCTTTTTTTTGCTTTTTTTTCTGCCTCTGAAACTTCTGAAACTCAATTTCAGAAAAAACTTTTTTTTCTGCCTCCGAAAGCTTCCGAAACAGCTTCCGAAAAAAACCCTCTGAAGCTCTGTTTGGAGGCTTCTTTTCTGAAGCTTCGTTTCTGATGCTTTTTTCAGCCTCTGAAACTTCCATTTGAGAAGCTGGGTGGGGCTACATTTGGAGTATAAAACGCACCCAGATTTTCACCCTCTTTTTTGGGGAAAAAGGGTGCATCTTATACTCTGAAAAATACAGTACACACAGTTTCATAGTGCTTTAAAACCCTAAATATGCAGCATCAGCATATTGCCCCTAGCAATCTGGATCCTTACTTTACCAATCTCAGAAGGATGGAAGGCTAAACCAACCTTGAGCTGTTTAGGATTGAACTCCTGGCAGTGGAATGCAGAATTAGCCTGTGATTCTGCATTCTAACCATTGTGCCACCACAGCTCCCCTGCATGACATGGCCAAAATAAGTGAGACACAGAGAATAAGTCTATCTAAATTCTCAATGCTACAGGGGCAGTGTGCTTCCAAATAACAATTTCAGAGAAGCAATTCAGGGCAAATCTCTTCCTTAGCTTACGAGAAACAACACTGCAGAGTAAGATGGGCTTTGGCCCGATTGGAAAAAAAAAAGACTATTCTTATGGTCTGATGTCATTATGGAGAGCCAGTTTGGTATAGTGGTAAAGGTAGTAGACTACAAACTAAGAGACTGTGAGTTCTAGTCCCTCCTTAAGCAAGCAAGCAAGAAAGAAAGAAAGTTGTTTGGGTAATTTTTGGGAATTTATTCTCAGCCCAACCTACCTCACATAATAGTTATTTTGGGGGAAAACAAAGAGTGAAATCCAGATATTTTTTCCCCTACCGGTTCTGTGGGTGTGGTTTGGTGGGCGTGGCAGGGGAAGGATATTGCAAAATATCCATTCCCACCCCACTCTGGGGCCAGCCAGAGGTGGTATTTGCCGGTCCTCTGAAAATTTCCACCACTGGTTCTCCAGCAGAACCTGCTGGATTTCACCTCTGGGGAAATCAGAAAAAGAAGGAATATTATGTATGTCCACCACCTTGAGTTTAGATAGATAGATAGATAGATAGATAGATAGATAGATAGATAGATAGATAGATAGATAGATAGATAGATAGATAGATAGATAGATAGATAGGATAAAAATATAATAAATAAATCAATGTTGTAGAGAATGAAGCTTCAAAGGTAACTGCTAAAAAAGCATACTTGGAAAACTCCAACAGCTGATAGCCTTTTTAAAGCCTATATCATGACTGTAGTGCTTGCAAAAATATATTTTGTCACTATTTCCCAACATTTCTAAATACAACTTTCTAAAATGTTAATCTCACACACCATCTCCTAAGCTTTTAAAATCTTCACTGGGGGCATTATCACTGCGTATTGCATAAGTGGACAAGTTGAAATCATTTGCTCTAAGTAGTGGAGCTCTTGGAATGCAAAAAGTCCTCCTGAATCTCTGGTAGATTAGGAAATGATCAACCAGTAGGAAACAAATGTTGGGTTCCTGCTGCTTTTCTTCTCCTTGTATCTGTTCATATTTATTTTCACTGCTAAAGCTGGTACTTTGGATAGCAGTGCTAGGAAATTACTCTACTTGCCCCTGTGAGAATTATTCTAGGAGATTCTGTCTTGTTTCCAAACTTTTAAGGAAACCGAGTTGCCGCTGGATCTCACAACAGGTAACAATCAGGTTACTGGGTCATAGTTGCATGCAATTAAAATGAAAATCACACAAGTGTTAAAATAACATAGACACATATATGGGGGAGAGGGCGGAAAAAGAATAACAGCAAATGCTATATTACACTTTAATTTTGTGTCTGATTTTTTTCTGTTTGAATATTTGAAAAGAATAAAGTTGTTTGGTGACAGATCAAAACACTTTATAGAAATGCAGTCTTTTGTGATTCTAACTTTCTTATTAGCAGACTTCAACTGTAGCGACTCTTGAAAGGTAATGCACACATATTCCTTCTTCTTTTTTTAAAATAACTTCATCTGATTTCACACATTTTGGTTAGGTTGCCTATTATGAGAAATTCAGCAAGACATACACTCCCTCCGTGGTATTTTATTTTGACACATTTCAAATGAAACGGCTGCTCATTGTGTTGTACCCAATTCAAACACGTTCTCACCTGTTTTATTTATTCAAATGCATTTCATTTTTGGTGCTGTAGGTATCTGAATTTGATCTGGTATAATGAGTCAAGATGTGTTCTTCAAACTGATAGTCAAAGTTAGCTTCAGATTAGAAAGTTAATATTACATTCCATCTTTCTGAATCAACTGCCATATGGGTAACAATTATAGACATCTGAATTCGACTGTATATAGACATCAGAGTTTGACTATAAATAGATGCCTCTAACTAGTCTATCTTTCCCTTTTTTTAAAAAAATGTTTCTGGATAGAAGAATCCAGGAAGAAAAACAATAGACTTGTATTGTTGTAATTTTCAATTTATAATAAACTATATTTATAAACACACACACACACACACACACACACACACACACACAGGGGTGTCTGTAGAGCACAACAATGCAACTGAAGCCCCACCCATTTTTTACAAGCATGCAGGCTGACAAATCATCTTGATCCCTAGTACAGGTCTCCTGCATGAGCAGGGGGTTGGACTAGATGACCTCCAAAGTCCCTTCAAACTCTATTACTGTTAAACTATCATCTCTCTCTCTCTCTGTGTGTGTGTATATATATAGGTTTTCGCGGGTGTTTGTATGTAGGTCTTTGGTTATTCGGGTTTTCTCCCGCGTAAAATTGGAAGTATCTTGGCAACGTTTCGACGAAGTCTCATTCATCATCTTCAGGCTTCAGCTTCGTGCTCCCAGAAGCTCCCAGAAGCACGAAGCTGAAGCCTGAAGATAACGAATGAGACTTCGTCGAAACGTTGCCAAGATACTTCCAATTTTACGCAGGAGAAAACCCGAATAACCAAAGACCTACATACAAACACCCGCGAAAACCTTATAGTCATGGGGGATTTCAACCTGCCATCAGCTGGCTTGTTATCGACGGCAGCTCGGGAGTTCCAGGCCTCCATGACGGCCTTGGACTTGATTCGAGTAAATGATGGCCCTACGCACATGGGGGGAGGCACGCTGGATCTGATTTATATCTCTGGACAGTGGTTTAATGATCTGGAATTAGATGATTTAGTAACAGAACCAATGTCATGGTCCGATCATTTTCTCCTTCGCCTAGACTTCCGTACCGCCACTCACCATCGCAGGGAGATGGAACCTATACGTTGGTTCCGTCCCAGGCGCCTGATGGACCCTGAGAGGTTCCTGATGGAGCTTGGGCCATTCCCTGAGGATCTGGCCCACGGCACGACTGAGGAACTAGTCGTGGCCTGGGAACAGGCCGCGGCTGGGGCCTTGGACCGTGTCGCGCCTTTGCGGCCTCTGACCTGGCGCAGATCTCGTCCGGCCCCTTGGTTCTCCAAGGGGCTGAGGGAGATGAAACGCCGGAGAAGACGCCTAGAGAGCACCTGGAGGTCCAGTCGTTCCGAAGCTGATCGGACACTAGTTAGGTCCTATTCTAGGACCTACCTAGTGGCAATGAGGGAGGCGAGGCGTTCTTACGCCTCCACCCTCATTGCGTCGGCAGATAACCGCCCGACCGCCCTGTTTCGGGTGACCCGCTCCCTCCTTCATCAGGAGGTGTGGGATGACCCTTTGCAGGGACGAGCCAAGGAGTTTAGTGGTTATCTATACGATAAAATCGCTCAGCTCCGGGATGGTCTGGACCGAAATTGGGATGATCCAAGTGAGGGAGAGGAGGCACGTCTTGTCGAGTCTGTTTGGGATGAGTTTGACCCTGTGGCTCCCGAGGACGTGGACAGGTTGTTGGGGAGTCTTCATGCCACGACATGTTTACTGGACCCGTGCCCTTCCTGGCTGGTACTGGCCACTCAGGAGGTGACACGAGGCTGGCTCCAGAGGATTATCAACGCTTCTTTGTTGGAAGGGGTTTTCCCTGCCGCCTTGAAAGAGGCGGTGGTGAGACTCCTCCTCAAGAAGCCCTCCCTGGACCCAGCTATTTTGGGTAATTATCGTCCAGTCTCCAACCTTTGCTTTGTTGCGAAGGTTGTAGAGAGTGCTGTGGCGCGACAGCTACCCCAATACCTGGATGAAGATGTCTATCTAGACCCGTTCCAGTCCGGCTTCCGACCCGGATACAGCACGGAGACAGCTTTGGTCGCATTGGTGGATGATCTCTGGAGGGCCAGGGACAGGGGTTATTCCTCTGCCCTGGTCCTATTAGACCTCGCAGCGGCTTTTGATACCATCGACCATGGTATCTTGCTGCGCCGGTTGGGGGGATTGGGAGTGGGAGGCACCGTGTATCGGTGGTTCTCCTCCTATCTCTCCGACCGGTCACAGACGGTGTTGACAGGGGAGCAGAGGTCGACCGCGAGGTGCCTCACTTGTGGGGTGCCGCAGGGGTCGATTCTCTCGCCCCTTCTGTTCAACATCTACATGAAGCCATTGGGTGAGATCATCAGTGGCTTCGGGGTGAGATACCAGCAGTATGCGGATGACACCCAGCTGTACTTTTCCACCCCGGGCCACCCCAATGAAGTTGTTGAAGTGCTGTCCCGGTGTTTGGAAGCCGTACGGGTCTGGATGGGGAGAAACAGGCTCAAGCTTAATCCCTCCAAGACGGAGTGGCTGTGGATGCCAGCATCCCGATTCAGTCAGCTGCAGCCGCAGCTGACTGTTGGAGGCGAGTTACTGGCCCCAAAGGATAGGGTGCGCAACTTAGGTGTCCTCCTGGATGAACGGCTGCCGTTTGAAGATCATTTGACGGCCATCTCCAGGAGGGCCTTCCACCAGGTTCGCCTGGTTCGGCAGTTGTGCCCCTTCCTTGATCGGGATGCCTTGTGCACAGTCACTCATGCGCTCGTTACCTCTTGCTTGGATTATTGTAATGCTCTCTACATGGGGCTCCCCTTGAAGTGCACTCGGAGGCTTCAGTTAGTCCAGAATGCAGCTGCGCGGGTGATAGAGGGAGCTACTCGTAGCTCCCACGTAACACCGCTCCTGCGCAGACTGCACTGGCTACCTGTGGCCTTTCGAGTGCACTTTAAGGTTTTGGTTACGACCTTTAAAGCGCTCCATGGCTTAGGGCCTGGGTACTTACGGGACCGCCTGCTGTTACCACATGCCTCCCACCGACCCGTACGCTCTCATAGAGAGGGACTTCTCAGGGTGCCGTCCGCCAAACAATGTCGGCTGGCGGCCCCCAGGGGAAGGGCCTTCTCTGTGGGGGCTCCCACACTCTGGAACGAGCTTCCCCCGGGTTTACGCCAAATACCTGACCTTCGGACCTTCCGTCGCGAACTGAAGACACATCTTTTCATTCGCGCGGGGCTGGCTTGAATTGAATTTTATCAATTTTAAATTTTTCTATTAATTAATTTTAAATGGGGTTTTAGTTTTTTATATATTTTAACTTTTCAGGCTAGTTTTAAAATAAGTTTTTTAATTTGCATTTTAAATTGTACATTGTATTACCTGTTTTATTTTTGCCTGTACACCGCCCTGAGTCCTTCGGGAGAAGGGCGGTATAAAAATCAAATAAATAAATAAAAATAAATAAATAAATAAATAAATAAATAAATATTCTATCTATCTGTCTGTCTGTCTGTCTGTCTGTCTGTCTGTCTGTCTGTCTGTCTGTCTATCTATCTATCTATCTATCTATCTATCTATCTATCTATCTATCTATCTATCTATCTATCTATCATGTTTTCCCCAAAATAAGACCCTGTCTTAAATTATTTTGAACCTCGAAATAAGCGCTTGGCCTTATTTTCGAGGAGGTCTTATTATTTTGGGGCACATGGAGCAAGATGGGGCTTCTCTTGCTGTCTTACCTAATTTCCAGCTGTTTTCCTAACCCTAGGGGAATGGGATGGGATTATTTTAGCTCATGCACTCAAAAGCCCGATTAGGCTTATTATCCAGGGAGGTCTTATTTTTGGGAATCACTCTATCTATCATCTATCTATCTATCTATCTATCTATCTATCTATCTATCTATCTATCTATCATCTATCATCTAACATCTATCTAACTAGCATCAAATTGAATAAGAACTAGTTTTAAAAAATGAAGGCTAATATCTCTTCCCAGCAGTAACTTCCTGCTGAGTAAAACTGAATCAGTGTATTTATAAAACATCAATTCCCTGAAATAATGACAGCAGCAACAACAACACTGAGAGAATAAAAATGCAATTGTGGACATAAATGTTATAAAATTCTCAATAGGCTTTGAAGGATCCATCTCCTATTTGGCTATTTTGTTAATCAAAATAGCAACCAGAAGTGATGGTTGGATGGGAATGCTGTAGAAAAGTCCCAGCATGATTCATATTGCAATTACAGAAATGTAGAAAATCTAAATTGAGCATCAAAACAGGAACTTTTATTTCATGACTTTAAAATATGTGTATGGGAAGAAATTGTGGCAAGCAAAGAGAGGAGACTTCTGGTCCAAATGCTTGGAATCAGGTATAAAGAAAGAATCAGGTATAAAGAAAGGGGAAATGTATTGCCAATAAAGGTAGAATTCAAAATTCTAATCTTCTTATGCCACTTCAGTAAACTTAGCCTGGTAAAATACTTTCTACATTAGATGAATTATGCAGTGATTTTAAATTTGGTGTATGAGGTGCATAGTAACTGTTGACTCAGAAATTGAAAGCAAGGGGGAAGAATATATTGAGGCAGTACAATTGCCAGTGTGCCAGGTTGTAATGTGACTGCATACAGTGTGCAAAGTTCATTGGAACTGAAAAGGTGATCCTTGTTTGCGAGGTAAATCTGATCATTCATGGTAATAGCCTGCCTAAAAAATGCTGCTGCTGCTGCTGTTGTTAGTTGCGAAGTTGTGTCCAACCCATCGCGACCCCATGGACAAGGTTCCTCCAGGCCTTCCTGTCCTCCACCATCCTCTGCAGTCCATTTAAGATCACGCCTACTGCTTCAGTGTCTCCATCCAGCCACCTCATTCTCTGTTGTCCCGTTCTTCTTTTTTCCTCAATCGTTCTCAGCATTAGGCTCTTCTCCAATGAGTCCTTCCTTCTCATTAGGTGGCAAAAATATTTGAAATGCTACCATCCTGCAATTAGGTGTAAAGGAGACAATTAAAACTAATGAATAAAATGAAGGTTGCATCAGGGGTGAAATGTAATTTTTTTTACTACCAGGTCTGTGGGCGTGGCTTGGTGTGGGGGGTAATGTGCCTGGGTGGGTGTGGCCAACTTTTTTTTTTTTACTTTTAAAAGCATTTTTTCTATAAACTCCTTGGCCGAAGAGTTTGTAGAAAAAATGCTTTGAACGAGTTTTGACGATCCCAGGTGAGTTGCCTGATCACCAGAACCTTTTAAAAGCTTTTTATTTTTATAGCCTCTTTGTCCAAAAAGCTTTTAGAAAAAATGCTTTGAAAGGGTTCTGACAATCCCAGCTGAGCCGCACGATCATCAGAGGCTTTTTTCTTTTTTTACTTTTAAAAGCATTTGTCAGGCCAAAGAAAAGATGCTTTTAAAAGTAAAAAAAACCTCTGATGATCACGCAGCTCAGCTGAGCATGGGGGAGGGGGGAGGGGGGGCAGGGTTTTTGCTACTGGTTCTCCGAACCACCTGCCGCCATTGCTACTGGATTGGGCGAACCGGTCCAAACCGGGAGCATTTCACCCCTGGGTTGCACCCTTTTCCTCCCAGTCTTTTAGACATGGTCAAACCAAGTCCCAATTCTTGCTTAATCCTACCAGACCCAAACTGATGCTCTTTGCCACCAAAGTCCTCTGCAATCCCATTTAAACCATAGAAAAGAAACTATGCCCAAAAGCAGTCGTCCAATGGGAATGACAAAATAGAAAAACCCCAGCCTTCCATCCTTAATCAGGCTGATTGTAGATGTTCCATCTCTTTAACAATGGGCCTCCCCACCAATGTTGCCCTCTTCAAAGAGCTGTGTTGCCTGAGAATAGAAATAATCCCATCTCCATTGACAAGGACCTGCCTGGGTGTAATGGTATGTGGGAATGACCTTAGAAAACAGGAAGAAGAGCCACAAACTAGACAAGGATCTGATAAATGACATCTGGATCTGAAGGGCGAGAATGGAGAAAGTGTCTCAGAAGGACCCTTCCCTAGTTTTTAAGAAAGTAAAAGTGAGGGACAGGCTCACTTTTCAGTCTTTTCAGTCTTGAAAAATTCTGTTAATGTAACCTTACAGTGAATTAAAATCTAGTATTCCTTGTGATGTTTCTTGTCGGAAGTCCCATTATTTGAGGCTCCCCTTTCTTGCAAAGCAGGCACTCAACGGTCTTTGCAATAAACATGGTTTTTCTCAGTGCTCTGAACATTTGAATGTCCCATAACAGAAATGATATATGCTGGGTTTCTAATTTACTATTAAAATAATAATCTAGTTTCTTTTATTTTCTCTATTTTTTCATATTTAATTGTTGCTATATTTGCTGTGTATAGCTTTTCCTTATTAACATGTATTTTAAAAAATTAACAATACAATGACCTATTAACAATTACACTAAATAATTACCTTAAGACTGAAACCTTTAATGTACAACAAATATGTTGATGCAATCTGGTTTTTTTATGTTAAATTCAATTCAGGATGAAAAAGCAAAAATAATCTTATATATTAATTAACATTGAAATCCTAAATTGTAATTAATATTGATATAACACTTCTTTTTTATTGTGATCCTCAACAGTCTAAGTTATCTAAATATTAGAGTGATAACAGTCTTCAACTAATACAGTACCAATATTGGATTGAAACAACATAAAGTATTAAGATTTGTGATAACACAATAATAATAAAGAAGACAAAATCCTCTAATTTGGTTCTGAATCCTGTTCTATCATTGTGGAAAATGCTTCTCTAGTATCAAATCAAAAGGAGACAGATATCACTTTAAAGTTGTTGGGTTGCAACAACACCCTCCCTTCTCCTCATTGGATTTTGTCTTAGATATAAACTTTCACAACTGTCTTTAATCAGATGACTATTTCATGTCATTCCTCAAAATACCTTCTGTCTGGATTAGCCTCACTTCCATCTCCTCTTGCACAGGGAGAATTTTCCAATCACAGCAAAAGAGTAGAGAATGCCCTCACTTAAATCAAAGCACACAAATTATTTGGGCATCTGAGTTGGCAAAAGAGCAGCATAACATTAATATTGCTTATTTGTACTATTTCTATCCTGGAAACCAGCCAAACAACCAACCAACCAAACAAACAAAAAAACAAACCAGAAAGTTCACCTTCTGCTTTGACAGACATCATAAGATTCTCATCATAAGCTTCCTCCATGTTAAGACAAGTGTAGCTGTTTGGAGTAATTTGCTTCCTAAACCTCAATTTGAGGTTTCCTCAAAGAAAAGTATTGGAGATGGTGATGATCATTGCAGTATTGTATTCTTAGCCCTCACAGCAAGACATCACAGTGGGAACTAGTCCCCTTTACCATTTGTCAGAGCCCCACATCTTTAGAAGCAGTGATGGGATTCAGCCAGTTCGGGCCGGTTCAGGTGAACCAGTAGTTAAATTGCTGGCTGGCTCTACCTCTCCCCACCCCGCCCCTTTCAGGAATCCCCACACACCCCATTTTGTCTCCCAGGGAAGTACAGGGAGACCTCCTAGGCCCAAAATGGGGTGTGGAGGGGGGAGCAGCCTGCCCCCCGTGGCCCATTTTCACTCCCAGGAGGCTTCAGGGAGGCTTACTAGGCCCAAAACAGGGCATGGGGAGGTGGTACGTCCCTCCCATAGCCCATTTTTGCTCACAGGGTGTGCAGGAGGCCGAGTGCTGCCTGTCAGGCCCACTGGCCATGCCCACTATGGCCATGCCCACCCAGCTGATCATTAGGGCAGAGAACCAGTTGTCACAACTAGACACAAGAACAGTTTTTCCCCGAAGGCCATCACTCTGCTAAACAAATAATTCCCTCAACACTGTCAAACTATTTACTAAATCTACACTACTATTAATCTTCTCATCGTTTTCATCACCAATCTCTTTCCACTTATGACTGTGTGACTGTAACTTTTTGTTGCTATCATTAAGGGTTAAATTGCAACCTATGACCATCATTTGTGTTGTACCTTTGATGAAGGTATTTCTTTTTCTTTTTCTTTTATGTACACTGAGAGCATATGTACCAAAACAAATTCCTTGTGTGTCCAATCACACTTGGCCAATAAATTCTATTCTATTCTATTCAAATTATTTGAATCCCACCACTGTTTAGAAGTTACTGATTATTCAATTACTACTTGAATAATTCGGTTGTACCTGTGAGTTGATCACAGCAACAATCGGTTGAAGTAATTCATCAGCCGAGTGTTATCATCCACTAATAAGTAATAACAACTTTTTTAAAAAAAGAACTGGGCGCATGAGATATTCCGCAAGGGAAAGCAGAATAAACATTTTGTGTTTAACGCAAAATTTTGCTGAAATACACTTTGCGTCTATCAGGAAATCATCTGCACGTGGATGCCCCATTCATCTCCTCTTCTAAGGGAGGAAAGAAGTCGGAATCACCTCCTTATAGGTTTTGCTGGCTCTGTTTTGTTCCAGTAGAACAAAAGGAGAAACCTGGATATTACATGCAATGGATTAGTTAGCCACTGCTGCATTAGTAGCCAATTTAAACAGTTCCACTTGGCTGTTGAAACAGCTTTCCCATCCAGATTGATTTTGAAGCAGAAATGATTTATTTGGTACTTGGGACAGATTTTATGGGCTAGAGCCAACTCTCTTCTCTGCTATTCAAGTGCCACTTTAAACACAGCTCTCCAAGCCACCTTTGGTAGGGACCCGAAATCTGTGTTGAATAGTAAAATCAAAACATGCAAAGCTACTTCCCTATGCCTAAATATCCAATTATAGAAAAAAGAAACCAAACAGAAAGAGAAATTAGAAACCCCATTGCCCATCCCTAGCTTCCTGAGCATTTCAGCACCGTACGGAGAGCTTCATTTGAAGGACTTCAGGATGGCACTAGAAGAGGAAGAGAACTCAGCATTGAGGATGGAATTTGAAAGACATTCCTTTCCTATCCTTCCAGAGAAAGATAATTCTGTCAATCCTCCCTCCTCGATTTAGTCGTTCTTTAGGTGGCATGCTTTAAACACGGTGGAAATAGGAATGCTTCATTCAAGCTGTTTGGTTGACTTGAATTCCATTTTTGGCCTGAGATGCCCAAGCTACAAAGATGAGTAAAAGATTTCAACCAGGAAAAAAAAAGTCAATAATCTACCATCATATCAGGTTTCAGTAGAATCAATCAGAAAGCCACACAAAGGACAGCTCATAAGACTTGAATAGAATAATATCCTAAATCAGATTTAAATAGGTAAGAATAAAATGACTTGCTGTAATATTTTGGATATTTTTAAAAATATTTTTTGATATATTTTGAGCACCAAAGAATTGAGGCCTTTGAACTATGGTGCTGGAGAAGACTCGTGCGAGTCCCTTGGACTGCAAGGTGAACAAACAAGTCAATCCTAGAGGAGATCAACCCTGACTGCTCTTTAGAAGGCCAGATCCTGAAGATGAAACTCAAATAAGCCAAAAAAGCCAACACAGTTCTGGGCTGCATAAACAGAGGGATAGAATCAAGATTACGTGAAGTGTTAATACCACTTTATAATGCCTTGGTAAGGCCACACTTGGAATATTGCATTCAGTTTTGGTCGCCACGATGTAAAAAAGATGTTGAGACTCTAGAAAGAGTGCAGAGAAGAGCAGCAAAGATGATTAGGGGACTGGAGGCTAAAACATATGAAGAATGGTTGCAGAAACTCGGTCTGTCTAGTTTAATAAAAAGAAGGACTAGGGGAGACATAATAGCAATGTTCCAATATCTCAGGGATTGCCACAAAGAAGAGGGAGTCAAACTATTCTCCAAAGCACCTGAGGGTAGAACAAGAAGCAATGGGTGGAAACTAATCAAGGAGAGAAGCAACCTAGAACTAAGGAGAAATTTCCTGACAGTTAGAACAATTAATCAGTGGAACAACTTGCCTGCAGAAGTTGTAAATACTCCAACACTGGAAATTTTTAAGAAAATGTTGGATAGCCATTTGTCTGAAATGGTGTAGGGGGTTGGACTAGAAGACCTCCAAGGTCCCTTCCAACTCTGATATTATTATTATTATTATTATTATTATTATTATTATTATTATTATTATTATTATTATTATTATTATTATTATTATTAAATATTTTGGCCATCTAATGAGAAGGAAGGACTCACTGGAGAAGAGCCTAATGCTTGGGAAGACTGAGGGTAAAAGACGAAGGGGACAGTAGAGAATGAGGTGGCTGGATCAAGTCACTGAAGCAGTAGGGATGAGTTTAAATGGACTCCAGAGGACGTTAGAGGACAGGAAGGCCTGGAGGAACCTTGTCCATGGGGTCGTGATGAGTCAGACATGACTTTGCAACTAACAACAATATTTTGGAATGTATAAAGCCATGGATGGCTTCTGTTATGAACGTGTTCTCCCTTTCTTTAGCAAATTGTGGGAAATGGTGAAATGATTCCATCTTTTGCTGCCCGTTCCAAGCTGATTAACAACCATGTTTTTGTTGTTTTGTTTTGCTCTAGTTGGTGAAACTTCCTTTGTCTAACCAGATTGTCAATTTCATTGGCATGCCATGATTCCAGTTCAATATTTACAAGCTTTGGAACAGCATTAACACAATTAGATGAGCAGTCATGTTCTCAGCTGCCTAGCATTAAACCCCTGCTAAATGTAACATTCCTAATGTAACATTCCTAAGCTTACTAAAAAAAAAAAGTGATGCAAAATTTCAACTCTAAATCCTTGTTAATATCATAGCTTCACTGCTGTCCACTGAAACCTTTGGAAATGGAAATAAATAATTGAAAAATATGATCCCATCTTGGAAAAAAAACATTGTTTCTCCCTTATTTGTTAATTTAAAATTTCAAATATTCAACAACTCTATGAATAGAATAGAATAGAATAGATTTTTTTATTGGCCAAGTGTGATTGGACACACTAGGAATTTGTCTTGGTGCATATGCTCTCAGTGTACAGAAAAGAAAAGATACGTTCATCAAGGTACAACATTTACAACACAAATGATGGTCAGTATATCAATATAAATCATAAGGATTGCCAGCAACAAAGTTACAGTCATACAGTCATAAGTGGAAAGAGATTGGTGATGGGAACGATGAGAAGATTAATAGTAGTGCAGATTTAGTAAATAGTTTGACAGTGTTGAGGGAATTATTTGTTTAGCAGAGTGATGGCCTTCGGGGGAAAACTGTTCTTGTGTCTAGTTGTTCTGGTGTGCAATGCTCTATAGTGTCGTTTTGAGGGTAGGAGTTGAAACAGTTTATGTCCTGGATGTGAGGGATCTGTAAATATTTTCACAGCCCTCTTCTTGATTCGTGCAGTATACATGCTGCCAAAGCAGAGAGGCATCAATCTCCTGCTTTAATAACTATATTTGAGCTATGATAGAAGTGCATGCCAGAACATGAAGGCAGATTTTATAGGTTGAGATTCCATTCCAATCTAATGTAACCTTTAATACCAGAACCTAACCATAATTGTTTCAAGTAATAATTAATTTTTAAAGAATAAAAGTGAATGATACCTAGAAAAAAATGCTTTTGTTATGCTTTAATGACAAAAAATATTGATGTACCAGTGTAACTTAGTTCCTTATTCCCAAATTCTCCCACCAATCAAGAAGGAGGAGGAAGAGGAGGGCGGAGTGGAAGGGAGAGGGGGAGTGGAAAAGGAAGAGAGAAAGGGAGAGATAGGAGAAGGACCAACTGACTACATTTATTCAAACAGGCTTTCTACTGGGTTTCTCTGAAGAAAAACCTAACTTATTTTTCAAAAAAAACCAAGCCATATCTAAAAAAAGGCATGCTTGTTTCCTGGGAAATTTGTTTTCAACACGATAAATCCTGGAGATGCGCAATAGCTTCCCTGTACTGTCTCTTGTTTACAGTTCTTTGGGTCTTTCATATTTCCATTAATTTCTTTAATATTTGAAAGTGTGGAAGCCTATTTGTTACAATTCAATTCCAGCCCTAGTTAAAGGTGAGAACTATCAAAGCAGAGGAAGAGCATATTTCTACACATTAACACTATAATAGAAAATATCATTTGACAAACGGTTGTGTGTTAAGAAGGACGGTTGAAAAAAGACCTTTGAAATAAAAAGCTTAACTCCTGAGTCATAGAAGAACCAACCGTGTTTTTCAATTTTATGCCTGTGAGATAAGCCTTTCCAAGAGACTTGTTCACGAATTCATATTCTTTTATTCTTTTTTTTTTTTGTTTACATTTATATCCCGCCCTTCTCTGAAGACTCAGGACGGCTTACAGTGTATAAGGCAATAGTCTCATTCTATTTGTATATTTACAAAGTCAACTTATTGCCCCCCCAACAATCTGGGTCCTCATTTTACCTACCTTATAAAGGATGGAAGGCTGAGTCAACCTTGGGCTGGGCTTGAACCTGCAGTAATTGCAAGCTACTGTGTTCTAATAACAGGCTCCTTACAGCCTGAGCTATTCCGGCCCAGAGGGTGATCAGTGTTATCTCACTTGGGGGGGGGGGGAAATGAAAATAGGGACATTCCACAAGAGGCGTGTTGGCGAACCTATGGCATGCGTGCCGGAAGTGCCACACAGAGCCATCTCTCTGGGCACGCGAGCCATTGCCCGTTGCTCTTCTGGGTGTGCCAGCCAGCTGATCTTCATCCATGCAGGAGCACCGGAAACTGGAAGAACAGCCGCCTGGTGTGCATGCATGCGCTGGGAAGATGATTTCCGGTTTTTGGCACATGCATGTGCAATGGCCAGCTGGTCTTCATGCATGCATGTGTGCCAGAAACTGGAAGACCAGGTGGCCGGCATGCATGTGCATGCCAGAAACTAGAAGATCATCTTCCCGGCATGCGCATGCACACTGAGCGGCTGTTCTTCCAGTTTCCAGCATGTGCGCTCATATCCACATGCACTCCCGTTTCGGCACTCAGTGCCAAAAACCTTCGCCAACACTGCACTAGAGCTGCCACATGAAAGTTTCATGAATCAAATTTTCTAGTTGACAACAATGGGAGGTAGAAAACCAAATATGGTAGCTCCAGTAGACTACCCTACATTTTGCTTCATTGAATGGCCTGGTTGGTGACCAAGTCATGGTACTGTTGCTAGGCTCATTGGAATAAGAGAGAAGGAAATTTAATTGAGGATAAGATGATCCTGTTCAGAATGAACAATGTGATGTCTGAACTCTGTCACATTGGAGGAGAGTTTCCTTCCTTACTGCATACAGTTCATTCCTTCCTTCCAAAATAATCAGGCTATTAATTCTCTATTGTTTTAATTTTGATGTATTTACCCGAAGATTAACCTGGCTTTTAGCACAATTTACATCACTGCATCTACTTTTACAGTCATTGTATTTTCGTTGAAACTAAGACAAGCTTATGTTTTTACAGTAATTGGGTGTTTTTTGGTGGGTGGGTGGGGAAACAAAAACTGCTGGTCATGACTTTTTGGAAGATTGGCCAAGATCTTCAAGATGCTGGCATGTTCTGAGGTAAAATTCAAGGTCTTGTCTGTCAGCTTTAAAGTCATTTTTTCCCTGGTTATGGATTTTTTCCCCCATTATCATTTCTGCCCATCCATAATCTCTGAAAGAATTGGGGTGTTTTACTGCCAAGTATAAACTTTTGCCATATTGTGGGTTTTAGGAGGCATACATTCTCTTTAGCTGCGCCTGCCTTCTGGAATAGTTTCCATCCTGACCCCCCATCTACCTGGATTCTGTTAGGCTGTTGTAAATGTTGGATTCGGGCAATAACGAGGCAGGAGACCAGGATAGTGACAACAGCTCTTTACTATATGGTGAACCCAGCAGCCAGTGCCTGGGAAAACCTCTCCTTATATACAGTTTAGCCGGTGGCTTCAACCAATCAGCAACGTGCTTTTTTCCCGCCAAAACTTTTAAAGATACATTACACTCCTTCCCTCCCAGAAAACACTTTACCACTATTTACATATTATTTACATCTTATTTTTCGACGTAATCACGCAAGTAGACTGGGCGTCTCCTGACCCTTTCAGACCTGCGCAATTCATTCTCTGGGAGTGAGTCGAGCTGGCCGGAGGGACTGTTTGTTCCTCTCAGCTCCTCCGCTAGGCCATCCGGCCCTGGATTATTTGCAGAGTTTTCCTTGCAGCCTTCAGGATGAAGCAGTTGGGGTCGCTGGACCTCCCGGCATTCAGATAAGTCCCGCGTTAGCCCCGGGTTTGAGTCAGCTGTGGATTCCAACATTGAATAGTCAGGGCATGTTTCGCCTGATTCCGTGTTACCTGTTATGCGTTTCTTATCTGGTCTATGTGGCGCCCATACCCGGCCATCCCCAACTCTATTAGATATGACTTTGGTCCTGTTATTTCTAGGATTGTTCCTGCTAGCCAGGTCGGCCCTCGCTGTAGTTGTGTGCCCACACTAGGTCGCCTGTTGCCATCTCTCTTGTTTTACCGTGTCCCCCTTTGTAACCGTCTGGTGTGTAGTTTGGGTTTAAACGGTCTAGTGGGCACCTAAGCTTCCGACCCATTAATAGTTCGGCCGGGCTGCAGCCAGTTGTGACACAGGGGGTTCTGTGTTGGACTGCTAGGAATGTATCGATTTTTGTTTGCCAATCGCCTGGCTTGATTCTGGACAATGCTTCCTTTGCGCTTCGAACGAAACGTTCTGCAAGGCCGTTCGTCGCAGGGTGGAAAGGCGCCGAGAGGACATGCCGGATGCCCTCCTCTGCCAAGTACCCTCAAACTGGGTTGCCGTGAATTGCGGGCGTTATCGGAGATTAAAGTGTCGGCCAACCCATGGGTTACAAAGAGGTGCCGTAGGACTGAGATCACGGCCTCGGCTGTCATGGATCTCATGAGAATGATTTCCAGCCATTTGGAGTAGGCATCGACTACTACCAGGAAGGTTTGGCCGTGGAAGGGGCCTGCAAAACCGATATGGATCCTAGACCAGGGGCCCTGGGGTCTCTCCCATTCCCGAATCGGGGCCGTTGGGGGTAGCGGTCTGGACTCCTGGCAGGCCTGGCATTTCCCTACCCTTTCAGCAATTTCTGAGTCCATTAAGGGCCACCACACATAGCTTCTCGCTAGACCCTTCATCCTTACGATCCCTGGGTGACCTTCGTGAAGGAGATCCAATACCTTTTTCCTCAGTTTCTCCGGGATCACCACTCGATCCCCCCATAGCAGGCACCCCCCTTGAGCCGAGAGCTCCCACGTTTTTACAAACTCTTTAAAACGCCGCCGCGCAGCGGGCCAACCTCTTTGTACCCAACCAATTACAGTTCTTATTGTAATGTCCTTATACGAAGCCCGAGCCACCTCTTTGGATGTGACTGGGCCAGAGTCCAAAGAGTCAATTAGCAGAACTGGTATCCCCGGAGTGGGGTCTTCGATAGTCTCTGGTAACGGGCATCTGCTCAGGGCGTCTGCATGCCCTAATTCCTTTCCTGGCCGGTGTAGTAATTTGTAAGAGTACGCTGCCAGGAAGATAGTCCATCGGGTCAGTCTTGGCGAAAGTGCCACGGGCGTTGGGCGGTCGCCTGCCAGCAGACCTAGCAAAGGTCTATGGTCCGTGATGATTTCAAAATCACGACCGAATACATACTCATGGAATTTCTTTACTCCTGAGACTATAGCCAAGGCTTCCTTATCAAGCTGGCTATAATTCCTTTCAGTGGATGACATGGTTCGGGAGTAGTATGCAATAGGGGCTTCTGTGCCATTTGGTAACCTGTGGCTGAGCACAGCCCCCACCCCATAGGGAGATGCATCGCAACTTAACACTAATGGCAGCGTGCCATTGTTTTGGATAAGGAGGCTATCACTCGTTAGGAGATTCTTTACCCCTTCGAATGCCCTAGCTTCCGCCTTTCCCCAAGACCATGCAGCCGTCTTTGCCAGTAGTTTATGCAGCGGCTTGGCTACTGTTGCCTTATTCCTTAAGAATACTGCGTAGAAGTTGATCAGACCTAAGAATGCCTGTAACTCCGTTTTGTTCTTTGGAACCGGGGCCTTCCTGATGGCCCGTACCTTGCTCTCAGTGGGGTGAATCCCCTCCCTGTCTATCCGGTAGCCCAGGAATTCCACAGACTCAACCCCGATCTGGCATTTGTTTAGTTTAACCGTGAGACCGGCAGACCGGAAAATGCCCAAAACTTTTCGCAGCCTTACCCCTAATTCCTCTAGGTTTTCAGCGGATACCAGTACATCGTCAAAGTATGGTACCACGCCTGGTAGGCCCTGCAATAGCCGCTCCATTAGGTTCTGAAATAACCCTGGAGCCACACTAACCCCAAACTGTAATCGGGTACACTTGAAAGCCCCTCTGTGAGTCACGATTGTCTGTGCTTCGGCTGTGCTGCTATCTACGGGCAGCTGTTGATAGGCTTGGGCCAAGTCTAGCTTGGCAAAAACTTGCCCTTGCCCCATTGAGTGCAGTAGGTGCTGTACCACCGGGACGGGGTAAGCACTCTTTTGCAACGCTTTGTTAAGCGTTGCCTTGTAGTCAGCGCAAATCCGGACCGATCCGTCCGGTTTGACTGGGGTGACTATAGGGGTCTCCCACTTAGAATGGTCAACTGGCACTAGAATTCCCTGGTTTACTAGCTTGTCCAGTTCCCGGTCAATCCTGGGCTTTAGGGCGAACGGGACCCTCCTAGCCTTTAGACGGATAGGGGCAACTTGGGGGTCTATGTTAAAAGAGATAGGGGTCCCCGTGTACTTGCCCAGGCAGTCTCTGAAAACGTCCCCAAATTCTTTCACGAGTGCGTCTTTGAGGTCGACTTCGTTTCTGAAGATTCCAGTCACTCCCATGCCCAATGCTCGGAACCAGTCCAGTCCCAACAAGCTTGGCAGGGTCCCATCGACGATGGTGATGGGCAGAGTTTTCTTGTATTGTCCATACTCGACGTGGACGGACGTTACCCCTCGGACGGGGATGCGATTCCCCTGGTAGTCTTGTACCTTTAATTTCTGTGGTTGCAGTTTGCGCTTTGCGATGGCGGGTAAGGCTCTCACGAGAGTGTCCCAGGACATGATCGTGATCGATGAACCGGTGTCTACCTCCAATCGGCACGGCACCCCCTCAATCTTTGCCTTTGTAAAGATTTTTTTCTCTACGCGAGTTGATGCGTGACCCACTCTCACGACAGTCTGATTCAACTTCGCGCCTTTTTTAAACTGACCACTCGCGGGCCGCTTCGCCGTTCCCGCGCTCTGATTGGCCGGTTTGAATTTTTGGCGGGAAGGTTGGGGAGCTCGACAGACCTGTGCTAGGTGCCCCTTCCTTTCGCATCGCCGACAAGTTGCATCTTTAAATCTGCATTGTTGTCGTTGGTGTTGCCCTCCGCAACTCGCGCAGTCGCCCCGGTCGTCTTTCTCCGGCCTCCCGGTGTGGAAGACTCCTTCCTCCTCCTCACCGTCCGATTCGGCCTGGACCTCTTCATTGTGGACCGGGGTTGATTTCGCACCAGCCGTTGGTGCGACCTGCTTTTGTAGGGTTTCCGCCGCTTGGGTAGACATCTCGTGAGCCCTGGCTTCGTCCAGGGCGTTTGCCAGCGTTAGGTTGCTTTTAGACAGCAGCCGCCTCCGCAAACGGATGTCCCTGACCCCGCGGATGAGTTGTTCCAGCAATGCCTCGTCCAAGTCTCGGTACTCGCAATGTTTTGAGGCTTTCCTCAGGGCGGCCATGTATGCGCTGATGGACTCGCCTTCTTGCTGTCTGCGCTCCCCGAATTCGAACCGTTGCACATACTTGGATGGCATTGGTGCAAAATGGGCTTTTAGTAAAGTCTGCAGAGTTTGCCACGGTACCGACTGTACCGGCGTTGGCTCAGCCAGGGATTCTGCGGTGTCGAAAACTTCTGGACCGCAGTGGCTCAGGAAATAGGCTCGTTTCCTGTTATCTGAGACTCCTTGAAGTTCGTTCGCCTCGAGGAAACACTCGAAGCGAGCCATGTATGACCCCCATTTTTCCTTAGCTGGGTCGAATGGCGCTGGCGGTGTGTAGCCGGACATCGCTGCTTTCCGCCCTTGTTTTGCTGGGTTCGCGTCTTCCTGGTGAGTTCAGCTCTTTTCCTGGCGCTCTTAGCCTCGAGATCCCACCCTCGTCGCCAGTGTTGGATTCGGGCAATAACGAGGCAGGAGACCAGGATAGTGACAACAGCTCTTTACTATATGGTGAACCCATCAGCCAGTGCCCGGGAAAACCTCTCCTTATATACAGTTTAGCCGGTGGCTTCAACCAATCAGCAACGTGCTTTTTTCCCGCCAAAACTTTTAAAGATACATTACAGTAAACCTAAAAGAGCTTGGCCCTGGGGTGTTGCAAAGTGTTCCAATTCCTTAAAATGTTTTCTGATTGTCATGGTAGTGATGGCATTGATTTCTTCCCTTAACCTGTTGAATGGTTTGTTGTATTTTGGTTTTTGTTGCGTACATCATATTTATTTGCTGCTTTAAACCCTAATTTGAATCCCTTGCAATCTGGGTTCTGGCTGTGATATCACAGAACCCAGATTGCAAGGGATTCAAATAGCAAAGTGCTATTGCTTTTTAGCCTGGAGAGATTCGAACTGCCAAATTTCAGTCAGCCAGCAGTCAGTTGAAGTAGCCTGCAGTACAGCATTCTAACCACTGTGCCACCGCAGTTGTATAGCCCAAAGACAGTATTGATCACACTTGTGATTGTGGATGAACTCTGGTGGGCTCAGAAGACAGGTGGTTCTGGTCCTTCTTGATTTCTCAGTAGCTTTCAATACCATTGATGATGACATCCTTCTTGACTGGCTGATGGGGTTGGAAGTGTCAGTTATTATCTTTAGTGGTTCTCCTCTTTTCTCTGTAGCAATTTCAGTTGTAGTGTTAGAGGGGGGAAAGTCCAGCTCTAGGCCTCTGCTGTAGGGTGGCACAAATTTTAGCTTTTTCTTCACTTCTAACTAACTTCTCTGTGAAACTGCTGGATGTGATTGTTCATCAGCATGGGGTGAAGTTTGATCAGTCAGCTGATGATACTCAGTTATATGATGATGCCTTAGGCTGTCAAAGTGATGCCGACAAATTGTTTTCTCAGTGCCTGGAGGCTAGGGAGGTCTGCACGTGGAGGAACCACGTTTGACCCCATCCTGACAAAAATGAGGGGCTGTGGATGTTAGCGCTACATATATTTGATGATTTGCTGTTGTTAACTCTGAATGGAATTGCATTCCCCCAGACAGAGTTGGTGCATTCTGGGAGCCTTCCTGGATTCATTATTCCTGCTTGAGGAGTAGGTAGCAATTGTAGCCAACAGGATCTTTGCATGAATGCTTCTCATTGCTTCACTTTGCCCATTCTTAGATCAGAAGTACTGCTTGTGATTAAGCATGGTTTATTCATCTCCCAATCGGACTATTGCAACAGGCTGTATATGGGGCTGCCCTTGAAAAAACATTTAGAAGCCTCTGGTGATCCAGAAGGCTGCAACACATGGGAACAATACCATGTACCACATAACACCTCTGCTATGTGAACTACATTTGCTCCCAGTAGATTTATGGGTGCGATTCAAGATGTTCATGTTTAAAGTCTCCCATGTTATGGGTCCTTGGGCAACTGCCTCTCCTTAGTAGTTTCTGCCAGATCTGGCAAAGTAGGTATCTTCTGGATCTCCCCAATGAGGCAATGTCACCTGGTGGAGACTAGGAAGTGGTTCTACCTGGCATGATTGCATGTGGTAGGTGTTTTGTTTTTTAGAAGATATGGCCTCAACTGTTGTTGTTCTGTTGTTTTATTGTATATTCACCACCTAGAGTTCCATCAGACAGATTAGTAGACCTGTAAATTAGCTAGATAACAGTCAGTCAGTCAGTCAGTCAGACAGACAGACAGACAGACAGTCAGATGTTGTCTAATGTTATTCATGTGACTCATGATGACACATAAGTCGATAGAAATCAACCTCAGCATCATCTCCTATAAAAAGTTTTATACTGCTTTAAAAGCAGTTTCAATAATTTGCCTTTTCACAGGTTATTTAAAGCAAGAAGAGAGAATTAACCAGGAGTCACATGTGATAGAGACTGACTATAAATGAATTCATGGTTGGATTATACAAAAGTGAACTAGATGCCAATTCCATCAATGATATAGATGGCTGAATGTCAGGATCGGAGAGATATGGGAAGTCGTTGGTTTGCCAAACCTTGTATTTTGGTGCAACATAACTATCCTCTTGGCAAATTGAAATTTGGATATGATCACCCCATTTCGGTGGAAGCGTCACTATGCGCCATTATAAATTTAAGAACAATCTTGATTGGGGCCATTGAAAGTGGAGCCATGCTGAGCCATTTGGTGTAAAAACATAACGAGTAGTTCTCAACTTCTATTGTCCTGGCACATTCAAGCATTCAGTGGCATCCATGTTGAAAGTTTTATATAAGGTAACAGCTGCTTTGGTCAGACAGTTAATTAAATATGTTAATTCTTCATACAACCAACAGTAGTGACAACAGATCAAACAGAGACATCATGACATTTCAGGGTTCCCTTATGTGCCCAAAACAATAGATTGGCCCGCCATCTTTCATGCCTCTTCATGGAACCAAGCTCCTGCTGCCTTTAGAAATGCCCTTGTTCTTTGTATTGTGTATCGGATGGGAAATTGTCCAGTGGATGAAAGACTGCCAATTGTCTAAACTCCAGATTTGAAAATGCTGTGGAATTGGAAAAGTATGCTTTTGTCAGTTCTGATGAGAGGGGAAGGTAGGTTAGTATCTACACGAAGCATAATTACCACAAAAATTACATATTGGACAACTTTATTCCAGGAGGCTGTTTTATGTTTTTCACATGAAAGGCAATCATAAACTTGAGCAGAGTTTAAATATTTATATTTGAATTGTACATAGTTGGATTTCAAGGAATTAACCATCCCATTGAAACTCGCTAAAGGTTTTATTTTACGTGTTGTGGGGGATGAGGGTAAAAATGTCATAACATCTCATTGTTCTTTCTTTGAACAATTAGCCAATAAAATCGTTTGATGAGACTAAGGTGTTCCAAGGAGATTCATTGATGTCAAAAGCTAAATTTGTTTGTCATACTATGTCACCATGGGGGGAAAAAGAGAGTCATATTCAATTTCCTCATCTAGTATACATCACAGGATGTAAAATGGGACAAGATATTTCTGAAGAATTTTTATCCACTATGCTGAAGAACAGTATATCAACATTTGCATGTTGATATACTGTATGTTACAGAATTCATGTCAGATTGCAATTTTGAAAGAATATTTTTCTAAATAGGGAATGACAAAAGCTTTACTATTTACTAATTCATAATATTATTGCATCTAGCTTCAGTCTTCAATATTTTAGTCCATTTTTCCTCTCTTCTTTCCAAGCAGCTTAAAAGTTAAAATTAATTGGAAACACTTTATTCAAGGAAAACAATCACAAAAGCAAAATATTTTAATTATACTTATGAAGATCAGGATTTCTTCTTGTCTTTTTCATGTGTTTACTGCACATGGAACACAACCTGAGTTTTTATAGTCTGTTTCTTCAACAGATTATAATTTCTTCAACAATTGGGAGAAAAATTGTCAATGGAAACAGTTGCTTTAGTGCACAAAATGTGATGCTATGATGATTTAGAAATAATTTGGATTATCTAACTTTAGAACAATTTACAACAACTCAACTACAAATCACAGCACTGTTGGGTACCCTATACATAATTAGATATTATATTTCTAATTTGCAAGACCTTAGGTAGGTATTGCAGTATGAAGAAGAAAACCAGCCAACATTGGCTGTGACCCACAGTTAGAGGAACTGGAATAATAATTTAGTACATGTCTTTAACAAGGTATAGTACAAAATGTATGAAAACAATAACCAACAATAATTAAAAAATCATCCCAATGAAATTAGCTCAGATTCCAGTAAATAAACATTAACACACAATGATATATTTGAAAATGTCCTGGGATAGAACCAAGTATATAACCATCCATAACACAGCTAAATTATAAAAGGGTAGAATACACTAACCAGTCCTTTTTTTAACTCACTAATCAAATTTAAAAAAATCTTTAAATCGGTGGTTCTTAAAGTGTAATCTGGGGACTCCTGATAACCACTTGGCCGTGACCTCTTAAAAAATAATTCAGGAGCACTTCAGACTTCGCATGACTGCAAGACCTTTCTATTGTTCATTAAATAAACATCATATTCACCACATTTGAGAATGAGCTGGAAAAATGTGATTCCTGTTTTTAGGAGCTGTGCTGGCTATAAGATGTGGGTCCCTTGAAGAGGTGGGGCAGAATACAGCTTCTCCTCATACAGAAGAAAATCTGCTTGCCTTCATCATGGCTTTCAAGAGCCTCTTTTTGTGGTCCTCAGGGATTGGCTACAGAAAATATATAGTGCTGTTCTTGATCATTTTGAGGCAGAAACAGGAATAATCTATAGTGTATACTTTAGCCTAGGCATCATGCAGTTAAACTTCCAAAGAGTGCCCCCCACCTTGATCCATCCAATTTGCAGCCCTCAGCATTCTAAGGATGTTAAATTTGACCCTTGCCCAAAGCTGTGCTAGCAATAGCACTTAGACTTATATACCGCTTCATAGTGCTTTACAGCATTCTCTGACTGGTTTACAATGTCAGCATATTATACCTCCAATAATCTGGGTCCTCATTTTACTGACCTTGGAAGGATGGAAAGCTGAGTCAACCCTGAGCCGGTCATAATCGAACTCTTGACAGTAAACAGTGCACAAAAGTGCCTACCGTTCCTGTCCTATTGTTTCCTTTCATTATATATACGCTTATATGTTGTATAGTTGTTTCATGCTTATGCTTATATAAACTGTTGTGATAAAATAAATAAATAAATAAAATAAATAAGATTCGGCCTGCAATACTGCATTCTAACCACTGTGCCACCACAGCTAGAATGATCATATGTGTGTCTCTGGGTAATCGGGAACAAGAGGACTGGGATAGATATTATAAGAACACTGTCTCTCTGCCTGAAAATATTGCCTGAATCACAGTAAGAAAGACCAAAACAGCAAGTCTTCCTGTCGAAGACTACTTCAGCTTCAATCGCAACAATACACGAGAACACAATAGAATTAAACTTAATGTGAACCGCTCCAATCTTGATTGCAGAAAATATGACTTTAGTAACAGAGTTGTTAATGCCTGGAATGCACTACCTGACTCTGTGGTCTCTTCCCAAAATCCCCAAAGCTTTAACCAAAAACTATCTACTCTTGACCTCACCCCATTCCTAAGAGGTCTGTAAGGGGCGTGCATAAGAGCACCAGCATGCCTACCGTTCCTGTCCTAAAGTTCCCTTTGACTGTATCCAATTCCTATGGTTATTTCATGCTTATACTTATATATATTGTTGTGTTTGACAAAATAAATAAATAAATAAATAAAATAAAGGCAGAAATTGTGGCATCACAATCAAAGCCCCATCCTTTTCTACATGTACACAGTGTTGACTTATATATGGCTCCTGCAAAAACTGCTGTAATCAACGTAAGAATCTTCTTTATCTTTCGATGACCACTTCAAAGTCTCTTGAGAGTATTTTTTTTTTAATTTTGGGATGAGAACATTTTCTTAAAGGGTAAATGAGGAGAACAATTCTTAAATTTACTGGTAGGGTGACTTACGACCACAATTGGGACTGGAATTTTCAGCATAATTTGTTGCTGTTATAAGTTGAGACAGACCTGATTTTATAGCAACTTTATGTGGTGATTGTTCAGTGAATCCAACTTTCCCAATGGGCATTTTTTGATGGAAAGTGACTGCGGAATGCTGCAGCCAGTTGCAGATACAAGTTAGAATAGAATAGAATAGAATAGAATTCTTTATTGGCCAACTGTGATTGGACACACAAGGAATTTGTCTTTGGTGCATATGCTCTCAGTGTACATAAAAAGACAAGATACATCCATCAAGAGTCACAAGGTACAGCACTTAGTGATAGTCATAGGGTACAAATAAGCAACCAGAAAACAATCAATATCAATATAAATCATAAGGATACAAGCTAATTGCCAAGTGTGAAATTGTGATCACATGACCACAGGGATGGTGCAGTGTCCACAACTGCAAGTAGCCTTTTTCAAGGCCATTGTAACTTTCGACCATTGTTAAATGAACAGTTGTAAAGCAAGAACGACCTGTAAATTGGAGTTTGGGGAAAAATATTTTTTTTTTAAAAAAAAATGCTGAAAGTTAAAATCCCATCCTTCCAAACTAGACTTTTCCATCCTGGATTCAAAGAGGTGCAGGGCAGCTAAGTAAGTAAATGCGTATGATTGTCATCTCAAGGTACGAGGAATATTGAACTAAACAGTGGTTGCCACCCTCAATTCTACACATTCCATTTCTGCCTGTACAGATCTCTCTCTGGGTTGCAATTTGCCTTCTCTTCTCTTCCTTATTACTTTGATTCTATACACCGTTCAAAGAATATTTCAATAATGTAAAGAAAGAGAGGAAGATGTGAGTACGGTGGAAATATAGGGTGTAAAATGTGTGTAAGCCA
Organism: Ahaetulla prasina; assembly: GCF_028640845.1. NCBI lineage: Eukaryota > Metazoa > Chordata > Lepidosauria > Squamata > Colubridae > Ahaetulla > Ahaetulla prasina. Next base: position 232,543,972 of record NC_080539.1, on the reverse strand, counting down.
GCCAGAAAGAAGAAATTCTGTCATTGATTGACACCATGAAATAGAAACAATTGCTTTGGTGACACTCCATGTTTCTATACATCCACGAGTCCATGTTTAATTTACTACATATGGTTGTTTGTCTCCATAACTACTCTTTCAGATTCATTATTCATTAAATAAGTGACGAGTTTTCTGAAATGTTGCAGCCACATGGCTGATACAAATGCATTCTAATATTATTAACACGTTGCCAACTTGCAACTCTTCGAAAGCTGAGTAAATGTTTTGACAAGACAAGGCAGCGAGAACAAATAAGTAGCAGCAGTCTTAGATGAAGTTCAGCCATAGCCCCTAACGACTTGAAAGTCTTCCTGGCATTTCCATGAGAGCAATCCCAGATAAATTGCTCTTATATGTGTGTGCATGCGAGAGACTAAAATTCCTTTGAAAGTTTATAATTTCTCATGGGAAAACCGGGTACAAAAGTTACTTTTACTCATAGAAAAACAACACCATATTTTCCTGTCAACCTCTGCTGTTGGGAATTTCAAGCTTCTTGTAATTTTTTTTTCTCCTTCTGATTCTTTGTTGACTCAAGGGACCAGCATTTACAACATAATTTACTTTCAGCTTGTGTCTCTGTAAATCATTCTAATGCTCTCTATAGCTAGTTAAAAAAAAAAAAAAGAATCCCACTCACATTGGATTGACCCAGGGCACATTTCTTAGATTTCTCTGTGTGTGTGTGTGTGTGTCTGTCTGTCTGTCTGTCTGTGTGTGTGTGTGTGTGTGTCTGTGTGTGTCTGTGTGGGAGTGTAAATGCTCCCATTGAGTTTGGCAGGATATAAAAAACGGATCAGAAGATTGCAGAAAGGATAATATTCTTATCCCTTTGCAGCCCCGTTATCCCCTTTTCCTTAGTGGTTTTTCCCCCCTTATATTCTCTTTATGTACCACATCTTGCAACGGTCATTCAAGATTCTCTGCTGCAAGTGACGAAGTGTAGACTTGCCTTGAACAACAACAGATACAGTTCTCTTCTCTGAGGCGCAGAAAGACAACACAATGTGCTTCAATAAAATGCATTGGATTACTTTGTCCAGCTTTGCTTGGCACTTGCAAGAATTGGAAGAGGCATGTGCCAACATACAGCCCATGTTGGAAATGCCACAGAGGCCAGGCATAGCAAACCACATAGCTTCTTTAGTGATGGATGAGAGGGAGCGTGTTGCTTTGGGTAGCTACTTTGAGTCAATGCTTCATTTGAACCCTCCTTAAAGAGATGCTTCTCTATGGAGAATTACAAAACCCTTCCAGGCATGCTCAATTCTTATTATACTATATTCATTAAACATGAAACTCAGTCAACTGAACATTCAAAAATGCATCACAAATACCATTGACTGGTGCTAATGGTTGATACGGGTCACTGCCAGCATCCTAGGTACCAACCAAGTACCTTCTTAAGATGTACGATGTTCCAAGTAGTGTAGTTTTTTGCAGTTCCACTGCTGTTATTTCAGGAAGTTGCAGTTTGTTGATGTATCTTATAAAATTCTTGGACATGGTACCAAGTGCCCCGATGACAACGGGTATCACTGTTACATGTTTCATCCACAGCTGTGTAGTTTCGATGGCCAGGTCGCGATATTTCATGATTTTTCCCAGTTCTTTTTCTTCAACTCTGGCATCTTTTGGTACCGTGATGTCAATAAATTGTATATTTCGGTTTTCAACAACTGTGATATCTGATTATGGTTACGGTTATCATTCCATCATTGTTCTTTTAAATCAGGGGTTGACAAAGTACAGGTTAAGAGCCAAATCTTACCCACCATCTGTTTTTGTATGATCTTCCAGGTAAGAATGGACAGGTAGGCAGATGGATAGTAGATAATCAGGCCCAATCCTTAGCTAATCTATGGGACAAGCGGCAGGCCAATAGCTAGGGTTAAGGTATCTTCAGATGCAACCTATCTGTAACCTCTTTGCTGGTGGGCCAATCTATCCAATGCTGCTATGTTCCTTGGTTTGCTAACCTACCAATTGCATTCATGGAGGTGGAACAAGATCTGGCCTTTCACAGAAAAGGTTTGTTGACCCTTGTTTTAAATAATTTCCACTTCTGCCAATGTCACAGTTTCTGCAAGCTTGTTGATACCCCTGTCGTATGAGGGACATTCAAAGCACATTAACACTTACACTTGCTTACATAAGTAGTCCTCATTTAGTGACTGCCTTTGTTTAGCCATGGTTTCACTGAGTAACCATTTTGCTTAATGACCAACTTTGCCAGTCTCGATTTGGTGTGAAAACCAGGATTACATATATTGTACATACAATAATGTACTTTTGGAATATTTAGCAACTTTGAGGCTTTCCAGACCAACACTATCTGCTTTTTCAATTCTTTCTCAGTCCTTATCTCCTAGTTTATTTTGTTAATATATTATGAGTTGCGGCTTCCAGTGTTATCTTGAATGCCTGAAACAAAGCTGTGAGAAATCAAGGAGGAGGAAGAATTAGCAGCATATACTAATTTCAGTTTTTGCAAATATTATGATACCCTCTTCCCCAACTATATGCTGCGCACGTCTGACCTTCTGTGAATGTAATGTGCATTCAAATATTATTCTGTTTTGTTTAATTATAAAGTAGAGATCTATAGCCATTGTTGTTTAGCTTTTGAACATATCTTTATATATTGCATATATTAGATTTACATAATTTATGTAACGAGTACCATATAGGCTTTTTTGAGTTCACACACAGCCATTAGCACTTTTTGGCTTCAGTATGGGGTAACTTTATTTAAACATACTCTTTTTTTTAATGAAACTTTAATAACTACTTCATTTTATAGAAACAAGGCCACACTGTATGTAACTTTATGTGTATTTCTTTATAATAATGTTGGATTTGTTAGAATTTCCCACCAAATATGTGAAATCCCAGGTATTGGTAATTATCTTCAAAGCGCTCCATGGCATAGGGCCGGGTTACTTACGGGACCGTCTGCTGCCACCGATTGCCTCTCACCGACCCGTGCGCTCTCACAGGGAGGGACTCCTCAGGGTGCCGTCAGCCAGGCAATGCCGACTGGCGACACCCAGGGGAAGGGCCTTTTCTGTGGGGGCTCCCACCCTCTGGAACGAACTTCCCCCAGGACTTTGCCAACTTCCTGACCTTCAAACCTTCCGCCGCGAGCTTAAGACACATCTATTTATTTGCGCAGGACTGGACTAGAATTTTTAAATTTTGAATTTGGTTTTAATGGGGTTTTATTATTTGTATTTCTATTTTAAATATTCAGCCTTATTGAATAAGTTTTTTAATTGTTGTTTTATCCTGTATTTATATGTATGTTTTATTCTGGCTGTAAACCGCCCTGAGTCCTTAGGGAGATAGGGCGGTATAAAAAGGCAAAAAATAAATAAATAAATAAATTGTTTGAAGTCTGCTTTGGTGGTTTGGTCAAAACGTTATTCACAATAGATTCCTTTGCAACCCCCCCCCCAAAAAAAATATTATCTTGATATTAAAGATTGATACAACTGAGCAGCTGCAGGAGGCCCAGTGCTGATCTTGGGAATAACCTTCTCCAGTTCTGATTTTTTCCTGTCCTGAATGAATGATGAGTGACATGTGAAAAGGCAAGCATTTTCTCTCTCCTATTTGGAGCCTGTTGTTTGTGTTTTAGCAAAAGTATTGACCAGAAAGAGCAGCCATAGGTAGTCCTCATTTAGTGACCACAGTTGTAACTGATAAACTGCTGAGATGCGGCCAGTAAGTGAAACCACAACCGTGCTTTTGATCTTACTTTCAGCTTTCCTTTGCTTCACAGACCTTCAAACAGACTGGACACAATTTCTTTTTTGTCCCCGTCATTACCCTGAACAGCTACTAAACAAGGAAGTGACTAAACAAGGACTACCCAGGTGCCTGAAAAAGCCTGTTAGTTCAACCCGGGAATAAGAATGAAAGATTCAATTTGAATTTCCTTGTTTAAAAGATTTGCTTTGTTTAATTGTAGGAAAAGGGAGGCCTCCCGCTATGCTGAATTCTCATCGTTGTCCATACTGATGAAAGTTGCACCCAGCCCACTTGAAGAGTTCAAGCAGTTCCTCTGTAGTTGGGCTATGGCGGGGGGGGGGGACAGGATCAGTGATGAAATCTGAACCGGTTTACTACTGGTTTGCTGGCTGCGCATGTGCGCTGGGCAATGCACACCATGCACCAAATGTGAGCGTCAGCGTTCCAGAAAACCCTCCTTGCAGAAAAGACTCCGAAGCCAACATCTTTCAAAGTTTTTTTACTAGCATAGGTAAGCTGGCACAGTTGGTGGAAATCCGAATCTGGGAATCCGGGTTTCTCCCTCAGTAATACAAACTCCAAAATCCCCACCCTCATGACCCCTCTGCTTGTCAAGGTTCCAGAAAAACCTCTTCTGCATAAAAAAAAACCTCAGAAGCCATTGTTTTCCAGAGTTCTTTACTAGCATGAGGAAACTGGCACACGATGAGTGAAATTCCAAAACTGAATTTCCGGATTCTTTTCCCCAGTTATACAAGAGTCCCATCCCCCTGACCCCTTTGATGGTCACATGGTCCCACATTCTCCCAGTTCATTCGAATATCTTCTTGCCACTCTTCCTGCAGATGTGAACACCATCCGACCTTGACCGCTTGAAGAATGTTACCATACCCCTCAGCCCCCCTTCCTCCCCTCAGGGGAAAAATGTGGCAGCGTCTGGAACCCTAAAGTCTAATATGGTTTCCAGGCCTGACACTGCTGATCACATGCTCCAATCTTCAACCGTCCCATCTCGAGACATCACTCCGGCCACTCCTTCTCCAGATGGGAGCCCAGCCTGACCTTGACCAGCTGGAAGAATGTTGTTATGGCTAATAATCCCTTGTACCACCACCCTCCTCCCCTACTTTCCCACACAGGGGAAAGTGGCAGCCTGTGGAAGCCGTCAGCCTAACATGGCTTCCAAAGCTGACAGTGAGATGCACACACAGGTGCGTGCAATGCATGTCAAAAGAAGGCATAGAGTAAGTAGAACAGCATGCGGGGATGGGTGGGTGATCAGCTGTGGCGCATGATCTTTTTTTTTTTACTTTTAAAAGCATTTTTTTTACAACCTATTCAACCGAATAGGTTGTAAAAAAATGCTTTTAAAAGTAAAAAAAGGCTCTGATGATCCCATGGCTCAGCTGTGATCGTCAGAGCCTTTTTTTTTTTACCTTTTAAAAGCATTTTTTTAAAAGAAGTGGTAAGCGGGCAACCGGGTGATTGGTTGGGCATGGGTAGTGGGGGGAGGGATTTTTGCTATCGGTTCTCCAAAACCACCATCGCTACCAGATCAGCTGATCCGGTTCGAACTGGGAGCATTTCACCCCTGGACAGGATGTTTTCTGAATAAACTTAAACTGATTGCAAAATAATAGCCAGGGTAGAATGGTCCAGTATTTGGATGGGAGAGAATCAGGTAATCATGGGACTGTAAACTGAATTGGGAAGTTGAAAAAAAGCATTTAAGAAGCCTTGAAAAAACATTGTTATATCCTTTAGCAGGTTAGTTTCATCAGATATCAGGTTACCTTAATTATTAGAAGTAACATAATAAAACTCTTTAAGCAAAGGCTTGAGTGATGATCTGTATCATCAGTTCACTTATTTCTGTAAGTAGTTAATTTTACCGATAATGAAAAATTCATTAGCAAGCCCCAAGATCAAGCCCTATAGAACCTTTGGTGCTTTTGTTTAACTTTAGTCAGCTGCACATGTTTGCAGGGCTCTTATATTTTTATTTAATATCTTATGTTACTGCTGAATTGGATTTTATTTTATTTTTTGTTTAAAATAAATTTTAAAAATATAAAATGACATCAATATTTTAAAAAATTGCCAAGAAAATGATACAAATGTGCCCATAGGACCATCCAAAATATAGCCAGAGTCAAAGGAAACTTTACTTTTTAAAATAAAATATGTATTTTGCTTTGTGCAATGAAATATGCATTTGTGTGTGTGCTTGCTTGCATTTCTCTTTGTAATAATGTCATCTAGTTTTATGGTATCTTGGAATGTCTGTTGTCCAAAAGTAAAAATAAAAGAACAGAACTCAAAGTGTAACCTTTTAGCCCAAACAGGATACACCTACTTTGGATGGGACTGCACTTTTTTTTTTTTTTTTTGAAGTGACTGAGTTATAGTTTTGGAGTTTTCCTAATTGTCTAGTTTTCAACGACAACCAAGAATATTTTTGCTCATTTGCAACTGGCTGTATCCAGGTAATGGCATTAAAATTTAAGCAATATCTTGAAATAAATTTAAGCAATCTATTTTGGGGGTGTTTTTTGTTTTTTTTAAATCCCACCAGAATTGGTCGATTTCTATTAGCTTTTTCCTTGACACACTCTGAAAAACTCCATGACTATTACTAAGGATTATTCAGTTTTACATTATTCCTAAACGACTTGAATATCGACTGAACCCTAACCTTTTATAATCATAATGAGAATTTATCACTTATTTTACAATGTGCATTGGAATCAAGATCATAAGAATGGAGTAAAAAAGAATAAATCATCAGAGACTAAAGTACTACCTTCAACTAGTACGTTATGGGGATGTGTTTGTCTGGGGAGTGGCCCTGATCCAAATGATCATTAAATATGCCAATAATAGTTTGCAGGGTTTTTTTTTTAAGCAAAGCAAATTAGCGGAGAACCCTATCAAAGAGAGTTCAAAGGGAATCTGCTTTCCATGCTAATTCTGGAGACTGGAGGCATAAATGGTAAGTTAACCTGTTTCTGCTAACTGTCCTCTAAAGGAAATATAACACAGGTGTGTCTGATGTAGTCAAGATTAAAGGTTTGTCTGCCCATGACTTAGTCACCACATTAAAGTCCTTTTAATGAGGTTTGGGAAGATAATGAATGCATGTCTCTAATTCACTGTGGAACAGACAGTTTCACCCTACATTGACCTCTCTGCCACAGGTATCCGAAGCCATATTTAAGGCACCCTTTTTCTGATATTACAAGTTGCTCCCATCACACACACACACACACACACACACACACACACACACACACACACACACACACACACACACACACAGTTTGCAAGACTACAGTGCCCTTTCCCCATCTGCATGTAGCCTGTTGTACAATTGCCTTCACTGGTAAAATGTCTTACATTTCAGAATCTTTCCAAGATTAGTCATATTTGCACATTTATCCATAAATCTTTTTTCTTCGTTAAAAAAAATCAGCACAAAAAGTACAGGAGTACAGTATGTATGTATTAAATTCATATTTTTTCCCTCTATTTCGAGAGCTGGGGGCACTTTAAAAAGATGAAGAGAAGGAGTATCCTCAATTTTCCTCAGAAAATTAATTTTGTGAGGAAGGTAAGGCTTTTATTCATCACCTACGAGAAGGAAGGTAATAAAGGTGGATAAAAATAAATAAAAAGGGCAGCATAATTGTGGGAGTCAGCTCGTATGGTTAGAAAGAGATGTTGACCCCTGGAAGAAGTAGAGTCTGCAAGAACTATTAATTCATGATCTCCAAAAAGGGAGCTAAGGTCATTTAATTTTAGTTATGATTATATTTTATCCCACCTTTATTACTTTATAAGTTACTCAAGGCAGGAACATACATAATATTCCTTGCTCCTCCTACAATCCGCACAACAACTCTGTGAGGTGGGTTGGGCTGAGAAAAATGACTGGCCCAAAGCCACTTGGCTGGCTTACATGCCTAAAGTGGGACTAGAACTCACTGTCTCCTGATTTCTATGCCAGCACCTTTATCACTACAGCAAACTGGCTGTGATATGAAAATCCACAAGGTTCTAGTTCAGAAAAGTCAAGACTTCTATTACTTTACAAGCTTCACCAGGAGCATTCTTTCCAAAGAAGGTCTTATCCAGTGGTGGGATTCAAATAATTTAATAACCAGTTCTCTGCCTAGTGATTTCTTCCAAAAACCAGTTCACCAAACTGCTCAGAAGGTTAACAACCGGTTCTCCCGAAGTGGTGCGAACTGGCTGAATCCCACCACTGGTCTTATCTATGCTTCAAAGTAGTCCAACTAAAAGCTGACCAAGGGTGAGGTTTCTTCTCAGTTCACCTTGCAACTGCTGACTTCTCATAGGTGTCATTTTTTTAATGAAAAAAATTGTAAAACAGTACCAAATGGAGCTGAGAGTTGCTAGCTCTGTGTAGTTATGTAAAGAGAGTTCTTGGGCAAAACTCAGAGAAGGGAAGCCAACTTTTGATTTATCCGGTCTCTGATCTGATTTTATTTTTCTAGCAGAGAACAAGTGTCCTCTCCCACATTCTCCAGTCATGAAAGGCTGGAGAGGAGCTATTTAGTTGATTCTGACAGGTTCCGGAGAACCGGTAGCAGAAATTTTGAGTAGTTCGGAGAACTGGCAAATACCTCCTCTGGCTGGTCCCAGAGTGGGGTGGGAATGGAGATTTTGCAATATCCTTCCCCCAGGAGTGGGGAGGGAATGGAGATTTTGCAATATCCTTCCCCTGAAGTGGGGTGGGAATGGAGATTTTGCAGTATCCTTCTCCTGCCACACCCACCTAGCCATGTCTACCAAGCCACACCGACCAAGCCACAGCCACAGAATCAGTAGTAAAAAAAATTGAATTCCACCACTGATTTAATATTAGCAAAAATGCACAGTAGTGAGGGGATAAGGTCCTGAAGAAGCAGAGGAAGATTACCTGCTCTTTCTTATTTCAAGGCAGGATTTCAAAATGGACCTTCCTGGTCCACATCCACTTTAATTTATTTATCTCTCACCTTTATTCTTTTTATAAGTAACTTAAGGTGGCAAACATAATACTTCTCCCTCTTCCTGTTTACCCCACAAAAACTCTGTCAGGTGTGTGAGACTGACAGAGAGAAAGAGACTGGCCCAAACACCCAGTCACTTTCATGTCTAAGGTGGAACTAGAACTCATAGTTTCCTGGTTTCTAAGCTAGCACCTTAACCACCAGACCAAACTGGCTCTTTATTTATGTATTTATGTATTTATGTATTTATGTATGTATGTATGTATGTATGTATGTATGTATGTATGTATTTATTTATTTATTTATTTATTATTAATTTAATTTATATACCACCCTTCTCCCGAAGGACTCAGGGCGGTTTACAGCCAAATAAAAAGCAAAATGCAAAAATTAAAAATATTTTAAAATCTAAAATTCAATTAGGCTGAAACGAATAAAACAGTAATAAAACCATAGTAAAAACCCACATTAAAATACATTAGGCCAGCCCTGCACGACGAAACAAGAAGGTCTTTAACTCGCGTCGGAAAGTCCGGAGGTCGGGGAGTTGGCGTATCCCTGGAGGCAGCTCGTTCCAGAGGGCAGGAGCCCCCACGGAGAAGGCCCTCCCCCTGGGCGTCACCATTCGACATTGTCTGGCTGACGGTACCCTGAGAACGCCCTCCCTATGGGAGCACACAGGTCGCTGGGAGGCTATCGGTGGCAGCAGGCGGTCTCGTAAGTAACCCGGTCCTATGCCATGGAGCGCTTTAAAGATGGTAACCAATACCTTGAATTGCACCCGGAAGACCACCGGAAGCCAGTGCAGGCTGCGCAGGAGAGGTGTTACATGGGAGCTTCGAGTCACTCCCTCTATTACCCGCACAGCCGCATTCTGGACCAGTTAATTCCTCCTCCACTCTCACACCTTGCTTTGTCTATTGAGAGAGCTTTGCAACCTGTCATTCATTCTAAGATATCAAAGTGATATAGAACAGATCAAACCTAAAAATAGCCCACCAGAGTTTGCAGTATTTAATAAAGCAATATCCCAATAAAAAAGCAGTACAAAACAGAGCCATTTAGCTCAAAATACCTAATTCCATAATGCATGTCCTTATTTTATAAGTTATTTTAATGGTTTCTTGAGTTGACTAATGTGATGTATTATTCAGGAACCATAAAAGCTGGTGAATAATTAAATGCTGATCAATGTACTGGCCTGAATGTTCAGGTCAGGGCAATTTGTATCTGAATTTGCAAGTATTTGAGACTTTCAACATCTCTGGACACAACTAGACATGCTTCACAGATTCAGACTGTAGCTAAAGGGCTGGTTTTAAGATAGGCTGAAACATATCTGTATGTTTCATCAGCTCTCACCCTAACTGATAAAAAGAAAAATATGTTTGGTTTCACTTAGTTTCTCATTTACTTAACCATAAGTTTGTTTTTAGCTCATTGTTGTATTACAGTGTGTAAATTTAGGTGGTGGGGGGCGGCTTTCTGGAAACTGATAGGCATTTTGGTCTGCATTTCCTCTAACATATGCAGTTTTGGGTATACTTTTCCCAGTGGGTAACAATTTATGCAACTTTTTCCCTTCCTAATCCATTTTTGTGTATTCTTTCTCCGGATAGATGAATTTCTTTGTGACCACTTTTCTAAGGATGCAATTTGATGCATGTTTTTTGAGTTACGATCCTGATTGCAAACAGTTGGAAAAACCTGTGTTTGCACAAATGTTGTCTGATCTTTGAATCAGTCCAGGAGATTGGAACTGGCTATATTTGTATAAAAATTCAGATAAATGCATTTCACCTTCGTAATTATTAACTGCTAAGTTCTGTCAAAATGCAGTAGAGATGGTGGGTTTTCTACAGGATTCATAAACTTGTGCTTTGTTCAAGACATAAATTAAAAAACAACTTCTAGTGCAAATTGTGGTGGATAAGCAAAACTATCACCAAAATGCCTTCCAGGAGTCAGAAAAGAAAGAATGTTATTATTCGTTGTTTTTAATATTCACCTGAAAACCCCCACTTGGAATGTTTCGTTGAGATACTTATAAAGAACAGCTGCAGTTCACAGGAGTGAAAACATACCAGGGCTCTTATTGTCAATCCACATATAAAAGTTATGCTTTAAAAAAAGAGAACATCATTTGCAAATGTGGACTAGCAATAAAAGTAATGTAATTTACGATTTCTCAATACTCCAGCTGTTCTCCATCAACGTAAGTTTTGCTGCAGTAATGCTGAGTAGGACTATCTCTAAAATTTCTTCTCCATTTTTCCATCTTTTCTCCTTTAAGCTATGGGGAAAACAAACCTTATTTCCTTCCTTGAAAATGTCTGAGTGATTTGTTAACAGTGGTGATGACTGTTCATACTTCAGTTCAACTCCAATAAATTTGACTACCAGCAAATGGACTTTCTTGCTCCCCCCCCTTCCAAAACCTTTCGCTTTTCATCCAAGAACCTTTTTCTGTTCTAACTCAGTGGTGAAATCCTGCCAGTTCTGTCCAGCTCATGTGATCCGGTAGCATTTGTGGCGTGTGGTTCGGTGAACCTGTAGCGGCGGCAGTGTGTGGTTCAGCGAACTGGTAGCAGCAGCAGCAGCACGAGGGCCCACCCGCCCAGACATTGTTACCTCCTGGTTTTTAATTGGACATGACAATGGCACGCACACTTCCGAACACACTTCTAATTGACTGGTGGGAAATTGAAGGATTTATATTCTTTGCAGTCATCTGGTCATTAGCATTCTAAAGGTTGGTCTTTAGCTGGGAATCTAAAAGTTGTTGAGGACATTTGGGGGTTTACCTCTGTCTGCAGAGTCACCTGAATCAGAGTGCAAATGGGTGTGGAACCTTCTTGGGACCGCTGAAAGGACTGTGTTGCAAACAGGAGATAGGTGGTGGTGTTGAGAGTGGGTCCAGAGATATTTCACAAGTAGAGTCCTCCACTCCTCTGCTTGCAACCTCTTTGCCACCAGACTCTAAATTTTGGGCTTAGACAACTTAGAACTACACAGACTTCAATCTGACCTAAGCATAGTACATAAAATTATCTATCACAATGTCCTACCTGTCAATGACTACTTCAGCTTCAACCACAACAATACACGAGCAAACAATAGATACAAACTTAAGGTAAACTGCTCCAAACTCGATTGCAGAAAATATGACTTCAGCAACAGAGTGGTCAATGCCTGGAATGCACTACCTGACTCTGTAGTTTCTTCCCCAAACCCCCACAACTTTAAGCTTAAACTGTCTACTGTTGACCTCACCCCATTCTTAAGAGGTCTGTAAGTGGCGTGCATAAGTGCACCTGCCTGCCTACCACCCCTGTCCTAATATTCCTTTTTTACTTACTCTTTTCAGGTATCCAAATTATGTTTATACTTTTACCTGTTATCTTACATGTGATTGATAAATAAATAAATAAATAAATAAATAAATAAATAAATAAATAAATAAATAAATAAATAAATAAATAAATAAATAAATAAATAAATAAATAGTGTCTTTAACTCCTCTTTCATACCAGCGGTTCAGAAGAGTGACCCTTGTCTTTCAGCTGCAGATGGACTTCTGAATCCTAGCCTGATGAGTTTATTCTCCTGTGTTGTGTCATGTATTGTGAGGTGGTTGTAGTTAGAACTGAAGAAGCTTCTTGCATGAGGAACAGCATATTTTTTCAAAGGAAAAAAACAACCAAGGAAGTTGGAAATCCCTAATCTTTACACTACTTAATGAAATTTAAATTGTTATATATTTAAAGCTATTTAAAATATTTTATACTTCTTCCCATTAATAGCAAAGCAAAATTCAAACTGCTGAAAGGAGTGTGTTGTAAACAGGAGAAAGGTAGTGTTGTATCCCTCCCTCTCTGAGTGAGGGCTGAAAAAGCTCCTTGGATGAGAAGCAAAACAACTTTAAGGAAAAACAAGTCCAGTTGCCTTTAGAAATTAGACTGTTAAAACGATTCATTCAATGCTGATAAACGGTAGTATTAAATGGGTTTTGAACTATACATTAGTAAAACGTTAACAGCAAGCAGAAGAGGTGAAGGTAAGCTTTATATCCCAAAGTTGTTTTTTCAAAAGATATTTGGACTTGTTCTTTCTTGAAGACATTTCACATCTCATCCAAGAAGCTTCTTCAGTTCTGACTGAATGGTGGAGAATGGAAGGATTTATATTCCCTGCAGTCACCTGGACATTAGCACTCTTTCTGAGAGTCATTGAGGCCACTTGGAGGTTTATCTGTGCCCTCAGGGTCACCTGAATCAGAGTGCAAATGGGTGTGAAGTCTTCTTGGAACTGCTGAAAGGAGTGTGTTGTAAACAGGAGAAAGGTAGTGTTGTATCCCTCCCTCTCTGAGAGAGGGCTGTAAAAGCTCCTTGGATGAGAAGCAAAACATCTTTAAGGAAAAACAAGTCCAGTTGACTTTTGAAAAAGCATCTTTGGGACAACCATGGCCTGGATGACTGAGAATCTCAACAGACATTAAGCTTTATGTACTTCTTCATTAGAGTTGTATCTTGTTCAAGGTTGCATGCAAAGTTGCTCCTTCCTTCCATTTCCTCCAATAGGTATGCTAAGCGGGAATGGCTTCCATGGCTGAACCTGGATCATACCATCACTCTTGTATCAATCCTAATTGGAGACAGATTTTATTTATCTATCTATATCCCATCTTTATTATTTTTGCAAATAACTCAAGGTGGATAACATACCCAACATGCCTTCCTCTTCCTATTTTCCCCACAACCACAACCCTGTGAGGTGAGTTGGGCTGAGAGAGAGTGACTGGCCCAGAATTATCCAGCTGGACTTCATGGCTAATGTGGGACTAAAATTCCCAGTTTCTAGGCTGATGCCTTAACCACTAGTTCAAACTGCTTCTCAGATACCAAACAAGTTATCAGGATTCCAGTCATGAAAACCATCATCAACACTGAACACTCTTCTGAAGAATGTTATTTAGTCATACTTCTGATTTAACAATAGCTCTAGAAGCACACAGCTGCCAATGCAGCAACTTTCTGCTCGGAGTACAGCAAGAAGTCTATTCTGCTCTTTCACTAAGGTACATCCTATGACTTCCGCCACTAATGAATTAATAATATTTGGAAAATTACTTCCACTTCCCCCCTACAACCACCACGACTGGTATTTATTTTCTTAATTTTAATTAAAAATAAAGTTTGGAATTATTCTCTGGGACAGTTTTATTTTGACCTTGCTTCATTTATTTGAATTTCCAAAACACATTTGTTCTGTTTTTATTTCACCCCTGGGCTTGCGTTATCATACACTGTGGTCTGAATTGTCTAGACTAGGGAAAGCTGAGGAGTTTCAGATGTTGCTGAACTATAACTCCCAACATCCTAAGGAAGCCAGGTTAGTGGGGTGCTGTTTGCGGGGTTGTAGTTAGTAATCTCTAGAAGCATTTGTCTTTGTCCCTGGTCTATACATTTCTGTAAAACCTGATGAGAATCATTATCTCAAAACAAGGAATTAGACTCAACTCCGCTGTAGATATCCACAGAGACAAATAAACTAAAATGTATATGAATATTTGAAAAAAAATGCATACACACACACACATACACATATAATGACACCCTGCATAATTAACTGCATCAGTGTATTCATGTTAGAACTGGCGAAGCAGAGGTACACTGGGGTAATACAGGCAAGTTTGTTTGGACTCTGTGAACACCCTGTGCTTATTCAGCACACAGGTTTTTATTTTCTTTAGCTGCTTTGGAATTTAGCTGGCACTGTTGAGTCGCTTAATTAGTCCATTATAGTTAAGTTTGGGAACAAAAGCAATACAACTAGCATACTTTTCATACAAAGTCATTAAGATTCTTACACAGGTCAAAGGGCAATGCTTGCTAGATAGCATCCCCACTAGTTATTAAGAAAGGGGATACTTGCATGGATAGTCCACAGGTATAATTTATTTATCATTTATATGTATAATATATGAATCTTTCATATTTTATTGAGGAAGTGAAGCTGTTTCCAGATGCACCTCTGTTATTAAATTTCTTGCACAGCCTATAGACTGACCAGAAAAATCTGACTTTACCTGCTCCCAGATTTTGTAATTACCAGTGTTGCTAATTTACAAAGCCTCCCTCTGAAAAAATATTCTTAGAAAGTGATGCTCTTCATTGTTTAATATACATTTAATATATTTATCTGGAAGGATTTGATACTGAAAGAGTTGGCCCACAATGATTTCCTAGTTTCATGCTGTTTCATTAGGACTACTAAATAATGGCTGTAAAACTTGAAACAACTGCTAAAGAGATTTTCATATCTGTATATATGTAAAATGTCAAAAGCTTTTGGTCAAATCTGCTAGCCCTAGCTTAGCAGTTAGCAATCCAGTCATTCAGTGGTGGGCTGTTGCCGGTTCGGACTGGTTTGGGTGAGCCACTAGTTCCAACCAGCGGCTGGGCCCGCCCACCTGCCCTGGCGCTATGCCGTCCTATATAATCACTGATTTTTCGATACCACGTGCATGGTCACATTTTCAATTCTGGGCGAACCAGTTGTACATTATGTGACACCCACCTCTGCAGCCATACAGATATTTTTTGTCCCTTAACTTAGCTATTATAGATGAACTAACTAAACCACTGCATAATGCAAGCAAAATTTTGATGGAGCATTATGTAAGTGCCATTGAGTTATATCTAGAAAAGGTCCTCTCCAATCTAACTGCTCACCAAGCAGATTCAATGTCTGAGGTGGAGAGAAACCAATCCATCCACAGGTTGCTCATGTTCTAGCAGCATAAATAACATTGTCATTACAATGTAATGTTGCATATTAATGTACAATATGCAATTTGTACATTAAACATACAATATTGTACATATTGTACAATATGTACAATATTATATCAATCAGGGGAATCAAGGGCATGTAAATGGTAAAAGCAGCACTATGCCACCACGAGAAAGTGCCAATACTTTTGTAGCACACCTATATGAAAAGGACAGAGCTTTCATTGCAGTGTTATAACCCAGTTTTCATGGCCTCAGTAAATGACTCCAAACCTACATTTCTAGAAGCACAACATCTGAAGTCATTGCATTCACACCACAATAAATTATAACCTTGAGTTAGCACGAATATGGCTATTAACCTCCACTGTCTTCTGAAAATCCATTATTCATTAATTAAGGGAAATGGTGTCTTAGTTCTAGACATGCTAATCACAATCCAGGTAATGCAGATAGATTTTTAACACAGTTAATGAAAATATTGCAGGTAGTTTATGGTATAGCAAACCGAAAAAGCAAGAAAAAAACTAATCTTAAAAAATAGCTGAAATCTCATGAGATCACTAAATTTTAAGAGATTTGGGTATCCTATTTCAAAATTGCATTTTGCCATGGTTGTTAAGTGAAAGTGTGTGTGTGTGTGTGTGTGTGTGTGTGTGTGTGTGTGTGTGCAGGTGTGTGTGTATAAATAAAGTGTTTTTCTGTCAAAGCATCTGGTCTGCCCCAATATGGGAGGGACCATACTGCTACACTTTCGCCTTTCAACTCCAATCCAGGAGACTCAGGCAGTCTCTTTCACAACAAACTATTTTGTACCAAATTTGTGTTTTGTTGATAATTTCTTTATTTCTTTATCAGCTTGGATTTCTCTGTCTTGGATTTTAGTGGGAGGTTCTTTTTGGATTAGTTTGGTAATCTTATTTCTCTGGAATCCATTGGATGTTAGTACGTTTGTGAGAGTGTGTAGTTCGGTTTTTAGGTGTTGTTCGTCAGCTAAGCGTTTTGTTATAGAGATGAGTGTCTTGGCTACGGAGCTGATCTGTGCTGGGTGGTGGTGTGAGAGTGTGTGCAGATAGCGGTTTGTGTGTGTTTTCTTCTGGTAGATGGTGTGTCCTAAGGAGCTATTGGGTTTCCTGTAGACTAAGACATCTAGGAAGGGAAGTTGGTTGTTAACTTCTGTTTCCATGGTGAACTGTATTTTGGGGTGTAGGCTATTGAGGTGTGTGAGGAAGTTGTCAAGTTTTTCTTTCCCGTGTGGCCAGATTATGAAGGTATCGTCTACGTATCTGAGCCAGAATTTGGGTTTGTGATCAGATTTTTCTAGTGCTTGGGTTTCAAAGTGTTCCATGTAGAGGTTGGCAATGACAGATGAGAGGGGTGATCCCATGGGTGCTCCTTCTATTTGTTTGTATTTTTGTCCATTATAGATGAAGTATGTGTTGGATAGGCAGTGGTTGGTCAGATCTAGGATGTGCTTGGGGGGGTTATATTTGTTTTGGATAGCTGTCAAGGCTCCTTTGATTGGCACTTGGGTGAAGAGGGATATGACATCAAAGCTCACGAGTAGGTCGCTGGGCTGTAAGTTTTGTTTCTTTATGATCTCTATGAATTGGAATGAGTTTTTTACGTGTGAGGCAATGGATTCTGCATAGGGCTGTAGTTGTTTGGCGAGAAATTTGGCTAGGTTTTGTAGAGGTGAGCCTATGGAGCTGACTATGGGTCTGAGTGGGGTTCCTTCTTTGTGTATCTTGGGGAGGCGATAGAGCTTAGGGCATCTGGATGATTTCTTTCTGGGAATGATTCTTTGTTGGATTTCTTCGCTGATGGGGGAGGCTTTTATTTTGGATCTAGTGGTTTTTTCTAGGTAGGTGGTGGGGTCTGTTTTTAGGGGCTTGTATGCAGGGTCTTGGAGTAGGTTGGTTAATTTGGTTTGGTAGTCAGATGTGTTCATAACCACCGTGGTGCTGCCCTTGTCTGCTGGTTGGATTATTATGCTGGTGTCTTTTTTCAGGTTAAGTAGTGCTGTCTGTTCCTCTTTGGGTAAGTTGTTTTTGGGTGGCTTGCTGGTGCAGAGGATGCTGGTGATTTCGAGTCTGATTTTGTTAGCATCATCGGGGTTGATTTTGGTCAGGCTGGTTTCAACTCCGCATATAATGGTTTCAGTGGGAATGTATTTGGGAGTGACTGCAAAGTTGAATCCTTTGGAAAGGACATCAGTTTCAGCTTTGGTGAGGATCCTATCTGAGATGTTATGCACTGTTTGTTTCATGTGTGGCTGTGAGGGGGGAAGGGTTTGTTTCTGGCATTCTTGTAGTCTTCGGAGTTTGTTGGTGTGTGTATCTGTCTTGAGGATGGTCTGTGTTTCGGCTCTCCAGACGGCGAATTGTTTGGATTTGTCCCAAAGTGCAGGGTGGATCTTGTTGCTGAGTTTGAGGTGAAGTGTGAGGAGATCTTTGTTTATTTATTTATTTTATTTATTTTATTTTATTAGATTTTTATACCGCCCTTCTCCCGAAGGACTCAGGGCGGTGTACAGCCGAAATAAAATACAGAGTATATACAATTAAAAGAAATTAAAAGAAACTATTAATAAATGGCCGATAATTTAAAAAATTTACAAATGTTTAAAATCTCTAAAACCCCAATTTAAAATCAACTATTTATGCCAGTCCTGCTGATTTGATCTAGGAGGAATCTTTTTGTGTGAAGTTCATTTCTGATTAGGGCCAATTCTGTTCTTTTTAGGATGCGTTTGGCAGCTGCAGAGTTGGAGTGGAATTTCAATTGGAAGCATGTGGGGATGAAATTTTGATCTCGGCAGTTTTGTAGGAATGCAAGGTCACATAAAATGGAAGCTCTTTGGACTTCTAGTTATTTTTGTTCTATAATGGACAAAAATACAAACAAATAGAAGGAGCACCCATGGGATCACCCCTCTCACCTGTCATTGCCAACCTCTACATGGAAAACTTTGAAACCCAAGCACTAGAAAAATCTGATCACAAACCCAAACTCTGGCTCAGATACATAGACGACACCTTCATAATCTGGCCACACAGGAAAGAAAAACTTGACAACTTCCTCACACACCTCAATAGCCTACACCCCAAAATACAGTTCACCATGGAAACAGAAGTTAACAACCAGCTTCCCTTCCTAGATGTCTTAGTCTACAGGAAACCCAATATCTCCTTAGGACACACCATCTACCAGAAGAAAACACACACAAACCGCTATCTGCACGCACTCTCACACCACCACCCAGCACAGATAAACTCCACAGCCAAGACACTCATCTCTATAACAAAACACTTAGCTGACGAACAACACCTAAAAACCGAACTACACACTCTCACAAATGTACTAACATCCAATGGATTCCAGAGAAATAAGATTACCAAACTAATCCAAAAAGAACCTCCCACTAAAATCCAAGACAGAGAACAAGAAAACGGCACAGCCCTCCTCCCATATATAAAAGGCACCACAGAGAGAATCAGCAAAGTCCTCCACAAACATAACATCAAGACAGCATTCTGCACAAACCGAAAAATATCCACCATCCTAAAAAACCCCAAAGACAAAATTGAGTTAGAAAATCAAGGAGTATATGAAATCCCATGCACCGCCTGCCCCACCACATACATTGGACAAACCAATAGAAGAATAAGTGCACGCATTGAAGAACATAAGAACTCAGTCAAAAAAGAGGAACCAACTTCTTCCCTGGTCCAACATTTTAAAGTAACAGGACATGATATTGAATTTAAAAAGACCAGAACTATCGCCAAAACTGAACACTTTAACAACAGAATAATCAGAGAAGCCATCGAGATAGAAAAATGCCCACACAGCATGAACAAACGAGATGATACCTCCCACCTACCAGCCATTTTGAAACCCGCCCTTATTGAAAAACAAGTCCCTAACATGAGGAATGACACCAGACCCACACTCACGAGGTCCACACAGGATGTCTCCACCACACATCCACCCAGAAAGCAGACCCAAACCCACACTGATCATGAAGCAGGACCAAGGACCAGAAGCCAGACCGCAGCTGCAACATTAGCCATTTCAAACTCCTCCAATCCATACATACAGCAGACAGACACCCACTATGAAGATGTAGCACGACCACAAACACGAAGCCAAACAACAGCAATGCAGCTCTCCAGCTCAAATCCCCCTGCAACTCAGACTAATCTGAGCACAACCAAGCCCCACCAACACAGGACATACCCCCAGCCAATCAGAGCACAGAAAAACCCCCATCCAATCAGAGCACAGCCAAGCTCCCACCCAATCAGTTCAAACCCCCACTAGCAGTTAAAAGGAAGAAACAGCTGCGATCACACATTGCTCCCTGAAGCCTGAAGATGACGAATGAGACTTCGTCGAAACGTCGCCAAGACACTTCCAATCTTATACGGGAGAAAACCCGAACAACCAAAGACCTATATATATATACATACATACATACATACATACATACGTGTGTGTGTGTGTGTGTGTGTGTGTGTGTGTGAGTGTGTGTTTGTGTGTGTGTGTGTGTGTGTGTATATATATATATATATATATATATATATATATATATATATATATATATATATATATATATATATATATATATATATATATATATATATATATATATATATGTTTTCTGAGGTTTTCACGGGTGTTTGTATATAGGTCTTTGGTTGTTCGGGTTTTCTCCACCCAGCACAGATCACGGGTTTTTGTTCGGGTTTTCTCCACCCAGCACAGATCAACTCCGTAGCCAAGACACTCATCTCCAGAACAAAATGCTTAGCTGATGAACAACACCTAAAACCCGAACTAGACACCCTCACTAACGTACTAACATTCAATGGATTCCAAACAAATAAGATTACCAAGCTAATCCAAAAAGAACCCCCCACTAAAATCCAAGACAGAGAACAAGAAAACGGCACACCCCTCCTCCCATATATAAAAGGCACCACAGACAGAATCAGCAAGATCCTCCACAAACACAACATCAAGACAGCATTCTGCACAAACAGAAAAATATCCACCATCCTAAGAAACCCCAAAGACAAAATTGAGTTAGAAAATCAAGGAGTATATGAAATCCCATGCACCGCCTGCCCCACCACATACATTGGACAAACCAACAGAAGAATAAGTGCACGCATTGAAGAACACAAGAACTCATTCAAAAAAGAGGAACCAACTTCTTCCCTGGTCCAACACTTTAAAGTCACAGGACACGATATTGACTTTAAAAAGACCAGAACTATCGCCAAAACTGAACACTTTAACAACAGAATAATCAGAGAAGCCATTGAGATAGAAAAACGCCCACACAGCATGAACAAACGAGATGACACCTCCCGCCTACCAGCCATTTGGAAACCCGCCCTTATTGACAAACGAGTCCCTAACACGAGGAATGACACCAGACCCACACTCACAAGGTCCACACAGGATGTCACCACCGCACATCCACCCAGAAAGCAGACCCAAACCCACACTGATCATGAAGCACGACCAAGGACCAGAAGCCAGACCGCAGCTGCAACATTAGCCAATTCAAACCCCTCCAATCCATTCATGCAGCAGACTGACACCCACTATG
The DNA here is from genome assembly GCF_028640845.1 of Ahaetulla prasina. NCBI lineage: Eukaryota > Metazoa > Chordata > Lepidosauria > Squamata > Colubridae > Ahaetulla > Ahaetulla prasina. The sequence continues at coordinate 232,522,745 of NC_080539.1, read as the reverse complement.
AAGATGTAGCACGACCACAAAGCCAAACAACAGCTATGCAGCTCACCAGCTCAAATCCCCCTGCAGCACAGACTAGACTGAGCACAACCAAGCCCCCACCAACACAGGACACACCCCAGCCAATCAGAGCACAGAAAACCCCATCCAATCAGAGCACAGCCAAGCTCCCACCCAATCAGTTCAAACCCCCACTAGCAGTTAAAAGGAAGAAACAGCTGCGATCACACATTGCTCCCAGAAGCACGAAGCTGAAGCCTGAAGATGACGAATGAGACTTCGTCGAAACGTTGCCAAGACACTTCCAATTTTACACGGGAGAAAACCCGAACAACCAAAGACCTATATATATATATATATATATATATATATATATATATATATATATATATATATATATATATATATATATAATGATGGCTACTGACCCTGGTGATCTGTATAAAGGTAAATTTTGAAAATCTCTGATGTCAGCAAAAAACCAAAGAGAACACACACATACTATATACACGCAGAGACACATACACACAATTTTCTGCTAAAAAGATATAAATTTGCCACAAAAGGAAAATAGCAGGGATACAACACCAAACATTTGGCTTAGTGCTTATGTTTAGATATTCACTGTGCATATGCAATTGTTAAAATTATTATGAGAGAAACCTTGCTGAATCCATGCTAATTTATTGCCTGATAGGGTCCAACTATTATGCTGGAAGTTTTATATTAAATATTTATATTCAGTATATAAATAAATATTACATCCTGTTTTCCAGTATTTCTAGTGTTTTGAAAGATCCACTTGAACCCAAACATAAAACATTTATGTTTCCATAATTTCTGGTAATATTTCTACAAAATCTTGTAGCAGCTGAGAGAGCAGACAGACACTATAAAGCTTCTGATTTTATGGGATCCTGTAGTAAATAACTATGTCTTAAACTCATTACTGTCAGAAATCTTCATCACCATATGTAATATATTTCATATAATTCTGTCTGGTGGATAAAGTTACTCAGATTCATTCAGAGTTGGACTTTAACTGAGCAGGTTCAAGACAGTTACCTGGGCATAGTTGTGTGATGTTATCTGCATTGGTTTGATTCTGTGACTCCTGACAAAGTAGACAAGGTCCTTCAAATTAAGTCACCTGGCCTATCCTGAATTGTTAAAGCAATGTGGGGAAGGGGAGAATGATGAGTGTGTGGGTTATGTGATAGTATTAACTTTTTTAAAAAGGTGATGATCAAGAGGCTATTCTGGATCTTTCCATTCTGGATCTTTCCATTCTGGACCTTTATTGTTTACTTTCCAACCTTCCTTTTGTAGGGAAGGTTGTAGAGAAGATGATCAAACAACAGTTGCAAAGAATCTTGTAGGAAACAGATATTATCTACTTGTTCCAGTTGGGTTTCAGGTCGAGATATAGTATGGAGACAATTTTGGTGATGCTTGTCAATTATCTTTGGTGCATGGGAGTGATGTATTCATCCTTCTAATTCTTGATCTCTCAGAGGTTTTTGTTACCTTTGAAATGGTTTCCTTCTGGACTGGAGGGGTTTGGTTTCCCGTGCAATGGTGGGTTTCAAAAAAATTTACTACTGGTTTTGTGGGCGTGGCTTGGTGGGCCTGGCATGGCTTGGTGGGCATGGCTTGGTGGGCATGGCAGGGGAAGGATACATTCCCACCCCACTCCAGGGGAAGGATACTATAAAATCTCCTTTCTCTCCCCAATCCGGGGGAAGGTTACTGAAAAATCCCCATTTCCTCCTGATCAGCTGGGACTTGGGGCCAGTCAGAATTTTTACTACAGGTTCTCCAAACTACTCAAAATTTCTGCTACCGATTTTCCAGAATTGTTCAGAATCTGCTGAAACCCACCTCTGGTTCTCGTGCCTTTGGTGCTCTCAGCTCACCTGCTTAAAATCTACATGAAACTATTGAATGATATTATCCAATCCAGTCTGGGGTTCAGTATCATTAGTTATACATTTTGGTCTATTTGAATTAAGATGAGGAGGAACAAAATGGCAGCTACCGCTATTTGGGCCCTTTAGCTGAGGGAAATTTTCACCATTGGCATGGGATAGGATTCCACTTCCTCTTTTGAGATTGGTGTGTACCAGACCTTTAACTCTGAATGTTATACACCTTCAATGTTATACACCTCCAGTGTTAGGCCCCAAAAATTAGGAACATGAAGTGGGGAGTGGGGGCATTGTGTCCCAGTGCTTTGGTTCCTTCCTCAGTGATCACTTGAAGTCATTATTGACAGGAGCCCTGTGTCAAATTTTTAAAATGTTATTAATATTCTCTTGTCAAGATAGTGATGTTTTCGCTATTCTGACAAGATAATCACAATGACATTTTATCTTTTAAAAATTTGTTTTAAGTATATATTTGATATTTGTAAGCTATCTAGAGGCCTTTTCTTTCAGAGTTGTGTAACCTTCACAAATTGATAATAAATGTAATAACAATAACAGTAATAGTGTGTTTCCAAAGAGAGGTTAATATTTCAATTCAAGATAATTCAAAGATAACTTTGTGTTCAGCTACACTCTGGCCTGTACTGACAATTGTCATTGTTGGATGGATAAAGTTAGAAAGAGAACAGAGCTAGCGGACTACTTTTAAAGTGCAATTACTGTATAAATTCAGCAAATTCTGTTTCTTTGCAGTGTACCCCTATTACAACATAAATGTGGCCATTGCTTAGCCTGACTAATTGTTAGATTCCACCTTTCTGTAATGAGTTTTCCAGAAGTTGCACCAGTAACACAGGTAGGATTTCATTCAACTCCAGCTGAGGCTGTCAGAGGAGGAAGGATTTTTTTTTTTCTGTCTCTGATGAATGAAAATAATAATTATATACAGATAAAGATGAAAAGGAAATCCGGGAGTAAGTGAAGATTCCATGATACTTTAAACAAAGAAGAGTTAAGGCCCTATCTTAACTAGGCATTGGCACTGCAATGCGAAATGGTCATGCAAAATTAATTTTTAATGTGTTCAATTTATATTAAAAAATTTTGCAACTGTGTGAATTTTTTTCCAAGGCTAGAATGCTACTTCATTTAAGATATTCCCTGAAGGTGTTTTTTTTAAAAGGGAGACTCTTAAACTGAAGCCATTTTAAGGGTTTTATGAGACATTATGTGAGCTTTCATATGCAAGTTAGTCGTTAAGTACTAGATATTATATTCTGTAATATGCTTAAGTGATATTAGAAGCTGTATATAGCCTGCAGTAATGGCTATTGCTGCTTTTTTAATTTATCAAAAAAATGTTGCTTAAATAAGGAGCAAATCAAGGCTGGGGTGCTGCAAATATAAACATAAGCATTTTTTAATGAATTCTCTATTTTCAGCAAAACTATGTCTACATTCTTTTCTTGACACAAATATCTATGCATGAGCTAGAGTGCAGTACAATAGTCACCTACCAATAGGTGACTGTGACATAGAGGAGTTTTGGGCCTTCCCGTTTCCATCACGTTTATAATTTTTTTAAACTTTGAAGTTATTGCTCTTTAAATTGAAGAAGAAAGGTAAGACAAGTCTCAGAAACCTTTATTCTGTAAGGAAAAACATTTTTGTTAAGCTGGATTCACCGGTGACATTATGCACCCTTTAAGAAAAATGAAAAGCAAACCAGCTTACTCTCTCTATTTTCTAATTTTTAGAGAATGGTAACTCCCAAAGCATTTCAAGCTGACAGGTCTAGAGAAATGTTGAAATAAACTTTCCCGAACACCATTCCAGAGTCCTTACTGAACCAATTATTCTTTCGCAAATGAAAATAATGAATTGTATAGGAAAGGAAAATAAATTTCAGCAATAAATGAGCACATGCACACACACAAACACACACACACATATTTAGGCACACATATGGCACACATCCGTACACATGCATAGACACACACATATAGATAGCTCTGCCAGATAGCTTATGGATATTTTAAAAACGGATCCATAAAGCTTCCTGAAAGAAGCTCATCTAAAGGGTGCTGCAAAGAATGTTGACTGTCCAGTCCCATTAGTGATGCATGTCATCTTTGCTAATATCTAATCATTTTGGGGCAGTCTAACTATAATGGAGACAGGGTTTGTTATCTCAATAACATCTGGGTGATTTTAGGAGACACCTTAAATATTAGTAGGTCTTACCATAATGAAATAACAAGGCCTACTATAGAATTGAGAATAATCAGAATCTGAATGATGTAGTGTTAAAGTTGCGTTAGAGCAGTTAAAGTTCCCTGACCTTCAGCATCAAGGTATTGTTGATATTTCAGCTAAAACAACCTCCCATGGAACACAGTGTGTGTGTGTGTTTTTATGTCTCTGTGTGTGCAATATTTGTCCCATATTTGCTCCCAGAGGAAAAGGCAGAATATAAACCAAGTATCTATGGAGATTCTCAGCTGTCCAGATCATGGTTGTTCCAAAGGTGCTTTTTTCTAAAAGGCAACTGGACTTTGCTAGAAGATGTTTCACTTCTTATCCAGGAAGCTTCCTCATTTCTGACTGAAAGGTGGAGAAGTTCTCCACCATTCAGCCAGAACTAAACAAGCTTCTTGAATGAGAAGCAAAATGTCTTCTAGGAAAACAAGAAAGTCCAGTTACCTTTTGAAAGAAAGCACCTTTGGGACAATAAATCAAGGGTTTCAACAAAGAAATAAATACAAGTATTGTGAGAGAATGTCTAAGACATGTAATGGGAAATCAGCAATAATGAATAGGCTAAAAGTTCACCATCTACATCAGCTCAGCCAAGGAGAGATGTAGGCCTCCCCCTTGGCTGGGTCTTTAGGGGTCTTTAGTTCAAACAGTTGGAACTGATCTTCTGGGTCACACATACAGAAGCATTCAGTTATTTGAATAGCCTGGTTGAAATTCATGTCCCTAGATCCATGATGGCGAACCTATGGCACATGTGCCTGAAATGTCACACACGCATGGTAGTGTCCGTTCCTCTTCTGGGTTTCTGTTGTGCATGCATGCACGATGATCAGCTGGGCTTTGTACTTGCGTCAGAGCTAGTCTTCCGTTTTCCAGTGTGAGCATGTGCGCTGGCCAGCTGATTGGCGTGTGCGCATGTGTGGGAATAACTTGAAGACTTGCTGGCTGGGGCACATATGCGTGCCAGGAACTGGAAATACATTTTCAGGCACGCACTCACCAGCTGATCGGCGCGTGTGCATGTGTAGTAGTAATCTGAAGACTTGCCGGCAATAAAGAAGAAGAAACTGCATTAAAGAAGAAGAAACCTGAAGAAACCGCAAGTACATTCTCAGGGGCGCGCAAAGTGCTCCCTTTTTGGCACTCAGTGCCGAAAAAGTTCACCACCACTGCCCTAGATGCTCAGCTGAATTGTGCTATCAGGACTGCTTAGTGTTGCTACCTCTCGAATGGCACCTCATCTTTCAGACCAGGGGTCTTCAAACTTGGCAACTTTAAGACTTGTGGACTTCAACTCCACAAGTTGAAGGGCCGTGATAGCTCAGGCTGTAAGAAGCCTGTTATTAGAACACAGCAGCCTGCAATTACAGCAGGTTCAAGCCCCACCAGGCCCAAGGTTGACTCAGCCTTCCATCCTTTATAAGGTAGGTAAAATGAGGACCCAGATTGTTGGGTGGGGGGCAATAAGTTGACTTTGTAAATATACAAATAGAATGAGACTATTGCCTTATACACTGTAAGCCGCCCTGAGTCTTCGGAGAAGGGCGGGATATAAATGTAAATTAAAAAAAAAAAACTCCCAGAATTTCTCAGCCAGCTTTGCTTAAAGTTGCCAAGGTTGGAGACCCCTGTTTCAGACCATTTTTCCCATTTAGTTCCTCCTTTTTGGAATCAACTTCCCTTTGGTCTGTCTTTGAAGTCTGAGCTCATGAGATTTTAAGAAAGGTTTTTAAAATATTTCTTTTTCTCAGGTCCTTTCCAGTCCTTTTGATTGTTTTACTAAGTACATGGAAGCACAAGATGGTACTGGGGTAAGTTTTTATTGTGTATGTAAGTATATATGTATATACGGGTGGCCCATGGTTGCTTACTGCTTTTTGAAATGGACCCAGATACTTATGGCTCAGTTCTGTGCCCCTCATAGTCATGTGACCACATTTTGGGCACTCGCTGACTGGCCTGCAGCTTCCCAGGACGTCATGACTGTGATTTATGACATGATTGCAGAAACCTGGCGTTTACTTTTGGGTTTTGGCAAATCCCCCAAACAATGGGTTTGCTTAATGACCACAAATTAATGACCATGGTGATTTGCTTAACAACCACTGGCAAAAAAGGTAATAAAATCAGGCTTCCCCATTGACTCTGTTTTTCAGAAGGTTACAAAAGGTGATCACATGACCCCGGGGCAATGCAACTGTCATCAGCACATGCCAATTGCCAATCACCTGGAATTTCATCACGTGACCATGGGGATGGTTGAAAATGTGAGAAATGTGAGAAATGGTTGAAAATGTGAGAAATGGTCGTAAGTCGTGTTTTTCAGCCCCATTGTTAACTCTGAACAGTCACTAAACGAATGGTTACAAGTTGAAGACCGCCTGTACTTTCAAAATAGTGACACTGCCAGTCCTCACATTCAGTTTCACAAACATCCCAAGAAGGTATCAGAAAAAAATCTCCTAGAAGAAAAGATTGCTCCCTCATTTTATTATCCAAAGGAAACCAGTTTCTAATAGTTTTTTCTGACTTCCTAGCAATCGACTTTTTGTAGCCATTCTGACTTTCCTTGCTCTCTAAAGGAAGAGTCCTCTCAGAATTCATTGTTACTAGGCTGCCACACCATGACAAAACAATCCTTTGGGGGATTATCGTAGGACGGAGTAATTGAATTTATTTATTTATTTTATTTTATTTATTTGTCAAGCATGAATAAGATAACAGATGTTAAGTATAAATATGATTATGAATACAGTAAATGGATACAAATAAAAGGGAACATTAAGACAGGGACAGTAGGCACATTGGTGCACTTATGCACGTCCCTTAAAGACCTTAGGAATGGGGTGAGATCTACAGTAGACAGTCTAAGGTTAAAATTATGGGGGTTTGGGGAAGAAACCACAGAGTCAGTAATGCATTCCAGGCATTGACCACTCTGTTGCTGAAGTCATATTTTCTGCAATCGAGTTTGGAGCGGTTTACCTTGAGTTTGTATCTATTGTTTGCTCGTGTATTGTTGCGGTTGAAGCTGAAGTATTCATTGACAGGTAGGACATTGTGGCAGATAATTTTATGTACTATGCTTAGGTCAGACGGAAGGCATTCTGCGTTTTGGGCTTGCCTTTTCACTCAGCATAAGAATCTAAATTAAAGCATCCCCTGGAACACCTCCAAGGAAGGTGACGGAGCGCATCTCTGGGTAATTGGATCCATTGTTGAATTGTACTTCCTGTTAGGAAAGTTTCTCCCCCCTTTAATATTCAACAGGAGTCTGCTTTCCTGTGGCCAAAATCCCTTCATCCTTGCTTTGTGTTCTGAAATAAAGAAATCAGGTCTTAAGGCTCACTCTAAACTGTATCATACTTACATGCAAAAAATCTAAAATGTTAGGAAGAAAGATCTAGACTAGTTGTTGTTTTTTTAAAAAAAATATTATTATAATACCACAAAGCGGCCAGCACTTTTTAAATCAGCTACACTTTAAGTACTGTATCTCCTCAATAGCTACAGTCTGTTCATGTGCTTAGATTTTTATTTATCTTACGCCATCATTCCTTGAACTATTAGTTAATCCTGTCCAGATGCATAATTAATTACTGTGATGAAGAAGCATTTTTAATGTTTGCTTGACTTCTCCATAACTGAAAGGTTTTTTTCTAGGTTTTTTTTTTTTAACTTGGCAGGAAAATGAGTTTGTATTGTGCTTATGCTTCTGTTTTCAACTAATGCAGCACTGAAATCCACCTTCTAATTTCTCAGTTAGAGAAGTTTTCTCTGCAGAAGAGAAATTTTCTTAAATCATATTTACAAAAAAAAATATCATGGTTTGTGTGTGTGTGTGTGTGTGTGTGCTTAAGTGATTGCTGAAAGTGTTTAGAGCATATCAGCAAAATGTGTGTTGCAAAATATGCCATATAGTGGATATAGCATCATGATTGAAGCCCACTCTTATGTCATACTTCCATTCATTGGGTTTGGATCCTGATGCATTCTTGCAAATTTTGATTCCCCCATTAGACACCCCTGTTACTACTTCTGGTGTTTTGGGTTACGGTTACTGAAACAGAAAGCTTACACCTGTCTTGATCCATCACTTCATATTCTGAATGGAGGCATATATTATATTAATTGAATTCTTTCTTTCTTTCTCTCTCTCTCTCTCTCTCTCTCTCTCTCTCTCTCTCTCTCTCTCTCTCCTTCCTTCCTTCCTTCCTTCCTTCCTTCCTTCCTTCCTTCCTTCCTTCCTTCATCCTCTTCCTCCTCTCCTCCCCTATTGCATGTCTTTTCATTACTCTGAAATTTCCTGGATGTGCATACTGGATCTCAAAATGTCCAATGTGGGAAGAGTTTCTTCATGAAGTCTTGGCTTGGCACAGAGCTACCCGAGGGACCATCTTCTCCCAGTTCTTTCTAGCTATCCAGTCCCATTCAGGAGAATGGGTATGCTCAGCAAGGAATGCTATCTTCTCTGCTGTAGTGCCCACGCTCTGGAACACTCTCTTTTAAAGACTAGGATGGCCCTGAACCTGTTGGCCTTTTGGAAATTCATGTGCCAGGCCCTGGGTTTTTGGTTGTGTGAAGGGCCCCATTTCCTGGTTATGCTAACATCTGTGGATTATAATAATTCTCTGCTGCTATTTTGATTTAATTTTTTAAAATTGTGATTATAACTGCTTTCTAATTGAGGTTATGATTGTTCACTGACTGCTGGGTCATGTTTGTAAGAAGAGCAAGTCTACAAATTGAATTAATTAAATCAGTAAAGGGATTGCATCGCACTTCATTCCAATCTTCATCCAAGGCTGGGATGCTCTGAATGTTTATCCATCACATTCTTTAAAGTCAGAGAAAATCACTGGCAATATGCAGTCCTGCCATCTAATCAAAGGAACAAAACTCATGGTATTCTTCATTATGTTATAAAATTGCCTCTCTTTTCTGCTTATAAAAAGCCGAGTTTTGGAAGTAAAAGTCTCCAAACTAGCACGTTGCAACTCACACTGAAGATCTAGTAAAGTAATAGCTATCTCGCAAGGACAATGAAGAGAAATTGTTGTTTCTTTTCTTTTTTTTTTTGGGAAAAAAAATCCTTAATTATCAAGGAAATGTTTATAATGATAAGACTGAGAACTTTTTGGTTGAATAAATAACTCTCATTCCTGCATGATGTGTGTGTGTATGTGTGTGTGTGTAGGAGAGCCTGATTGTGTAGGCATAAGTGACATTAGATGTAAGGGCAGATTTGATGGAAGTCAAATGACATATGAATCTAATGAATTGGGGGGGGGGAGAAACACTGATCTCTGGGATAATAGTTCTCCCTCGATTTTTCCAAAAAAAAGGACACATTTTCATCCTACTGAGGTCTATTTTTAATGTGATTGAAAGGGAAAGTCCAGATTCATCTGTCATTGAAATTTTAGCCACCGGCCCATGTAAAATGGGATTATCCTGGAATGTACATCTTAATTAGCAAGTAATAAGATCTGCAGCTTTAGGCATTTTAGCAAACTTGAGAGGTACCATGCAAACTATACAAATACCATCTCATCAATATCACAATGATTGCAACATCAGTAATAAAAACATGACATTTAACGAATTACAGCTTAAAGTAAATGTTCAGGGCGGAACCCACACAGACAAATCCTCCCCCCCCCCACCCCACTCCTCTGTTTTGGCATCGAGTTTATTTATTTGACAGTAACACAGTTGCTTATACGTCTACAAATGTTTTATTTCTTCTTCCTCCGCACCTGTCCCTCAGTGAATAGAGACACATCTGTCTCTTCTTGGCATGACAAGTGCATGCCTACATCTGTGAAAGATGATTCCATTTTTGAAGGAAGCAGTGTATACTTTTACTCTCCCGCTTTAAAAAAAAAAGCATATTACACAATGAATTTTGTGTCTTGCAGGAAGGCTTCTCGGGCCTGAATAGAAAGCTTGGAAGAGATACAACAACATTTAAATCCTGAAAATACTTTTACTTTTATTTTTTCTGTGGGTTTTTTTTTAAGTGTATCATTACAATTTTACCGAAAGCCAATATGATTGTTCTTTAAATATCTACTCTGCTTTAAATTTAATGCCTGCAATATTTCCTGCGTTCATTTAAATCACCCAGAAAGGGGAGTTTGAAGAACAGTAGGGATGGTGAGAGGATACAGAAGCCTTCACTTGCAGAACAGTATATCATGTCCTGTGGAGGCTAGCAATACATTGAAGCATTCATCTGTAGGGTCTTTTTTTTTTTTACAGTTTACATGAAATGGGACAGTGTCTCCAGATTATTTTGTAAAATTATATTTATTAACCAAACACGCACAAAGGGACATGCCACACTGAGGAAACTCAGCCTGTTACAGGGATCATCAATGAAACCAATGATCAGTTTTGATGTTTGACCTCAGGTTTTGATTTATTTGATCTGAGAAATATCTCCACATAGCGGAGGTTTAAAGGCGGACGTCTCATAAAATATTTGGTACCTGAGTCTGAAATGATCTTCCTCTGTCATCTGTGTTTGCTCTGTGTCCCCTCCTCAGTATTTATTCTCCTTGCTTTGTGCAAGGTTTCTTAATCTTCTTGAACATGTGGATTGCAACACACAGAACTGCTGTATAGGTAGTCCTCAATTTACAATAGTTCATTTAGTGATCATTCCAAGTTACCACAGCACCGAAAAATG